>NC_090314.1:47021197-47767595 GCF_039906515.1 Pseudorca crassidens
ATGGGCAGGATGAGCCGGGGGTAGGGCTGCGGGTGAGCCCAGGGGAGCTCTGGGGTGAGCTAGAAAACACAGCCATGGTCTCCAGGCTCTTGGGTACGACTCTGGTCCCTTCCTCCACCCACAAACTCCATCCCAAGACTTTCTAGGTCCCTATTCACAAAAGAACTGTGGAGAAGGGGAAGATAGCCAGAAACTAGACTCTGTCTGGGAAGCAGGATCCCCCAAACCTAGCCAAGAGCCAAAGAGACATTCTGGGGGAAACGGGAGGCAGATGAGCAAGGGTCTGGGAGGCAGGATGCCTGAGTTAGCAGCTGCCAGGGAGGAAGGATCCCCATGGGGTGAGGATGTCCCCTGTGGGTGCCAAGCCGATGGCTGGCGGTGGGAGGACCCAGTGGGAAAAGCCCAGTCCCTTCCTCTTGACACATCCTAACACTGACGGAGGTTTGGTTTACTCTCAGGTGACAAGGACTCCATCCTGACTCTGTGTGAAGGGACCATGTCTTGTTCTGTGTCTGCAGCTCCTGACACTGAGCCTGATTCTCTGAACTGGGCAGGAATTTGTGCCCCCGGGGTGGAGCCCAGACCTGAGCTTCGGGGCCTGGAGTGGGTGCATAGAGCCTGGGAAGAGAGGACGTCTAAACTCCCTGAAGTAGAGGGAGGGGCTCTGCGTAGGCCCTCAAGGCGGAAGAGGCAGGCTGAAGCCGGGCGGGGGAACCTAGGGCAGTGGACGGGGGAGCCATCTATTGCCGCCTCTGGCGGATGACTCTATGTGAGAACAATCCAATCTCAGAGCCTCATCGCTGCCCACGGGGGTCAGCTGGGAGCCGGCCGTCAGCTCACTGCCCCCCTCAGCCCCTGCCAGCTCCCTGGACCAGCCAGGCTGCCCCCTTGTGAGCGGCCCATCTCAGCCCAACCTCCCGTGATTGAGGGCAGGAGCCACGTGTGCTTAACTCCATTGGCAGAGTCTTTGTACATTTAATGGGTCACCCGAGAGCACATTTCGCACCACGGAGCCACAAATGTTTGCTGAGCGAATGGTCAGCTGCAGAACATCCTTGTCAAGAGTGACCTCTTCCCCTTGCAAGCTGCCCCCAGCCCTCGTGCAACGGAGCCTGTTGGGCGAAGCTTGCCCTCCTGGCCCTGGTTACCAGCCACCTTGCCCTGTGCCTGCTGCCTCTGCGCTTGCAGGGGTGATGGTGACGATCAAATGAGATAATAGATGTGAGGGCCCCAGGAAATGAGGAACTTATTCAATTTGGATCCAACCAGCATGCGGCGAGGTCTCCTGAGGTCAAAGGCACCACACCAAGCCGTTGGGGGCTACAGATGTGAGGCGGTGACTGCTTCTGTGGGGATCATGGTACCCAGGGGAAGGAAACTCATGAAGACTAATTGGAGAGGAGGAAATTCCCGGCACGCGGAAAGAAACGATGTCTGTTCACTTCTAAACAGAAGCAGCTTGGTGTCACGTGTGCGACCAGATCCTGGTCTGAGTCCTGGCGCTGCCACTTGCCGTCTTAACTCCGGGCACATTTTGTTAACCTTTTTGTCTATTTCCTCATTATACCTCATAAGGTCGTGAAGTCGTGTGAGATGCCTGCAGCCGGTAGGAATGCGGCGCTCCCCTCTGTGCTCTCCACTCCTCCAAAAAGGCATGGAAACTGAGCGGGGAGGGGTGCCCCAGGTAGAGGGGGAGGTTGCTCACCCAGAGCAGCAGAGGCCTCACTTGAAATTAGCGACATTGTTTACACACTACTCACAAAGTGCTAAATGCCTTTTACGTATTTGTTTTCAGAAGCAATTTAAACACAGACTCCTGGAATTTTGGTTATGCCATTCGTTCATGCAGCCAGCCACGTCTTCCTGGGGAAAAAGAGGTAGGCTTGGGTTGAACTGTCACAATCCGAATGAGTGGAGAGGAAAGCCACGAATGGGGGTGGAGGGGAGCTTTCGGAGCTGTGGGAGGAAGATTGCAATGGGTTCCAGCAGGTGGAGGCTCAGCCTGGAGCCTTGTAAAACCTGGGGACCACTAAGATGCTCTCTCTGACGACAGGACTCCTGGCAACCCACCACACGCAGGCTGTAGGAGGATGGACCTGGCCTCCAGGGGTGATAGCTTCTTCACCTGCTAAGGAGCAGGGGCCCTTAGCAGAAGGTGGGGCTGCGGAGTAAGGGACAGGGCCCACCTGTAAGGCTGAAGGAGGAGGCAGAGGGGGCATGTTTTTTATACTCAGAAGTTTCTTGAAGAGGAGGAAGGGGTTGCTATCCTACCTAGGTGTACAGAGAGAAACACACACCAAGGATGGAGGTGGTTTATTAGTCATTATAATTAAAAAACTATATATGTGTATATATACATATATATATATATATATATGTATGTATATATACATGCAGAACTGAAGGATCAGCAGATATAAACCCAAGTATTAACAGCTCTTACGTCTAGGTGGTAGCATTAATGTTTACACTTCTTCTTACACTGAGTGTGTATCCTGTTTACAATAGGGTAAAAACGATAAACTCTCTTCATTTGGAAATCAAGGCACCACCATCATCTGCATCATCGCCAGGACTGTGGCATGGGGTTGGGGCTCTTACTCCAGGCTGGGGGGATGGGGCTGAAGACGCCTTCCTCTCAAAGCCAGGAAGAGCCAAGCTGGGACTCCCTCATGCCCCCATCCCATGCCCACCCCTCCTCAACTGCACAGCGGGCATCACTGTGCAGAGCCCTGTGTTAGATGGGGGGTGGGCAACAAGGCCCCCAAAAGCCACCTTCCTGCATGGAGGGTGTTATAAACCAGGGGGGAATGATGGCAGCACCCTTTAAAATAGCAACACGTTAAAACTCACAAATGAATAAGTACACGCTGAGAAGCTGAGTGTAACAAGAGATTAATAAAGAGGGTGAGCAGCAGAATGAACGTCTGGGGGAGGACTGTTAGTAAAGGAAGAGGGCGTTGGCATTAATTGCTCCGAGCCGAGGAAGGCAGGTCAGGGCTCCTGGTTTAGGCGGCTCCAGGGACCAACAGGGGCCGGCGGTCAGGACACCTTGGCGGAGCAGCTCCCAGCTGACAGCGCTCTCCCAACCCTCAACAGTTCCTTCTGGCTCCTGTGGTTGCCAGGGGAGTGGAGACTGGAGGGGGGCTCTGCAGGCCAGTTAGATGAGGGGACGCAGGGAGGAAGGAGAAAAGTGAGGCTGTATCCCACCGTTCCCTTCCCCCACCCCATCCCCCATTTCTCTCACCAGGGTCCCTGAGATGCTCGGAAGTACCCCATGCCCTCCTCTCGCCTGTCCCCGCCTACATTTTTTTTTTTGGCGGCTTGCGAGGTCTTACTTCCCTGACCAGGGATGGAACCTGGGCCACCGCAGTGAACGCGCCGAGTCTTAACCACTGGACCGCCAGGGAACTCCCTCCCCTCCTACTTCTTGTCCCCATCTGCCACTCTGACCCAGAGCATCCCTGCCCCCAAATACCAGTCACCTGGGATTGCCAGGGGCCCAGCTGACCTCTTCAAGGTGCTGCTGGGGAGGCGGGCGATGCGACTGTGGCCGCGGGAACTGCGGGAGGGAAGGAAGGAAGAAGGGAGGAAGGTCACGGCCAAGCCTCTGGACTATGGGGGGGGGGCGGTGGGGGTGGGAGGGTAAGAGCTAGACACGGAGCCTTGGGAGTGGGGGGAGGCTGAGCAACAGTAGGAAGCACTTGGCCAAGGCCAGACCTGAGGGTGGGAGAGGCAGCAGAGGGGAGGGGAGCTGAGTGCGGTTTGGGAGGGAAGTAGAGGTGAGGGGGGTGGGTAGTCCACTCCCTGGATTACCCAGTGAACACTGAATGTCCCCCTCGTGGAGAGAGGGTCTGTGGCCTTTACCAAAGGAGGGAGACATCTCTAATATAATCCTGTAATAGCAAGAGCCCAGGGAACCTCAGACAACCAGATGCTGGTCCTGCCAGAGGACCAGCTGTAGTTGGCCCAGGCACCTGCTGCCCTGGTGACAGCTCCTTCTTCTCCTCTGCCCACACCTCCCCAGCCTCACCTCACAACGCGCCTCTTCTTGCGAGCTGAGGTCCCAGGGAAGGAAGTTGCCGGCTTGGGGCCCTTCACGGTGAACAGGGGCCTGGGTCCGCTGGGGAGGGAGGAGGATGAAGGTGGCACATCAGGAGGGAACCAGAGAAGAGTGCCAGCACCTCCCGCTCCGGCACCCGGCGTGCGGGGCAGGGAGGTTAGACAAGGTGACCTCTGCGGTTTCTTCCTCCTAAGAGGTGGACTCCCCTCCCTGCCTCACTCGGTCTGGGCTGACAGCTGAGCGACAGGCCTGCTCTGGGAGAACATCCAGGTGTCAGTTTCTGGCGCGTCCGGGGAACTGGAGTTCAGACAGTTTCACCCTTCCACCTGCCTGGCTCTGAGCTTGTTACTGAGAGGGGGTTTGGGCTGTGGGAGAGGTGGGGGGAGCAGTGGGCAGCCTGCCACCCTCGGCCTCCCAAGTCCAGGTCAGTCTGCTGCTTGTTCGCGGCCTTGGACCGTCCTGAGCTGGTCGCTGCTCCCCCCTCCCTGCCACGCGGGCAGAAGCCGAGGGTGAGAGCATCTTCCCACTGAAAAATGCTGAAGAAAGTTTTCTCAGGATCCCCTTCCCAGTTCCAGATGCTGGGCTGGAGGGTAAAGTCTGGGGTGGAAGTGGTAGAAACAGGTATTTCTCAGTGGGATACAGAACTCAGACCAGGCCCAGGTTATGCCAAGGAACAGAGTGGGCCGGGCACCCCGTGTTAGTTCCTCCTCCCCGCTGACCCTCCCCATAGGCGGCGCCTGTGAGCTGCTCAGGGGCATGTGACAAACCAGCACAGAGCTGGCGGCTTTGAAGTATAGATGGACAAGGCAGGGCCTGGAGAGGAGCGACGCCTCCAAAGAGACGGCGCGTTCTGCTCTCCTGGGCCTGGATGCTGGTCAGACCAAAGGGAAGGAGATGCAGTGTCCCAATTCCAAGAGCGTGCTGTCTTCCGTTCCCCTGGGCAGCACCTCTGTCCCTTGTGGCCCCTGACCCCCTGCTGGGAGGCCAGAAGGGAGACCCACCTGGGGATGAAGGGCTGATCCAGCCTGTTCAGCTCCCGGGGGACACTGTCCCAGCCAATGCATTCGTGGAAGCCCAGCTTTGAGGGGGTCTCCTCAGAGAGATCAAAGGTGGCGTTGAGGTCCCGTGCAGGCAGGGCCAGAGGGGTAGAGCAGTTCTGCAGAGCGGAAGGGCCCAGGGGCACCCGGCTTTTGATGACTGTGGCTGGGCAGAAGTTGGGGGAATGGCGGGGGGAGGAGGCCCGTCCCCCCGTGGGGGTGATGGGCCCACACGGAAGCCGAGCCTCAGGCGGGGTCCCCCTCCTCGGGCAGGGCAGGAGGGACTGGCGCCGGCGCTTGGTCCCGGGCTTCGGGTCTGGGGGGCTGTCTGGCTCCAAGGGGCTCGGTCTCCTCCTTTTCTTCTCTGTGGGCCGCTGGGATGCCTGAGCTGAGGTGCGGTCAGGCCCGGGTGGGACGCCGAGAGCGTGTATGAGGCCATTCAGTTGCTTTGCCATGGTCCGGGTCACAGGGCCGGAGTATCCTGGAGACTCTGGGCAGAGAGGAGGGTGCTGAGGGGAGATCAGGGATTGGCCAGAAGGAAGAATGTGTAGAATTGGGGAAGAGAGACACCGGACAGGCAGGAGCCCCTGACTCCTCGGGTCTGCGTGACCCCTGGGGCCTCTCTGTGCAGAAGTCCATGATCCTAGGGGTCCAGTCTCTGACCGAACTATAACCCTGCACCTGGGGCCCCAGCCACCCCTTGGCACCAGAAGACAGAGGCCGAGCAGGGCTGAGACTCACTTGACTCTGAACGTAGCTCCTGAGCCAGAGGTGGCCCCCTGGCCGGGTCAGGCTCCGCGGTGGCCTCTGCTCCAGGCTCAGTGTTTTCCTCTTGTACCAGCTGCTGCAGCATCTCGAATTCTGCGATCATGTCAGGGGTCAGGAGGTTGGCTGCTTGGAGCAGGGAATACTGGCGCTGGGCCAGACACAACACCCTCAGAGCCAACCTGGAACAGAGAGAAGGGGATCCCCACTCCACCTCAGACCTGCCTGGAGGACCCAGCCCCAGGGCTCCAGGTGTGGTGAGCAGCACACGTGCACTGGCCCTCCCGGACTGCCTGGCTGGCCTCATCACCCTTCCAGCCGTGCTGAAGACCAGGGCTGGCGGAGATGACCCCGGTAATGGTGGGCGGCTTCACTCACTAAACATGTCCCTGACAAAGACAGTACTTGGGAAGTAGGGAAAGGGCACTAAGTGGCCTTGGACTCGGAAGGTCTGAGTTTCCTCTGAGCTCTGCCACCTACAAGTGCTGTGATCTTAAGTCCATTTCCCAGAGGGGCGATGGGAGGTAGCAGAGAAGAGCCAGGCTCAAGTCAGACTAACAGCTCAAAACCCGGCTCCAACACATCCCAGCTGCGTGACCTCGGATCACCTCCTACCCTCAGTGTCCGCATCCCTAAAATGAGGTCAACACACGCAGCCATCTCACAGGGTTGCTGGGGAGATGAAATAGGCAGATTGCGGAATCCTAGTTCCCTGACCAGGGATTGAACCCGGGCCCTCAGTAATGAAAGCACAGAGTCCCAACCACTGGATCGCCAGGGAATTCCCCAAATGGGTTATCTTAGATATAAAGTGTTTAAAGAGTACTTGGCACATACCCAGCACTATAAGGTTAGTTAACTGTTGTTTTCTCTAATAGTAATAATAATAATGCCATCTACCTTGTTAGGTTAATGAGATTAAATAAGATAGGCCATGTTGATCTTGGCTCCGAGGAGACCCTCAAAAATGCATTCAGTCTGCTCTTTCTATTCAGTGATTGGGATGCTGAAAGAGTATGTGTGTATTAACACATACTTCACATGCACTGAGGGGCTATTTAAAGAAAATTACGAAGGACTCCCCTTGTGGCGCAGTGGTTAAGAATCTGCCTGCCAATGCAGGGGACACGGGTTCGAGCCCTGGTCTGGGAAGATCCCACATGCCGCAGAGCAACTAAGCCCATGCGCCACAACTACTGAGCCTGTGCTCTAGAGCCCGCGAGCCACAACTATTGAGTCCGCGTGCCACAACTACTGAAACCCGCGCGCCTAGAGCCCGTGCTCCGCAACAAGAGAAGCCACCGCAATGAGAAGCCTGCGCACCGCAATGAAGAGTAGCCCTCGGGCTTCCCTGGTGGCGCAGTGGTTAACAGTCCACCTGCCGATGCAGGGGACACGGGTTCGTGACCCAGTCCGGGAAGATCCCACATGCCACGGAGCGGCTAGGCCCGTGAGCCATGGCCGTTGAGCCTGCGCGTCTGGAGCCTGTGCTCCGCAACGGGAGAGGCCACAGCAGTGAGAGGCCCGCGTACCGCAAAAAAAAAAAAAAAAAAAAGAGTAGCCCCCACCCGCCGCAACTAGAGAAAGCCCGCGCGCAGCAACGAAGACCCAATGCAGCCAAAAATAAACAAATAAATAAATTTATTTTTTAAAATATATATGTAAAAAATAAAATAAAGGAAATTACGAGGGTAATGTAATTATTGATGTTGTAAATTTAGATTCTAAGAAAGCAAATTTTCCTTCTGTGAGGCACACCCACGATAAAAGGATAAACAGTTATCTCGGTGGGGATTATTCATGGCCAGTCATTTATCCCTGGGTAGCATTTACCTGCCTGGACATCTCTGAGCCCCCTGCTCCGTCCTCAGTGTGTGCTCAGGGAACCCAAACTCATTTTATAAAGCAGCCTCAAGGCCTTTTTGAAAGAAGGCAGGATATAAATTAAAAAGGACACAGCAGAAACTCATTCTATATCTGCCTGAGCCACACATTATATGAAAATTAGAGAGAGAAAAGTGGGAGTCTGGGGAGAAAGCCACTGGCCTGGATGTCAGATGACCCAGGTCTGGCCCCGTCCCTCTTGCCGTGTAGCCCCCGTCAGTCTATATCATGGGTTTTCAATTCAGGTTTCAAGAAACCCATCAGAGAACATTTTTAATAGAACAGCTCTGCTTTATCCATTCTACATATTAGACCTCAGCATAAGATTTCATTTGAAGACAGGGCTTTGCCGCTAAAAAAAAATTCCGAAAAACCACTGAACTGGAAAATCTAAGATCTACTCAGTGCCCTGGTGGTCTAAGATTCTAAACTCTAAGGCCAAAGCAAAATTATTTTCGATGATCTGGTTGTTAGGTTGTTTTCAAGCATGGAGAAGATCTAGAATGTTCTGCAGCCCCTGACACTTGGGGTCTTCCATCACAGTTTATTAGTATCTATTATTAACTCTAAGAAGTAAGGAAAACGAGGACCATGATGCCCAAATCGCAGCCAAGGTTGAAGCAACTTGTCAGAAACCACAAAATCAGAGGCAGAGCAGAAATGAGAACCCTAGTGTCCTAGCAACGCAGGACTCCAGGCAGAGAGACCCTGAGTCATCAGTGGGAGTCCATGGTTGTTCCCTGGGGGCCAAGGGGACATCCCGCCAGTGCATCCCTGCCACTCCAGGGCCCCGGGGAGTCGGCAGCAGGAGACAGATAATGAGCCGCTGATTATTCAGGCTGCAGCAGTTTTTGCTGAGTCGGGAACAGGCACTCCCCAACAAGAAATAAAATTAAACAGGCCCTTCTGTCCGGAAGCTTTAAATACACTGCTTAGCGTGAAGCGTGCTGGGGAGGGAGGTGTAGGGTTGGCAGCAGCAAAGCTAAGTGGCAGGGGATTTATGTTCTGGGGGCCAAGGAAGAAAATACTAGCTGCACCTCTCTATTAAGCACGGAAAGAATGGTCCAAAAGCCATTTCTCTTTGGGTTTGTATTTACTTCAGAGGAGAGGAGCAGCAGTCAATCTGTTGATGAAGACACACGACGAACACCTGACTCAGGAAAGCTGTCCCTTGCTCAGCTGCTGGCAGCTGGCTCCTTGCTGAGCACAGGCAGCTTGGCCTTCAGACTGGAGAGCAAAGCACTAGCCCAGGCAGCCCTGCCCTAGCTCGGTGTTTGCCAGCTGTCTGGATGGAATTCGGTGTTTTGCTTCCCTCCTGTTGGGCTGCCAGCTACACGGAGTAATAAATAGAGAGGATGCTACATAAACAGAGTAGGTGATAATATCTAATTGTTGACAGCAGGTAAGGGACAATGTTGATGAGAAAAGACTTGCCTCTTTAACTAGAGCAGAAACAGAGCTTTTGTGATGTACTTAGCGCCAGCTCCCACCCCAGGAGGCCTGGAACCCATCGCCTCCCGCCTTGGAGCAAGAAGATACCTACTGCTTAGAACGGTCGCTGCCCAGGTTCTGTGGTGGGAGGTGGTCCGCGACTGGCTTGGGCTGCAGGGTCAGGTCAGGGGAGCCGGGCAATGGGTGTCTGAGGTTCTGTGCTGGCACCTGGATTGGAACCTAGAGAGGAAGGGAGTCACAGGTCGAGGGCCCAGGACGGCCTCCCTCGCTTTACGTGAGCAGCTCCTACAACCCGTCCCTCCTCCAAGAGTGGGAATGACAGCTCCTGGAACGACCAGGTCCTGGTAGCGGCATTTTCTCTCCCGGTCCCTGTGCTCCTTCCCTGCTCCCCTTCTGTTAACACTCAGCCTCCCCATTTCCAGACACACAGGATCTGACAGACTAGTTCTTCCTGCGCAGGATCTGAAAGCCTCCTAATGACTGAGGTGTAAGACATCCAGGTAGAGAAGCTGGGACTGAAGGGACCCTGTGAGTTGGGGGTGGGGCATTTCTTTCAATATTCCACCAGCTCCAAGTCTTACCTCCTCAGCCGGACCTTCGTCCTTGTCCTCTGGGAGCTGCTCCCTTTCTGAAGAGTTCCCTTCCACGACCTTCTCCACCTGGGCCTCTGTCCCCAGGCTCTCCTCTTGAAGGACCGCCGACCCTGGGCGTAGCTCTGGGGTGCAGGGCTGGCTGGGGAGGCGGGATGGAGAGGGGCAGCTGGGAAGGCTAAGGCGGAAAGGAGAGGTTTGAAAGGTGGGAAGCGGGGGCAGCTGGGAAAATCAGGGAGGCGGCAGGGTCTCTGTGGCTCCAGGTCCATAAGGGGTGGATGCCTGGGTAATAATAGGGCAGTAGCTGAGCGTGGGAGAAGGAGTCAGGGATTTTCTGGTTTAGGAAACAATGACACCCGCCCCTTAAATGCACCTTCTTTTGAAGAGTAGATGCTGCTTATATAGGCTGGGGTGTGATTTACTCCTTTGACATAGACCATTCTAGGTGACAGTCAGTGTGCCGGGCAGTGAGTAGGAACCCCTAACCCCAGGTGCCAGAACAGAAGCGAGGAGTCCTAGCCCTGCAGAAGCTGGAGAAAGGATGGGGGCAGGTAGGGGTGGCAGAACTCACGGTTGATGTGGAGGGTCCGCTATGGGGGGCTGCGAGGAGTCCTGCTGTGGGGCCTGCGCTCCTGCCTCGTACACTCGGAGCTTCTCCCTCAGGGCGGCCACCTGGAATGAAGCAGCCCAGCCCCTCAGAGCGCCGGGTGAGCACAGGAGGCAGGGGGCAGGCAGAGCGCCCTGGCCGCGCGCCGGCGGTCCCGTCCTGCCCCCGAGCCGGGCGCCCTGCCTCCCGGCCAAGCTCCCGGGGCGGCTCCTCACCTCAGCCTGGAGCTGCTGGCAGATGCTGGCGTACTGGCTGATGTGACAGTCCAGGCTGATCACGTTGCTCTTCAGCTGAGATGGGGGCACAGGGGAGGGATCTGTTTGTTCATTCAAAGCAGCTTTCGGCAACCACTTCCGGCGGCCAGACGCCGCGCTAGGCACACCTCACTCACATTCCCGAGAGGCACCCTCACGACTGAGGGAACAGGGAGGCCAGTGGCTCTCCTAGCACAGCAAGAGGAGAGCTTGCCTTTGAACCCGAGACCCCGGCTCCCTGACCGATATGCTCTCTGCAGGCCAGGGGCTCTGCCGCAGCGGCTCCTGGAGCACCGGGGCTCCCTGGAGGAGGCGGGGGAAACCGGGCAACTCTGCTTTTATCTGTGTTATATGTTGTTTTGCCAAAAATATGGGCCTGCTGCTAAAAACAAGGCTGACAAAGATCACTGGCTGATACTCGGCCACTCCCTTCCGTTGCCTCCCTCTTGAGAAGACTGCCTCAATCGTCCCAGCGCTGTGATATTTTAAGGACGAGGACCCCTTTAAGCACTTCTTCCCTCGGCCTTGCGGGAACGCTTGCTCCAGGTACCAGAGGAGGCCAGTGGGTCCTGTCCCCTCCTCCTCCCAGCCTGGGGGCTCCCCCGACACCCCTACACCCCCACTCCAGGGTGGTGGCCCTCCCAGCTGGCACGCACCGAGAGTTTGATCTCCTTGGCCCGGTCGGCATACTTGAGGGTGTTGTAAGTATCCTCGTAGGCCAGGCTGGAGGGGCTGATGGCAGCGATCATCACCGTGCGGCAGTTGCCCCCGATGGAGTCCTTGAGCAGGCGGGTCAGCTTGCTGTCCCGGTAGGGCACGTGAGACTTGCGGCCCTGGGGACAGTGGGTGGGCGTGGAGCGAGTGTCTGGACTACACAGACCCAGGCTAGACTCGGTAGCCTTTGCTTTTTGTTTGTTTGTTTGTTTTGTTGACCCCGCTGCTGGGCTTACAGGACCTTAGTTCTCTGACCAGGGACTGAACCCGGGCCGCTGGAGTGAAAGCACCGAGTCCTAACCACTGGACCACCAGGAAATTTAGACTTGATAGGTTTCGGCCCAGGGCTGGAGGGAGGGAGCCTTGGCTTGGGCACTGGGTCGCTGTCTGGGGAGGAGCCTGGCCCCGTGCAGCTTTACCTTTGCGTCGGCCAGGGCGTTGAGGACGTTGATGAGGGCCAGCAGGGAGCGGTTGATGTTGGCTCCCTCCCGCAGCCGCTCCCCCTTGGCGTGGGTGCTGGACGCCCGCTCCGAGCCAGCCAGGTCAATCAGGCTCATCTTGGCCACCCGAAGGGCCTGCGTCAGACCTGGGATCCGGTCCTGCTGCTTCACGAAGATCTGGGGGCAGATGGCAGGGGTGAGGGGCCACTGGGCACCAGGAGCTCCAGCTTCAGGCCCTGGCCTGTGACCCCTCCTCACCTGGAAGATGGCATGGGAGCGGGAGGACGTAGCGTTGACGTCAGTGGGGTGCTGCGTGCGGTTACGGTTCCCCCTGGTCAGCATCCCCAGCAGCTGCTCAGCTGAGGTCGGCTACAGATGAGATGTGCAGGAAGGGGGCTGTGGTCTCCCCAGTGGGGACTTTTCCCCCAACAGAAGGGCTGCTCTTCAGGACCCATGTTACCCCCTTGCTATCACCACCACTGCCCCAACAGGATCCAGGACATCCCCAAACTACCCGGGGAGGGGATCCCGGAGGACCAGTGGGGCTGCTCGTCCCACCTGAGCCCAGCCCCTTACCTGGTGGAAGGAAAGCCCTTGCACCACCACCCCCTTGTCGGGGTCCTCACGGATGGCAAGGGGCCCCTTGGGCTCCAGAAGGTCGTGGATCTGCTCATTGTACACCTGAGGAGAAAGGAAGCCAGGGAGAGACCCGAGGGAGAGGCTGGTCAGGAAGCCTCTCCCCTAGGCGCTGGGGAGAGCTGAGTTGCTGGGTCAGGGAAGCATGATGAGACACGCCGTGGTGAGTGGCACTCTGCTGGATGATGTCACGTTATGAGTAGGACAGGCGGGGTCAGTTCACACGCAGTCTCTCTTGGAGCTGCGTCCACCCTCTGGGCCCCCGTCTGCCCACTCCCTACCACCCTCTCCCCCCTCCTGCTTACTCCACCCCACTCCCTCTTTAGGTGGTTGTGAGAATGAGAGATGGGGCCGCCCAGTCCTGGGGTGCAAACAGCCCTACCTCCTGGTAGCTGATGAGCACCTCGAGTCTCTTCTCCTCCCGGCAGGCCTCGAGCCTTCTGTACAGTTCCATGGTGGTCAGGTACATGATGCCAGGGTCCCCCTCTCTTCCCAGCATGGTGTGTGTCTTCCCGGCCCCAGTGGCCCCATAGGCAAACACTACAGAAGACAGAGTAGGGAGTAGGGTGGCGGCAGGGCCAGATCCACCTTCTCCAGGGGCTCCCCCAGTGCATTTCCATCCGGTCAGCCCTTCCCTTCTCCCCGAGCCCCTTTCCTTCCTTCCACATGCGCGGTTCCACTGCTCCCTCCCACCCACCCACATCCCCTACGTTCACAGCTGTTGAGTTCTCCGTGTCCATTCCTGGTGCCCCTGTAGGCTTGTGGATTTGAGGGCAAAGGGGTCTCCACTATGAGTGGGAGCTTATCCCTTCCTCAGGGAAGCCTTCTCCAGCCTGGGTAGCTTCCTCTGTGGAAGGCCCACAATTCTTTCCCTCATATCACTTTTCTTGGTTTTTAACCACACACTTGTGGGTGTGATTCTGTGATGTGTTTTCTCCCAGTTCTAGACTGTAAGCCTCACGCATACAGGAACGCTGTCTGCCTGATCTGCTATTGTATCCCGTGGCCCAGTGGAGTGGTCCCCACACAGGAGAAGAATGAATGGGGGGCCCACAGAGAATGCACGGCCAGAGCCCTCCTCAACCAGTGCCCAGCAGAGGGGGAGACGGGCTCACCTGAGCAGTTGTAGCCCTGGAGGAAGCTGTCCAGGATGCTGTGGGTGGTGTGATGGAACACGTCCTGTTGGGTGGCCGCCTCACCAAAGACCCGGTCAAAGACAAACGTCAGGTCTTTGCCCTTCTTCCTGGGGCCATCATGGACGCTGCCCCATTTCAGGCCAAGGAAGCCCCCATCAGGCTCCTCAGGGTCAAACACCAGCACCCGCTCATCCACCACCTGAACCACAGGCCGCCGCTGACTCTCCAACTCCCTCGGGGTGGGGGGCCGCACCCGCACCACGACCCGCACCATGCTGTTTTCCACCGCCATCACCATGGCAACACCTGGGCAGAGACATGATGGAGATGAGGACCAATCTGACCCAGGCCTGACCAGGTGCCCTCAGCCTAGCACTCAGGGGCCTTCTCCCACCTCCTCCTCAACAGCTCAGCTCCATTTTATACCTCAAGAGAACATTGATGCCAGCACCGATTATTGACAAATATCTTTCTCATCTGAAAGACCGTCTTTGTCATATCCAATGACTGTATATCTTTCAGAGGCCTATTCTGGGCTTTCTATTATGTTCCACTAATCTGTCCATTCCTGTGCCAGCACCACACTGTTTCCACTCCATTCCTTTACAGTTGCTTCTTGTCTAGCAAGGCAAGACACCCCTCCCAACCCCAGCTTTCTTTCTCATGATTCTCTTGGCTATGTTCAGTCATTTATTCTATTCGACTTTAAGAACATTTTATCAATTCCATCCCCATCCCAGAACCACACCCCCAAAAAAAATCTCTATTGGGATTACAATCGGAATTATATTAAATTTACATATTTATTTTATATGAAATGTTTTCATACAAGAATATGGCTATTACCTTTCTATTTGTTCATGTATTTTTTATATCTTCAGATAGTTTCTATAATTGTCCTTTTAATACAATTCTTAAGTACTTTATTGCTCTTATGAATGGAACACCTTCCCTATTTCCAGGTGCTAATATGGAGAAACATGATTGATTAAAAAAAAATTATTTATTTGGTTGCATTGGGTCTTAGTTGTGGCAGGCGGGCTCCTTACTTGGCTCCTTAGTTGTGGTATGCAAACTCTTAGTTACGGCACCCATGTGGGATCTAGTTCCCGGACCAGGGATCAAATCCGGGCCCCCTGCATTGGGAATGTGGAGTCTTAACCACTGCGCCACCAGGGAAGTCCTGAAACATGATTGATTTTTATATATTTGCCTTATACCCACCATCCTCAAACTCTCTTATTATTATTATTATTATTTGGCTGTGCCACGAGGTTTGTGGGATCTTAGTTCCCTGACCAGGGATTGAACATGGGCCCTCAGCAGTGAAAGTGTGTAGTCCTAACCACTGGACCACCAAGGAATTCCCTCAAACTCTCTTATTGACTTTAAGTGCTTCTTATTAGAGCTCATTGAGTTTTCTGAGTATACAATTATGTATCAGAAAATAATTTTTTTAACTTTTTCTTCTCCATACTTACACTAAATATTTCATATGTTGTCTACTGTATTCCCTAGAACTTCCAAAACAATGTTGAATGATAATAGGCATCCCTGTATTGTTTTTTTTTTAAATAAATTTATTTATTTTTGGCTGTGTTGGGTCTTTGTTGCTGCGCGTGGGCTTTCTCTAGTTGTAGAGAGCGTGGGGCTACCCTTTGCTGTGGTGCGTGGGCTTCTCACTGTCGTGGCTTCTCTTGTTGTGGAGCACGGGCTCTAGGCACGTGGGCTCAGTAGTTGTGCCTCACGGGCTTAGTTGCTCCGCGGCATGTGGGATCTTCCAGGACCAGGGCTCGAACCTGTCTCCCCTGCATCGGCAGGTGGAGTCTTAACCACTGGGCCACCAGGGAAGTCCCCCCCCATTAATTTAAATGCCACATTTAACATAACTAAATTCTCATATAAACATGAACTTGTTTTCTGACTCTCCATTCTGATCTACTGAAATGTCTATTCCTTTTCCCGTAACTCGTAATTATTGTGGTTCTATAATATATCACCTTATTGTTCTTTTTCTTGGCTATTCTTGGGCATCTTGTCTTGTGCATGATTTTAGAATCAGCTTATGAAACTGATTCTATGAAAAATCCTGCTAAGACTTTAATTGGGATTATTTTGAATTTATAGATTAATATGAGAATTGGCATCTTTACAGTATGAAGTCTTCCCATCTAGGAATATCGTATCTCTTTTCATTATTCACAACTTTATAATCTTCGGTAAAATTTTATTGTTTTCCTCACATGAGTTTTGTACATTTCTTCATAGGTTTATTACTAGTTACTGTATAGTCTTTGTTATATTGTAAATAAGCTCTTTTTTTTTTTTTTTTTTTTTTGCGGTACGCAGGCCTCCTACTGTTGTGGCCTCTCCCGTTGCAGAGCACAGGCTCTGGACGCGCAGGCTCAGCGGCCATGGCTCATGGCCCCAGCCGCTCCGTGGCATGTGGGATCTTCCCAGACCGGGGCACGAACCCGTGTCCCCTGCATCGGCAGGCGGACTCTCAACCACTGCGCCACCAGGGAAGCCCAATAAGCTCTTTTTAAAATTACATTTTCTAATTCATTTTGACAGAACATAGGACAGCTACTGATTTCTGTATGCAGATCTTGTATCTGGCCACATTGTTGAACACCCTTATTAGTTCTAATAGATTGTCATTGATTCTCTTAGGTTACTTAGTAATAATAAGTTACTTTCTATTTTTAGCTCTTCTTTATTTAGTTCCCCACCCTCCACTACCCATTAGGAATGGGTGCTAAATTTTATCAAATGCTTTTTTGGCACTCGCTGAGATGATCGCACAGTGTTTCTCCTTTAGTCTGTTAATGTAGAGGGTGACATGGATAGATTTCCTAATATTGCCCTGGTAGTAATCCCGAAAGCTTATTTGCCTATTCTCTCTTGAATTCCCCTCAGACCTCTCTCCCCTTTCATTTCACCTTCAAGCCAGCCTACCAAAGGTAGAGATGGAATTTCTGCAATGCAGGAGTCACAGATATCCTGGAAAAGTTCAGCCCAAGTCTAGGGATATGTTAACAGGGGTAAGAAACAGGGGGCTGTTCCTGGGGGATAGGAATAGATGAATGCTTTCCTAGGAAAGATGAGGTCCCACTGATGGGTCACAATTACCAGGGTCATTCAGCAAAGAAACACGGGATTTCTACCTAAAACTCCAGCAAACAACTCATTTTTTCCTTGGGGAATGAGGCAGAATTGAGTTGACTTCAAACTCCTGTCCTTCACCCCCAAACTTCTTAATTTCTTCCCCACACAAAACAAAGGAGAGATGTCAACCAATAATCATCTTTTTACTTGTGTGTAATTAATTCTATTCCTGTCCCAGTAATCAGCTCATCATAATAATAAACATAACAGGTAAGTGTCCACTCTGTCAGGGACTGTTCTAGGCGCCTTACACGTTTCACCTCCTTTCAACCCCATCATGACCCCACGTGATAGCTACTATTATTATACTCATTTTTCAATGAGAAAATTGAGACAGAGAGGGTTAAGCAACTTGCCCGAGATCCCAGTGGTAGTAAGTGATGAATCCTGCTTCCAACCCGGGCAGTCTGCCCATAGAGCCTGCGATACTGCCTTGGAATGACGTTATATATCACACCCTCATGATCACATTGTTGTAACAGTCCCTTATGCTTGTATAATAATTATAATCCCTTTTATGTAACTAGCATTATGTATGCTTCAAACGCTTTCGGATAAGTGGACTAGACCTAATTTTCAACACTCAGAATTCCTGTCTCCCATCCTCGCATTCCCACCCCCAGGGAACCCCACTCTTTTTTTTTTGGCTGTGCCTCACAGCTGGCAGGATCCTAGCTCCCTGACCAGGGATCGAACCCCTCGGCCCTCGACAGTGAAAGCATGGAGTCCTAACCACTGGACCGCCAGGGAATTCCCAGGAACCCCACTCTTGTGACCAGGAAAGTGAAGCCAGAGGGTGCCTGGTCCCACCATCTGAGTCTACACTGTATTAGCTGAGTTGGAGCTACAGAGCAGCCTAACATTCAAAGCAGGAAGTTAAAAAGGGCACTGGCAGCGGAGTGCGCCTAACCTTTACAGTTCTCTCCTCTCCACCTCCTGAGGACCAGTGAGGCTGACCGTTTGCCTAATGAGATGTTTTCCTTCTTCCAGAGACAGTGCTGAGGGTGTGGGGTGGGAGGTGGGAAGCGGGTAGGGTGACACTTGGCATGGCCGCAGTTAGGACACCTGGGTCCTGGTCTCTGCTTTGCCTCTGACTGGTGGGGAGGTCTTTCCACCAGCCACACCACGTTGATGTCACATCATCTCCCTTCGAGAGCCAGAGAGAACAGCTACCGATCTGCTCCTGCCCCAGGGGGATGGGAGATTAATGAGAAAACGTTTGTCAAGTTTGCTTTGATCCTCGGTTGGAAAGAGCTTTTCAGCCCAAAGTACAAGGGACATGATTCTTTAATAAGATCTTCAGGGTTCTGAGCCAGCCACAGTCACGTCCTGTTTCTAACCTGGGGCAGCTCATTAAAACCCGGAGGCTAGTTCGCCGCGGAGCTGAGGCTGGGAAGCCAAGATTCAGTTGTTTTCAGGGTAGCCTCCTCTGCCCATCCTCATAGGGACAGAGAGAACAAGCCCAAGGTCCTCAGAAGCCCCTGGAGAAGAATTTTTGAGGACTTGAGGGGGGTCTGCCTGCAGACATTGGGAGCTCGGAAGGCAGGGAAAGTGCTTAGCCCTTGGGTGTTGTACTTTTGTATAGCGGTTACTGTGGTCTCCTTCATTGCTCCTTCACAACAATCGTACACTGTGTTTCTGGTCCTTAAGCTCCAAGAGAGCAGGACCCTCTTCTGATATAGTCTGTGCACCCCAGATGCCTAGGAGCCAGATCCAGCATGCAGTAGATGCTGTATAATATCTGTCCTGTGAATGAATAGAGGCCAGAGAAAAGCAGTCTGAAGCCAAAAGCCTAAAAATGACTACAATTATAGCTAACATTTATTGAGCACTTACTATGTGTCAGGCACTATGCTAAGTGCTTTACAAGTGTTTCGTTTATCTTTCACAGCAATCTCATTCTGCAGTTATTGATACATTTGTTACATCCCTACTCTGCAAAGGAAACTGAGGCTCAGGAAGGAAATTGTCTCATGGATGGTAAGTAGCAAGGCCAGACCTTGACTTTGTTCTGTCATCAGAGGCGTTACTCTTCATCCTAGCCTGCTCTGCCTTCTACCTGGGCTTTTGCAGCTCTTAATCCCCCTCACCTTAGTACCTACAGAAAAACGTCCAAAGATGGCTGTTTCTTTCTATGGGTGGTAGCAAAGAGGAAGGAGCTGTGTCCTTTTGTTTTATAGATAGACAATCATAAGGCTGTATCTAATGGTAGTTTTGTTTATTCCTTTCTAATCAATTTTATTTATTTTTCTTGTCTTACAGCTCTGGCTGGGACCTCGGGTACAATATTGAAAGCAGCAATAGTGAGCAATCTTGTCTCTTTGCTGCTTTCATTTTGCTCTTTGTTGGTTTAAGGAAATTTACCTCTATTTCTAGTTTACCATTGAAAAAAATCATAAATGGTTATTGAATGCTATTTCTGTACCTAATGGGATATGTTTTCTCCTTTAATCTGTAAATGTGTAAATTGTATTAATAGATCTTCTATTGTTAAACTATTCTCACATTCCTGGGATAAACCCAATTTAGTCATAATGCAGTTTTTAAAAATACAACACTGGCTTCTGATTGCTAGTATTTTATCTAAGAGTTTTACAACTACATTTATAAAAGAGATTGGCTTGAAATTTTCTTTGCCTCATTTTTGGTATCACAAAATAGACTGGGGACTTCCCTGGCGGTCCAGTGGTTAAGACTCTGAGCTTCCACTGCAGGAGACACAGGTTCGATCCGTGGTCAGGGAACTAAGATCCTGCATGCTGCGCGGCACCCCGCCTCCCCCCCAAAAATAGACTGTAAATGTTTTCTTCCTTTCTTTCTTTTTTTGGAAGAGTTTCTAGAAGATTAGAATCATTTCAATTGCCTGTATATTTTTGGTGGGTTTTTTTGATGTGTGTGAAGGTAGATTTTAAACTAATCAAATTTCTTCAGTAGTCCTAGGTTTGTTCAAAATTTCCATAGCTTCTTTTTTTTTTAATTAATTAATTTTATTTTATTTATTTTTGGCTGTGTTGGGTCTTCATTGCTGCTTGTGGGCTTTCTCTAGTTGTGGTGACCGGGGGCTACTCTTTGTTGCGATGCGTGGGCTTCTCATTGCAGTGGCTTCTCCTGTTGTGGAGCACGGGCTCTAGGCACGAGGGCTTCAGTAATTGTGGCACAAGGGCTTAGTTGCTCCGTGGCATGTGGGACCTTCCCGGACCAGGGATCGAACCCGTGTCCCCTGCATTGGCAGGCGGATGCTTTAACCACTGCACCACCAGGGAAGTACCTTCCATAGCTTCTTGAATCAGTTTAGGTAAGTTGTTTTTCCTAGAAAATTGCCCAAAAGCATCATCAAAAAGAGTTTCCATTGAAGTCTTTCTCTCTCTTTTAATCTTTCAGTAACCAAAGTTATGTCCCTATTTTCATTCCTAAGGTCATTTTTCCATGTTTCTTTTCTTTTTCTCTTAATCAATATTACCAGAGGTCTGGCTTTTTTATTAGTCTTTTCAAAGATACAGCTTTTGGCTAAGTTAATCATCTCTATTATATAGGAAAATGCTATTGCATTACTTTTTGCTCTCAACTTCTTTTATTTTCTACACTTTAATTCTGTTGTTCTGTTCTATCTTATTAAAATTGAATATTTGCCTCATTTTCAGATTGAAAAAATACATGTTCTAATGTAAGTCTTTAAGACTATAAATTTCCCTCTAAGTATTCTCTAACTGCATTCCCCACATTTTATAAATAGCATTATCACTGTTTCATGCTAATTACATTTTAATTAGAATAATGATATCCTATTTGACTGAGTTATTTAAATGTTTTTTTAAAAAAAATATCCAAATGTGGGTTTGTTTCTTTTTCTTTTATATTTTAAATTTAATTGCTTGTGGAAATAGAATATGGTTTGTACAATACTCTGATAACTGTTTAGATTTGCTCTGTAGCCAGATAGAGATAATTTTTATTAAGACCTCTAAAAATATGCTACTGGCATACTTTTTTTCAAAAAAAAAAGTATAAAATGGAGCTGGGTTGGTTAACATAAAACCAACAAATTGAGACACTTTAAAATCTCTCTCTGATGGTGGGGGAATTCAATCATGAAATAGGCAGAGAAGGACTGGATACTTTGGTAGTTGTTTGAAGCATGGACTGTGTGACCGGAGAGGAAAAAGAATAGTGATAAGACGGGTGAAAGCAGTGTAACATCCACGAGAAGCTCATACAGAAAAATTTTGTGGATGTTCTCCTCTTAGCTAGGCTTAACTTCTCTGTTTCTTAACCTGTAAAATGTAAATATTAGTATCTATTCCATTGGGTTGTTGTGAGGATTAAATGAGTTAACTCAAACCTGGTAAGTGCTCAATAAATGTTAGCCATCATTATTAGAATTGATATGACATACTAGCATTTCGCCCCCTACCAGAAGAACCACCATCTGCAGTAAAATCGCCTATTTTCCTTGACACAGACCAGGCTTATCTTTCCCGTGTCACTTCAGTACCTTAAAGGGTCAAAGCTAAGAGGAAAGGCATCCTAGGAACAGTAGCAGAAGGTCTGGTTTTCCGTCATGCAGATCTTCTTTCACTCTTTCCTTTATTCAATCAAATATTTACTGGGTGCCCCAGTAACTAAGTTACGGCCCCTGGCACAGCTCTGCAATCAGTTCTGCACAGATGTGCAGCGAGGGTCTTAGCTACTCCTTACAGATGTGCAGAGAGTCCCACGTCTCTAGTTCTAGTGCGCGGGAGGACCCAATTCGTCCTTACGTATGAGCAGGGGTACCTTTCTCAGAGCGGATGTACAGAGGGCTGGGCCCGGATGCAGACATGAGGGCCCAGTCTAGGTCCTATACAAATCAGCAGAGGGTCCCGATCTCCCGTGCAGGTATAGAAGGAAGGGCCTTCTCCCCGCACCTCCCCCCACCCTGTTCGGAAGGGGCCGCCCGGGACCTGATCGGTCTTCACGCTGCACCTCCATGTCCCGCACAAAAGAGGCCGGGCTCCGGCTTCCGCCGCCGTCAGCAGCTGGGTCCGCCGGTCCAGACTTGAGCGCAGGAGCCCGAGGGGCCGCCTCCGTCGTGGGTCAGCGCTTACCCTTCGTCGGTTCCCCGCCGCTGGTGTCGCCCCTCGCTGCCGGGTCCAGCCGCAGCAGACAGGAAACCCTGACCACCGGAGAGCGCCGCCCCTCCAGCACCCGACCGGCGCCAACCTCCTGCCCGCGCGGAGTGTTCAAATTAGCCGGGTCGGCTCATCGGCGCTTGCCATTGGTCACAGTCCGGATGGCTGATTGGCTGTTTCCTAAGTAACAGTGTACTGCTCCGAGGTGGCGGGAGTTGTCAACAGTGCGCTTGCGCACTTCCCCTTCCTGTTGGCTGGAGGTTCGAAGCAGTGTCTCTGAGGCTGGAGCCACCAGACCGACCGGCAGAAACCAGTATGGGGTTGGGGTACGGAGGGGGAAGGGGAGGGTTACGGCCCGTCTCAGTTGTCCCTGGGACTGAGTTCATCACCAAATGCAGCAACCAGACATCAAACACGTTTTCAAACCTGCTTTTTCTGTGGGCTAAGTCGGCATCCACTTACCCAAGAAAGGAGTTTCAGCCGCTCTCCAGGGTTTCTTCTCTTCCGCGACCATCCGAAGAATGAACTTCAAGGTTTGATGTGGAGAAACCGGTGGAGGCAGAGAGTGGCACCTGCTTGGCTTTGACAGTGCCAGGAGTATCATGGACGGATTGTTGAATAAGAGGGGCGGCCCCTTAGGGCACCGCTGGGCCGCAGTGTCTCTATCCTCCACAGTGGTCTGCTGCTTGGATTCTGGTGGGCCACCCTCATGCTCATCCCCAGCTCCGGGGGCTGTGGCGGTGGAAGAGAGAGCCTTGCCCTGGAATCGGAAAGTCTGATTCCAATCACTAGTGCCTGTATCATTAATTAGTGCTGAGACTGTGGAAGTCACTTCTCCTCTCTGGGTGTCAGTTTCCTCATCTATAAAGTGGGGCAAATATCCTGCCCTTCCTAAGAGCATGGTTGGAAAACTCTCTTAACTTCCAGCATATGTAAGCTTTCTATGAGTCTGATTAGGATGAAACAGCAATGGCTGCCCGGAGTCAGTTGCTCACCACTTTCTAATGATCTGTCCCCACACTGGGACCATGAACAGGTCTGAGGCATGCAAGAAAGCAGGAGGCAAAGTTCCCTGGCTGGCCTGCCATCAAGATAGGAGTGTCACTATTTAATCCCTGGTTGATTTGGCCCAAACTCCATTCACCTACCTGGACCTCTACCGCCCTCTATTCAGTGAGCTAGCACTGCTGGTTTGGTGAGAATAAAATGAAACAACCATGCAAAAATGCTGTTATTGTAAAGCTACCAGAAAACCAGGGTATTCTTGCCATCTCCACTACCCAGGAGAAATAAGCTGTTAAAGAATGGCTTCCAGGGCTTCCCTGGTGGCGCAGCGGTTGAGAGTCCGCCTGCCGATGCAGGGGACACGGGTTCGTGCCCCGGTCCGGGAGGATCCCACATGCCGCGGAGCGGCTGGGCCCGTGAGCCATGGCTGCTGAGCCTGCGCGTCCGGAGCCTGTGCTCCGCAACGGGAGAGGCCACAACAGTGAGAGGCCCGCGTACCGCAAAAAAGAAAAAAAAAAAGAGAGAATGGCTTCCAGGTTAGGGATCTCCTCCCCCCTCACAGGGATGTGCATTATAACAGAGGTTTGGAGTGTGGTTGAAAGCTTGGGGTGCCCAGGAGACGAGGGGAATAGGAGCCTCTTGTGCCCTGTAAGCCAAGTCTTGCCCTGGTCCTATTCTGACTCTGACAATTACCTGTAGAAGGTGAGGTGAGTCACGGTGAGGCCAGGAGCAGAGGCTGGCCCTGCTATGGGCAGTGGAAAGGGGACATTTACTTGCTTGATCATTTGGGGCAAGTCACTTAGCCTCTCAGAGCCTCAGTTTCTGCAGTTGTATAAAAAAAGAGGATAAAATAATACTTAGCTTGTTACAAAGATGAGAAATAATGTAGGGAAAGCAATTTGCAGACATTCAATGAAGTGGTAATGGGTGTTCTCGTATTCATTCATTCAACAAATATTTACTGATATGAGACAAGTAGGCTCAGAGGATAGGGTGGTGCGTGCTAAACAGTCACCTCCTACCTTCATAGAGCTTCCAGGCTATGGGAGAAATTGGCCTATTAAACAATGACTAACAATGACATGAGAGATGGGCTATAACGAGAACATCTGAGGGTGTCAGGAGGAAGTGACATGCAAGCTGAGGTCTGAAGGAGGAGTGGAGCTCGTTTGGTGAGTGGAGCCATTCCTTGGATCTTAGAGGCCAAGGGAAAAGGATTCTGCAGGTGAGGGAGTCAACCAAGCCCAGTGATGCTGAGAGAGCTTGGTAGGGCCTGGTGAGGCCCACCTTAGTGGACACAAATGGAAAACCCTTGGGCCCTACACCACAGATGCTGATAAGGGGAGAGCAGCCTGGTACTGGCCTAACAAGAACTTCAAAGCATAGAACCCAGACGTGAGGGCTGGGTGCAGGAGTTTTGCCTTGTCTGGCAGCAGATGTTTCTGGGCTGACATGGCTGGGGGTGTGAAAGGCCACAGGCTCTGTGCTCTTGTGAGGTGTGTGGATGTCTCACTATCTGCAAGTGGCAAGACTACCAACCCTGGGTGCTCAAAGGAGGCAGAGAGGAGGCATGTCCATTCACCTGTACCCTTGTCACTGCACATCTTTGCACCTGGATGTAGCATTCACTGCTTCGGGTGTAGACCAATTTTAAAAGGTCCTTGGAGACTTCCCTGGTGGCGCAGGGGTTAAGAATCCACCTGCCAGTGCTGGGTACACGGGTTCAGTCCCTGGTCCGGGAAGATCCCACGTGCCGCAGAGCAACTAAGCTGGTGCGCCACAACTACTGAGCTCACGTGCCTCAACTACTGAAGCCCGTGTGCTCTAGGGCGGCATGCGACAACTACTGAGACCGAGGGCCTATAGCCCGTGCTCCGTAACAAGAGAAGCCATCGCAATGAGAAGCCCTCGCACCGCAACGAAGAGTAGCCCCCACTTGCCTCAACTAGAGGAAGCCGTGTTAGGTACTGAGTGAGCCACTTGGAAGATGCTCTCAGTATGGCCTTGGAGATGGCAGATGACTGCTGGGGAAGTCCAGGAAGGCTTCATGGAAGAGCAGGTGTTCTGCAGGCAGCTGAAGTAGCCCAGGGTCTAGCAGACCCATCCCTGGTTCTGGGCAGGCAGGGAGAGGTCTGTAACTCTACTGGCCTAGGCAGTTGTCCTAATGCTGGCTGGGGTTCTTCACTCAGGGAGCAAAGGGGCTTGAGCCCTGGGGGCCTGGGAAGAACTCCTTGAATTTGCCCATTACTGTCTGGGAAGAGACAGGAACCCCGCCCCTGCACAAGCTGCCCAGGTGGCAGGTGTTATAGGAAATGTCTAGTGATTTAGGGGATGAAAGACTTCTCTGGCTGGGAGGGAGTGAGATTCAACCCTTCCCCTACTCCAGGGAATGGACAGTCAAGAGAGCTGTTGTCAGAAAGATGAAGCCTCGTGATCTCGGGCAAGGTTTACCTCTCTGTGCCTCATTTTTCTCATCCAAAAAAATGGGTGTGATAATAGTAACTACCTTACGGGATCATCGTGAGATTAAAATGAACGAATACGTGCAAAATTCTTAAAACAGCGCATGGTGCATAAGCTACTGTTATAACTTAGTTATTGATACGGAGATGAGAGTATATTTGTTCTTCCAGCTCCAATATTCCCCAAACCCCTGGACAAAAGAAGAGAAACCCCTCAGCTGCCTGGGTTCTGCCCCCTTCCCTATTCCAAAAAGGACAGCTTCAACTACAGCTGGGGTGGGGCTGGGGTCTCAGATTTTGGAGGGAGAATTGTTGTAAAACCATTTTGAACATTATATAAGTAAAAAAAAAAAATGTAAGCCTCCACTTAGTCCAGCTCCCTCAGAGGTAACCACTGTTAACAGTTTGGGGAGCCTTCCCTGCCTCTCTAATAGCACCGTGTCCTGGATGTATTTATATGATCTCTGTAGGTATCTTGAAGCCCTGGGTGGTTTCTTATCACTTTCTGGCTCCTCCACACTGAGCTAGGGCCTGGCCCAGATGAGGTATTCAGTAATGTTAAAATGAGCAGAGCAAGCTCTCTCTCTCTCTCTCTCTTTCTCTCTTACTCCTCTTCCTCTCTCTCTTTCTCTTTCTCTGCTCTGTGAGGACACAACAAGAAAGCAACCATCTGCAAGCCAAGAAGAGAGCTCTCACCAGAGCCCAACCCCGCTGGCACCTTGAGCCCAGACTTCCAGCCTCTAGAACTTACATGGGCCTCTCACTGTTGTGGCCTCTCCCGCTGCGGAGCACAGGCTCCGGACACACAGGCTCAGCGGCCATGGCTCACGGGCCCAGCCGCTCCGCGGCATGTGGGATCTTCCCAGACCGGGTCACGAACCCGCGTCCCCTGCATCGGACTCTCAACCACTGCGCCACCAGGGAAGCCCTGAATGTGGATCTTGATGTTTGAATATGTTTTAACCTTGCATGATGTGTATACTAACAATGTATGGGTTGTTTGATAAGTAAATATTTTTTTAAAAATGAGCAGAGCAAGTAGAGACCAAACAGATGGGTTGGCCAGGTCCTCTGGGGCATCCCTGTGCTCTTACCCCAAACTGGAGGCCACAGAGCAGAATGGTGGGAGAATCCACATTGGAGACTCCATTCTTAATACTTAGCTCTCCATCCTGGGTACCTCAGACCAATCTCTCCCTTAGTGCCCCACACTCACTTCGGGTGGGAGAAAACCCAGATGTCTTCGTTTTCTTCAGTGACGATCATCACCGGCCCACACATTGAAGTGCAGCCAAAAGAATTTTATTTTTATTTATTTATTTGGCTGTGTCAGATCTTTGTTGCGGCCTGTGAGATCTTTTGTTGCGGTGCGTGGGCTTCTCTCTAGTTGTGGCACGGGCTCCGGGGCCCGCTGGCTCAGTAGTTGCAGGGCGCAGGCTCTCTAGTTGTGGCACCTGGGCTCTAGAGCGCATGGGCTTAGTTGCCCTGTGGCATGTGGGATATTAGTTCCCCCACCAGGGATCGAACCCATGTCCCCTGCATTGGAAGGCAGATTCTTAACCACTAGACCACCAGGGAAGTCCTCAAAAGAATTTTAGATCACAGGGCTTGGGAGATTTGCATCTGCACTTTGCTTTACAACTTACAAAATATTAATAATTTCTTACTGCCTCGTAATGGCCCTTCAAGTAGATATTTTTATTAGGCCCATTTTTTAGATGGAGAACCCAAGGCTCAGATAGGTGAGATTTTGTTTCCTGAAACACTGAACTGGGCCAGAACTTGAGCCCAATTCTTCTGACTCCAACTGCTGCATGTCTGCTGGGTCCTGCTGTCTCAGGTTCTAGCTCTGCCCTGAACCAGCCCGAGCAAACTTGGGTTCATCTCTGGGTCTCAGTTTTTCCAGCTGTGTACTGAGAGTTGCCCATTCTGTGGCTTTGATTCTCAATTTTGGCAGATGGGGCAAATGGGTAGCATGTGGAAAGCACGGTGGCAGGGAGCCCTCTGGTCCCTTTTCTCTCCAGGCCCCAGCTGCCCTCTCTCAGTAACCCTTCCAACCCCACCCAGTCCCAAACATGTATAGACTTTTTACTTCCACTTTATTATCACTTCATTTGTAGGATTTTTTTTTTTTTTTTTTTTGGCGGTACGCAGGCCTCTCACTGTTGTGGCCTCTCCCGTTGCGGAGCGCAGGCTCCGGACGCGCAGGTCCAGCGGCCATGGCCCACGGGCCCAGCCGCTCCGCAGCATGTGGGATCTTCCCGGACCGGGTCACGAACCCGTGTCCCCTGCATCGGCAGGCGGACTCTCAACCACTGCGCCACCAGGGAAGTCCCATTTGTAGGATTTTAAGGTTTATTACCTGGAAGGAAGTGAGGAGCTCACACCTCCAGTTCCGCTTTTCAAATATACCTTCATCGCTTGTGAAAATAACCTTATTAACTGCATCTAACCTGCTACAGCTTACAGGGGTACCCAGGTAAGTACATGCAGAAGGAACCAGGGCAGGGGAAACAGCACCGCTAGCTGAAGTAGTGCAGCCTCTGGACCCCTCGGATTTTCTCCCAGCTCTTTGGGGTCCTGGAGCTGTTGTCAGCGTCAGCAGAATGCAGGTGAGCCCCAGAATAGCCTTGAGCAATTGGTCCTTGCCTCCTGCCTCCTCCTCTGATGCTCAGAGATCCTCCAGGACACAGCTCCCGTGCCTCCGCGCCTCCCCTGTCCCCTGGATGCTTGTCCAGGATTGATTCTCCAGGCAGCTCCCCCTCTGAGCAGTAAATGAAATATCGGTTACCAGGAGTGAGGCGGGAGGCAATTAACCCCTAGACCTCACCATGGCAGATGTGTTTGCAGCAAGCTGAAGCGGAGAGCCGAGCGCACCTGCCTGGCCTTCCTGCAAAGTCATCCAATTAGGGTAGCCCCCAGCGGTGGGTTCCTGCTGCCCCCTCTGCTCCCCTTGACCCCGGAAACCAGGGCAACACCAGCTCTGAGGGCTGGCAGCTGCCTGGGCACAGGATGGCCTGCCAATTCTCGTGTGGGTGAGCTCCAGGGGCACTGCCATCCTCACACCCCTTTGGCAGGGACATTATTCGTTAATTAATCACACATCTTTCTAAAGGGGAGGCAGCCTGGGGAGGCTTCTTCCTTCCTTCCTCCAGAGTGGGCTCACCATTCTGCCTGTCCAGCCTCCTTTCCACCACCTAGCCAGCCCTGCCCTGTGGAATGTTTCTGTGGCAGACACGCCCCTGACAGAGGAAGAGGCGAGACACGTGCCCTGCTTTCAAGGAGACCCCAATTGCATGAGGAGACAGAGTTTGTCCTTCAGGGAACCTCCAGTCCCAGGGTCTGGTCTCAGAAAGCCCTAGTTTAATAGAAAAAGCACAGTGTCTACCCTTGGAGCCACTGAGAGGACGGCCACAATCTTTGCAACTAGGAAACGGCCCCTCCTCATCCCCAGTCTCTGGAGATACACACCTTGCCCTCAACTCAGTCAAAACGCTGTCTTTGAGGACACCCAGGCTGATGGAGGACACAGTCTTGCCTTCAGGAAGTTTCCCATTCTGAGGATGGAGACATAGTCCTTGCTCTCAGGTGTCCCAAGTCTGAGGGGGGAAAAAATAGATCCACCCTTGGGGAGCCCCTGTCTCGTGGGGGAGACACTACCCCAACATGTTCCCCGTCAGCTGGGATGCCGCTTGAGTGACAACCAGCTGGCAACTGGCACTGCCGGACACCCCTGGTGCCCTGCAAAGGAAGAAAAGGTCCTTGGCTTCAGTCCTGTCCCAGTTGTGTCACAAACTTGCTGCGTGACCATAGACAAGTCACAGATTTTCTTCAGACTATGATTTCCTCATCTGCGACATGGAGATTTTAGGCCCATCTCTCAGAATGACATGAGGAACAGCCACTTACCAGAAAGAAAAGAAAGCAGGCCAACCAGCCTGGCTCTCCCTACAAAAATGGTTAACATGCTTTTTGCTGTAGCAGGGGTCCTAGACCAGTCCCTGTGGCCTCTGGAGAGGGCTGGGGAGCACGCCCAGGTGTGGTGGTAATTTGGGGCCAGTTGGCCATTAAAGAATCACAGGGGGTTGTGGGTGGCACTGGGTGGGGGGGCGGGGGGGTACTGGCTAATCTAATCACTCTCCCAAGGAAACTCTCGTTCCAGCTAGACCTGCCAGGGATTTTATTTTGTTTGTGGGAACCCGCAGATTTCGATCTCCAGACCCCACAGGGAAGGAACAAGTATTAAGCTAATTTTATTAAATGGCCACAGCTGGCAGTAGGGGGATGTCGGGGAGAGAAGACAGGATAAAGAAAGTCATTCAAGTCCGCCAGCCTTGACAAGGGTCCATACATGGGGCCTGACTGGGAGGGAGGCCACCCCTCCTTCCTGTCTCTCCAGCTGAGCCAGCAGGAGGAGGGGAGGCCAGATGGGACCCTTCCCTCAAGCAGAGCCTTGGGATTCTCCAAGAGGCTCACCCCATGGCTGCTGCCCAGGGCAGATGCCTGTAAATCCCATCAAGGCTCTGCAGGGCAGCGCTGGAGTGGAAGCGCTGGGCTGCCCCCAAGCCATCCTTCCTCCGTTCTGCTTCGGAGATCCCAGGTCTTTATGTAATAGGGCATGCTGGGTAAGAGCATGGTCTTTGGCTCGAATACTGGCATTTGCCTCTTCCTAGCTCTGTGACCGTGGCAAATTATTTATCCTCTCTGAGCCTCAGTCTCCTCATCTGAAATGGATAAGACAACAGCATCCATGTTAAAGGGCATGGGAGCATTTCTTGCCAGTCCACTCCCACCCCACACACATTTCCATCAGATAATATTTATAAAGTTCCTATATGGGGCTTCCCTGGTGACGCAGTGGTTAAGAATCCACCTTCCAATGCCGGGGACATGGGTTCGAGACCTGGTCCAGGAAGATCCCACATGCCGCGGAGCAACTAAGCCTGTGCACCACAACTACTGAGCCCGCGTGCCACAGCTACTGAAGCCTGTGCGCCTAGAGCCCGTGCTCTGCAACGAGAGAAGCCACCGCAATGAGAAGCCCGTGCACTGCAACAAAGAGTAGCCCTGCCCGTCACAACTAGAGAAAGCCTGCGTGCAGCAACGAAGACCCAACGCAGCCAAAAATCAATTTAAACAATTAAAAAGTTCCTATATGGTGTCAGACACAGAGTGGGTGCTCTCTAAATATTAGCTATTATGATTTAGGAATGCCCTAACTGTGCAACCGTCATGGTCCCAGTAATAGGAGGTGAGGGAGGCAGTGACAAGGCAAGGAGATTTAGTGTGTCTCCAGGGAGGCAAGGGCTTCTTGGATTCAAGTGCAATCACAGAACTTGGGGACTGTGTCCTATATATTTTTTTAAAATAAATTTATTTATTTTATTTTATTTACTTTTGGCTGTGTTGGATCTTCGTTGCTGTGTGTGGGCTTTCTCTAGTTGAAGCGAGCGGGGGCTACTCTTCGTTGGGGTGCGTGGGCTTCTCATTGCGGTGGCCTCCCCTATTGCGGAGCATGGGCTCTAGCTGCGTGGGCTCAGTAGCTGTGGTTCGCAGGCTCTAGAGCGCAGGCTTAGTCGCTCCGCGGCATGTGGGATCTTCCTGGACCAGGACTCGAACCCGTGTCCCCTGCATTGGCAGGTGGATCCTTAACCACTGCATCACCAGGGAAGTCCCTGTGTCCTATTTTAAAAGCTCTTTAACCTCTTTGGAAAAAGAATAAAATCTACTCATCCAACCTCCCAGGGCTCTTGGAAGACTCAAGTGAGACGACATACATGAAAGCCTTTGACAAACTTTAAAGTGATGCATAAATAATAAAAGTTGTGTTTATTGAGCATATACATGATACCTCTTTAATTCTCAGTCAAGTGAGGTAGGTTAGGTCTCCTCACCTACACATTATAATGAGAAAACTGAGGCCCAGGGGTGAAGTGCTTGGGTCAGGGTCAACCAGCATTTAATGCAAAGCTTGTTCCTTTCACTGCTGTCACTAACCCAGAACTGAGTCAGAAAAGAGTGGCACGGCCAGGATTCTAAACCGTGGCACTGGGACCAGAACCTGGGTTTCCCAATTTAAAACTTGCTATGCCTTTGGAATGCTGATGCCACTTTCAAGGTCGAAAAGATGGAGCTTTTCCACCCTGGAAAATGATGATGTAACTGAACTGCTTCCTATTCCAGCTGCCCAGGCCCACTTGGGCTGTGGTGGGCATTGGGTCCCTCGGCCCACCTCCTCCGGGACCAGCTCTAGCTCTGGAGCCTGGCTCCCCACAGATCCGTGAGAAGCTTTCAGCAGACTCATTCCCAGCCTGGAGGAGGGCAGGGTTCATGGTCCCCTCCTGCAACTCCTCTCCACGGCACAGTCGGAAAGCCAGCGGGGTGGAAGTGTTTTATTATAGCTTTGGTCAGACGGGGCTCAGCCGGCCAGGGCTGTAGCTGGGAAGCCATCCAGCCCCCGATACACCGCTCCCCCAGGCAGCGCCACCCCAGAGCGGGTGGGCAGCACATCCGAGCACTGGGAGCGACCCCGCCGAGATCTCTCCCCCAGCTGGGGCGGGCTGGTGGGTCAGGTGGGCAAAAACAATCCTATTGTACAAATATACAGTGCGGGCCGGGGCAGGGGCGGTCGACACCGCCTCCCGGGGAACCGGGACGGGGCGCGCTGGACCCGGCTCTGTGGCGAGACGGCGGGAGGGCTTGCTGCGGCCCGGACGGTGGTGAGGGCAGGCCGGGGGCGTCATAGCCGGGAGAAGCCGGCGGCCGTGGCGGGCAGCGAGGGGGTGTGGGTAGGGGGACGGGTCATCCTCTGCCCCGCCGGGAGGGGACCTCCGGGGGTATAGGGGATGGAGGGGTCGCGAGGAGCTCAATCGGAGTAGATGATGAAGCCGGAGAATGTGCTGTATTTGTTGCTGTTGCCGCCGTGCGCTTTGCCTCCGTCGAGCTTGATGAAGACCTCGTCGCCCGCGTCCAGGTGCAGGATCACGCTGTTGCTGGCGTAGTCGTAGTTCTGGTCTGCGTCCTGGGCAATGGCGCTGGCCCGCACCTGCGGGGTTGGTGGGGGTAGGAGAAGAGGGGTGTGTGTGAGAAGGTAGGGGAGGAGGAGGGAGAGAGGTGGGGTCGGGGAGGGAGGGGGACCGTCAGAGGTAAGGCAGCTACCTCTGGAAGCCCCCAAAGCCCCACCTCCAGCCCCATCAGGGCTCTCAGCCTGCTTTTCTCCCATCATCCCACCACTGCCCTGTCCAGTCATAACTGTGTGTTTTGGGAAGGGGTTACAGAGGAGCCTTGGATCTCTAGGGCAGGTGTAATCTGGGTCTGAATTGGCAGTCAAGGTGTAATCGGCCTCCTTAACTCCCCTAGGTCTCACTGTCTGACTTCAACAATGTTTCCGGGATGCCTCAGCCTGGAACTCCCTCCCTGCAGAGAGGAATTCTCTGGACCCCTAAGGGATGGAGGGCCATCCCCTCTCTCACCATTGGTTCCTCTCTGCCTTATTGTGCTAATGATGCCTTACATCTCAGCCACATCCACCTGTTCTTATGTCAGTGGATGGACAGGAGGGCGCCCCTTGGCCTTACAGGTTCGGGCCTGGATCAATGCCAGGCTACTAGAAAGCAACCACCGTAGTACCAGGGCCTGCTCTGTGGACGCCTTGTCTGAAGTCCGTTCTGGAGTCTTTCACACCAGAGCAGTGAGATGGAAGGCCTGCAGGAAGGCCTGCAGTGAGATGGAAGGCCTTCCCCTCCCAAGGCTCAGGCTGGGCCTGCATCCCGCCTCCAAGGAGCTGTAGCTATACCTGTGACTATCCCCCCACCCAAAGAGGACTTCCGGCTCCTCCTGTGTCACCCCACGGTGGTAGAAAGGAAGTGGATGGGAAGAAGGGAGCCAAGCCTTATATCCCTCTGTGATCCTCAGTCTGATCTGATATCTTTGCTGCTCCTTGTTTGGATGGAGGAGGGGCGGGACAGGCAGGACGATGGGGCAGGGGAGTGCCAGCCTTTGGATTTGAAGCCTGACACATCATTTGGGGGGCTCAGACTATAATCATAAGATATCGAGGATGTGGGGTGGTGGACGAATTCCCTCCAGGCATTCCTTTCCGACCGCTGAGGCCAGCGCAAGTCCTGAGCCATCTGACCTGGGGCCTCTCCGGGATATTCTGGGTGGAGAATGGGAAGAGAGGAACCATCTTCAAGTTCCGGCTTGTGTTGGGGGGAGGCTGCATTGAATGGGGTTCTCTCAGCCAGGCTCCTCAACAGCCCCTCTCCATCCTGCCCCTTCACCGAAGGCAACTCCCCCAAGGGCTGACAGTCAGGGCTGGACCAAGGCAAATTAGGGGAGGGGCCCATCCTCCCTCCTGGACGGAAGGCAGAATTGTAGATCAGCTGTGCCGAAGCTGCTGACTCAGCAGCAATGCTGCACCAGGAGGACCCGACATATTTGCACGCAGTCTGCCAGTTAAAGCCCAGATCCTTTCAGCCCCTTCTCACCCCTCAAGCTCTTCTTCCCCAACCCGGGAGGGAATTGTTTGGGGCACTCAGTTGGGAAAACTCCTGGTCCAGCTAAAGGTGGTGGAAAATCAAATGAGGGAGAGACGCCGTCTGCCAAGGAGCTCAGTTTCTCCATTTAGAAAATGGATGAGAAGATCCTGCCTCACCACTGCCACCAGTGTAGAAGCTTTTTGACAGTGAAGGAAAAAATTTTTAATCTTGATGGGCTTTGAGCTACTAGGAAAGAGCTGAAAAAAGCAAGCAGCCAACTCCTGTATTGTTCCCTGGGCCCTAATCCTGGTAGTATTTATTATTACACATGCATTTCATTATCTTTGCTAATAAATTACTATTAATAACAATTATTTTTATTACCCAGATTAATTTAGCCTTAACTCATTAAAACAGTGTGCTTCTTAATAGCCAAATCCATTAGAATACCGTCATCTGTCATCAGGAATCTCCTGGTGATGTGACAAGCATCAGAACTGTTACGCTTATGTTTATTATTTATTCATCACCATGATTGTTGCTGTGATTATCCTGACTGTCCACGGAGGCAGGGAGAATTAATGCTCTTCCATCCTTAGACAGCGGGGGATCCAGGAATGGAACCCAGGGGTCCTGATTCTCTGCACAAGACTGGGAACAGTTGAGGCATCCAGCTCCTCCTGGGGGCAAAGGGGAAGTTTGGGGATTTGAGGTTGTCCTGGAAGCAGGAAAGCAAGTCTGGGGCTTTTCAGGAGGGGGTGCTATAGAAGCACCTCTTCAAGGGCTGCCAATAAAGGAAACTGAGGCAGTGGTCCGATTAGGGGCCTGGAGTGGGGGTGGGGTGGGGGCAGAGAACCCAGGAAATGTGCCCCTACCCCCAGAGCAATGCTGGGGTTTGGGATGTGCAGGTGTGGCTCCCACAGGCAGCCAGCCTGGTCCACAGGGCACTTGTGCTTTCACACCATTGCTGGGTGCCTACTATGCCAAGCACTCGTTCTGTGCTGTGAAAGGCATTAGAGGCCAGAGAGGACAGCAGGGGGCCCCTCTCCTCCCATCAGAGAGGCTGATCTCCAGTTAGGTCTTTATACCATGGTCCCCAATTTACACACCCCACCACTTCTCACCTCACTCAAACTCTGGTGTCCAAGCCCCTGCCCATCTGTAATACTTGCCTTCCCATAGGCCCTGGCCTGTCCCCACACAGCCCCCTCTTCTCTAGCCCTGTTTATCAATTTCGCGTCCTCGCCCGGCACGTGGGATCTCAGTTCCCCGACCAGGGACCAGGGATCGAACCCATGCCCTCTGCACTGGAAGCATGAAGTCTTAACCACTGGACAGCCAGGGAAGTCCCTGAACTGTGGGTCTTAGGGGGAGCTGCAGGGGGCTCACCTCACCCAGGGCACCAGCCCCAACCTAGAGACCCTTCCTCAGGCTCCTCCGGTGCCCATGTCCTGATGACTCAGGCTTAGTGCCATCAGGCTGTGCAGTGGTGACTCAAAGCTACCCCTAGATAGAGGGGCTGGTGGGCCTCACACAAGGACAGAGAGGGGGTCTCAGCACCGGGCAGGAAGGTGGTGATGCCCCGTCTCCCCGTGTTGCCCAGGGAAGGGCCAGGGCCCCAGTGCAGCTCTACCTTCTGGAGGAAATTCTGGAAGCCTCTCTGCAGGGCAGGAAGCCAGGAAGGAAAAGCACAGAGCCCAGGGTCACCCCTGGACTCGAAGGCGTGGGAGGAGCAAGCTCCTCTTTTCTGGTCCCACCCATTGCCCAGCCCCATCATTTTTTTCTCCGCTCACTTGAATGTCCACCTCTGAGCCAGCCTTTCCCTACACTTGACCTTTTCATTTTCTCCCTAGTTGTGTCTCCTCACCTTGGGGACCCAGGTTCACCTTCCTCTCCCCAGAGCAGGTTGGTCTGAGCTGGGGCAGGCCCCACTGAATCACTCCCTCCAGCCGACACATCTGGGGACAGGAGTGCCCGTGGTCTCCCTATCCTTCTCCCACTCAGTAATCGCTGGGCTGTGTTATTGTGTGTTTACTACTGTCTCCCCTGCACAGACCACAAGGTTCTGGAGGGCAAGCAGACTGAACCTCTGGAACCCCAAACCTGGCTCCTAGTAGGGGCTCAAAACTAATATAAAGAATGACCAGTGAGAGTAAAGGAATCTCTTGGACAATCTGGAAGAAGTCACAAAGGATGTAGGGGAGGACCAGAGCCTATCACCCCACTGCTTGGATTTTTTTATGTGTGTGGAGGAAACGGTCTGAGTAACTGTTAAAATGCTGGGTCTCTGAAACCCCTGGTTAAAGCCACCTCATTTCTTCTACCAGCCTGCGGTGCCACCTCCTTGTCAGGCTCTGTCGATGTCCTGCCCCGGGGGGTAAAAAGAGGCTTTGGGGTCAGTTTCACCTCCCTGAGACTGCAGCAAGTGTCCTTGCCCCAAGCACACACCATCTTTGGGGCCTCTCTTGTCTCATCTCTGGGGCCCTGCGGCACCCTCCTGAAGTAGCATAGGGTCTAGGGCCCACTGGCGGCCTGGTGACCACCTCCCTATTCAGGCAAGCTGGGCCCCCAGCCCCCTGAAACCTCAACTTCATGCCAGCCCAAACTTTCTTTAGGAAAGGGAGAAATTCCATCAATGAAGGTGACATTGTTGCATCCCTTACCGGCGATTCATAAGGGGAAATGTGGGACTGTCTGCAGAGATGGCCCTAACTGGATACTAGGGCCTCCCATTTGGTCAAGAACCAAGGACAAAGAGGAGAGACACAGGAAGCCTGATAGACACCAAAGAAATAAAGGGGGGGGGGGGCTAAACCCAGGGGTGAGGGAACAGAAACCCAGGGAGAGACAGAGGACTGGTAGACACAGGAGAGAGGCCAGCACAAGAGATGGAGAGATAGGAGAAAGAGGCAGGGGAGAGGCAGAAACCAGACACAGCAGGCATGGGAGAGAGGGCAGAGAGGGCAGGGGGCAGACTTACAAGCACCTGGTAGGCTTTTTGCTGACTCTCAGGCCTGTCCTTTCCCCCACCCCGCAAGCCAGGGTCTGCCTCAGGGTAGTGCTGCAGTGGGAGGGGTTCCAGCAGGATCTTGGGTCTCAGTCGCAGGAGATTCCTTCCCAACTCCCATCAGCCTAGCTTTAGTTCTGATTGGCACAGACACCTTCTTCCACAAGGATGCTCTGCTTGACTACCCCAGGGGCCCCAGGCCACCGTGGTCTGGGAGCACTGAGAAGGGAGGGGGAATCAAAGCGAAGGGTGCTGCGTAAAACTGTCACCCTGGGGCAGGGTTAGGTCAAGATTGGTCCCAGGGCAGCAGTTCCAAGGAGAGTAGGAGGCATTGCCGGTCCCAGGTACCAAAGACCTCGTGAGCTTGGTGCCTGCCACTCTGGTCTCTCCGACGGGGATAGGGAAGGAAGAGGATCCCCCGGCACCCCAGGAATCAGGAGTTGCAGCTGGGAGGCAAAGAAGAGGGGGAGTTTCCACCTCTTTGCCCTGCCTCAGGAGGAAAAACTTTCCCCCCCAGGCCGTCTTTTTGTGCGGTTAGCTCTGACACAGTGGGAAGGGGCCGCGCAGTCCCGGGTTTTGCAAAGGGTGTCAGATCTGCCCAGTGGTCCCTTTCTTAGGGCGGGGGATGTATTGCAGCTAAGGCTTTATGCGCTCGGCTCCCTTTGCCTTTGTGCGCAAAACATATCCTATAGCTCGCCTTCTCCGCTTGCGCGCCTAGCGGTGCGCCCAGGCGCCCGTGGGCGCCGATGCTGCCTTTCCCCAGAGCCCATCCTGATCCGTCCCCTCATCACCAGCTGGTATCAACCAGAATCCCAGCTCTCAGATGCTGTTTCCCAAGGGCCAAGCCCCCAAGGGCCAGTCCGCGCGCCCGGGAGCCCTGCGCTCTGATTATTAGTTGGATTTATCTCCCTCATTTCCATACCACGGGGGCCCAGCGGCATTTGCCTTGGAGCTGGCGCCCAGGAACCGAGGAGTTAGGGGTGCCAGCCAGCCTGGACCATCCCCGCCTGTAATGCCTAAGCCGCTCCAGGGGCTCCATCTGCGCCCTTCCGTACCCTTCGGCCCCGGGATCCCTGGATGCCCTGCCCCCGGGCCAGCCCCATGCCCCCGCCGGGCCCACCTGGCCGTTCTTGCAGAGGTCCGCCCACATACTGGTGCCGTCGCCTCCGCGCATGAGGACGTGGTAGGTGAAAAAGTAGGTGCCGGGAATGTTGCATGTAAACTTGCCGCTGGTCGCGTCGTAGTTGTTGCCTAGGTTGGTGACCACGTCGTCGAACTTGAGCACCTCGTAACCCTCGTGAGGGTTCTTGAGGCCGGCGTAGAAGGCCACGCGCGGCACTGTGGTATAGGTGGCCGTGCTGATGGCGCCGCTGCCCCCCGCGCCCGGCAGCCCGGGAGGGCCGGTCTTGCCCGGCTCACCCTTCTCCCCGGGTGGCCCCACAGGACCCGGAGGACCCGGGTCCCCCGGGGGCCCGGGAGGGCCCGGCTTGCCTGTGCGTCCCGGCTTCCCCTGGGGGCCCTGCACCAGCGTGGAGGGCGGGGGCGCGCCGCTCTGCTCGCTCAGGGCGTCGCCGCCGTCGGGCCGCGCGCCGGCGCCGGGGCCCCGCGCGGGGTAGGGGTCGCACACCATGCGGCAGGTGCCCAGCATCTCGTAGTGGCCATCCGGGCCGCCCGAGCTCACCAGCACGGGGATGAGCACCACCAGCACCAGCAGCATCACCACGCCCGCGGCGGCTGCCAGGAGCGTCTTCCGGCCGGCGCGGAGCCTGGGGAGCGCCGGGCCGCCAGGCCGCGCCGTCGGGGCAATGGTGCCGGCGGGCGGGGGGCGCGGGCAGGGCGCCCGTGCTCAAGGGCGGTCCGGCGGGTCTGAGGGCATGGGGCCGGGCCCGGGGCGCCGCGCTGGGCTGGATGCGCTGCCGAGCCCAGCCGCCGGCTCCCACCTCGCGCTTCCCTCCCGCGGCGCGGCAGAACTGAGCGCGGCGGCCGCCGCCTCCTGCCTGATTCCTCCTGCCTCCCCGCGCTCGAGCCACCGCCCCCTCCGCCCTATCCAGCCCCACCCGCTCAGCGCAGCTTTGCGCCCGTGAGGGGTGGGGCTGAGGGCTGGGCCGGCGCCTAATTGGGCCGCGGACGGTAGGGCTCCGCCCACCAAGAGGGGCGGGGCCGTGGGGCGGGGCCGCGGAGTAGAGGGCTGGAGCCGGGAGAGGAAAGGGGAGACTGACTGAGGGAGACAGGGCCTCGGAAATGGAGAGGATGCTAGAGTCTCAGACATAGGAGAGGCTCGCATAGAGAAGGGAAGACTAGGGACGAAAAAGCGAATGGAAGAGAGGGTCATAGGGAGAGCTAGAAAGCGCCGAGGGAGATTGGGAGGGAGAGGACTCGAGGGTCGCTTACGAGGAAAGCCGAGAGAGACAGTGGGAGGCACGAGGGGCCACGGCTCGCAGGGGCTGGAGGCTGGGGTAGGGCACCCCGGTCTTCAGGGGACAAAGAGCGATTGAGAAGAGGAAGGAGCGGGGAGCAAGAAGGAAGGACAAGGAAGAGGGTTATGAGGGGGGAGAAGAGGGGAAGGCAGGAGGATGGGGAGGGGGCCAATCCGCCCTCAGGCCTCGCAGACAACCTGTCCGGGAGATGGGGGTGGTGGTGGGATGCCTGTCAGGGTGCCCAGCAGAATCCCGAGTGCTAACATCTGCCGCTCCCTCCTCTCTTTTTGGCTCCTGGATGTTCCCGGGACCGCCTTTCCCCAGGAGGAGCAGGATCTTCTACCCACACCTCCTTACCTCTGCTCCTTCCTGCCTGCGCTCCAGGCCAGGTCAGGCTGCTTTTTCCTGGGGATGGGCGTGGGGCCGGGGGCCCCTCCATCTTACTCTGGTCACTTCCCTTCTCCCTGCTTTTAGGCAAGGCAGAAATCGAGGCCCTAAGAAAGTGGGCACCCCAGGTAATTTCTCCGTTCTGACAGTACAAACACATCCCTGGGTGGTGACCCCCTCTCCCAGGCTCCAAGAGGAGGGGTTGATCTCTCCCAGTCCCTCAGCTCTCCACTCCTACCCAAGCTCGAGCCTCCTGAGCTCCTAACTCTTTTCCCCATCAGGCTGTATAAGGCACTCCTCTTCCTCAAGTGCAGTAAAGTGTTGAGGCTGCATAAATGAGAAGGGGTCTGCTTGCATCAAAATATTTGTCACGTTATTTGAGGCCCAGTTTGTGCTGCTCCGCTGCTCCTTCTCACCCTCCTTTATCCAGCCTACCCGGGAGGGCTCTGCCATGCAGAGGCCACGAGCTGCTGCTAAAGGATGACCCTCCAGCCTTTCTCCTTTCTCCTGAGAGGACCCCTCCCAAAGCTGAGATTGATTAACCCCACCTGAGCTGGGAGGAGGACAAGAACAGGAGGATGTCGGGGGCGGGGGGGTGGGGGCTGTGAGAGAGGACCTTTCAAGCACCGCCGAGCCCATGTTAGAGTGATCCCCTCGCCAAGGAAGGAGCTAAAAATTCAATCAATAGCATTTATTCAGGGTTTTCTGTGTGCCAGGCCCTGTGTTGACTGCTTCACAGAGGCCATCACACCAGATCTCTACAGCAATCCAAGGAGGTAAAGCCCATCATTACTTTCATTTTACAGCGGGAGAACTGAGGCTCTGGGAAGTTAAGAGATTTGCCCAAAGCCACACAACTAATAAGCGATAGAGCCGGGATGCAAACCGCCAGCCTGGCTCCAAGCTCTTCTAACCGCCACCCAGTTGGGTCTCTAGGTACCGTTTACTTCCTAGAGGGAGGAAGGCGTTAAGTGCAGGCGGAGGAGGACAGCTAGACACCCCCCCCCCCCAGGCTCGGGAAGAGTAGTCCCGACTCTCGGCTGTCAGTCCGGCCTCCCGTCCCCCACGGCGGTCTCCCCAGTATGACTCCCCCAACAGCGACAGGGCTGGTGACCCGAGGGACAAGTGCGCGGTCGTCGGCGTATGATTTGTACAATCCCGCGCCCCCTAGTTCGCGCGCACACGGCTCTCTCCTCTGCTGTGCCGCTGGGGCTCGTCTGTCACCCGGAGTCCTTCCCGAATCCGCCGGGGAAACTGCGGCTGGTCGCCCGAGGCCGCGGAGGGGCGGGAGCACGCACCCCCGGCGCTCGCCGGGGCGTCCAGGGGCGCGCTCGGCGCTGCAAGGCGGCCCGCCCCCCGACCCGAAAGAGCGCCCGCTCCCCTAGCGCGGTGTGGCGTCGCTGTCAGACCAGCCGGATTCTCCCCGCTTCGCTGGAGTGGAAAATAACGGCTTCAAACTTTGCAGAGAGGAGCCGGTGCCAGCACTTTAATTAACAGCCATCTTGGCCTGTGAGCCTGGGCCACCGGCTCCGCGCCTCCCCCAGGCTCGCCGGCCCCGCCCGGGCCCCGCCCAGGTCCCCGCGGGAAAGGGTCCTCCGCCGCGGCGCTCCGAGCCCCTCTTCCCCGGGACAAGAGGGCCTGGCTGATTGGGGGGCGGGTACTGTCTGGGACGGGGGCGCGTCTCCCCAGCTTAATACCTGAGGACCTCCAGCCCTCCTACCCCATCCACCCCGAGTTCTCTAAAGCCTGGCCGCTGATGATTCCGGGGTTAGAGACCTGCATGCCAGTCCCAGGTGGTGATTTTAGGCTACAGACTAACCAGCAGCGTCTCAGGTGTTCTCCTCTGGAAAAGGGGTTGTTATAAGGATTAAATGAGTAATAATGAAGGTAGCAAAGCGCTGGCCTCAGTATCTGACCCTTATTAGGCGCCAAGTAAAGGATGGCTAATATAATTATTTCACAGCAAGACCCTTCCACCACCCCGGGGCATGGGATCTCCTCATCCTGCCTTTTTTCCTACAAATTGCTGTGCTTGGCGCTAGGAGAGGAGGACAATGGCCTATGCTTCCGGGTTCAGAGACAAGACTAGATGAATGAGAAAGGAACCCAGGAGTTCTGGCTCCCAGGCCTCTTCCTCAACCACCTGCCAAGCCCAGGGACCCAGGTTTTCAGAAAAGGAAAGAGGTGAGCCCAGGGAAGGGAGGGAGGGCAGTGCTATCTGTAGCTGTGGTACTGCCAGTGCTGGGGGCTGAAGGTCCAGCTTTGCCTTCCTTACTGTGAGTGAGAGCTCCCTCCCTCCTACAGCCCCCATCATTCCAGAGGTGAGGAGGGGGTACTGGGCATTGAGGTGCTGTATGGTGGGTGTAAGAAAGTGGGTGAGTCTCTTCTTTGATGCATGGCTGACTTTAGGAAGCTGGGTGGCTGTTCTGTGGTATTTTGAGGTTCTTTGAATGAATGTGAGTGGGTGTGAATTGTAAGAGACTGTTTGCATTAGTGTGTGTCTGGGTTTGTGAGTGATGAAAAAGAGTGCAGTGCCCTGACTCATCGGCTGGCAAATCTGTGTTCATTTGTTCACTTGTTCACTCAGTAAACATTTACTGAAAGCACCGAGCTGGGCACTGTGAGGCCGTAGAGGTGGTGTGTCCAAAAATGATCAAGACCTAAGCAGCACCTCTAAGGAGCTCACTCTTTGGCAGGGGACACAGGCAGGAAGAAATGATAAGTGCTATGATAATTATGAATATTTTTTGAGCGCTTAGTAGTACAAGAACTTGCTCTAAGCATTTTGCATGGATTACCTCATTTAAATGTAACAACCTGTTATCATTGATTTAAAACTATTACATGGCTTATATAATTTCGTTTCAATAACCCCACCAGGTAGATACTATTATTTCCCCCATTTTATAGCTGAGGAGACTAAGGCTTGGGTAGAGGTTTGCACTAGGTATTATGAAGCACAGATGGAAAACTCCCTTCCCAGAGGACTGTAGGAAGACTCTACAGAGGGGAGGTATCATTTTTTTCCCATCTATTTATCCATCCACTTATCCATCCTCCATCCATTCTATAAGCCCATATTAATTGATGACTTATTATCACAAGATACAGTGATGAGCGTGAAAAGTCTTCTGACCTTATGTAGTTACAGCATATGGTAGAAACCTGGACAATTAAACAAGCAACTGCTATCCAACTTGACAAACTGCCTGGGAATATGTGGGATGCTATAGGAACACTGAGCAGTGTTGCCTAAATTCATCTGGAGGCAGGGAATCATGGGAAGCTTCCTGGAGGAGGTGGTATTTTAGTTAAGCCCTGATTAAAGGATAGCAAGGTGAAGAGGATGACTGCCAGAAATGGAGGAGAGAGGGAGGGAGGGAAGCTTATTCCAGGCAAAGGGAGCAGCATGTGCTAAGGACAAGACTGCAGGGCCTCAGTGGGCTGTGGCAAGGAGTGTATAATTTATCGTAAGGGCAATGAGAAACTACAGAAGAGTGTTGAGTGAGCGATATCAGATTTTTTAAAATTAATTAATTTATTTATTTTTAGCTGCGTTGGGTCTTGTTTTTGCGCGCGGGCTTTCTCCAGTTGCGGCGAGCGGGGGCTACTCTTCATTGAGGTGCACGGGCTTCTCATTGCAGTGGCTTCTCTTGTTGCAGAGCACGGGCTCTAGGTGCAGGGGCTCAGTAGCTGTGGCACGGGGGCTCAGTAGTTGTGGTGCACGGGCTTAGTTGCTCCTTGGCGTGTGGGATCTTCCCGGACCAGGGCTTGAACCCGTGTCCCCTGCATTGGCAGGCGGATTCTTAATGACTGTGCCACCAGGGAAGCCCGATAATCAGATTTTTTCAGATATCCTTTGGGCAGGAGGGATTAAAATAGAGTAAGAGTGTCATAGGGAGATTAGGTAGCAGGAGGTTGCAGTGGTTCAGGCGAGAGCTGATAGTGACCTGATCTGGATGGGATGGGGGTGGGATGAGGAGCAGGAGACTTTCAGCTTTCTGGAAAGATCTTGAAATGTTTATGAAATTAATGAAGGGTGGATGAGTGTTTTTGCCATTACCTATGCACCAATATGTGCCAGACATTTTATATACTCTATTTCACTTAATACTCGCTGGAAGTCTAAGGAATAATCATTATCATCTTTATATTGGAGATGAGGATGCTGAGACTCAGAGAGGTAAAGTAACTTGCCTGAGATCACACAGCTAGTAGGAGAGAGAACTTGGGTCTGTTTGACCCTGGGTGGGGGCTCTTCACCACTCGGCCCAGCAGGTGCATACCCGGTAGATAAAGCAAGGCTAGGTCCTTTAGAGAGAAAGAAAAGCTTGGGTTAAGGCTCAATTATATACAAGGCATATTTTTGGGTTTTGGTTGAAGCCACTGGTCTATAGCCCTGTCTTGGGCAAGGGTGGGGAGCCAGGCATCTAGAGGCCGAGACTGGCTCTCGAGGCTCAGTTAGGCCACCAGCTTGCCACGGTGTTGGGGATTCTGATCACATTTTAGAGCCTCGCATTTCTTTCTGTGGGCTGGAGAGTTGCCTAGGGCAGCTCAGAGAGGCTGTGATTCTCACGTGAAAGAAAACTCCTCATTGTCGTCTGTTAAAATATTTAAAATCCCTTCATGACATTTTAACTCAGACACTTGCAGATCCTCCATGGGAAAAGCCTCCGTAATCGCAGCCCCTCTTTGGAGAAGGGGCATTTGGGAGCATGGAAGCTGTGTCGTGATTTGGGGTGGGGGAGCCAGGACACACCAGGCTGGGACTCAGGTTGGTGAGGAACCTCCTTCAGGAGCCCCTCCCCCAGCCCCATATCCTAGGAGGAGAGAGCGGGATGAAGGGGGCAGAGCCCAAGTACCCAGGTCACAGGTAGGTTTTCCGATGCCCCTTCGCCAGAGAACTCTGGGCCTCATGCCTGACGGTTCCAGGGAGGCAGCCCAGCCCAATCCAGCTCCAGGGAGGCAGCTCTGAAAAGGCCCCTGCTGTGGGGGGGGAGACCTAACCGGAGGGACCGTCTACCCTCAGCCCAGCCTGCATCTCCCAGCTGCATGTATAAGTAATGAGGTTCCGCAGCCCCAGCAGGAACCAATATAATGGCCGGTGTACGGGGTCAGCCTGAGAGACAGATAGTGGGAAGTGGGAGTGACAGGCAGTGCAATTGTGCTGAGCCTCCTGCAAAGGCAGCAGAGGGAGCGCCCGGCCTGGCCAGCGCGGTCCCCAGGCTACCCACCCGCTCCCTCAGGCCTTGACTCTTCCAGACCCACCAGCACCCCAGCCCCAGCTCCCAGGCAAACTGGGGGAAGGCAGGGAGGAGGAGAAGTAGTGGGGAGAGGGCGGTGGAGGAGGGACCGGGCTGCAGTGGGGCATTGGTTTTCCTGGCTTCTGGGGAAGACACCCCCGGGTCTGAGGATGGGGGTATAAGGGAGAAAGGCTCGTGATCCCCAGGATGACTGGGGAGGGCTTTTTCTTTGGAAGCTCTGTCTCTTCTAGGAAAAAACCTTCCCTTCCATTCTCACCCCAGGAGACCTAGAACTTAGGGTCTGGAAATATCTTAGATACTTCTCCTTTGACAGAGGGGGACACCGAGGCCCAGAGAGGGGACTTGGCTTGCCCTAGGTCAGAGGCCCATCTGAGGCACAGCCAGATGGGACCCCCAGGGGCTCTTTTCAGGACCCCACTGGTGGGGGTCAGGGGGCAAGAGGAAGAGGGGCTGATTGCTCATCCCTGTCCTAGGTGGTCCCCAAAGACCCTCAGGGTGTTAGTGGAGGGTTCGGCTCAAAGACTTCTGGCAGCTGGGTGTGAAGGCTGGAACCCTGGCTGCAGCAATATTCCTGGAGAGTCCAAGTCAGCCAGGGGCGGAGGTGGCCCAGCCTCCCTTCCGAGTTCAGAGCGGTCTTTGAGCACCTCATCCATACATTTGAGGACAGGAGTGAGTGAGAGGGGATCTCTGAGGTGGCAGAGCCGGAAGAGCGGTGGAACAGAGCAGTGCCTGTTTAGTAAACGTTAGTTAAACAGACCCTGACCGTGCCAGCTTCATGGATGTACAACTTGTTCACTGACAAAAGCCCTGCGCTCAGAAGGGACCTGCACTTGGTTTAAGGCTCTGCTGTCACCATCTTGAAGTTCTTAACAATCTTTGAACAAAGGGACTCCACAGTTGCATTTCGTGCAGGCCTGTAAATTATGTAGCTGGTCCTGCCCCTGAAACAGAGACATGGTTTGTTCTCGGAGGGGCTCCTCTGGCCCCTCCCTGCCCCAATTTCACCCCTAGATGCCCCAAGTAGAGCGGAGCACAGAGCTGGGAGAAGCTGGCGTTCAATGAGCTTCTTGGCGGTCCCCACCCTCCAAAGACTGACCCACTCGCTGACCCATCACTCAATTGCCCATCACTGACCCAGGCCAGGATGTGTGGCAGGGGGATGCCCTGCCACAAGACTCCTGGTCCCAGCTGTCTCTTGGGAAGATGTGGCCCCTCTGCTTAGTCCCGCCCCCACCCCACAGGACCAGGAGGGGCTGGTGGAGGCGGGGAGGCTTAATTAGCACCCCCAGCCAGGCAGCAGGCGGTGGGCACAGAGCAGGCTGACTTTTCCCGCTATAGATCGGCTCTCTGGGAGAGGCCCTGGCCGGCTGGCTTAGGCTCTGGCTGGGCTATTTTAGGAACAGTCTTAACTCTTCCTGTGCCACTGCCATAACTGGCCTTCTCTTCCTGAGCACGTGCCAGCGCCAGACTGTCTTTCTCTTGATCCCTCCTTCCCGGCCCCTGCTCTTCCTCGCTGGCGGCTGAGAAGGACACAGTTTTCTCGGGGGTGGGGCCAGTTGCCTTTCGCGAGGAGAGTGGCTGTCTCTGGCCTCTGAGCCCTGCACCTCCTCCCCCTCCCCCTCATCACAGCTCTGCGCTAAGGAGATTGGCCGTTTTCAGCATCATCCAGCCCCTTCTTCTCATCTTATGAAATTGGGGTAGTTAGGCTCCCCCACCCTAGTGAAAACAGCTGATCTGGGCCCCAGAGAGGAAGATGGGAAGCCACAGTCCTGGCGTCCACCTTCCGGCAGAGCAGCAGCCAGCCACCGACCCGACTTCAATGCCGCATTTGGGCTGAGTTTCCAGCTGCTTCCACGCACGCAGCCGAGCGTATCATGGGGTTCCCTGTCCCTCTTTTTCTCCCACTCCAGTGTCTGGCTTCCTGGACAAACCTACACCAGGATGTACGTATTACCTGGGCAAGGCCAAGGGGTGTCCCACAGGGGGCCAGGAAGGTCCGGCATTTATAAATCTGAAATTTTAGCCAAGACAGGGGAAGAGCTCGGGGTGTCCTGTGTCTGTGCTGGGCCTGCCTGAGCTGGGAGACCCAGGACACCCAGGACTCTGGTGCCATCTGTCAGGCACATGCCTTGTGGGACTAGCAGTCGGAAGTTGCCGCCAAGTCCTACCGGGAAAACCTGCCCTGGAGATCCAGGCACATGGCCGATGAATCCATGCAAATGCCCAAGGCCTGTGCCGGGCGCCAGGTAGAGTCGATCAATAATCGGTAATCAGTCTCTGCCTGAGAAGGGCTACTGTCTTGGGCTGGTTCGCCAGGGTGTCTGACCACCAGCCTGGGCCATGGTGCTGACAGACTGGGGCAAGGGAGCCCTCCCCACCCAGCTCCCCTTTCCCCCGGTTCCCACAGCCAGGCCAGCTCTGGAAGTGACTGGGCGGCCTGGGGGTAGCGTGTGAGACCAGCTGAAAATGCTTCAGCTCTCCTCAGGGTCTACGGAGGGGGCTCTTGCGATGGGGGTGCCTGAACCACAGCTCCTCCAGCCTCTAACTTAGAAAGATCCAGATGGATTTATCAAAGTGTCCTGGGGAAGATTTTGAGTGGAGAGAAAAAAATACCTTCCAGGGACTCGGGGAGAATCCTCTGTGTTTTTAAAAAAGTAAGACCCTTCCCCTTACCTCAAATTGAGAGACATGAATAGGATGCAGGAGGCTGGCTGTACAGGAGGCCCCCCTCTCCATCGGGTAGGGGTGCAGGCTTCCTGAGGCCGAGGTCTGGAGGAGGAGATTTCTGGCTCCACAGTCCCTGAGGAAGACACAGAGGTGCACGGGCTAACCTGAGTCGAAACTAGGAGCTGAACCCGGGGGTCCTGGGCGCCTGTCTCTCCATTGCAGCCCCCTCCCCCTCCCCCATGTTCCCTCCCCATCAGCTCCCAGGCTGGGAGCCCCAGCTGGCGGAGGATGTCTTGCTCCTCAGCAGCTGGGATTTGTAAATATTTATAGGAACATGGAACAGATCAGTGGCTGACAGGCCCAAGGAGCGGGCAGGGGCCCTGCCTGGAGCTCAGCGGCTTCACCCCCCTTCCCCACCCCCTGACCTGATTTGAGGGAGCCCAGGATGGCAGAGATGGGGGTGATCAAGTAGGACGTGGTCCCGGCAGCCTCTACACTGAGAAACACCAGCTCAGAGGATGCATCTGTCCATCTGCCCCTGGGCTCTGCTTCCACACTCAGAGTCACTCCCATCCTGCCACCCTCACCCCCACCCACTCGTGCACTCACACACCCATCGCCACTCCGACTCCGCCCTCAACACGCTTTCCAACTCCCACATCCACGTTGATGCTCACTCTCACGCACACCTGCTCACACCTTTGCACATACACCACTTCACACTCACAAACCCACTGGAGCCCCAGATCCCAGTTACTCCTCACAGGTCTTAATCACAGGTCCTGGGAGAGAGCCTTCTGTTTTTTGCCTGAGGTGTGTGTGCGCGTGCGCGTGTGTCTGTGTCCGTGTGTGTGTGTGTGTGTGTGTGTGTGTGTGTGTGTGTGTAGCAGGAGGGAATAGGCCCTGAGGTCAGGGGACGAGGGAGAGGGAGGAGGTGTGGACCAGGAGCCCTTCAGAGCTGATAGCAGCCCATAACTGAAGTAAGACAGAGGGAGGGCTTCCCTGGTGGCCAGTGCAGGGGACACGGGTTCGAGCCCTCGTCCGGGAAGATCCCACACGCTGCGGAGCAATTAAGCCCGGGCACCACAACTACTGAGCCCACAAGCCACAACTACTGAGCCTGTGTGCTGCGACTACTGAGCCCGCGAGCCACAACTGCTGAAGCCCAGGCGCCTAGAGCCCGTGGCTCGCAACAAGAGAAGCCACTGCAATGAGAAGCCCGTGTACCGCGACGAAGAGTAGCCCCTGCTCGATGCAACTAGAGAAAGCCCATGGGCAGCAACGAAAACCCAACACAGCCCCCCAAAAAATAAAATATATAAAAATAAAGAAAAAAAAAGAGAGGCAAAGGCAGGCCAAGGAAATGGAGACTGACAAGGGTCAAGGCAGATGGGGCAGGAGCTGGGGACAGAGGGATCCCCCCCTCCCCCCCCATGAGAAACTGTCACATTGTTGTTCCAGTGGCCTGTGAGACCAGCAACCCCCAGCTGGAGCCTCTCCCCCTCTGGATCTTGTCACTGTGGGTTTTCTTTGCTGCTTGGGCAGCCAGGAGTGGTGACAAGCAGGGAAGGCAGTGCCCAGGGCAGCGAGCTGTGCCACTCCAGCCTGGCTGCCAACTCACCCATCAGTGCCCATCTCATCACCCACAGGGACCCAGATGAGACCAGTGACCTGCCTGGCTGTCCTTACCTTGCAGGGCCAAAGTTGGGGGAGGGAGGCAATTGGATCTCCTTCTCCAAAAAGCAGGCAGTGAAACCAGACCTTGTCCAGGTCCCCGGACCCTGAAGCTGGGCTTGGGAAGCAGGGCCAACTCTCTGCTCCTGGGCACCCAGGCACCCACCAGACGTGGACAGGAACCGGTGCCTGAGGCAGGGGCTTGAGGAGGGGGCTGGGGAAGAAGGTCACTAGGAGGAACGAAACATGTTTTGGGCATAAACTTTGTATTCCATTTGTTCTACCGCACACAGAATGATGTCCCCACACCCGGTGCCCCTGTGTGCTGCGTTAAATAATCATCTTCTCGCCTTGGGTCTGTCTCAGGGTATTAGTTCCGGGGTATCAATTGGTCAGCGTGTGCTCTGCAATCTGGGAGCAACCATTTCTATAAAATCAGAAAGGCAAACAAATAATAATAATGAAAAGCAGGGAAGGTTGTGCTGACTGCAGTTTTCCTGTGTTTTAATCGTCAGTGTAGCTTTCCATCAGGTGTTTACGTCCTGATTGATTCATGCTTTCACAGGTTCCTTCAAGTAACTGCTCAACAACGATTACTCACGCAGGTGCCAGGTCCTGTGCTGCGTCCTGGGAGCCAGTGCAAACGCCAGCCAGTTCTGGCCTGCACACTGTTTAGAGTTGATCAAAGAAGAAAAACAAATGCACGACAAAGCCTGGTGCCCCCAGGAGGCCAGGGAGCAGTATTCAGGTGCCACACATGGGGACCCAGATGTCCTGGTCTTGCAGCTGAATGTTGTGAAAATGACACAGAATCCCTCTCTCATCCCAGGATCACATCTCCTTCTCACCCCTCTCCTGCCTCTGCAGGTCTGCTTTCCTGGGCAGCCAAACCCTCTAAGAATGGTGGGAAAAGCGTGAATGTGAGACTGAACCTCAGCTTGGACACACACTGCCTGGGTGACCTCAGGCAAATCAGTCGTCTCTCTGAGTCACAGTTTCCTTCTCTGTTAAAACGCAGTGACTGGTACCCATCACAGGGGTACTATCAGCATCAAATGAGATTAAGTACATAAAGCACCAAAGATGGTGCCTGGCAGAGAGTGGGGGCCTCGACTCATGCCAGCCCCTTCCCCTGCCCCTTTGCCAGAAGTATGCACTGCATCTCTCCGCACTGGCAGGGGGAGGAAACTTGGGGGAGGTTTAGGGGTGTGGGAAGTCCCGGCAATCCATGCACCATGAATCTGTACTTCATGCAGTCCTCCCAGGGAGTCCGGTTCTGCTCTGAGGGAAGCCTCTTTATTTGCAGGTAAGAGGGTGGAGAGACCTGGCTTTGCCTCCTGGACCACCTGCATATTCCAGAAAAACAGCCCCTTTCTTCATCTCACTTTCCCCTCTCTGGCTCTCAATTATAAAAATGCATTCTTGGGGCTTCACTGGTGGCACAGTGGTTGAGAGTCCGCCTGCCGATGCAGGGGACACGGGTTCGTGCCCCAGTCCAGGAGGATCCCACATGCCGTGGAGCGGCTGGGCCCGTGAGCCATGGCCACTGAGCCTGTGCGTCCGGAGCCTGTGCTCCGCAACGGGAGAGGCCACAACAGTGAGAGGCCCCCGTACCACTTAAAAAAAAAAAAAAAAAGCATTCTTGTGTGTGTGGTGGTTGTGGAATGGTGATGGTGGAGGTAGTGATGGTGAACCTGGTGATGTAAGTGATGGTGGAGGTGATGATGGTATTTGTGGGGGTAGTGGTGACAGTGGTGGTCATGCAGGTGATGGTGGAGGTGATGATATTAGTGGTGGTGGTGGTGATGGTGAAGGTGGTGATGGAAGTGATGGTGGAGTTTATGGTGGAGGTGACGATATTAGTGGTGCTGGTGGTGATGGACGTGATGGTGGTGATGGTGGAGGTGATGGTGGAGGTGATGATGGTTTTGGTGGTATAGGTGGTGATAGTGGTGATAGGAGCTCATTTCAGAACCTTATGCTCAGATTTTAAGAGCTGGAAGAGAGCTCAGTTCCAGATGATCCGTTGAGGGCCTACTATGTGCCAGGCCCTTGTGGGGCTCACTTCGTTTCTACAGCAACGCATGAAGATTGCTGTTTCCTTTTACGGATAAGGACATTGAGGCCACAGAGAACAAGTGACCCGGCTACCTGCTCACAGCTAGTAAGACATGGAGAGGTACTTAAGCCCTGGGTCCTTTGACTCCTAGCCCCATGTTCCTTCTTCTGCCATCATGAAGCCACCCACATGTCACAGTAGGGAAAATGGAGACCCAGAGAGGTTGATTGATTTACCCAAGGTCATGCAGTAGTGAGAAGCAGAGCCTGGCTGTTTTCTCTGGACTTCTAGATCTCAGCTGGGGCTGAGGTCTTACTGAGGAGGATGGACGGACCACCAGTGTATCCCCCCCGCAGCCCTGACAGAGGCACAGAGCACAGACCTCTTCAGGCCCCTGGGGGAGCTGCTGTATCTGCTGTCCTCCTGACCGTCTACACTGTCACTTTCAGTCTCCTTCTCCAGGCTCAGAGTGAGAGTGACAGACGCCCAGCTGCTGCCTGACCCATTACACTTGACACCCCTCCCCCAGATATGACCGTGGGCCTCCTTTGGCCTGCACACCGTGCTACAGCCGCTCTGACTGGCATTGAGCTGGAGGGCCAGGGAATGTCACCCTCAGCCCTCAGCCCTGTTTGAGCTCCGAGGTGGTGAGCTCGGGGGTCTGGTCCTCGTCCTTTTCTGGTCCTGCACCTGAGTCCTTAGTCTCTTGCTCAAAAAAATGGGTAGCTCCATCTTGACCCCCAGGAGCTAGTGAAGAAGGGAAGAGGAGAGAAAGAATTGTGCCCAGACTGTACGTTGTCCACAGGCTTCCTCCCCCAGGAAACCTGCCGGGACTCACCCCACATAGTTCTGCTCTCTCTGACTCCCTCTGACTGTCCCTTCACTCTCACAGCTATGTGTCTGACTCTGTCTGAGTCACGGTGATGCTGCTGGTGGTGATGTTGGTGGTGGTTATGATGGAAGTGGCGGTGGAGGTGGTGGTGACAGTGGTGGTGATGATCAGAGTAAGGTAGGACCTCCTGGAGGGAAAGAGGTTGACTGGTCACTACCTTCCTCTACATCTTCCCCCACCTCTTTAGTAATAGCTACTATTTATTGAGTGTCATTCACAAAACAGATGCATGCTCAGCATTTTATATGAAATAATTCATTTAATTCTCCCAACAACCCTATGAGGCAGCTACTAATATTCTAGAGATGAGACAGCTGAGGCACAGTGAGGTTAAGCAACTTGCCCGAGGTCAACAGCTAGCGAATAGCAGAGCCTAGACTCCGCCCCAGCCCCCCCCGCAAGTCTTGCCTCCTGCCCTCTACTTCCGCCCCAGGAGAGCGGAGCTCTATACAGGGGAAGAGAGCTGGTGGGGAAGTATGTGTGTGTGTGTTTGGGACTTCAGGGGGCTCCGCTCTCTTGGGGTGTCCATGGCCAGCAGTGCCATTCTGACTACCTTCCTGCCTTCACCTCTCTCGGGAGCGCCGACAAGGGAGGTGAGGATGGTGGGTGTGTGGGAGGGGATAGGTTCTACCGGGTAGTGGTCACAGAATTTCTGGGGGGGGGGGAGGGACTCTGCCTGGCCCATGGCAGGCAGCTCACCCCAGCTTCTGGCTAGGGCTCCTGCCCTCGGGGGCTCCATCCTGCCGGCCTCATTCCCTCCCAGGATCTCATTATATCCCTAAGAGAAACTGACAGCCTCAATATCTTACTTTGCAAATAGTTTATTCCTTCAATAAAGCCGCCTGCGCAGGGGAATGTTTAAGACCCGCTCTCCCCCGAGAGCCTCATTTGAATTTCTAAAGTCTTTAGCCGGTCCTCCAATGGGGCAGCTGGGTAATGAAAATGCAGCTGCTTACAGGGGATTCATTTCCTGTCTCGCCCTGTCTCCACCAGGATGGAGGAGCTGAACTGACCGAAAGAAGAACCCTGGCTACCTGGATGCTGAGGGAGGGCGGAGGCAGGGAGGCCTTGGCATGGGCCTGAGCAACCAGGGACCCCTCCACAGGGTGTCTATGCTCAGGAACCCCTAGACAGCATCTCTTAGGCCACGGTGCTCCCCCAGAGGTGCCGCCCACCGATCCCTGGGGGTGAGGACTGCTCCCTGGCCGGACCCCTCTCTCTAGGGCAGCCCCTACCCCTGGCCCCCATGGGAGTCTCTAATTAAAAGACCGGCACGCCCCTCAGGGACTCATTAGGCCCGCTGTGAAGAGAACATTTAATCATTGCTCAGAGCATCGATTGGAAAATCAATTTCTTTGTCTCTCTGAACGCGGCGCTGGAGAAGTGGGGGGAGCGCTGACCTCCTTCTGCTGCCATGTAAAGTGCTGCACGTTTAATCTGGGAACAGAAATCAATTAGCCACTTACGAGGTTGGCTTTAGTTACCAAGTCGGCAGGGCCCGCGCCACCGCTCAGTGGCTGACAGAAGCGAATCTCCTTACACCCCACCCGGCCGGCCACTCGGGAGCATCCCACCAGCTCTCCGGGGCCCCCTTCCCACGCTGGACGCCTGTGGTCCAGACAGGCTCCCAGGAACCCCAAAGAAGTCCTGGGAAGGCTCCTGGAAGCCCAAGGTCACAGTCACAGCCTCCCAGGCTGACCCCTTCCCACTAACCCCGACCCCCTGCGCTCAGCTCTCCAGCCCTGAGACGTGGAGGCTCACGGGAGGCCTGTTCAAATCTGCGTTTTGCCTCCTGCCACCTTCGGCGACGTCAGGGAAGCTGCTTGGCCCTGCTGAGTCTGAGTCACCCCGCGAGCACCTCACTCATGAAATGCGAATAATAAGAGTACCTACCTCGGGCTTCCCTGGTGGCGCAGTGGTTGAGAGTCCGCCTGCCGATGCAGGGGACGCGGGTTCGTGCCCCGGTCCAGGAAGATCCCACATGCTGCGGAGCGGCTGGGCCCGTGAGCCATGGCCGCTGAGCCTGCGCGTCCGGAGCCTGTGCTCCACAACGGGAGAGGTCACAACAGTGAGAGGCCCGCGTACCACAAAAAAAAAAAAAAAAAAGAGTACCTACCTCACCAGAGGGGACGATAATTCTATGAGACCATCTGAAGCACTTACCAGAGTTGAAGGTCAGAGAGAGAACTTTGCACGCACACCCGCGGGCAGCGTCCCTCCGGCCAGGAAGTCAGCAGGGTCAGAGAAGGGACAGTGTGAGTGTCGGGGTGGTGAGGGGTGTCTCGCCATGTCTCGCCTTCCCTTCAGGACAGGGTAGGTGGGCTCAGGGCTGCCCTCACCCTCCCGTTTCCCCACCACCTTCTGGGGGCTCGACTCTGAGTCCCCACCGAGCCCACTCTCCCCCTCGTACCTATGCAGCCTCACCTGTGAGGACGAGCCCCTCTCGCCCCCGTGCTCACCCCACACATCTCCGGGGATACAAGTTTTCCAGCGATGTCTCACGCACCCAGAGTTCTACATAGCCAATTACACAGAGCTGTACAGTCTGCACCCCCCATCACACACAGTTTCAGAGTTTCTCCCACAGTTTCCGTCACAGCTTCCTCTCTTGCAGCTGCACACACCGCCCTCCCCTCCGCTGCTCGCACACACGTGTCACCTGCGGGCTCACCTGCAGGGCCCCCACCCTGCAGAGGTGCACACTGGCGGCACACACACTCACGCGCGCACACGTGTGCGCACACCCGTTCCATAATAATATTAGACATGCCATTTCTTTTGTGTGACAGTTCCAGTGGAGATGCTCAGAGCTGTCACTTGGATGAAAAATAATGCATAATCCTCATCTTCCTTCCTTCCCTTCCCTTTCTTTCTTCCCTGTTTAACGAGCTCCTAAAAATATTCCTTGCTGTCTCGCCGAAGCTGTGGGCTAAGTGTGAGTCAAGCCTCCCTACCCCATCCCCACTCCCCACCCCCGGCCCTTCCCTCGGGCCCCCTGAGTGGGCTGCAGGGCGAAGGGTCGAGACTAGTCTCAGGGCCTGGCCAAGCCAAGTTCAGGCAGAAGGGCTCTCACCCCCCCACACCCAGGCCTCTGCAAATCTGTGACTCCCGCCCCTCCCCATCCTGGCTAGCCCACCTGAGCTGGGGAGAGAGAGGCAGGGGAGACAAGGGTGGGAGCAGGAAGAAAGGCAGAAGCCACCCTCTGATACCTGACCACCCTCCGCAACCCCCTCCCCACCTCTGGACCAGTTTCACAGGAACCCTCACCATCATCTCTCCCACATCCGAGGGAGAGGCCTGCATGTAGCCGAGGTCCCTTCTCCACCTCGTAGCATACCTGCTTCACTCTCCCTCCCAGAACTCAGAGGAGAAAGGAGGAAGGGCCTCCCTGAACTCCCAGCTGCTACCTGCACCTGAGCCGGCCCTGCTGGGAAAATTGCAATAGTCACAGCATCCTCCAGTTCATCCTTCAAGCCCCAGACCAAAGTCACCTCCTCCCTGAAGCCTCCCTGATTCACGCGGAAGGAGCTATTTGTTCATTGTACATACTGTTCATAATTTAATAATATTAAACGCCATCACATGTTGTGCTCGGTGGGAACTTTGTCTCCCTGTGGGACTTTCTCTACTCTGTGTTTTCTTTCCTTATTTCCCTAGGTCACTCTCACTGTATCTAAGCCCCTTCAGGCTGGGAAGCGGGCTTGCCTGTTGAGATGGATGGACGGATGGATGGACAGATTAGAGGTGATGTAAAGGGAGGAGCTCAGGGGCCTGAATGCTCACCCGTTTTCTCTGAACATTCACCGTGACTTTGGGAAAGGCAGAAGCCCTCTCTGAGCTTCAGTTTCTCTATCTGTAAAGTGGGAGAGCGGGGCTATGCGGTGTCTGAGGTCTCGTGCGACTCTGGCAATCCTCATTCTATGATTCTCCATAGTGTCAGATGGAACAATCCTGTCTACAGACTCTGAGGTCCCATCCTCCTGTGCGCGAGGGGACAGGGGGCTGTGATGGGCAGGCAGGGGGCCCTCGGCACAGTTCTCTGGGCTTTATTTCCCGCCTTTCCTCTGCCTCCCACTTCTTCCACACTGATTTCTTTGCTCCAGTCTTTTTAATTCCACTTCCACATCTTCCTTTTGTTCTCTGTCCTTTTTTTTTTTTTTCTGCTTTTTTGGGGCCTGCATCCTACCCATTAGGAGCTCAGAGCTAGTGCCCTCCCTTCCCCTCTCCTCTCTTCCATCTCACAGCCCCACCTGCTTACGGAGCCCCCTCCCCATGAGCCTCCCCATCGTCCCAGCAGCTCCAGCCCCGAAAGGTTAAGCTAATAGCAGCTCCTTTCCCATCAGCTGCGCTTGTTTGCTCTACATAATTGCAGGAGGGGGGCACTGGGAGGGGGCCCAGGCGCTCTGAGTGGTAGCGGGTGTGGGGGAGGGGCTGTGCTGCTTTGTCCCTGGGCAGGGGGGCTGCGGGCAGGTGGTACTTGCAGAGACGGGATAGTGAACTGTGTGGGAGTTGATCATACAGGGCAAGGATTGGGCAGAAGGCCCTGCTGCCTGGAGAAGGGAGAATGGGGTCCAGAGAAGAGTGTCAGAGACCTTGCTGCTCCTGGGAGGGAAATAATAACAGTAACAAGAGTCATGAGTAACGTTTACCAAGCACGCCCCGCGTGCCAGGTCCCGTCCCAAGCACTTTACTGGCTTTATCTCCTTGATCTTCGCAACAACCCCAGGAGGCAGTTCAGCTCTTGTATCCTTTTTTTCTCTTGTACCCATTTTACAGAAAACTGAGGCTCCAGGAGGTAAAAATTGTTGCCCAAGGTCGCACGTTGCTTAATGGCAGAGCCTCAAACAGAGACTGCTCTTCATCGTTCCTTCTGCCTAGAGAGGGTCAGCACTTCCCAGGACCCGGGAGGCCACTGTGTTCAACCCACCCATTGTCCAGAGGGACAGAGGGAAAGGGACTTGTCCAAAGTCACAGAGCAAGTTGTTGCCACAGCTGGGCTGAGGATTCGGGTCTGATGCAGAGGGCATTGCTCCACATCTGAGCCTGTCCCCCCGAGATTTCCTGTGTCTGGGGTGCGCAGGTTTGTGGGGGGATGAAGGAGACCCACAGGCCTCCCTGGGAGGAGAGTGTGGAGCCCGAACGAGCATGGTGTGGGCACGTGTGCTTGGTGAAGGAGGCACACCTGGAGAATGCCACCTCTCTGCCAGGGAGCGGAGGCCCTGGCCTCCTGCCGTTTTGAGCATCTTCAATAATTCACTGGGGACAGAGCAGTGAGCAGAAGATGGGGTGGGGAGTGTCACAGCCAATGGCGCTGAATTTAGGCCAGCATTGGAAACTCGGACACAGGAAGTCAGCGTGCCTTTTGCTCAGCCTGAGCCCTCTCGGCTGCAGACTTGGGGCCACGCTGGCCTCCACAACCCAGCCTCTGCTCTCAGATCTGGGACACCGCACGTCTACTCCAATCAGGACAACCTGCCTCTTGTTTTCCTCCCAAGAGATGGATACCCTTGGCGTAGGCACTGTCTCCCCCTTTACACTTGGTGGCTCCCGAAGGCAGGGTCTGTATCTCTCTCGTCAAATTGGGCTCCCAGGACAGGGACTGAGTCTCCCCCAACAGACTGACCTTCACCTAAGGCAGAGATCGTGCCTCCCTCATCAGATTCCTCCCCCTTCAGCCTCTGCCCCTGTGGTCTGCCGGTTACAGCAGCTTTAGCATTGGCTCTATCCTGACTCGCCCCCCGGCCCCACCTCACAGCAGTGAGTTATCCTGTCCCTTCCTGGCTTCTGCCCGGGGTACCCACCAGATTTTCCTTGCAGTGACCTGCTACCAATGGATGCAGCTCTCCCAAGTTGTCACTCTTCCTTCATCCTGGCCCCTTAGTGATGGTCAGCACAGCAACTACTCCCCTTGCCCTTCCTGGAAAGCAGCTAAACACCCCTGGCTGGTTATGGCCATTTCCCACCGTTCATATCACTAATGGGACCCTGATGACAATACGGGGGCAGGGTTGGTGGGAGGTGGGTGCCTCAGAGACCATCTTTCTTGAGAGGGAGTCTTCCAAATTCTGCTTGGACACCTCCAGTCCACGGCACTCAGTGCCTCTGGAAGCAGGGAAGCTTCCCCTTGTGGAGAACAACCTGTTTTCTGGAGAAATTGTCACCAATGGAAGCCAAAATCCATCTCCTTGTGACTGCCCCATGCAAACCTGATGTTCCCTGCACGTCTGCCTGCAAGTCTGCGGCTTGCCCGGAGCTGGGACGCTCCATTCAAGAATTGCATCTCACTGCCTACCACGGCTTCTCCAACACCCACATCTGCAGCTCATTACATGCTGGGGTACATGTCCCCACCTCTGCTCAGCACTGCAGGGGGCAGCTATGAAGGGCCAGGTGAGCAGATGGTCTCATTTATATTCTGAGTGGCCAGGCTCTGCCGTAGTTTTCTCCGTGAGAACCCCATCCTCTCCCCCAGCTCCATCTTTCGGAACTTCTCCCAGGAGCATCAATAATGGGAATCGATTCATCGATAAGCAACCTGGCTTTGAGGTCTACAGCCTCCGTGGAGCTCTGCTGCATCCCTGAGCACTTCAGCTCCCTGCCCACTCCATCCCGCATGCCCCAGGCATCCCTTCTAGGGACCTTCCCACCTGCCACAATCCCAAGAGACTAAGACCCCCCGCCCCCCGCCCCGCCTTAGCCTGAGGACAGCTTTGTTTTGACTAAGCCAGGAGCATAGCCTGGGGCTGGATGAAGCCCTGGGGCAGGGAGTCAGGGGCTCGCCTTAGGTTGCTATATCAGGTACCATGCATAGTAACACAGAGGGTACCATGCCTTCAGAGTGTGGGAACTGACCACTTTGCCCCAGCCTCCAAATACTGACTACTCAACATCTCTCTCTTAACACTGACTAACCAAGTGACCGTCCCCAGCAATACTGACCGCCCATCGACCCAGCCCAGCCTCCCATCCCGGATGGCCCAACCAACTATCCAATATCAACCACTCCTGGTGGCCCGACATCAATGTGCTAATACATCCTTTCGACACTGGCCACCCATCACCAACATCTCTACCCCAACATCCAGTAAGGACCCTCTGTACAGATCTCTCCACACTGACCACCCCAGATTAACCACTCTCCAATGATCATGTAAGATTCTGCCTAATAAGGTCCCCGCCCCCATCGCTATCTCCTGTTGCTTTCTGCTGGACCATGTGCCTTTCAACCCTTTAGATGTCTGCGGGTCACAGCTAGATTGCCCTAACCCTGACTGGCACTGATCTGAACTTCCTCCGGCTCCCGGGACCCATCCGGTCAGCCAGCAGGGGAGCCTTTGGGTCTCCAGTCCTGTTCCTCTCCATCTGACCCAGCCCTAATGTCTCCTCCCAGCTAGCACTGCACAGACTTTGGTTGGGAAGGGATTTTCTCATGATCCCTGAGCCGTCCTCAGAGAAGTCCGGCTGCTGCTTGTTGGACACCTCCATCACCTCCCCAGCTCCCAAGACAGGATGTTAGTCGCTAGGAGCGACCGTCTGTGGAGGGTCACAGCCCTGGGCTGAGCCGATCTCACAGGGAAAGCCCCAAGATTGCCGCCTTGATGTGGGCTGTAGGTGGAAGGAGGGGCCTTCCCTGCCCACCTCCTCCCAGAGCCAGACAAGCGTGTGTGTGTGTGTGTGTGTGTGTGTGTGTGTGTGTGTGTGTGTGTATGTCAAGGTGAAGGAGTCAGGCTCTGAGAGGGGGCAGAGGATAGGACAGACTGGAAGTGAGAGAGGACCCAGAGGAAGGCTGTAAGGGCAGGGGACGGGCGCTGGCCTGGACAAGGGGAGGACGAAGCAAGGAGCTAAGAAATGGTGAGGACATAAAGGGGGACAAGAGGTTGGCAGTGGGCACAGCTCTCAGCTCGGGGGCCTGTGCGCTGCCCGGCTGCTGCCGCCCCTCCTGCCTGCCCCCCTTAACGGAAGGCTCCACGGAGGCTCGTACAGAGCCACTGCTCGTGATTCCCCTTCGTCAAAGGCTCAGAAGCGGGGCCATTAATTAGATGAGGGAGCAGCTGCTCCGGGGCCAAGTGACAGGAAATCACTCTGTCCCTGGAAGCTCTGGCGCAGCCCTGGCCTCAGGGTTGGGAGGCTGGCTGTCCACCCTTATCCAGGGACCTGTGTGAGCCAGCTGTGATGCCCTGTCTGTCACCATCCTAGGGACTAGGGCCCTGGAGACTCCCTACCCCAGATGGGAAACTGGCTCCTGGATTTGGCTCTGACATGCTGTGCGTCCACGGTCAAGCCACGTCCCTCGGTTTCCCCATTGTTCCGATGAGGAGGCTCAGTTCCTCCCTCTAGGAATGTTGCTGCCTCAGCTGCCCCGAGGCTCCTCTGTTCCTCTCCTGGGCACCGCCACAGGCCCCCTGTAACTTGTCCCGAGCTGAAACAAGGCTGAGCCTGGTGGCAATGACTTCTCCTGGATCCTGGATCCTTTTTCTGCTCTCTAGCCCCACCTTGGGGATCCAAGGAGAGTCACCATCTGCCCAGGTGGTAGATGGGGTGTGGGCGTGGGGGGTGGGAAGGGATGACCCTCAACCATGGCATGAAGGGAGGGTGGACTAAGGGGCTGGAAAGCTGCCCAGGGCCAGCTGGCTCAGCATCCTCAGAACAGAGGACGGATCAGGGGAAGCACAGGGGCCTTTGGGAGCTGAAGGAATTGGAGCTGGAGGAGACAGAAGGCTGAGCAGAAGTCAAGATACCCGTCACCCCCAGATGGTGGGGCAGAAACTCCTAGGGTGATGCAAGGACTGCTTTCATCACTAGAACTTTCTGAGCAGGTGCGAAGGAGACAAAATGCTGCTGTGGTACCTTTTAGCTTCATGACTGTCCGAGGCCGTGTGTCTAAGGCTGACCAGGGAGCAACCACGTGCTGTGCTGTCTGCTGTGGAGGTGGGGATGATTGGGATGGTGGAGACGTGGCCCCTGGGGATTCCCTAGCGGTCCAGTGGTTAGGACTCCGCGCTCTCACTGCCGAGGGTGAGGGTTTGATCCCTGCTCGGGGAACAAAGATCCCACAAGCCCGGCGGTGTGGCCAAAAAAAAAAAAAAGAAGTGGGACCCCACGGCCAGGCCCTCACCTTTCCAGACTCTTGCCCAAAAAAACACAGGAGTGCAGCATTCACTGAGCCTCCCCGTATAAACATTCACACTCACACACACTCAAGGGAGATGGTAGTAGTGAGGTTGCTGTGTGGGACTGACCACAGGAGGCCAAGGAAGGAAGAACCCCAGGAGGCTGCCAACAGCTAGGAAGGTTTCAGCAGGTGGCAGGAGTTAGTCTGGGTCTTCAGGATTGCACAGGACATGGATTTCCAGAGGGTTGATGGAAAGGGCACTCCAGGAAGAGGGAACCGCCTGTGCAGACATGGAGGGGAAGGTGGGGGCCTGGGGGGAACATGGAACCAGCTCTGAGACGCCTCGAGTGCAGGCGAAACAGAAGGGGGTGATTGGGGGACATCCTGAATACTCTTTCAAGGCATGAATGTTATTTTTTCTCTCTCTCTCTTTCTTCCTTCCTTCCTTCCTTCCTTCCTTCCTTCCTTCCTTCCTCTCTTTCTCTCTTTCTTTCTTCCTTTCAGCTGCACCATGCAGCTTGTGGCCCAACCAGGGACAGAACGTGGGCCATGGCAGTGAAAGCCTGGAATCCTAACCATTAGGCCGCCAGGGAACTCCCTGAATGTTATTTTCTGATCCCCAAGTCAGAGCATTTGGTGTGACTGGCTGCGTGTGCTTAAGCAAGGTCTGACGGGGCAGCATGTTTGAAATACGGGTCATTTTGGAAAAACAGGCATTTTGGGCTGTGGAATGCTTTTTTTCACTCTTTTTCCAGGTGCAGGTCATACCAGTTAGATTCTGGGGCCTATCTTCCAGGACCCTGCATCCCCAGGGGCAGACAGAAGTGGAGGTACCACTCCGCCAGGAACACAGTCAAGGTCCTGGTACCTCCGAGGCACGGGGGTCCGGGGGTCCTGCCTCCTGGCTTGGCCCGCCTACCCTAGGTCGAGCTGCCCTTTCCACTTCTCTAGTTAAAACCCAATCCCATTCCTGCTGGTGCCAGCGCTCCCCCTAAACAGGACAGAAATCAATTTGTAGATCTCCTCCTGCCGGCCCCCAAACCCGGCCGGTCCTGACCAAGTTCAGCCCTGCCCCTCTCTTTGGTCAGATGGACTGGCGCTGTGCCCAGCCACATGGAGCCTGGCAACTGGTGGGGGGATGGGGATGGGGTGGGAGATGGGAGTGGCTCACTGTCTGGAGGCCCCCGAGGGAGTCAGAGCTGATTGCCTACCTGAGTAAACTCCTGAGAATCTAGAGGGAATAAGGACAAAGCAAAGCATCGGCCAGCCCGGGAATCTGTATTTTTAACCCCCTCCAAGGGATTCAGATGGGGCTGGTCCAGGTATTGCTGGGAAGTTAACAGCATTGGCCGTTGTCACTCTCCCTTCCACCTGCTAGCTGTGTGGCCTCGCTGACCTTCTCTGTGTCTCAGCGTCCTCATCTGTAAAATGAGGTCAATAATAGCTCCAGCCTCCTAGGGTTATCCAGAGGATTAACAGAGAAAATGCAGGCACAGGGCTTAACTCAAAGCCCAGCACTTAACAGGCGTTCAGTAAATGATTGATGATCACAGCAAGCAAGTCTGAGGGCTCCGAGCACCAGCACACTGGCCTTCCTTGGGGATCCCTGAGTGGGTAAGCCTGGTACCTGCCCCGGAGCAGAGTACCCATGCCCCCTCCCACCACACTGAAGGCCCACTCCCAGTCCCTGGGTGGTGGGTGGGAGAGGGAATGTGCAGAGGTGGACTTGACCTCTAGCTATGGAAAGAAAAACAACTTTGACTCCCCTGGGGGTTCCTGACCCACTAAGCAGGGCGCTGCTTTAGGAAGCTTTAAAGATGTTTCCTATTGAAGGGGTTAGGGAGGGGACCCAACGGGAGACTAGACACTCGCAGGTGGTCAGTTCCTAAGGTTACAGAGAAAGCCACGGGGAGCCTGGGATGTGGGGCTGGGGGAGGGGCAGTAAAGCAGAGGAAAGCTGGACGCTTCCTTCCTGTGGAGGCAGGTAATCAATTCTCGAACCACAGCCCTTTCTCTTGCTCAGAGGGGCCCGGGGTACCCACTACTCAGCTGCCATTACCTCGAGAGACACAGGATATGATAGTTACAGGTGCAGATTTTAGCTCAGCTCACCTGGTTTCTTTTTTCAACTTTATGGAAGCATCATTTACGTACAATAAGATGCCCACATTTGAAGTGTTCAATGTGATGAGCTTTGACAAATGTATGTGCACATATAACCACCACTGCAATCAGGATATAGAACATTTTCATCATCCCCGAAAGCTCCCTCGCGCCCCTTCCCAGCTGATCCCCACCCTCCCTCCCGCCCCAGGCAACTACTGATCTGCTTCCTGTCACAATAGATTAGATTTGTCTTTCCTAGAGTTTCATATAAATGGAATTACGTAATATGTGCTCCTGGTAGCTGGCCGCTTTTCACTTTTCATAATGTCCATGAGATTCATCCATGTTGTTTTGCCTGTAGTTTATAGCTTTTTATTGCTGAGTACCATCCCACTGTACAAATATGTGACAATTTGGCCACTTGTTGATGGACATTAGTGTTGTTTCCAGGTTCGGGCTGTTGTGAATTAAGCTGCTCTGAACTTGTGTGTACAAGTCTGTGTGTGAACAGATGTTTTGTTTCTTGGGTAAATAGCTAAGAGTGGAATGACTGGGTCCTACAGTAATTGCATGTTTCACCTTTTGAGAAACGGATCCACTGTTTGCTTAAGTAGTTGGACCGTCATACATTTCTACTCTTGGGAGTTCCAGTCACTCTACAACCTCACCAACATGTAGCACGGTTAGTCTTCTAATGGGTGTGTAGTGGTATTTGTTGCGGTTTTAATTTGCATTTCCGTGATGATGAGTGAGGTTGAACATCTTTTTCATGTGCATATTGGCCATTCTGTATCTTCTTTTTTTTTTTCTTTTTGCGGTACGCGGGCCTCTCACTGTTGTGGCCTCTCCCGTTGCGGAGCACAGGCTCCAGACACGCAGGCTCAGCGGCCATGGCTCACGGGCCCAGCCGCTCTGTGGCATGTGGGATCTTCCCGGACCGGGGCACGAACCCGTGTCCCCTGCATCGGCAGGCAGACTCTCAACCACTGCGCCACCAGGGAAGCCCTGTATCTTCTTTTAACAATTTAAAAATTAGATTGTTTGTGGGGAATTCCCTGGCGGTCCAGTGGTTAGGACCGGGTGCTTTCACTCGCGGGGCCCGGGTTCCATCCCTGCTTGGGGAACTGAGATCCTGTGTGCCTCGTGGCACGGCCAAAAAGAAAAAAAAAAAAATTAGATAGTTTGTCTTCTTATTATTGAGTTGTGAGCATTCTCCGGATACGTGTCCTTTGTCAGATACATGTATTGCAAATATTTTCTCCCAAGCTGTGACTTGCCTGATTATTTTCTTAGCTGTCTACATCTTGATTCTGCTAGTTCCATGTGTGCAATATTGAGCAAGTAACTTAATCTTTCTGACCCTTCGTTTTCTCATCAGTAAAATGGGGATAACAGGATGTATGGTACAGACGTGTTGTGACATTTATCTCAGTTCATGTGTGCGTAGTGCCAGAACCCAGAGGAGGTCCTCGGCTCCTCGTGGCTTTACTGATGGCCTCTCCTTCACCTCTCCTGGATCTGGCCCCGATGGGACGATCTCTTTTCTGTCCATCTGACTCCTGAAGATGCCCCTGGCAGCCAAGGCAGGGGTGGGATGAGGGCAGGATGATTTGTGTCATCAACCTGTGTGAAGCTGGGCCTCCATCCATCCTGGTTGTTGCCCAGATACACAGAGTTGGGGTCCACAGGGCTCTGGGCCCAGGGGTCCACCATCCTGGAGCTTCAGAGAGAGGGAAAATGTCTCTGGGAACCCACAGCTCCTACCCATAATTGCTCGTGCACATCCCCAATCCCTTAGTCACCGAATCCACGTGCACGCATGCATGCAACCCCATTGCACTCCATCTGGTACCTGCACCGACTCAGACACACCAAGAGTGAAAGGCAGTGATCGCCTACTCCCAGCTCCCACTGCCACTGGTCGGCAGTGGAGGGCTCACTGGCCAGACCATGTATAATTCACAGGTTTGGCTCAAAATAGTTCTATTCGGGCCCAGCCTCTTGGCTGGGAGGGTAGGAGTGGCAGGGGTGGAGACAATGACGTGGGGGAAGAGTCTGCTCCTGCTCTGGGTGCCTGGGCAGCCTGTAGGGCTACCTTCCCAAGTTGAGGGGGCCCCTTTTCTCCCTTCCCCGTTCGCATCCCCAAATCCTCCAACCTGGGGAGACAGGGTCCCCTGAGGGCCAGCGGAGAGCTGCACTGCCCATGTCGGGTCATCACACCTGCTGGGGCCTGGAGTCCCCACCTGCCTGTCTCCAGCCCCCGACACTTCCCCAGGGCCCGCGGTGACAGGGACGCTGCTTAGTTCTTAGGCATCTTTGTCCCAGGTCTCCTGTCTTCACTGCACCAATCAATCCGTTGATAAGTCCACAAATATTTACTGAGCCCTCGAGTAGGCAAGGCTGGGCCTAGGACATTGGAGGCACACGTGCTGTGCACAGAGAGGCTCACCACTTGCTGAGAAGGTAGGACATTCGCAGAAAGAACAAGGACCGGCCAGGCAGGGACAGGCCACCAGGGGCAGGGACAGGGACTACAGGAAGGTGACCAGCTGAAGGCCGTCATGACTTGAAGCAGGCCTCCTGGATGAAGGGTCAGATTCGGGGAGATGGTTCGAGCTGGATGAGGGGACTAGAAGGTACAAGGCTGCTTGGAAGGTAATAAGAAGACTGGCTGATGGAACCGGGGTCATGTGAGGACGTCATGGGACTGGCCTGGTGTGTCCTTCACCCTTCCATAGCTCAGCAAGGACAGGGACCACACCATACACAATCCCGTGGAATTTGTGCCCAAGGTCCTGTCACATGTAACCACTTTGCTTGGAGTCAGCCTACTTGGGTTCAAATCCTGACATGGCTACTTTACTGCTCCATGACCTTGGGCAAGTGGCATAACTGTGCTTGTTTCCTCACCTGCGACATGGGGGTAATAACAGTCCCTACCTCTTGGCCTTGCTGAAGAGAGAAATCAGAGACGCACAGATGGCGCTCAGCCTAGCGGCCATCCCCACTCTTTCATCTACCGTGATTTCCCCACCTGTGCAGAGAGACAGCGGTACAGAGTGCCTCCAGGACCCAGAGAGCTGACCAGGAGAGGGCGCTACTGCCCAAGGGTAAAGAGGTAGTGCTGCCAGATAGAAAGCAAGAGGGCTTCCTGGCAGAGGAGGCCTTTGTGCTATGATTTGATTAGAGGCGCCTGACTCCAGAAAACCTCTAGGCAAAGGGGACACGTGGGCCCAGTGCTCTGGGGGCCACTTTCTCCGTGGGACACGACACTCCCCATGGTGCCGTGGGAGGTCTATGGGGCTTCGCTTTCGCTTTGCTGTGTTTTCTCCCTGAAGAAAGTCAGTGTGTACTTTGGCCCTAGGTTCCGGAGGGCTCTCTCTCTCCTCCGCACATAGGTCTCCATCCATCTCTTGGGACCTCTGGCTCCGTCTCTCCATCACTCTCTGCCTCTGCCTCTCTGAGTCTCGCTAATTTTGTCTTTCCTCCTGTCTCCCCCTCCCTCCCTCCCTTGTTCCAAGTCTCTCTCAGGTTCTGATTCCATCTTCCCTACCTCTCCTCTGCTCTCCCGTCTCTCCAGGGACTCCCCCCAAACTCCACACTCTTTTCCTGGAACTGGAGGCAGCTGGGGAGTGGGGAGGGGGGGTGCCTGCCTCCGAGGGGTCCACCCCAGGGCCGGCTATATCGATTAGGGCTTTCTTCAGGGGGAGGGAGACATCAGTGAGTCCGCGACAAGACTCGCCAGCGCTGCTAATATTAGCCCAGGAAGGCAGCTCACTGATGGATTAGGAGAAATTAAGAATTCAGATTCTGTAATTTGAATTGAAGGCCGCTGCTTGCTGACAGCTCATACTTCCCCAGAAATTAATGAGTGAAGGAGGGACGGCAGTGCCCATTTTCCTCTTTGACGATATAATTTTCCCCTGTGATCTGCGCCTCTGAAACCCCATCCCTAAGCAGGCACTCGCCAGGAAGGTGGGGTCCTGTTTGTCTCAGATCCTATTCCCAAATCCTCTTGCATCCCAGAAGTTCCCTGGAACCGGCCCCCTAATTCCCGACAGAGCCCTGGGCTTCTGCCTGCTGGTGTTCTCAGCGAGGGGCCAGCCCAGGGAATGCCAGAAGGACAGGCTGTGAGGCACAGGCAGACCTTGCTTTCTGTCCCTCCTGACGGTGTGCGCTGCCGGCCAGGATCCTAGCCTGTACAATGGAGATCGTACGTGCACCCCACCCCAGGGGGTGTTGTGAGGCACAAGATGCGAACAGGAACACGAAGGTTACCTTCTTTCCCTCCCTGCCTCTTCTCCCTGTGCATCTCAGCTGTGTGGTTCTTCAGAAAGCCCGCCAACCTCCCCACGGCCAAACCGGGCCCAGACCCGTTTCCTGTGGGAAGTCCACCTGGCTTCGCCCTATTGAGACTGATGGCTTCTAAGTGCTTGAGGCCTTCTTTCTTCACCGTCTTTTCTGTGAAGTCTCAAAGTTTCAGGTTATTCTGGGAAGGGGTGTGTCCTGTCTCCCAGAAGGTTGTCAGCTTCCCCCTGACAGAACTGGTCCCGTGCCCGGCACCCAGTAGGCGCTTAACAACTGGTGTATGAGTTTAACCAGCGCTTTCTATTCCCTTTGCACCTGCCTCACTGTCCCTCCACCCATGCCCACCAAGTGCCCGGTAAACCCTTGGTGATGACCGGCAGATGTTGAGGTCCACCAGGGCCCGGCCAGTCCTCCCTGCAGGCCCAGTGTCCACGTCTTGGGGGCGAGGTGTGTGTGGGGGGGCACATTCACTCCTGCTGCGAGTAGCTCCCCAGAGCACAGTCTCCAAAATGGCAGCTTGTAAGCAATTTTTAAAAAGTGATGGACTTCCCTGGTGGCGCAGTGGTTAAGAATCCGCCTGCCAAGGCAGGGGACACGGGTTCGAGCCCTGGTCCAGGAAGATCCCACATGCCGCGGAGCAACTAAGCCTGTGCGCCACAACTACTGAGGCTGCGCTCTAGAGCCCGCGAGCCACAACGACTGAGCCCTGTGCTACAACTCTGAATCCCGCATGCCTAGAGCCCACGCTCCGCAACAAGAGAAGCCACTGCAATGAGAAGCCCGCGCACTGCAACGAAGAGTAGCCCCCGCTCGCCGCAACTAGATAAAGCCTGCGTGCAGCAACAAAGACCCGATGCAGCCAAAAATAAATAAAATAAATTTATTAAAAAAAAAAGTGATGACATGGTGTTTGTTAAGGTAACAGGTAAGTCTTTAGAGGGAGTCCTGAGAAAGCCAGGCCTCGAGACACACGGAGATGGAGTCCGAGGTGGACCATCCCTTGTCCCTCCTCCAGACCCCTCAACCTCTGGGGCACACCCGCCCCTGCCCTTCTGCCCCAACTCCAGGCTTAGTCTCCCCACCTGGCACCTGGCTGAGCGCTGGCTCAGGGATGAGACGGAACCTCCTCAGCTGCCAGGCAGAAGGGCCCTGCAAGGCTTGGAGCCCACACGTCTCCACGGAACCGGCCACCGAGGATCTAGGGTTGGACTTCCCCAGCCTCACAGAGGACACGCAGGGAATGAGCTGAAACGGCTTCCTTCAGAGCTGGGAGGGACCTTAGGAGTCACCTAGGACCAACTCTCTCTTTGACAGCTGGGGAAACTGAGGCTCAGAAAGTCTCGACTATCTAATAGGGAGAAAACTGGCTGAGTGATCCCTGGAGCAGGTAATCCCAAATCCCTCTAGAAGGCTCTGCTGGGTTCTGGAAAAGCAGACGTTCTTCCCAATTCTGCTTCCTCAGGGCTAAACTTGTTTGAGCAAAAGTTTACCCCTGGGTGGGCTGGAGCTGAAGGCAGAGAAAGGAGATTGGCAGAAAAGCAGTTTTCCAAGTGACTGACGGGGTGCTCTGGGCAGGAAACACGGCTGCTGGATCCTGTCTGCTCCCCCAACCTGCTTGCCTGGGAAATGCCCCTTACCAGCACCACCACCAACGTTTTCTTTCCTGCCGAGGCTAACCCTGGATGCAGCCTGAACGTCAGGGAGAGGGTGAGGGTCTGGGGAGTGGCTGGGAAGCATGTACCACCATGCAAAGTTCCGGGGCCGGCAGGCGCCGCCTGACACTCCGAGGCTGCTGCCACTCCCGCGCCTGCCCTCGCATGGACCCTCCGGTGCCCAAATCGCCTTTTCCCAGATCCAATTCAAACGTTGTTTGGAGCAAGGTTGAAATAATCACATAATCATTTTCTCCTGTGAAGTTACTGGCTGAAGCCCGATTTGAAAGCTGATCTGGTAATTGAACCTGAGGAGTGGCAATAGCAGAGGCGCTGGGGTGGGAGGGGCTCTTCCTGGGGATCAGACCACCCCTCCCACTGCAGCAGTAGGGGCATCACGAACCCCACTCCTGTTGCCCGTCACCATCTCACTCACTTCCTCTGGTCACAATGTCTCTTGAGGTCGCAGGGCTCCCAGCCCACATCAGGAGGACAGCAGGTCCAGAGATTATGTCATCAGACTTTCTCAGTTCACAGGCCTAAATGGGGAGGCCAACGTCTACCAAGGGGTCCAACAAAGCTAGGACTCCAACCAGGTCTTACTCTCCAGCTAGCGCTCTGTCTCCACTCTAGTTTCCTGTCTCCCCTGAAGGAGCCCCAATACCCCAGAGCTACACTCTCCCCACCCTCTCCTGCCCTGCCCATCCCCATCTTGCATTAGTCCCTGGGTCAGTCCCACCATATTCTCCCTGCAGAGGGGAGGGGAAGGCCTTACCTGCTCGCTCTCTGGTCTAATGGACCATGCACACAGCTGATTCCCTGCGCACCCACAGCTGAAACGCCCACACTGGGCTGCCTTGCCCTGTCCCTCCCAGCACGAGGCTGAGGCCGGGGATCAGAATATCTGCCACTTGTCGCGGTTCATTCATTTCTTCCTTCTTTCCTTCCTTCTCTGAATGTTCATTTGTTCTTGCTGCACGTGAAACCCTGAACAGGATGCGGGGATGATCAAGGATTGACACGGCAGCAACTGCCCTCATGGCCCAAGGGCAGATATGAACAAATTAACAACTATAACACGATAGGAGGGCCCTTACCTGCAGCTGGAGAGATGGGGCGGGGCGGGGGCGGGGCTTCCTGGACGAAGAGCCCGCTAAGCCGAGGCGTCAAAGCTGAGAGGAGTGTTTTCCCGAGATGGACGCAATGGCCGGGACACAAGCAAAGAAAACAGGTGTCACCTTGGGCAAGCTGAGGTCTCAGTTTCCTCATTTCTAGAATGGACTCCTTGCTCTGCCTCTCAGGATTCTGGACGTACTTTGTGAGATGGAAAATTCCATTCCACTGATTATTGTCGTTAATGGAGGGCACTGGTCCCCCAGCGCAGACGAGGGGATAGAGTCTGGGGGAGGTGTGAATCAATGGTCAGGGCTGGTGGGAGAGGACGGCGGGGCAGGGAACTGGAATTCAGGACTTGCTCCAGGGAGCCCTTGTGGTTATTTGGTATCGGGAGTCAGCTGAGCGGGGGCAGGGAAGAAAGTGCCTTGACCGCGTGGCTGGGAGTTGGGGTGGGAGAAACCTCGGAGTTGGCGGCTGCTAGGAGGGCTAAGCCTGGCTCCTATGGTCAGGGTCCAGCTTCCACAAGACTAGTACCTGCTGGGCCTCGGGCACTCCAGGCCCAGGGAGTCAAAGTGAGACTCTGGGCGGGGCGGGGTGGGGGGAGGGGAGGGTGATGTCTAGTCCCCTTCCTGCACCTCTCAGCCAATCAATACCTGCCCTGCTCCCCTGCCATCGGCAGGGTTGGTGCTAGCTGTGTCATTCTGGAACTGACTGGCTGGCCCGGAGAGCCCACAGAACGCCCCTCCCCCATGAGGGCTCAGGAGGAGACCTAGCCCTGGGCAAGGTTTGTGCTTCCCTTATCAGTGGCACCAACCACTGAGCTTCCTGCCCCCTGGGCCCTCCTAAGCCCATGCCTGTGTCCCCCCCCCCCCCCCCCCCGCGCCCTTCCTGGCACGGCTGGCCTCCCGGTCAGCAGCTGCAGGGGTGAGTCACAGATCTCATTAGAGCTTAATTAATCAATTGAGTTAATCAGACAGCTGAGATGCACTGTGGTTGCAGATGGGAGCGGGAGAGAAAGAGCCAGAGCATGAAGGGCCGGGTCAGGCGAGCTGGACTGGCAGGGCCGGGGCTGGCAGCGGAGCCTGGTGGGTGGCGCTGGCCAAGTCCGCACCTGAGTCCCAGGGAAGGAGGATCAATGGGCTCAGCAAAGGCCCAGGATGGGCCGCTCTGAAACGTGCCATTTGCTGGGTGCCAGAGACAGCACCTGGGGAAAGAGAAAGCAGGACTCTTTCACCTCAGCTTCCTCTCTCATTTTTTATCTTGTCACGTGTGTCTCTGAAAGCTTTGAAATCCTTATTTGAATGGAATGGGAAAAGGAAAGAAAGAAAAACAGAAAGACAAAAAAGGTAGGTCCTCACATTCCCAGAGATCCCAGTCTGATGAGGGAGGCCAGATGTCTCCTGGGAACACAGACAGAGATCAGGACTCAGAGATAGAGAGACACACGTCTCTCCAGTCGAGCCACTCAGGCTCTGGACATCTGGACTTGGGGGGATGGGGAGGGGCCAGAGGGATCAGAGCCAAGGGCTGGCAGGAGTCCAGGAAGAATATTGGGAGGGGAGCATCTGAGCAGAGTTTACACTGTGATTTGCAAAATGATGTTTCATCTATTTTTTCTCACATCTGACCTTGGTATTACCTGGTGCTGGGGGAAGGTGAGCAGGACGGGAAGGGTGGTGGTGGGAGACGGATTCAGAGAGGATTCACAGACACCCCCTCCCCTTAGGCCCTGCCTGCCAGGGGCTTACAGTTTCCACTGGGCGACAAGCTAAGTGCCGTCTCTGGTGACCCAGAGTCTGAGGCCGTGAGAGATAAGGGTTCAGGGCCTGGGCCATGCAAGGGACTGTGGGAGACAGACTAGAGGAAGGCAGGCACTTCTGATGAGGTTGAGGAAGGCTTCACAGAGGAGGCAGCATGTGAGCCAGGTCCTGCAGGCCTTGGGATTCCAATAAGTAGGAGGGGGTGTGGAGAGGAAGGGTGTCGCAGGAGGAGAAAATGGCCGGGGCAAAGGCAAGGAGAGTTGGACTGAGTGCAGCAGGTTAGCTGACCCCACAAGCTGGGCTGAAGACAAGGCTCCTGCTTGTGGCGGGAAGAGAGGGCTCTATGCTAGGGGGGCTCTTTGAATGCCAAACCCAGGGGTCCACAGTTGAATTTGGTAGGCACTGGGAATCACTGCCAGTCTCTAACTGGAAAGAATGGGCTTACAGCATTTTTTGGAGACAGTATGTCTGTGGGGGCAGCCCTGTGCGGGATGGAACCAAGATGGAAGAGACCTGAAACAGGAAGGGAGAAAGTGTGTGTGTGTGTGTATGTGTGTGTGTGTGTGTGTGTGTGTATGGGGGGAGGGGCTATGTGTGTACATGTGTGTACGTGTGGTCATGTATATACATATTTGCATGTATATGTGAGTGTGTGTGTGTGTCTAGAGCAGTGGTTCTTACTCTTAGGAGTCATAGATCTCTTTAAGCCTTGACGAAAGCTTAGACCCTTAGCTTAGAAAAATGCACGGACTCAAAATTTTGACTTCAGTGATGGGGACAGGAGGCGTGTTCACGGATCTCCTGAAGCCCATTTGCTGGACCTCCTAGGGTTCAGATCACCTTAAAATCCCAACTCTCCTGTTTCGTTGCAGAGTCTGCAAAAAGCTGTAACTGAAGGCTCACCACGGTCTTGGTCCTGGGCAGCCTGGAGCCTCTCCCCATATCCTTCCTCTGGCAAGACAATTCTGCAGCCAGGACAGGGAGGACCAGTGGGTAATAGGGGCTTCGGGGCCACTTGGGCACAGGATCAGCCAGCCCGGGTGTGAGAGCTCCAGGCTGCCGGGTGCCCTTCCCTGGTTCCCAGCATCAGCAAAAAATGTCTGGCTAGACCCAGGAGAGCTGCCTCCCTGCCAGCACTGAACGCCCTTTGAGTTGCCCTGAAGTAGCCCTGTTCACTCCTTTTCACAAATCCTAGTGCTGAGAGCAGCTGAGAAGCGGGACCCAGGTGTCCTGGCCCCCAAGAAGGGAGCTCCAGCAAAGCTGTTTCTGGGTTTGCTGTGTCACTCCTGGGGAATCACACCCTTCCTGGGCCTCTGCTCCTGCCCTCCTCCTGCGGCGGAAGCCAGCCTCCCCCAGGAGTAGGGTGGCCCCAGCAGACCCTGAGAACACACCCAGCAAAAGCCACCCAGGATGGGACGGCCTTGGAAGGGGCTCCCCTGCCCTCCCTCCTCATTTTCTCTTTCCGTCACCCATGCTCACGGCTTCGGAAGCATACATTCTTTGTGTAAGAAGCCTTTCTACCCCTGTTGAAATGGTGTTGATCATGATCATGCCCTTTTGATCGACAGTGGAGCTCAGAGAGGGTCTGTGCCTCAGATCCCACAGCCAGGAAGCAAAAGCTCCAGGAATGAAAAGAGTGTCCAAGTCCAGCTGGCAGGCTCTTCCCTCCACACCAGGCTGCTCCAAGGCCTGGGGGATGCCAGGGGGGGATGCCCCGCCCCACCTCCCTAGGCCACTCACTCCTCCCAGCCCCCACTGAAGCCACTCTCCCCTCCCCATGCTCTGGAAAGCTCCTGCTAGAAACATCCCCCTGACAACTGCATTAAGACTAATACCCCTTGGGACTTCCCTGGTGGCGCAGTGGTTAAGAATCCTCCTGCCAATGCAGGGGACACGGGTTCAATCCCTGGTCTGGGAAGATCCCACATGCCTAGGAGCAACTAAGCCCCGTGCGCCACAACTACTGAGCCTTCAAGCCACAACTACTGAAGCCCGCGCACCTGGAGCCCGTGTTCCACAATAAGCAGCCCGCGCACCGCAACAAAGAGTAGCCCCCACTCGCTGCAACTAGAGAAAGCCCACGTGCAGCAACGAAGACCCAATGCAGCCAAAAAATAAAAATAAAAAGTCTAATGCCTCTTGGTCCTCCACTGAAGCCAGAGTCTGACATTAGACTCTGGCCTATGATTCCCCCATCAAAGCTGGTGCATTTGCCCTGTCGTTAACAGTGGGCTCCTTTGTACCTGCTGCCACTCACATAAGCGCTCCAGCACATGAGAAGCAATGGCCACGCCCCCTGGGACGCACCCACTGTCCCTCCCACTCGCGATCTTCCCCTTGCCCTCCCCACCTGGCTTCCACCCCTTCTGCCACCTCCTTGGAGATGAGCATATTCAATGAGGCTCTGCTGGGGGAACTGTTTCTTTAATTTACGCCCCCCGCCCCACGTCTGTCCCTGGAATGTGATAAAAATACCCAGAATTGATTTTTTTCTTCCCCTTCTGCCGGGGATAATGTTTACCCAGGTGTCAATCAGGAGAAGAATTTGGCTTCCTAATTTCTCTTCTCCTCCCTGGGGGCCGTGCGTCTCCCAGCGTCACAGGGACACTGAGCTGGAATCAAGGTTACTAATAATCCCCCAGCACACACAGACACCGAGAGCACATATATTAAAGTCACATATTGATTTATGTTTTCGGGTCCCTCTGCCTTGCTGCCCAGCCTCAGCCTTTCTCTCTGCCAAGGAGAAAAAAGAATTACACAGCTCTATTTATCGCCAAGATGTTTAGTGCAAAGAGCACTGTGTCCGAAGGTAATTCCCACCCCACACCCTCTTTGGGGGTCTTTTTAAAAAATAGTGTGGCATTGCCTATCCATAAGCATTTACCTTTTGTTGTTCATTCTTTAACTTTTCCCTGAAGGAAGCAGTGAGACATTTGAGGTAGACTGTCAGATGGACTTCCTGACGTGACAAATGATGGCTGCCACCGCCACGGAGGTGGTAGGGTTGTCTTGCCAGCGGAGATAATCTTGTGGCAGGTGTGCGAAATGGATGGGTAGGATGTGTGTGGACAGTGGGGCAATGGATTCAGTAACTTCTAGAAGTCACCCACCAGTCCAAAAGGCACCTTGTGATTAGTGGCTCACAAGTTATGCTCCCATTTAACATCTGGGAAATTCAATAAGGTGAGGAGTGAGTTTACTTCCCAAGGCTTCAGGCTTGCCTTCCATCTGGACCCTGAGTTTGATGGGAAAAAACTTTCCTCCAGGCATGGGTGACTCCTGCCCTGAGGTGACTCCTGCCCTGGGGGCATAAGTCTCTGGCTGGGGGGAGGTGGAGGCGGGAAGGAGGACAGACAGTCTGGAGATTCTGATTCTTTAATGTGAGATGGGGTAAGGAAGGGCTCTCAGAGCCCTAAGCCTGGCAACCAGAGCCTCCCGCCACACCTCCCCTCCCACCCAGAGTGCGAGTCGCTCCTTTTGGTGGGGCAGCCATTTAAAAATGCCAAACTGGGCTTCCCTGGTGGCGCAGTGGTTGAGAGTCTGCCTGCCGATGCAGGGGACACGGGTTCGTGCCCCAGTCCGGGAAGATCCCACGTGTCGCGGAGCGGCTGGGCCCGTGAGCCATGGCCGCTGAGCCTGCGCGTCCGGAGCCTGTGCTCCGCAATGGGAGAGGTCACAACAGTGAGAGGCCTGTGTAACCGGGAAAAAAAAAAAAAAAAAAAGCCAAACCATTTGACTCCAGTTCCCCCAAGGAAGCTCTTGGAATGGAAGCAGTGCTGAGCGTGGGAACTCACATGGACTCAGCACCACTCTGTCCATGTCTGTCGGCGAGTTTCCTTCCCTCTCATATAAATACATCATCTCCTTTATTCTTCACAAATACTCTGGGAGGGAGAGGGTGTCAGCCCCATTTTACACATTGGAAAACGGAGGTTAAAGAATTTGCGCAGGGTCACAGAGCAGGGAAAAGGCAAGCCTCGACTACAGCCCAATTCCTGATTCCTCCACAGAGCTCACCTGGGCCCCTGCCATGGGCGCAGCCTCCTGATAGCCACTGGTGACCTTCAGATCCCTCCAGCCTCCTTCCCCGGCCCAGCCTTGAGGGCATGGCTCACCTCCAGGCCCAGCTGACTCTCCATCCTTGGTACTGGAGAAGCAGTTCCTCTTCTGATTGTGCCCAGATGTACCTAGGCTGGAGGTCAAAATATTCCGTGATGGAGGCTGACCCAGGTGCCCCCTCCCGCCCGGCTTCTGCCAGGGACTCTGGGGGGCTGGCTGCCCCCTGCCTTCCCTTTGCTGGTCTCCAGGATCTTGGCTGAAGTGCTTACAAACCCAGTGTCCCTCACTTCATTCTGGAAGTTATTTTACCCCTCTCGCAGGGCTGAGAAGTAAAGCCACGATATGCCAGCCCAGGGCAGGGCAGGGTCCCTCTGCCGTGTTAACCCCATAACCCTGCAACGTGAATGTTGAGCCCCATAGTACAGATGGGGAAACCGAGGCTCAGGGAGCATAAGCAACTTCTCCTAGGTCATCCAGAGGATAAGTGGAGATACTAGGGTTGGGTCAAGTCCACGTGACCCGAAGTCCTTGCTCTGGAGCTCCCTCTTTATCTCACTGCTCCTCCCGGGCTGTCCCCATCTGACAGGCTGGATGACGGCCGGGGCGGGCGTGTGGGGGGTAGACAGCACAGGGCGCGGCGGGAGTCAGCAACGAGGACCCTCCCAGGGAACTTTTCCCATTGAAAGTCTGTTCCCCTCGCGGCCACGGGTGATGTAGGGCTGGAGCTGATGAGAAGTGTGCGGCGGAATGGAGGCGGGCGGCGCGGGCGGCCGGGGCTGGGGCAACGCATTGAAATTCCGCGGGGCGCGGGGGGCGGCGCAGGCCCTGACACGGGTCGGGTAATTGATCTGGAGGTGCCAATTTGCAGCAACTAAATATTTGGTTTCTGCCTCTGCCCGCTTCGCACTCTGCTCAAACTTCAATTAAAAGCGAAAAGCGAGGGGGTGGGGGGCTGCACGCCCGGGTCTTCGCGGCCCGATCAATGGCGCGGAGCCTGCGGGCTGCGGAGAGCGGCGCGCCGGCCGCGGGGCACCGTGGACGAGGGCGGGCCGGGCGCCCTCTTCCGTATCGCCGAGCACCAGGCAGCGGGCCGCCCGCGAGAGGCAGCGCCCGAGGGAGGGCCCGCGAAAGCGGCTCCACCAGCCTGGAGCCGCGGCTAGGTCTCAGCCTCGCAGAGCCGAAGCCGCCCGCTTTGTGCCAAACAGGGCCAGGCCTGACAGCCCCATTGCGGACGTCCAAGCCTGTGTCCTCGGGCAGGGATCCCGGGGAAGGAGGGGCCCCGGGTCGCTGACCCCCTCTCCCCATGCACCCACCACTTTGAGGCCGACCTTGGCAGTCAAGAGCATTTGCTCAGCCTCTTTCCTGAGAGCCGCTGGGTGCCTGGGGGCACTGGGCGCAGAGGTCTGTCTCCTCTCTGGTGTCTGCCCACCTGTGTACCCTTGGGTTGGCCAAAGCGCCAGGGGTAAATCCAACCCAAGCCCCTCCAAGGGTGGGGGTCTGAAGGAGACAGGGCAAGATGCTGAGAAATTGGGGAGGGGTCCTGGGGAGGTGGCTACAGCCTGGAGCAGGGAAAGGGATCACTGGGTCACAGCTGCTTCATATCGGGGTTCCAGATAAACACAGTACCCTGTTAAAATTGCTGTATTGTTAATTAAACAGGTGTAATCAGCAAAAAAAAAAAAGAAAAGAAAAAAAGAAAAAAAATCCCCTGCATTAGCAGGTGGATTCTTAACCACTGCGTCACCAGGGAAGTCACTGTGTGCAGTTAGTCCCTGTGGAAATTCCTGTCTGTCAAGGATCTTTCACTACCTTGGGGGAGAGACTCCAGCACTGGTAAAGGGAGCTAATCATTGGTGCTGGGAAGCAGGGGGACCTCAGGGTCTGTTGGGTGGGGCAGCCTGGAAGTAGTTAAGGCAGTTCTGGTAAAGATATGATGAGGCTTGTGGATGAGGGTGGGGGTGACAAACAGGCATCCAGGTCAGAATGGAAGGTGGGGGTAGATTCAGATGGATGGAAAGTGAGGGAGTGGGGATTGGGATCTTTTCATCTGAGTGAAGGTTTCTTAAGGGCCAGAGCTGGGAAGTAAGGCAGAGGGGCTGGGAAGGTAAGTGAGGAAGCCCTTGTCCCCTCCCACATATCTGTGCCCCACCTTCTGGGGTGGAAGGATGCTACCAGACTTACCCCTTCACCAAGTGAGGCTGCTGCTGGACCACACAGCTGCAGGCTGCAGCCCCTTTCCTCCCCTCCTCCTCTTTAAGCCCCTTCTCCCTGTCCCCCCAGGATTCCCTTGGTCTGCGGCTGGGTGTGGAAGCAGGGTCCTGCCCGTGTGGGCCCCAGCTTCCAGGTACTCAGATGGCCCTGCAGGATCCTCTGGACCAGGGAGGCCTGGGTACCAACCCCATTCCCAAACACAGGGCTCTGGGGGAGGTTGGTCTCACCATCCCCCCTTTCCACCCCCTTCTACTCCAAGCAGAGGCCTCACCTCCTGGGCCCTCCTCATCAGCCATCAGTCCCATTCTCTCTCTTTGTGGCTTGGGCCATGTTTGGGGATGAGGAAGAACCCCTGCTGGGCCACCACCAGAAACCTCCCCATCTACCCCTGCTCTCCCACCCCAGGCCCTCCCTGGGGCTGCAGCAGGCCCCACGAAAAGCCAGAGCCCCTTCCCAGCCTGCAAGCTGGGTGCTTGCTCCCTCACATTCCCTCCCTCCCTCCCTCCCTCCCTCCTTCTCCCTGGGCCCTGAGCTGTGGAGAAGAATGATTTCCTGTAATTGGCCAGCAATCCGGCTGCCCGACTTGTTCTATCGACATGCTGGTTAGCTGGAAATTGTATTGGAATCTGAGCGATGGGGAGGGGAAGGTGGGGAGCAAAGGGAGGAGGCTCTTTGGGCCCCAGCTGGGTGCAGCCTCAGCTCTGCGGGTGGGACAGAGGAGCCACCAGCCACATCTCCCCTTCCCGGGGAAGGAGCAGGAGAGCAGCCCACAGAGCCTCAGCATCTCCTGCACTTTGCTCCTTTTCATCTGCCGTCTCTGGGGTCTCCCCTGGCCACCCCCTGTGGCCCCGAGGCCTCGGGTCATCACTGCCACCCTACTGCCTCTCCTGCTTCTGGGACTGGTTCCTCCTGACCTGGAGTGCCTTTGTGACAGCAGCCCTGGCTGTCCCTCTCCCATCCAATTTCTAGCCATGGTGGCCTGTTATGGAGTGTCCCAAACCTTCCCCTGCCCCTCCCTTCACCCTCCCAAGGACAGAGAGAGACTGAACATCTGAAGAAGAGTTGACAATAACTCCTAGCTAAAGACCAGAGGCGTCATTAATGGGGACAGTGCAGGTAGTGGGAGGGGCATTGTACTGGGAGTCCAGAGCGTGGGATTATGCCTATTGGTTACTTGGGCCCCCGCGGCTCAACCTCTGAGGCTCCTGCACGCCTTCTCAGAGTTGAGGGACTTCAAGGAGATAGCTGCGGGATGTGCTTTGGAATCTGTAAGGCTCTGCTAAGTACCCTATGGCCAGCCTGGGCCTGGGGATGTGGATGGTTTTAGGGGCCCGCCTGTCCCCTTCATCCCCCCCGCCGCCGGGAGGCCGGTGCGCCTGCAGCCCTCGCTGGCGTCTTTACTGCTCCGCGCCGGGGCGGTGAGGCCCAGAGTGGGTGAACGGAGGGCAGGGCCCGAGCGCGCGGTTGCACGGTGGGAGGCCTGGGGAGCGTGCCGGTCGCCCTCGTACGGGGTGGAATGGGGACACATCCGTCCGCCCGGCGGCGCCAGCAAAGAGGACGCAGAGAGCCGCACGGCTTGTTAATTAGCGCCCGGGCCGGGGCCTAGCGCCCGCGCCTCCGCGGCTGGCGGGGGGATCTGACGCCGCCGCGGCACCGTAGGAGAGGCGGAAACGCCACCGGGAGAAAGTTAGTAACCGCTCGGCGAGCACCTGCCGCCGAGGCCCGACCCCAACCTGGGTGGGTGCTGCCACCTGCCGGCCGGAGGGGAGACCGCCCGGCCGGTCGCGGGGCCGGGGCTCCCGGGGTCCTGGCTCCTGCTGTATCCAAGGGGCTCCCGAGCGACCTAGACATGAAGCGACGCCCCAGGGGAAGTAGGATTCTTGTAAGGCCGTCTTGGGCCACCAAGCCTGGGAAAGGGAGGCCGTGGGGAGGGAGGCAAGAGGAGGTGAGTGGGAGCTGTAGGAGGACCTGGGCAAGGGGAGGACGGGATGGCATTTTCTCCACACCTTAACAGGCTGGCCATCCTCTGACATTCTGGCATCCAACTCAGTAGACTAGGTCCGGGAGGAAAATAACTCTGGAACTCTATAGTTTGCAAAGGGCTTTCGCTGTTCTCTGACATAAGCATCATGAAGTCAAGAGGTCACGTAAGTAGGAGACAAAGCCCAGTGGGCCAGAGCGATGCCAGGTCTGCTGCCCCTTCCAGGCAGGCCCAGGGACAAAGCAGGCAGAGCTCTGAAGCCTGGCTCTGACACGAATAAGATCATCCCTCTGGGCCTGGATTCAGAATAATCCATGCTATGTTACCTCCGGGTGTCACACATCCAGCAGCAGCTGGCATGCCACGCCTTCAGGAAGCACCGTCTTCTCAGTGACCAGGGTCACAGGGCACTGGGAGGAGTCCGTACCTGTCCTCCCTTACCCGCTCTTGCCAGGTCTCAAACCGGAGAAGCGGCTGCCCTCTGCCATTCTCATCCTGCCCTGGCCCTCACCCCACAGCCTGACACCACCTTACCAGCCCTTTGCCCCTCACGGGTTTGCAGTGAGTTAATGAGCTGCTCTGAAGTATGAGCAGCTCTGGGAAAGGGGGCACTGAGTATGGCCACCACAGCAATCGCATTTGTCACACTCATTTCTGGTCTTAATAGGCTGCTGGCTACAGGATCAACACATCAGCAGGTCTGCCGGCTCTGGCAAGGGGAAGCTGATGTCTACATTGGTCTAATTGGGTTGGGGAAGGAAGATGGAGTATGTGGGTGTGAGGCTGCCCCAGCACCTCCACCCACCTCCCACACAGGTACATCTGGACCTGGCTGGAATCCTCCTGGGGCCCCAGAAGAAGTCAGAAGGCAACTGTACCTTCTGGGCCCAGGGAAGTGAGGAGCACAGGTCTTAGTGTGGGAGGAGGCCAAGTCTAACCCCAATGGTACCAGCCAAGTCTGGGAACCTCGGTCAGTCGGTGATGCTGGGGGAACAATGGCAGCACAGGGCATTTCAGATCAACACACTTTATTCAGCACCAATGGCAAGTCAGGCTCTGCACCAGGAACACGGATGAATAAGACACAGTTCCTGCCCTCAAAGGGCTTACAGTCTAGTAGGAGAGACTAACCAGTTTTTGGCTGATTATTATACTGTGGATTCAGGTAAAATGTGGGGCAGGGGGTATCCCAGAGCACCTAACCCAGCCTGGGGCTTCAGATGGTGCCTGAGCTGGAAGGTAGCCAGTTGTAGGGGAAAAAAAAGGTTTTCCAGATTGAGGAGCAGCAAGGTGAAGGCAAAGAGGCCAGAAACAGCCTGGTGCACCGCGTGCAGCCTAGCAAGAGCTCAGGGAGGTAGAGTGGTAGGAGGCGGGGAGCAGGGTGCGGAGAGTGCTAGGGAAATGCCACGGTGGGACAGTGGGTCATCCCAGAAGAGGCCTGGCCTCTGCCTCACTACAGCATCACGACAAGGGGATTGTTACTGCCTCCTGGCCAAGGGCTTCAATCTACAGGGGAATCCTGCTTGAAGGCAGCCCTTGGTCTAAACTGATTTCCCATGGTCCACACAGGGGGTTTTGGCCGTGACGGGGCACGTGCTAGGAAAGGGTTCAAGCCCAGGGACCCTCCCAGCTTTAAACACTGGTGACGGCCACTGAAGGTGCTCCTCACCCCCGCCCACAAGAAAGTTACAAGAGTCTACCACTGTTGCTTCCACAGCCCGTGATGGTCACTGTTCCAGAGGGAGGGGCGCTGGGGGAGGTGGGAAGGAGCATCTGCTGACAGAGGGCTGCTTCTCTGCCTTGGACAGGATGTGCTCCGAGGAAGGGTCGGCCCAGTGCAGGGCTCCAGCCCAGATCCAGAGTGTGTGTGCTGAGGGGTTGGGAGGAAACCGGATGCATTCATTACCTGGTTTCAGCCTCTGAGGAGATGGAGACCCAGGAATTCCTGCCTTGCAGGGTCCCGCTAGGGGGAAGGCAGGAGGTAGTGGGTGAGCAGGTAGAGGAGACTGGCGATGCCGGCCAGCCCCGTGAGGACCCCGAGCCGCAGTGGCAGGTACTCCAGGGAGCGCTCCAGCTCGGCGTGCAGGAGGACCACCTGGCGTTTGGTGACGCCCCACTCGCCCGAGTTGTCTAGAACGTGGCGGGCCATGCGGGCCTTGTCCTTCAGGGGCAGCTGGGCCTTGATCCGGGCCTCTGCGTCATCACGGTTCAGGTTGTTCCGCTGCATCAGCCGGGCCAGCTGCGTGTCTCGGTCACTAGGGACCGGGCAGAAGGGCTGCTCAGACATCCCAGGTCCCGGCCTCCCTCCCAATGGTGCGTGACGGGGGTGGACAGCCCTGGAAGCTCCTGGGCTCCCCCACCACACCCCACTCTTTGTGAGCACCCTGGTAGCACTGTGGGCTACCTGAGCCCCTCCCCCCACCACACCCCACTCTTTGTGAGCACCCTAGTAGCACTGGGGGCTACCTGAGCCCCTTAGTGTGAATGTGGAGGGAAAAGGGGCAGCTGCTGTTTCCTGCCACCAGGCCCGAGACTCCCAGTTTTAAGATGGGAGGATTTGATCACCTGGAATCGGCTACATCCTGCATCCCTGGATGGATGAACTTTACTGAAAGACCTGTGTCTGCAAACTAAGCACTTCCTTCAGCTCCCCTGGGGGCCTGGCCCTGCGGCATCAAAAACAGCTTCCCAGTCCACCACAAAGAGCCCTCTCCTTGTCTCCCCACACCTAGTCCTGCACATTCAGAGCAAAAGGACTGGGCTGAGACGGTGGCCACTGGGCTTGATGCCACCGATGAAGTGGGATGCACAGAGCCCAAGAGGAGCAAGGACTTGAGAACTGGGTCCCCTCGGTCCTTGGGACAGGACTGAGCACTGCACAGTAAGCCAGGCAACGCCCAGTCTCCCAACGCCACAGGAAATACAAAGGATGCCTCGCGCGCGCTCTGATGTTACCGCCTGGGTCCTTCCTCGGCAAACGCCCTGTCCTGCTTTTGGCCACACAGGAACTGCCCAGCTGTCCTCTGGAATGGGGTCATCTCTGTGAATGCCTAAGCCCTCAATAGGAACAAGGCGGGAAAGGGCTGCAGCAGCTGTTTTCTGCCATCTGGGGTCTCTCTGCTTTGCCACTAGGCCTGAATTTTCCCAGTTATAAGATGGGAGGATTTGATGACTACAGTTTAGTCCCCTCCTACTTGTGGCCTAGACCCAAGGGCCTCCTGGGATGTGAAGACAGACTTTCCAAGGACAGACATAACTGAACACTAGCCAATCCCAACGCCATTCAGAACTGAACGTGGCAGGAAGTCATTTCTGGCTGACTGATCAGGGAAGACCCTGTAGAAGGATGGCATTTGCACTAGCCTTGGAAAGTAGGTAGGACTTCTGATTTCCTTTGTTAGGAGGACAGCATACTGTCAAGGTCATGGGGCCAATCCCTGCCTGGCTAAGAACAAGGACTATAGCCAACCCTAGTCAGGGACACTGCAGATCTGTGGCTGGGAAAGTCTGGGTGAGAGAATGGAGATGGCCTGGGGCCACCAGTGAGCGCACACCCTTCAGACGGTGAGGCCGTGACCGGGGGCCTCCTGGGGTGTGAAGGCAGAACTCTCTGACAGCCCTTCCTGGAGCTCAGGGATAGTCCCAGATGGTTAAAAGACTGACGTTGTTTGTGGTAAGGGAACTTTTGCCCAAACATTTATCCCACAATTGGCAAGCTCCTTGAAAAAGTGAATAATCACATTTTGGTATAATCACACTTTGGTAAACGCCCATATTATTTCAAATGCCAATTAAAGGAGTCCATGAGGGGGTCCTTATTTTTGTAAAGCGTGGATCCCTTTTATGAAAAGCAAATAATCACTCATTCATCTCTTGGGCATCTCTCAAGAGCCATACAACCACATGTGGTAAAAGTGGGGCATGTATGGTACCCGAGACCCTGGGAAAGGCTGCTCTGGCTGGTGAGTGGGGCTGGAGGATCTCCTGGGGAGCAGGCAGAATCTACAAAGCTGCAATTATGTGCCAGGAGCCACAGCTATCTCTGCTCTTAGCAAAAGGAAAGCATAGGATGAGGAAGGTGGCAGGGAAAGCGTGGAGTCACCTGGTGACTGCAGACGCAACCAGCCCGTCTTGTTTACTCACCTACACTCTAATAAGACTTTTTTTTTTGAATCCCTTGGTACAAAGTTTCAATTGTATTAAAATTCCAAGGCAAAGAGAACTCTGTCCTCCTGGAGTTGGCTTGGCCTCAGTTGACAGTACTTCACAAACAGAGAACAAAGAACTCAGAGAGGCTGCAGGATTACAGGGCGAGACACGGGCCAGTGGGGGAGCGAAGAGGATGCCTGAGTCCCTGCACCAGGCTCAGCAGATTCAGGCTGCCTTTAAATGCCAACCCACAGCGGGGCGCTGGGGCAGAGGGCAGGGTGATGCTTAGGGCACTGAGCGCTCCAGGCCCCGCCTCCAGTGTGCTCGGAGACTCCCCCACCATTAGTCTCTTGAGAGCAACCCTGTGCCCAAAGTACCTGCAGAGCCAAGTGTCCACCTCTGTGTCTGCTGTACTTATGGGTGGCATCCAGGAAGTTTCTGGAAGGCAGACACACCCTGAAGCCTCATCTGCACTCTCACTCCGCTGGGACTACGACTCATTTTCTCTGACAGCTTGATCCTCCTCTGTTTGCCAAACCTGGATTCTGGTTTGCTTCATGTCCTGGGGGACATGAACAAAGCTCCTTCCTTAGCTGGGTTCTGACAACTCCTTCTCGGCAACTTTCTTTTCATAGATTTTGCCGATGGGTGACCCTGGACAAATTCTGTAACTCCCTGCCTTGAGTTTTCTATAACTCAGAAATATCAACTCCTGTCCTGACTACCTTATGTTGAGAGGTAAACTGAGGGAAGTAATAAATGTTTGGAAAGTTGAGAAGTGCTGCAGGAGGGAAAAGGGAACCAATGAATAAGAACACGGTCGCCCAGGGGAGGGCCCGGCATCTGGGCTGAAGTGCCTCCAAGAGCCAGCAGGGGGAGCCCTTCCCAAGCACTAGAGAGACCTGGGGACCATCACTCCCCCACATCTACTCCCAGGCACATCTGGGTCAGGCACAGAGGTCAGTTTCTACAGGCTCTGGGCCCTGCTCCCCCAAACCTCTGGGCCTCCTGGCCACCCTGTGGGGAAAGGCAAAATGCAGGGGGCCATTTTGCAGGTACACGCCTTCCCCCAGGGGTCCTCCTTTCCAGCCTCGGTCAGGCCAGGCCGTGCCACACACTCACCAGTATACCACCACCGTGTGCTTCATGTACTTGAGCAGCTTCTTGGTCTCAAACAGCAGGGGGATATCCAGAATCACGTAGCGGTATCCTGGGGGGAGGCCAGGAAACCCACAAGTTCAATTCTGCAAGCACACACAGGACTATGTGCTCAGTGTGGGAACAGAGTCCAAGCCACCGCCCCCTACCATCAGGAGCTGCCCGGCAGAGGGGGAGACCTTCCGAGGAGAGGCATAACCCGAATGCTAGCCAGTTCCAACGCCATTCAGAACACAAAGCTGCAGAAAGTCATTTTGGGGTGGATGATCCAAGAAGACCTTACAGAAGGGATGGCATCTGTATTGGCCTTGAAAAGCGGGTAGGACTTCTGATACTTGAAACTGAGCAGGTGGAGGTGAGGGTTCCGGGAAGGGGAAGAGCTCTGGCGGAAGTGGAGGCCTCGAGCAGAGTGAGGCGAAGCTGACAAGGTGGTCGGGGCAGTCACAAAGGGCCGAGTTCACTTGATCTTCAACCCAAAGAGTTGTTATTTCTGAACAGGGAGATGACACAGCCAGAGCTGTAGGAGACTGGAGAGAGTTTCCAGGAATAAGTGGGCCTATTCTGCCCTACTTCACCCACTTTTCCTCAAAAAAAGAGAAAAAAAAATGATAGGTTCTCCACCAGGAGCCAGGTCCTGCACGGCGCTCTCTGCCGACTCTCCACGAGAAACTCCCATGGGGTGGTGGCCGCAGCAGCCCCAGAGGGAAAGAGGCTGCTTCTCGGCGTCAGAGGCCGCCTCCAGCCAAGGATTACAGGTACGACTCTGGGGGGTGGGAGCGGTTATGACTCATACTACAGAAGTAACTCCCGTGGGGTAAAAGGCACCGACTAGCCCTCCCACTGCAAGCCAAGGCCGGCCAAGTGGGTGCAACCTCACCCACTGTGTGCGGGCATGTCCCTGGGCTACTCGCCCAGGAACACCTGGGGCTCCTAGTTCTCTTTAGGCAAGTGACCGCTGTGTAAGTGTGGAAGAGCTGGCAGGGATCCAGGAGCAGTGAGAAGCGGGTGTGTGTGTGTGTGTGTGTGTGTGTGTGTGTGTGTGTGTGTGTGTGTCATGAGATGGGCTCAGATGACACGCCTTGGTTTGTCGCCACCACTGTCTCCCTTTGGGCCCCTTACCAAACCTCACCTGTGTGAATGAGTGAACAGATGGCCCGCTTCACAGGAAGACGGTAAGGATTACATGAGCAAATGCCTGTAAACCCCTCAGCAGCCCCTCACCCAGACCCTCACTCACTGCTCCACAGATGATGCCTGGCTGTTATTACTACAGCTCCCTGGAGGAAGGAGGCTGGCAGTGCTGGCTCCCCAACTCCTGTCCAGCCCAGAACAGGGGCCGAGACCAGGTCCTCACTGGGCCTCTTACCTCCCTTTTCTGCTCCACTCCCGTCCCTTCCTCTCCCTGCACTGTCCTTTCTCCTCGGCCCCTCTCGGGAGCTCGCGGACAGCTCTATGCTTCGCTGGCAAAGGGCTATTCAGCTGTCACATCCCTCCTGCTTGATAAGCTCTGCAAACCACCCTGACTCTATTAAGACATCCGTCTGCCTACGCGGAGACCTCCCAACAGCTGGTGATCTTATCTGACGTTTGATTATACCAACTCTGACAGTTGTATTTGTTATACTCATCAGGGGAAAACTGGGACTGTGGAAGCCACAGCTGTCGTCCCCATTTTTCACCTTATCGAGCTGAAAAGAGCTTTCTGGCTTTTATTTAAGTGGTGGTGGCTGGGGAGAGGGGAAGTTGGGTGGATGACACAGCGGGAGAACTTTGGAGCGGGTGACATTATCCGATGCTTAATTTCAGAAGGGGAGAGCCACTGCTGCCTCAAAGCCCTGCAGATAGATGTACTCGCGCCTGGCCTGGGAGCGAACGCGAAAGGGCAGGAATGAAAGGCAGAAGGTCTCGCTCCCGGCGGGGGTGGGCAGTGACGGGAGGGGTCTTGGCACAGATACAAGAGGCAGGACAAAGGTAGCAAGAGTCCTGAGACTGCCCTTGAGGGAGGAGGGAGGAGGCCTGTGGCAAGGTACTGAGATGGGGAGCAAAAGCTGGTCCAGCAGGGAGGATGCTGGGAGCCAGCTCCTGCCTGGCCAGAGCTGGGGGGCGGGGAAGGGAGGGTCAACATGAAGGATGTCTGTCAAGTCATCCCTTTCCTTCTGGAGGGAGGTACTGGCCAGAGGGGACAGCAGTGGGGAGAGGGTCCCCACTCTGTACATGAGAACTTGACGCATGGGAGAATTTGGCCATGATCACAGTGCAAAAGCCCGAAGAAAAGCAAGATGCCTCCCCCATACCCTCCAGGAAGCAAAGTCTCAGCCTCGTGACTGACGGGAGACAATCAGCCAGGCCTTCAACCCGGAGCCTGGGCTGGAGGCTCCAGGGCCCAGCGGCTGACAGGCCGCTCTGTAGGGGCCCTGGGCCAGCCTCTCGCCTGATCCTAAACCATTGCTCTCAGCTCTCCCCCTTCTCCTGGGGACTGACCCCATCCTGGACAGTAAAGATCAGGTCACCCCTGCCCAACGCCATCCTGAAGAACCGTGCTTGGACTGTAGCGTACGGCTTGGGAAAGGCTGCCACAGACCCCTGCTTTTCAAACACTCTCCCCTTCCTTCAGTCCTGCCGCATCACTTGGCCATCCCTGAGCACGCCAGGCTAGCTCTCTCCACTGAGGCCCAGCCCCCAAGGATCATCCTCCACTTAGAACCCACCCCCGCCGGCCCTGGCCATCCCGGAGCCTCCCCACCTTACACTCTGCAAACTTACTTTCCCAGGCGGCTCAACCAGCACCAAAGCTGACTGACTACGGTTTACATTGTCGTGGTGTTTGACAGTCACAGCGTAGACTTTTAGTCTCCCTAAGAACTTGCCCGGGTTGGCATTATTAGCCTTACTATGCAGAGGAGGAAACAGGCGCGGGGGCGGGGGTGCACTCCACAGTCACACCGCTGGAAACCGTGAGGGCCAGGACTTAAACTCAGGTCTTATGACTCCATTATTCGCCAGCTACTATGACTCCCACCCTATTAGAAAAATCAGCTTCCTGGGGTTCATGGCTCAAAAGCCTCAAGTGTCTCTTCTCATTAAACTGTCAGCCCCCTTAAGAGCTGAGGGACATCACTTCTCTCTGGGGCTGGTACAGGGCTGCACGGAGGACGCCAACGAGCAGAGTGAACTCAACAGCCTGGATGATAACCAGCTCCTCCCCCCGCTCCCACCCCCACCCCCGCCAACCTTTCTGCAGGGGAGAAAGGCCTGGGCCCCACCCCGTCCCAGGCCCCGGGTCTTACCCCGGAGGAAGAACTTGAAGGTCTCCTTCATCATTTCCTTGCAGATCTCGGGGTGGGTGATGGAGTTGAGCAGGTGCCGCCGGTCGGGCTGGTTAAAGATCAGGTCCCCCAGGACCTTTCGATCGATGTCGCCATTCTCCAGCAAGACCTCAGTGCCGAAGGCCTCCACGATACGCCGGTGGGCAGGGTACCCTGGCTGGACGACTGTGGCATGAAGAGGAGCCTGGGTCACTCGCTGGAGCCTCCAGCCCAGCCAGGGGACTCTGAGCAACCAGAGGCAAAATGATGGCGGAACCCAGGGGTTCTTCTTTCAGTTGCAGCAAAAACAAGATGAGGGGAGGGAAAGCAGAGAGGAGAGCAGAGTGCACAGAATCCCTGGTGTTGGTCATAGGGTGAGGGGAGCTGGAGGGAAGAGTGGGAGTGGGGCAGTAGGGGGCAGGAGACCAGGGCTGATGGGAAGGCCCCCCCCCTCCTCTGAGGGCTTGAAGAGCCTTATAAAAAGGTGAGGCCTCATGGAAGGAAGGGAGCCCAGGGCATCTGCTGTGTACAACCCGCCCCCCCAACTCACCATGCCGGGCAATGACGTCCACATCAATCACCGCACAACCCAGCTGCTGGAACACCTGGATCACCGAGCTCTTGCCTGAGGCAATGCCCCCTGTCAGGCCCACCAGGAACATCTTCCTAGGAAAGAGGGAGGTCACCGGAGGCCAAGCTCCCCGGTTGAGATGGTCCCGCACAGGAAAGCTGGAAGGACCTGCCTGTGGCACAGAGCAGGCCTAGTCAGTGTGGAGCCAAATGGCTGGGGGACAGCAAGGCAAAGGCGGGGGAGCAAGACACAGCTGGCCAGGCAGAGCCTCCCCTGAGCTCGGGAGGCTCAGGGTCCACCCGAGACAGAAAACTCTTTCAGGAGAGGCCTCCGGTGTTCTTTTAAAGACACTCATGAAGAAGGCAAACTAACACTATAAATTTAGCAATCAAAACGCTGAGCAGGCAGAGCAAGGTCGGGTGCTATTAAGCAAAGAGAGCTTTCTGGAGGCTGCCGTACCCCACTGCAGGCAAGCTCCCATAGGAAAGGGACACCTGTCCCTCTGGGGTGAACCCAAGGCGCTCTCCAGATGGCCCCAGCCTCCGCTTTCTAGTCTGGGACACTGAGGCTCACGGGGAGGAAATGGCCTGCCTGCCACACCCTAGCACCGGCACCGGGAGGCCTGGTGACTGGTGTACACTGAGAGTAATAATCCCTCCTTCTCATCTAAGAAGCAGCCCAGGTGGGGAGCTCAGCGAGAGGCAGTGGCTGAGTGGCCACTAAGCCTGAGGTTTAGAGAAGTGTGGATCATGCCAAGAAGGAACGAGGGAAGGAAAACAGGCTTGGTGGGGAGGTAGCCTTCAGCCTGGCGTGGTGATCTGCGGTTCTCAGACTGAGCAGTTGCAGTACAGCACAGAGGCTAGGAGCACAGACCCTTCAAATCTAGTTGCTCCACCTGCATGCTGTGCAACCCGGGGCAAGTCACTTGCCTCTCTCAACCTCAGTTTTCTTCATCCATAAAATGGGGGTAAAATGCAGATGACAGAACCTGCCTCCTAAGGCTGTTGTGCAGACTGACCGAGAAAACACATCTACAGCCCTTGGTGCACTGCCACTGATGTGGTAAATGCCCTGGAAAGGAGGTGAGGGTGCTGGTGCAGGACGGATGCTCTGAGTCAGTCATACTGCAAGGCATGGAAAGAAAAAAAAGACTTTCATGAAGTCAGGTCCCCATTCCTGCAGCCTCAGACGATCTCACAGTAGATTTTAAGCCGTGTTGCATTTTCAGTAAACATGGTTACCATGTCCTGGACTCTGTTCCCAAACTGGGAGAAATTAAATCAAAGGCCACGTCTCTCCCATCCTTCCTTCAGCATCAAAGGAAGGATGTCCAGGACCCTGAAACCTGTCCTAGGACTTTTTTTTTTTTGGTTAAACAGCAGATTTACTGTCCTAATTACAGTTTGCTTGAGCTTATACTGAAATGAGTCTGCTTCCCCTGAGGACACACTAAACGACAGGGGGAGGCAGCCGCTCGGGTGTGGGCTGAGTGGGTGGGTGGCTTGGGGCAGCAGGGGACCAACCTAGATGTTTAAATCTGCCCGCGCTCATTCTCACCCAGGGAAGCCAGCGAGGAGAGAGGAAAATATCCACCAGAATCATCATCCACGTGGAGAGATCTAACTAAATTATTAAACCGTTTACAAGGCATTTCTCTACAATCTCTCTGAGACTGGAGTTGCCCCCAGGTAGGTCTCCCTCCAGCTTACAAAAGAGGAATTAAGGACAGGGTTCACTTGCGGGGGAAAAAAAAAATTCATCCACTCAGCTGAAGCTTTTTAAAATTTTTTTAATTAAAAAATTAAAAAAATTTTTTTTGGCTGGGCCGCACGACTTGTGGGATCTTAGTTCCCTGACCAGGGATTGAACCTAGGCCCTCAGCAGTGAGATCGTGGAGTCTTATCCACTGGACCACCAGGGAATTCCTTATTTATTTATTTTTGGTGAAGTTTTGAAATGGGATATTTAGCACCAGCGTTTTAAATCCAAACTCTGTCCTGTTGTCCCTAAAGCACTGGGTCCTCTTCTGCGGAAGACCCATCTTGAAAACAGGCCGCAGCTGAGGGAAGGGGCAAGGGCTGGTTCTCCACAAGGCCCTGACCCCTCATCGATGAAAGCAAGCCACTGTCACCTGGTCACCCAGGTTTGCCGAGTTGGGTAAGGGGGCCTGTAAGACCATGTGGCCGAACAGACCTCACCTCCTTCCTGTACACAGGACCAGGATCCGCCTCGAGACCTACTGAGTCAGATCTTGGTGTTGGGGGCTGGAGGTACCCAGGCAGTTCTGCTGTGCAACAGGGCTTGGGATGGACTCTTTGTTTACGATGGTAAAGACTGAGGACCAGAGAAGAAGGGACTTGCCCAGGACCACAACTAAAAGCAGAGCCTGGATGGAATTCAGGGCTCCTAACTCCAAGTCTAGACCCCTGCCTTAATGTACCCCGGGAATGGAAACTTAATTTACATTTAGATTAAGACAAAATAAGGATGGCACATCCGTCTGTAGGCAAATCAATTTGGGGCCAAAGAAAAATTATTTCTTGATGATCACACTGGTGTTTTCCCTCTGCAGAATAGGGGGCCGGATCTTATGGACAACCACCAGGGCACAGAGATAAATTCCAGGCTCAATTCTGCCCCAGCCTCCTTGGGTAACCCAGTGAAGAGCTTCCCTTCTTGGGGCCCTGGATGACCATCTGTAGAAACAGACGAACAGCTGCTTGGCCTCTGCCAGGAAGGCCGAGGGGATGGAGGAGCACATGCCCAGGGAAGCTGTGGGCCCCTGGCTTAAAGGGGCTGGACAAATAACAGCTGTTCCCATTTGACAAGCCCCTCCATAGCTCACTCCTTCATGAACCGCTGAACGAGTTCCTCTGGGCTTTGCAGCAACCAAAGGAAAACACAGGTCTTGCCCCACAGGAAAATTCTGAGAGACAGACAGTAACAAATGGAACCAACCAATAACAGAGCACTGACAGGTGAGCGAGAGCGATCACGTGGTACTCACCCTGGGCCTGGGGAGGGTGGGGGATGGGTCTGCCCAAGAGGCGCACTGACCGAGAGCCCACTGTCCCCTTAAGGCTCAGCAAGGAGGTAACGAAGGTTTAGGTTCCCAGCTGCCTCAAAGTCAGGCACCCAGATCCACGCAGACCTGTCCCGTAGCTCCTCTGCAGGCACCTACCAGAAGAGTGACCACCTTTGATATCCTCTTCTTGATCTGGCTCAAAAACCATCAAAAAGCTCACGATAAGTGTGGCGGTGCTGAGTGGGGGAGGGCATCAAGAGTGACGGGGGTCATTGTTTTAAACGAGGGACCAAAGCAGTCACTCTGAGTGAGGACCTGAAAGCAGCGAGGAAGCAGGCCACCTCTCTCGGTGCAGCCTCGTCCACCCCCCAAACCCAAATCAGGCCTCTGACATCTCTCACCACTTCATTTCCTCTCCTTCCCTTGTGCCCACTGTGCTTTGTACTTTTGTGTGACTACGTGTTAGATAAAATAAGCTCCACAAGGTCACAAGCTGTGTCCAGTTTGGACCCTTCTGTCTCTAGCATCTAGCCCGGTGTCTAGTGACTGTCAGTCGCTCACCAGGTGAGTGATATTGGTCACGTTATTTAAGCTTTCTTTGACTTAGTTTCTTCACCTGTAAAATGGAGCTAAGGACACCTACTCTGGGTTGCCATGAAGAGTAAATGTGTTAATACGTGCAAAGCACTTAGAACAGTACTTAGCACACAAGGAACCCTCAACCAATGTTCCCTTCTTGTTCTGACAGTGTTTGATAACTATGCGTAGAATGAATGACTGAATGACTCCAGAAGCAGGAAAGGGAATGGGAAATACTTGGGGGTCACATTCTCCCCTCAGTGGCAAAGGGGAGGCTTCCAGCCTGCTCCTCTTTCCATAAGAACATGCTGCTCACTGCCAGTAAATCCCTCCAGGAGAAAAGTGCAAACAAACAAAACACCCAATGGGTTCAAGCAGAATAAGGAACTGAGGGACTTCCCTGGTGCTCCAGTGATTAAGAATCTGCCTTCCAGTGCAGGGGATGTGGGTTCGATCCCTGGTCAGGGAACTAAGATCCCACATGGCACGCCACAACTAGAGAGAAGCCTGCGTGCTGCAACTAAGACCCGATGCAGCCAAAAATAAATAAATAAATAAATAAATAATGTGGGTTTTTTAACAAAAAAGAATAAGGAACTGATATGTGAATGGACACACTTTCTTTCCTCCCTCGGGAGAGCTCGGGACTTGGGTTGGAGGCGAGTTCCCTTGTTTTGCATCTCCCAGTCAACAGCCCCACACCGGCCTGCCCAGCCAGGGCCCGCTCCCTCATGAACTTCCAGCCTCTTTCCTCCTCCTTCTGCAGCCTCTCAGGATTTCACCCTGGGCATGTCTGACCAGCCACACGCTTCTCCTCTGAATTGCTTTCCAAAGGGGATGTATCCACGTTGCTCCAATGATCAATATAATCATTCATGAAAACGAGTTGTTCCCTGCCTTGGGACCCAATTATTTTCTTGTGGAAGCAGTGGTTGCAAAAATATATTGTTTTCCAATTAACTGATAAGTGCTATTTTTATCTACAGTTTCCTGGCTCCTGATCTTTCATTATTGGTGAGAGGCTGCTGTTCAAACCTGGGTCCAAGTTCTCTTCTCTTCGTCTGCTGGGCCTATTAAGTCACCACCTCCTTCTCCAGGCTGCCAATGACCTGGAGGGAGGCCCCAGAGCAGGTGCTGGCGGTCAGCCTCCCTCTCCCTCGGCCCTCACCAACACCAAGGGAAGGGAGGGAGGGCGGGAGGGAGGGAGCAGGTCTTTCTTCTACAGCCCTCTCCAGGCACACACCATCACTCCAGGGAGCTTTCATGGGTGGACAGGGAGGTCGTTTGGACTGGACTACAACACTGGTGTTGATGCAGAAAAAAGGATCACGGGGAATGCCAAATCTCAGGGTCTGTGAACGCAGCCACGTGGCCTAGGGCAATTTACTTCAGAGCTGTGGGCTTCTATTTCCTTGCATATAAAACGGGATTAATAATGACTACTCACGGGGGTTTCGTCAGGACTGAATGAGGTACCATATGCCCCCATCACCTCATCTTCCCCAACTCAACGTGTGACACGTCGGTGACTGCTGTCTACTCCCTTTCCCTGAAGGGCACCTCCGTCCTTTCAGCTGCTCAGGCCAAAACCCTCGGCACCCTCCTGGCTCCTCTCTCACAATCTTCATCCAACTTACCCGCGCCCCCTGCCAGCTCTACCTTCCAGCTTCACCACCTAGACAGACACGCCCGCCACCCCCCAACAGCCCCGCCAACCCCACCCACCGTCTTGCTCCTGGATTACTGCAGCAGCCTCCCAGTGATCTGCTGCCACCTTTGCTCCCCGACAGTCTGTTCGTCATAACAGCAGCTAGTGTGGTTGGATAGTGTCATCCCTCTGCCAAAACCCTCCAAGGTCCCCGTCTCACTTCAAGCCCAGTCCTTAGAGTCCCGTAGGGGCCTCCTGACAGACACAGCTCCATTCTCTCCAGGCACCCACCACTCCCCCCCTTGAATGAGACCCTCCAGCCACCCTGACTGCCTTGCTGCTCCTTGACCGTGCTGAGCACTCCCACCTCGGGCCTGTGGACACGCTGTTCCCTCCACACACAAGGTCCTTTCCCCCAAGGGTCTCACGGCTCACCCCCTTCTCCGCTCAGTTGTCACCCTATCAGAGACTGCCCTGAACACGTAAAATAGCACCGTTTCCCTCGTGTTTCACTTTTCTTCACTGCACTTATCACCCCTCAAATATTATGTCTATGTGATTATTTATTGTAATCTTCCTCTCTCCCTAGAATCTGAGCACTATTGAATTCAAGGTGCTTAAAACAGGGCCCGACGAGCAGCAGGGCCTCAGACAATATCGGCTGAATACTGTACCTAAAGCTCACAGCAAAATGTCCAGCTCTTGGGTCAGCAGGAACTCAACAGTAACTATTTTAAAATAAGAACATGTCTGTTCCAGAAAACGTACTGTGACCATCACAAAACCTCTTCCACATCACTTCCCACCCCCACATTCCTGGGCTGAGATATCTTGGGCTCACAAATGAGGAAACCGAGGCAAGGAGTGCCTAGGAAGCTGAGTGTCCCAGCAGGCAGGGACTGGAGTGTAAGAGCTGCCATCCACCGTCTGAGCTGCTCCCTGTGTGCCTGGACGTCGTGGATCCCATCTGATCAGCACCATGACCCAAAGAAGTCAGTTCTTACTTATTCCCATTCTAAAGGTGAGGAAATGGAAGGTAAAAGAAGTTAGGTATTTGCCCACCGTAGTTCCAAGTGGTCTTCGTACTGGAGGAGGCACGAAGATTTTCCAAGGGACACAAAAACATGGTTTAAGAGGAATAAATTTCAACTCAGTTTGCCAAGCGTCTCCCTATGAGAACAGATCACACTTGGAACATGCTGCGGGCTATCTTTTCCCAGGTTCCCAGAAAGGTGTAACTACCCACCCATGCCAAATTTTACTAAGGTGCATTGTTCCACAGTGCAAAATACCCCTGGCACCCCAAAGGGGTGATTCAAAATATAAGTATTCATGCCAAGAATGCGATTGTTTATAGTGACCACGGAACAAATTCTCCTGCTGAGTCCGCTGCTTTCTAAACCTTTGCCCTCAGTAAAGTTAAAGGAGGACCTAAAAGAACTGTCAGCTGACAAGTCATTAGTAATTGACATCACGGTGATTTTTTGGCCCATAACTCAAAAGATGTTCAAAGAGTTGAGTATTACTGCCACAACGAAATGTCTTCAACTCCTCTGTATTTATTTACAAGAACCAACTTTTTCAATGCTTACGGGCATGAGAGAAAAAAAAGCTCTGCTCTTTCTAGCAAATATACATGGATACGTATATGAATTTTTTAAAAAGTTCCATTTGGCTTATTAAGAGAAGCATTTTAAATAAAACTTATGTTTAACAATGATCAAAACTAGTTGTTGTGGTCAATTGGGTATTTTACAATTTTTGAACTCAATCCAAAAGAAAATGTTTAATATTATGACAATACAATTTTCAAGTGTTTTAATTTTTGTACGTATTTTTGTTGCAGAGAAGTAGGACAACAAACCAAAGACTTCGAGCATAAAATCGATTTTACTAGAAAAAAATTCTGTGGAGGAAATATAGTGGAAATACGAGTTCAAGGAGGAAAAAGGAACAATGTAAAATTTCAACCGTTAAATAAAAATTGGTGGAATTCCCTGGTGGCGCAGTGGTTAAGAATCTGCCTGACAATGCAAGGGACACAGGTTCAAGCCCTGGCCCAGGAAGATCCCACATGCCGCGGAGCAACTAAGCCCCGTGTGCCACAACTACTGAGCCTGCTCTCTAGAGCCTGCGAGCCACAACTACTGAGCCCACGTGCCACAACTACTGAAGCCTGCGCGCCTAGAGCCCGTGCTCCGCAACAAGAGAAGCCATGACAATGAGAAGCCCACGAACCGCAACGAAGAGTAGCCCCGGCTCACGACAACTAGAGAAAGCCCGCGCACAGCAACAAAGACCTAACACAGCCAAAAATAAATAAATAAATTAATTAAAAAAAAAAAAGAATCCACCTACCCATGCAGGGGACACGGGTTCAAGCCCTGGTCCCTGGTCCGGGAAGATCCCACATGCCGCGGAGCAAGCTCGTGCGCCACAACTACTGAGCCCAAGCGCCACAACTACTGAGGCTGAGCTCTAGAGCCCATGAGCCACAACTACTGAAGTGCGCGCACCACGATGAGAAGCCCGCGCACTGCAATGAAAAGTACCCCCCCTCTCGCCACAACTAGAGAAAGCCCCCCGCGCAGCAACGAAGAGCCAACGCAGCCAAAAGTAAATAAATAAATAAGTAAATTTATATATTAAAAAAACCCTATATATAAAAAAAAACTGGTTCATGTATTCTTTTCAAAGGATGAGGGAAATCAAATCACTGCAGATTTAAGTGCCTAATGTAACAGTTTTATTTTTTAAATGTCCATATTTACAATTAACCAAAAATCATATCCTTTGAAACTTTCAGAGAAAAATTTTTGCAATCTAAAAATGGGAGAGTGGGTAGTTTTCAAAACAAAGCTAAGCTCACTGCTACTGCTGGCCTGCCTTCAGCCCTAAAGGCACAGGTACTAAGTGAGGTTCTGAACCCTTTAACCAGATTACCCAGGAGGACACATTCAGACCTTGCTCGAAAGACAGAAGAGGATCTGGTGGGAATTTAGGGCTCGAAGGAAGAACCACCCCAACTGGCCTGTCCACTTTCTATCATCAGCCAGATCTCTAGCATTTCATCGTGTCCCCAGGCCTGTCTGCACCCTGCCAAATCCATCTGATTCATTTAGGCAAAATCTGCACAGCTGGCCCCCAAAGAAACCATATGCAAAGGCTTCCACTTCCTCAACTTTAAAACTAGGACTTAACGTCAAAGTTCATTCGGGTGACAATTTCTGCATAACTGGGAGAGAAACATCTTTGAAAACTTCGTAAACAAACTCAGCTCCAGAGGCGCCAAAGCCTCCGTTTGCGAAGCTGGGAGGCGGAGAAAAGCAGGGGGTCAGGCTGCCCTCTTCATCAATGCATAAGTGGGAACTCCATGCCTCCAATTTTTCACATGAGCAGAGTCGGAAAGGTACCCAAGATCACACAACTATAAGTGGCAGACGCTGGCTTCAAAAATCAAAGTTATATCTGACCACAAAGGTCTGAAGTGCAGTAGCTTTGGACTGAACCAGAGTTTGAATTCAATTTCCACCGCCTTCTAGCTGTAAACCTTTCTTGGTTTCCACAGCTGTAAAACAGGGAAAACATCACCTTACTTAGTAGGGCTGCTGTCAAGGCAATGAGCCATGGAGGTAAAATAGTATGTGCTCAATAAACTGTAACCAAGGCTTGAAAGAAAGGCGCGTACTCTACGCTACACCACGCAGCACAACTGGTGCGCCCAGAGCCCGGCACCAGGACACAATACCTCCGGGGTGGACCCAGCTCTCCGGGGTGGCCTGATCGCCCAAGAGAGCAATGCAACCCCGGGAGCCGCCGCCGGGAGCCGCCGCCCGGCCCGCCCCTCCCCGGGCCCGGCAGCTCCCACTTGCCCGTGCGGCGCTCTACGTACCCGGGGCCTCTGACCCGGCCTCGGAAGCCGCGTTTCGCCCAGTCCCACAGACGTTCACTGGGTGGCTCCCGGAGGGCAGACGAGGCCTCAGGAGCGCGCGCACGCGGACCGGACGTCCGGCCAGCGGAAGGGGGCGGGACCGGGGAGGCGGGGCGGGACCGGGGACAGGAGAATCGGGGAAACGCGCAGCCCTAGAGCGCTGGGCCGCTGGGGACAGAAGGGTTACTCCTCTCTCCGAGCCAAAGCCTTTCCAAGCTGGGGGAGAAAATCCGGAGAGTCCTAGCTTCGAATTCAGGACTGGCCATCACTAGCTGTGCAGCCTCTAAGCACATTGTACCTGCCAGGTCTTAAGAGCACTCTGTAGGCATTAATTATCTCATTGAATCCTCACAGTCCTTGAGGCAGATACCGTCATCCCCATTTTACACAAAAGGAAACTGACATTTAAAGGTTAATCCGTTTGCCCTCTCTTAAAATGTACGTTGGCTGCAGAGCTCATTATGTCCATACAAGCCTAGTAAGTCACTTTACCTCTCACTCTCCTCAATCAAAGTGCAAATAATCGCTACTGTGCTGCTTGTTGAAAGAATTGGAAATACATAAAAGCATCTAATGGTGCCTCACATATAGTAGGTGGTCCTTAATTAACTCCTACTCTACCTCCTTTCCCTCTCCCTTAACTGTACTTCTGCTTTCCGCTTCCTTTAAGGTAGGAATCTTGTCTATCTTCACCACTAGTATCCTCAGTGCCTAGAACAGTGCCCATCATAGTAGGGATCCAATACACTGAAGGATGAAGTAATCCAACATCTTTCTCTGATCCCTCCAGTCCCTGAAACCTTTCTCCTTGATATCAACAGCACTGGCTGACATCACCCAATAAATAGGATTGCATCTCATGATCAAAGGGACCATTTGGTCCAAACACCTGTCTAGATCATCTCTGCTACCTCTACTTGCACATGTCCAGAGTCAGCAAACTCACTGTCTTTCGAGACACCTTCATGCTATCTTTGAAGTCCAGTCCTGGCAGTTAGAAAGTTTTTCCTTAGGTAATATCTCTCCTAATTCTAATCCATAGGGTCATACTAAAACATTTCTAATTCCTATTCCATAGCGCCAGATCTAATGGCCCAGTTCCCTTCCTGGACCAAACAACTTTCAGATAACCTCGATTTGTGGTTCTCCACCTTTTCCCTACTCCTGACACATCAGAGGGGTACTCAGACTCCCATCAGTAACCATGGCTGGCCATGGCAGTGATAGGAATAGGAAGATGCCTGCCTCTCCCCCAAGGTATAAAGCTCTTCCTGGGGTACATTGTTAGGAAACCCCTGCAAGATGATCCTGCTTTTCCCGGATTCTGCCTTACAGTATTGTGAGCTACTGATGTACAAGTGGGGGCTCTGTTTTCTAAGTAAGCATCCTTGTGGTCCAATCTGCCAACAGCAGATGCCTCTCTGCTCTGGGATGATCCGGGAAGAAAGGCTGAAGGGCTGCTGCAGGGGCTTCAACCCAAGAACCTCCTCTGAACTGAAGCTCCACCTTTGCAGTTTTTTTTTTTTTTTTTGGCGGTACGCGGTCTCTCACTGTTGTGGCCTCTCCCGTTGCGGAGCACAGGCTCCAGACGCGCAGGCTCAGCAGCCATGGCTCAAGGGCCTAGCTGCTCCGCGGCATGTGGGATCTTCCCGGACTGGGGCACGAACCCACGTCCCCTGCATCGGCAGGCGGACTCTCAACCACTGTGCCACCAGGGGAGCCCCCAACTTCGCAGTTTTGAGGTGTTGCCATCAAGGGCTTTTTTGGCTCAAACACATATCCTCTGTTATTCGGGATGGCAATAATAAACTTTGAGCTGGCTCTGGCTGCTTACACAATCTCACTTCATCCTGACAATGACCTGCATCTCAGTCACCCCTGTGTCCTTAGCATCTAGCGTAGTGGCTGGACTACAGAGTTGCATCAAGTTGTGTTTGGTGAACAACCTTATGAGTCCAATAGAGATGACTCCTTTGACTCCTGGGTCTTTGACTCGCTTCTTAAAACTAAACTTACTTTCCATATGTTTATTTTAAATAAATATTAATATGCAATTAAATTTATACCATCCCTCACAAATATCATTAATATTTATCCTTTATTAAACAGCTTAAGAAAACTTTCCCAGCTGGGAGATAAAGTCCAAACTCTGAAGATAAGCCTGAAACTTAAGGCCTTCTGTAACCTGGCCCCTGATCACCTCTCCAGACATATGTCTCACCATATGTCTCACCATATGTTCCCCCCCTGGGAAAGGCAAAGGAGGAAGGCAATTTAGTTACTACACCAGACTTTGTGTTAAAACACCAGGTTCAAGTCCAAACTCATCCTAGGTAGCAGTGAAACTTTGGACAAATCATTGCACTTCTTGTTTTCTGACTGTAAAACAGGAATAAAACCAGCCCTGCTGGGGCTTCCCTGGTGGTGCAGTGGTTAAGAATCCACCTGCCAATGCAGGGGACGGGTTCGAGACCTGGTCCAGGAAGATCCCACATGCCACGGAGCACCTAAGCCCGTGCGCCAAAACTACTGAGTCTGCACTCTAGAGCCCTTTTGGTCACAACAGTCACATTGCCTGCCTACCTCCCAGAAGGGCTCTCCACTGAGCAAAAACTGCTCAGTTTGCAGTGAAATACAATGCAGAGTGTCTTACTTAAGCTTCGAATTGCAAGAATGGCAGGGGCCACAGACACCAGCACCATCATCCTCTACAATCACTCTTCATCAGTCATGTTTCATTAGCCTTTGTTTAACCTCTACGAATCTGTGGGAAAAGAAAATATAGGGCTGGGAATTAGAATAACAGAAGTGGGTTCTGACCTAAGGTCTGCAACTAGGTATCACTGTGATTTTTTTGTTTTTTGCAAGCACGATTTTCTTCAAGTTTCCTTCACAAAGTCGCATGAGGTATAATAGGTGAAACAGTTAGAAAAGTTAAATCCATCTGACACATGTAAGGCTTTATTATTATCTCTGACCTCCTCCCTTTGCCTTCACTGCATATAAGGCATCGCAGCAGTCTTGGCCCTGGAGAGATGAGTGTGGGTAACAGCTCTCAGCCTGAGTGGGTGTCTTTGCCTCCCAAAGTTAAATATAAATGATTGGGGGCTATCTGCTGCTTTGGATCATATTTACTTCTGCTCTTGCCACTGATATAAAAACCAAAAGTTAACTATATTTAGCTGTTTTATTTGTTTTGTTTCCCTGAGTCAGATGGGAACTATTTCTTCCTACTCTATTCCTCTTCCCACGTTGAGAGTTTCCCAAAGGCAAAGATTATTTCCCTTTTTGGCCATTGGAGCTCTCTGATGATAAGAATTTGTCCTTCCCTCACCACCCACCATAACCCAACCTGAATGGGAAATCTCTAGGAATGCGACCCTTGTCTCTGGGCTTTGCTTCAAGAATCAGGTGCGATTATTCAGTCACAGGAGTGAGACCCAAGGGAGTGGACCACTCAGTCAAGGGTAAAAATAGCTTAAGATGTCAAAATTACCTTCTAATAACTGATTTCCTTGGGTAGATGTATCAGACAATGGGACTTTTGTGGTGGTGAAAAATTCAGAGGGCCTAAGACAGATCCATATTTGTACACTGATTTTGCCACTTATTAGCTATGTGATTGTGCAATTTACCAACCAATCTGGGCCACATTTCTTGTCTGTGAATAACGGGAACAGTGCCCACATTCTAGGCTTGTTGACAGGATTAAATGAGATGTACTAAAAGCCTTACCACAGAGCCTGGCATGTAAGTGCTCATTAAGATTAATTGTGAAGGGTTGCTGCGGAGAATGAAAGGGACTGTGGGTGTGGAAGAGCTTAAGTATCTTCCGGCCAATTAAGCAGCAAGGCCTGACAGAGCAGTCAGATGTCCTTGCTGAGGATCACTGTTCCGCACATCACAATTCACCGCCTCTCAAGAGGCCTCGAGCTACCAACGACCAGGGGCTGCCCAGAGTCCCGAGTGAGGAAACGCGACCAGGAGCCAACCTGGCTTCTTGCAGTAAGGGCTCTTCAAGAAGGCCCTATGCATTTGGGCTCCCAGTGCGGCACTGCCGCGGGCTTCAAGGCCTCTTACTTACCCGGGAATGGTAACAGTCCTTAACGGCAGCCAATAACGGCTCACCTGCGGCCCAGACACTAGCAAGGGCGGGATGAGGTCAAACCTTGGATTTTGGAGCCCACGCCCCAAACCCTAGACCTGCATTGAACTACAATTCCCAGCATGCCACGCGGCCGCCCGGGTGGCAGAGCGTGGGCCTCGCCAACCTTGGGCCGTTCTTTCTTCCCGCGCGGCCGAACTCCCAGAACTTCCGGGTAGTGCTGTCTTCCCACCCACGACAGCTTCCCCTCTTGATTTCTGGGTATTGTAGTCCATCTTGTTCCGGTTTCCTGGGAATGACCTTCTCCTAGCTACGGATACCTTCGCCACAAAAACTACAAAACCCAGAGTGTCGCGCGAGTTCCCCTCGTCCAATAGGAACCCCCCATGTAGTGAGGCGCGGAGGCCGGCTCTCGCAACTCAAGATGGCGGACGAGAGTGATACAGCAGTGAAGCCGCCGGTACCTCCGCTGCCGCAGATGATGGAAGGGAACGGAAACGGCCATGAGCATTGCAGCGATTGCGAGAACGAGGAGGACAACAGCTACAACCGGGGGTAACAAGATCCTCGGAGTCCAATTCCTATCCAGTCCCCCACAACCTGGGTCTCTGGGGTGCGGGGAAGTCATCGGGAGCTTAGTGTATCCCCACCCCCACCTTCTTATTGGCTGAGACATTGGAATCCTGCCTGGCGATTCGTTGCTGTCTTTGTCATTTATCAGGGGTGGGTGGTTAGTATATTAAGACCCAGAGACATTCAATACTTTTATTATATAAAAGTTCTTCTGTGTAATGTTCCACTCGTGTGGCTCAGGCGCGTCCGAGGAAAAGAGCATGTTGGACGATGGTCTTCAGTGGCACAACACAGGTCAATCTAACAGTGCAGTTCGAAAGGAACGTTTCTTATAAGGTGTGTGAACAACGTGATTAGCAGTAAACGAATAATAAAACGTTTCACTGCAGTTCACCTGCAATGAGGAAATTCATCAGGCTATACCAACCATAATTATGTTGTAAAATATCACTACTAGAGAATCCCAGGATATAAACTCACCTTATAAACCCTGCGTAATTACTGTATGATAATGTTTGGATGTATACCGTGTCTGTTGCTCCAAATAATCCATAAGTTTCCTGAACAGCACATAATTAGGTCTTCCAGTATCTTTGCTCTGTTAACTTTGCGAAGTAGCCTGGCGCTTCTAGAAATTGAGTGATGGTGCTTCCTTGGACAGTGTTTGGAAGTGGGTTTAATACTGCATCTCCTGTACTTGAGGGTCTTGCCTACTGGTAACTGTTCCTCGGGTAGAATAAGTGCATCAGGCGTTTGAGTGTTGAGCTTTCAAATCAGTGTTCAGTCTTGCAAGCCACACCCTATCATTTCTCTTTCTCCATATTGTTAACAGTGGCTGGCGCTGACGCTTGCTCTCCCTGTCTATATTTACATATGTGTTTTCTAACGGAAAGTCATGAGAGGCTGTTTTGGATGTATAACTTTGGCTGAGTCTTTGGTAGTCTGATTTTCATAGCCATCCTGTCGTTTGCTGTATCGGTTGGTGGTAGTTCTGGAGGAAAAAGTAGAAGGTTGAGACCTTTGGATAAACTTTAAAGAGAAATTCTGCTACCTTAAGGCAGCGGGAGAACAAAGGATTATTTAAGTGGTTTATAAGTGGCTTGTGATGAAATCTTAGGTTAAAAGATCTAGCTTTATGTTCTTCAATCAGCTTTAAAAACCACAAGAAGAATGTAGGGGAAAAGGAAGCTTGTCAAATTTGGTTTTTATAGGACTGTGTTCTTTTGCACACAGATCTCATGTAATGAACGCCTTGTTTGGAAGTGTGAGATTCCTGAGAAAGGAAGAGCTGAGAAAGAGGAAGTAGGAACAGGAAGGAGGGAAAGTGCAGCCCTTCTGAGTAGAGATTCCAGTCATGTGAGAGTTCTTGAATTTGAAATTCGTTTCAGAAGTGAAAGTATGGCTTCATCTTTGCTGTGTGTGTAGTTGCTTTTAGTTTTCAATGCTAAACTGTCGCCTTAACCAGTGTCTGTAGCTCGTTAATTGGTTTATAGTCTATGAATCACTTTGCAAGACTGTTTGACGGAAAGTTCTGTGTTTTATTTAAAGTACAACAAAGTGGTAACCTAAAAAAAAACCTTTGCAGGTGTGTTGTTGTTGTACATGGTTATGGTCTGGGTGAACAAATTCAGTTTTTTAGCAACCCGAATCTAGATATCTGTATAAATAAGTTTGGAGGTGGCAGGTGAAAAACAGAGGACCCAGCCTGGAGGACAGGGTCTAGTTCTGACACTTAGAATCTGGGATGGAGTCAACATTTTTCCATCAGTTGTCAGAGGAGACAGTTTTGGGAAGAAGCTGTGTGGTATGATGGGAAAAGCATAGACTTTGGAATCATTCAAACCTGAGTTCAAAGCCTGGTTCTGACACTTAATAGTCCTGTGACCTTGGGAAAGTTAGTTAGCCTCCAGTTGTAAAGATTAAATGACATAATATCTGAAGCAGCCTTCCCCTTTCCTTTTATTCTTCAAATCTTCCCTGTTCTCCTTCCCCCAGCTTGCCCCCCCCATCACATACTATATTTTTTTTGTAGCTTTTATCATGACAGTAGTTAAATAACATTCATGTCCAGTCCATGTCTTACCTACTGTGAGGTCTCAGCACAGGGATCCTGTCTTTGAGATGCCTGGCAGTTAGTGGGTGTTAATGAGTGTTTGCTGGATGAATGAATGACAAATGTTGAAGTTCGTAGCCCAGTGTTAGTGGAGCTTCATTTCTCCTCACTGAGGGGAAGGAAGGATGTCATATTTTCTTACACGTACACTTCCTTTTCGCAAATAAGTCTCGTAAGCCTTACTACAGTTTTAGTGAAATAATCCACAGATATCAAGGATCCTTCAATTTTTCGTGGTAGTTTTCCACTGTTTTTTGGCTTCTTGAAATTTTTCTTGCCTTTACTTAATATTAGTTTAAATGTTTTCAAAAGTGATAAAAGAATTGAAGGGGAATATCTCCTTTTCATGCTAACAGTTCTAAAAGACAGTATGCAATAAAAGTTAATGATAGTTCAAACTAACCCTGGTTCTCTTGGGCCTTTCAGGATGGGCTCAGTGCTTTACACTAATGAAGTGAAATCCGTTCATGTACTGGAATAATAGGAAATACAGTTCTGCTAGTTCTTACATCCCTTCTTTGTGTAGAAGTTTAGTTCTTGATTTTTTTAGTCATGTGTTTCTTCCATAATTAAATATTTGGTGAGTATAAATTTTACGTATACATATAAGCATACATGTGCACATGTGTGCACATATAGTATATAGGTGTGTGTGTGTGTATGTATCTGCCTGCAGTTTTTCTATCTGCTATTTTTTTTTTAAATCCACTCAACAGAGGAAAGAAAGAGGGGTAGCGTTCCACCCTTCCCCCCTCCCCAGTAACTTGCCTGGCATAAGTTACCGTGAGCAATTGAGTGGAGAGTCAGACTAAGATCATCTTTATGCTGTATCTCCCTGCAGGTCATGATTCACCTATGGGTTTAATTTGCTTGTTTGGTTTTTCCCCTTTTTAAAATTAAAAAAAAATTTTTTTTTTTATTGGAGTATAGTTGCTTTACAGTGTTGTGTTAGTTTCTGCTTCTTGTTTGTTTTTAGTGAGAAACTTATCGCTAAAGAATAAATCTTATCAGCTGGCAGTAGATTTTAATTGTGCGATAACAAACAAGTAAAGTTTATCTGGGTGTTTTGGAAAGGGAAAACTTTTAGACTATTTTGTTTGTAGGATTCGTTCCTAGAATTTATTCTGCAGTGTCATCGATAGCACTGAGATGCTGGGAAGCCATGGATCAAGAATGCTTTGATAAGGGATGTCTGTTTCCCATTCTGTTCTCTTACTCCATGGGGACAGGTTAATATGGGTTCTTAAAAGTTTTCTTCACTTCCTAATCATGAGATACTATCCTTTATGAAGAAACTTAAGAGAAAAGAAAGGTCTTTTTGAATGGAATTCCATAAAGCTATCCTTACTTGCTTCTGTTTTATTCTTCAGATTCTCCAAGAGTGGCTCTTTCCACATTTATTTGACGGCTTATAGCTGTATCTGGCTCTTAGAAGAAGAAATCTTTTTAGTTCCTTTTTCTTAATTTCTCTCTTCAGCTTTTGGTTTTTCAAAACTAGATCAAAGCAGAAATGAAAAGAGAGACCTCATCACTGATATCAAATAAGTGTTCTAATTTTATTTCCCAATTAAGTGGCAATTAAAAAGAAACTAATCAAGAGCTGCTTCAGAGAGAAGGGACTGGAGAGCAGAAGAAATGAAAAGTAAATGAGAGCCTATTTCAGGGAGACTGCTGTTCATGGCAAACCAGTTTTGCTGATTTTTCACATTGTTTAATGTGCTCGCTCTAAAATTTCCCAGCTTTACTAAGTCTGCCATTAACCCTTTCCCCGCAGAGTCCATAAGTTTTGGGACCATAAATTTAGTAACTTTAGGAGGATGCTGCTTTAGCTCTTCCTTTTAACCTTTTATCTGAAATCTCTGCCCTGCAAGCCTCTCTTCCAGTTCCCCAAGGACGGCGCTCTTGTGATTGTTGCATTTAAGGCACACAAACACTATGTTCTCTCTTGAGAGCACAAAACAAAACGAAACTAATATTCTTCAACAGGGTCGGTACTTGCTTCAGAATTTTTTCTACTGCTGCTTTCTTCGAGAGGGAGCTAAGGAGGATTCACTGTTGTTAAGTGTTCAATAAATGTTCTCTGTTGCTAGCATTACTATGTGCTGGGCACTGTGCTAAACCCTTTACATGGATTATCTCATGTAGACTTCCCTTATAAAGACTGATTTAGCTTTTGTAATGAGGCTTGGGATTTGCAAATCCACCTCTCCCTTTGACACCCAGGAGGATCCACTCTGAACTTGCTGGATTTCTTTTCCCTCCTACATTGACTCCTTCCTCCTCACTCTGCCAGCAGTGTGAGTCCTGTCTTTGGATGCATTCAATAACCCACGGACTTTCCCAAACTAGGGAGCCCGTTGGCGATGGAGGTGACTGGCCCCTTTAAACCGTCCTTGATAGACTGATATCTTTTTCAGAGTTCATTCCAGTGTGTGAAGTGGCTGCCAGCATTGAGCCACTGCTCTGAAAATTACTGAAAATGGTCTCTGAACCGCATTTGACTTGACCTAGGAGTTGCCAGGTTACAGTCTAGCTCACCAAACCAACCCAGAGTATGTAGAATTTACATTTCTGTCTCATTCCCACTGTAAACTACTTAGTGTATCAGAGCTTTTGTGACCCGTAAAAACCAATTTTCCTTCATGACAGGAATTGGCTTGTGCACGCTCAACATTCTGGCTAACCATCCCCGGGAGGGCAGAGGGTGGCAGTAAAAGCAGTAATCCTTGCCACAAACTGCTGTTCTTTTCACAGGCCTCCTGGGTACCTTGATGGCAGTAGTAGAGTGTTTTTATTTTTACAGTAATTTAGGACTCACTAGCAGCTTTTTATAAGAATAACTGATTGGTGGGAGTTTGCAAAGTTTGGGGGATTGCATTAAGGGATCCTGCAGTCTCAGCACGAGGACCGGCAGCTGATACAGATTCATGCCATGTAGTTTCTATCTGGGCCCCCTTGTAAATGCCATTGCATTCACCTGGCTTTGGGCCTTCTGAATACTGTACCGATAGGATTGCTGGTAAATCATACCTCATGAATAAATTGATTTGCAGAAGGGGAGTTCCCTGGCGGTCCAGTGGTGAGGACTTGGTGCTTTCACTGCTGTGACCCCGGGTTCAGTCCCTGGTCCAGGAACTAAGATCCTGCAAGCCACTGGCATGGCCAAAAAAATTTGATTTGCAGAAGGATTTCCTGATGTCTACAAGTAGAATCAAAAAGATGTTAGAGGCTAGGATTTATTAAGTTTCTCTGGAAATTTTGAATTTTAGCCTAAAAAGTTAACTTCCAGATTTTAGGGGTAGAAAACAGGTAACCAAAAGTCGTGAATTTTATTTTCTGAACTCTTTTTTTCTTTTGATCTCATAATTAAAAGTAAACCATGGGGCTTCCCTGGTGGCGCAGTGGTTGAGAGTCAGCCTGCCGATTCAGGGGACACGGGTTCGTGCCCCGATCCGGGAAGATCCCACATGCCGCGGAGCGGCTGGGCCCGTGAGCCATGGCCGCTGAGCTTGCGTGTCCGGAGCCTGTGCTCCGCAACGGGAGAGGCCACAACAGTGAGAGGCCCGCGTACCACAAACAAACAAACAAAAAACTAAACCATGGTCTGTGTTTAAGACATTGGAACCGTTTGAAGTCGTTAAAGTGGAGCTTTTTTGTTTTAACTCTTATAGAAATAGAACAGTTCCTAAGGAGGGAGAAGACAATGAATAAGAAAGTTGATAATTTAATAATAAATTTGATAATTTAAAATCTCAAACAGTGGCTCAAAAGAGCACAGCATCGCCTGTGCTTTCATAGAATGTTAACACAGCTGTCCTATGGAAACATTGCTAAAGATGTTTTGCTGACCCTCTTTTGGGTTCTAGCTTTTCAGGGTTTTATTTTAGTCTGTTATGCCTGGAAAGCATCAGTCAGGCACATATTTGTTGAACTGTCAACTGTGTGCTCAGCATAACTAGGGATGCTGTGGGAAACAGCTGTGAAAGATATGGTCCCTATACCAGGAAAATTTTTATCTCATTGAGAAGCCAGGCAGCAACACATTATATATATAAAGTATTAAATTGTGTGGGAGATCATAATCTTAAAACAGATGGACATCAATGAGAATGAGAGCTGGAGGAGTCAGGGAGGCTTTCTGGATAAAACACGGCTCCCTCTCCTCATTGCCTTTACTGTCTGCTCCTGTGATACGCAAGAATTTGTTTTAGGGCTTTCGAAGGTTCTCAGATAAATTCTCACAGGGAATGAGACTTCAGTGTTTGGGGAGGAATGGGCCAAGTGGTTAGATTGGTGACTTGTCCCTGGGTACTAGTTGGTTAGTTGATGCCTCGCGTCCCTGGGCCTTGGTTTCCTCTTCTGTAAACAACAGGTTAAGCCAGATGGCCCTGAGATTCCTTCCAGCTCTGGTGGTTTAGCTCCCAGGAAAACAACTTCTGTCCCTCAGCCACGCACCTTTGAGTGGATTTTGTTATCAGTCGGATTAAGAGGAGGCCTGTGTCATGGACCTGCGCTGCTGCTGTTATCTGGAGGTTGGCAGCTCGAGCTGCTCTCTGTCAGCTTGCCCTTCCCTCCCACCAGCACACACTCTGGTGCTGCATTCTATTTCTAGAAATAAGTACTGAAGTTCATTTTCCATCTCCTCCCCCAGCCCTGACTTTATTTTATTATTTATTTATTTACATTTTATTTTTGGCAGCGTTGCGTCTTCATCGCTGCACACAGGCTTTCTCTAGTTGCGGCGAGCGGGGGGCTGCTGTTCGTTGCAGTGCGCAGGCTTCTCATCGCGGTGGCTTCTCTTGTTGCAGAGCACAGGCTCTAGGCGCGCAGGCTTCAGTAGTTGTGGCATGCAGGCTCAGTAGTTGTGGCTCGCGGGCTCTAGAGCGCAGGCTCAGTAGTTGTGGCACACGGGCTTAGTTACTCTGCGGCATGTGGGATCTTCCTGGACCAGGGCTCGAACCCGTGTCCCTGCACTGGCAGGCAGATTCTTAACCAGTGCGCCACCAGGGAAGTCCCCAGCCCTGACTTTATACCAGAGCATCCATAGGATTTCTTATATGTTTGAACTTAGAATATTTTGACCTTCATTTAAAAATGACATTTCTTGATTACTTTACTTCTCTGTTCCTGGTTTGTCATTCTGCTCATTCATCCCATATTCACTAGGTTGGTCGTTAGTGACTTGAGTTGATCAACTTTAGAATGTACATTTCAAAATTTTTATGTGAATTCCCATCTCCCTTTCCACTGCAGGCAACCCCCCCCAAAAAAGGGGGCAAGTTTCACTAATTCTCTGCTCATTATTTTGGAACCAAATGAACCGAAGTTAGACTTTGATTTGCTGTATTCCAACGTTTTGGCCAGTCCCTTTGAAGTATGTTAAGGTGACTGGCAGGTTTAGAGAGATCTCTGAGAGATTTCTGTTTTAATTTGCAGAGTCCCAGCATGCCCAGGGATACTCACCCAGTGGGTATGGACTCCAGGTCCCTTTAAAAATGAAGCCAAATTCTTTTGAGAAGGACCAGCCTAGCTTCCATGGGGTCGTTTGGTTTGGTTCTTCCCAAATCCAGATTGAAGCCATCCTGTGAAATGGTATTGGCTTCCTAAAGACCTGCTCTCAAGGCCTCTGAGCTTGGTTTCTTACGGATAATTAAAGGTATTATAATCACCTGGAGAGCTAGCCCTACTGTGCTCCTTGGAAGTCTCTTCTCCGAGTCAGTTGTCTTCCTGTTTGGGTTGTTGACTGTCAAACCATGTTGAGCTCATAGTGTTCTCATGAATATGGCTCAATACCTGGTAGCTCAGTGACAGTGACTTTTTTTAAACTTTCCTTTGTTCTTCAGGTGTCTCCGTATTCTTGATGTACAAATTGAGACAGGATCGTTGCTCAGTAGCTGCATGTGCAAATTCAAGCCAATCCAAGGAAAATGAAAGTAGCTCTTTGGTTTTAGTTTGGGTCTTGGAGTTTGCTGGGCACTTTTATTAATAATGCATAAAACAGAACAAGAGTTCTACCCAGGGTCTGTCCACAAAAATGGGGTCCAGAAAGAGATGGCTACACGGAAGTGGCTCCACTGAATTGCAAGAGCAAAGGCAGGAAGGGCGTTTTTAGCGATTTTGCCTATTTGTGAAGATGTCTACAGTCGGAGGAAGTAATTTCTTCTATTTTCCTTATGTGAAATTGTGTTTAGTAAGTATTCAGTTGTTAATATGCAGCAGTTCTTCACTTTAACCTTTCTGATTCTTTTTTCCGTAAAAACAGTTCTTATGGTAATTCATATACAGGGACCAGATAATTCATTCCATAAGCTGAAATGAATAAGGACTTATAAATTGTATCAACAGTGGAATGCTGCTTTGTCTCCTACCATCAACCAGCTTTTTGTTTTTTTAAATTTATTTATTTTTGGCTGCTTTGGGTCTTCATTGCTGTGCACAGGCTTTCTCTAGTTGTGGTGAGTGGGGGCTACTCTTCGTTGTGGTGCGTGGGCTTCTCATTGCGGTGGCTTCTCTTGTTGTGGAGCACGGGCTCTAGGCATGCAGGCTTCAGTAGTTGCAGCACGCAGGCTCAGTAGTTGTGGCACACGGGCTTAGTTGCTTTGTGGCATGTGAGATCTTTCTACACCAGGGATCGAACCCGTGTCCCCTGTATTGGCAGGTGGATTCTTAACCACTGAGCCACCACGGAAGTCCCCATCAACCAGCTTTTAAACCTTATAATGCTGCATACAATCCGGAGACTGAAGTGAGACTGTCTCTTGAATCAGAAAACCACACAGGCTTGTCATAGGCTGCGAACAGGCCTGTGCATAATAACAAAATTGAGATAATAAGAGGAAAGCTTTATCTTCAGTCTGTAAATGGCTTTATGGTTCCTATTCTTTGCCATGGCCTTGGGGGTTTTGCTGAGCATCTGGTTTTAAGGTGTTTACCTTATTCCCCCTCTGAACGTTATCGGTCTTCCTTCCGTGTTTTGCCTTGTGTGTCCCATTAATATGGTATCTAGGAGGTGCACTTGCATCTGGATGTCAGAACCTTACACTTCGACTAAAGTCAGGACCTTACTTGCTCTCCCTGACTTTAGTCTTTCTGCAACAGGGGCCTGGTGAGAGGCCTGGCCCCACGGGTGCAGGCACAGTTATTCCCGAGCAGGGGAAGTAAGGGTGGATGAGCTAGATGGGAACTGAATGTGATGGGCCGAGGGGAAAGTGGGGCTTGATACCTTCCAGAATAAGAAGCTGCTGTCACTGTAGGCTTTCAGGCGTGGGAGGGACTCATGGAAAGCCATTTTCCCAGAGGTGAGTCCCACTGCTATGTAGAGTTTAGGAGGAGGCAGAGAAGTTGTGATGTCAGGGAGATCCAGGAAAGGCTGGAGATAACTTTAGTCCAAGTGCAAGGTTGTGAAGTCTGGATGCAAGCACTCCTAACCAGACTAGGACAAGAGAAATCTGAGGACATTCTGCAACGGGAAATAGCAGCACGTTGCCTTCTCCCTATACAGTACCACGTGCTATGAGATGATAATTAATATTCATAATAACTCCAAGGCACTTTAAGACCATGAAGCCTTTCTGAATTATAAAATAAAGCTTAAATGATACTTACCATATGGTATGCAAAATGTATTTTATACTGTTTGAATTCTTTGAAAAATTGATTATCTAGACTGTACAGCTAAAATAAAACCCTGCACTTAGCTGATTCTGCAGATTAGGGTTCACTGTACCCTTGTGTTTGACTCCTAATTTAGACTTTTTAATGGAAGATTTCAAGGGAGGATGGCAGAGTAATAGTCCGGCATTACTCCCAGTCTGACAATGCCCAAATCAATTTAGACATGGCAAAAACCAACTACAACAGTAAATTAGGGGGCTTCCCTGGTGGCGCAGTGGTTAAGAATCTGCCTGCCAATGCGGGGGACACGGGTTCAAGCCCTGGTCCAGGAAGATCCCACATGCTGCAGAGCAACTAATCCCGTGCGCCACAACTACTGAGCCTGTGCTCTAGAGCCCATGCGCCACAACTACTGAGCCTGCCCTCTAGAGCCTGTGAGCCACAACTACTGAAGCCCGTGCACCTAGAGCCCGTGCTCTGCAACAAGAGAAGCCACCGCAATGAGAAGCACGCGCACCTCAATGAAGAGTAGCCCCCACTGGCCGCAACTAGAGAAAGCCCACACGTAGCAATGGAGACCCAACACAGCCATAAGTACATACATACATACATACATAAATCTATTAAAAAACCAGTAATTAGGAAAGCAGCCTGCAAGCTGAACCTTAAAATTCATCAATAAAATGAAGGAAACCCAGAATCAAAACTATTATCCTAAAATCAACAGGAATTGGGAAAAAACATTTGGGAGCAAATGAATGGAAAATTTTAGCAAAACACAGTATAATATATGATTTGTGTCTCAAAAATATTGGGAAACAATACAGAAAACGATAATGAAAGCCTGTAGGAAACTGTTAAATGTGGCTAAGAAACTGTTTTTGCTGCCTTCATTGGGTGACTCATGCAGAGGGAAAGCAGCATGAGAAATCCCCATTACTGTGGTTCACAGGCACACACGTTTCATGTAAATCTCCTCTTAGCAGGGGTGGCTGGGTGTTCATTGCTGTTGTTTTCCCAAGATTCCTAGTGCCGTGTTTTGCTGGTGGTGATCACCCAGTCTGAGCCGGCTGGTGGTTGTTCTCAGTCCTACAGGCCTGATTTAGGCATTTCTCATGAGCGTTTGACTATTTTGGACACAGATCACAGCCACATTAAACTACCTTTTTCCTTGTTCCTTCGTCCCTTTCCAGTACTGCTTTGTGCTTTAGGTCCAGATGGGGCAACTCAGAAAACCTAATGCGTCAGGAGGGTGGGAGCAGAAGCGAGGGAGAGTTTCCAGAAGACCACTTTGGGCTGTCATCCCTTTAAATTCCAGGCTCTAAGGAAGTGTTGGTGGTATGAATGCCCTGTTAACAATTATCATTTGCCTTTGCTGCCAGCAACCTGGCAATCTAAAGAAAATAACCATTGGAATTCCCTGACTGTCCAGTGGTTGGGACTCCACGCTGTCACTGTTGTGGGCCCGGGTTTGATCCCTGCAGGGAACTAGGATCCCGCAAGCCACGTGGTGTGGCCAAAAATGAAAGAAAATAAACCGCATAAAATAAAAGCAAGAACAGAAAAGGTCCTTTCAAACAAATAGGCCATCCTTTGCACATTGCTCCCTCCCTGGGCTCTGGTGGGAGTGGAGAGGAGAGCTGTGTCTGCGAGTGTCCTCCAAGTGCCCCTTCTGGGCCCTGGACTCTCTGGTCTGCTTCTGAAGCCAACGGGCTTGATTAAGGAGGGTCTGGCTCTACAGAAAGCTCTTTGTCAGTGTAGCTCAAAACAGATGATTTTTTAAAAACCCTGCATCAGTATTTACTTTGTCTTACAGTGGTTTGAGTCCAGCCAATGACACTGGAGCCAAAAAGAAGAAAAAGAAACAAAAAAAGAAGAAAGAGAAAGGCAGTGAGACAGATTCAGCCCAGGATCAGCCTGTGAAGGTAACAAGGAGTCTCTGTTTTCTGGTGACAGAGTCGCTTTTTCAGATGAGAGGGTGTTGGGGTAAATGTATAGGAACAGTGTGGATTGACAGTCCCCACTGGTATTACTTCGAGAGGGAGGAGTTGGATCCCTCTGCTGCCCTCTGCTGCCCTCGACCTAGGTGATGAAACTGCTATCCTACCTTAAAAGGCACAGCACGTTAGACATTGACTCCCAAGCCTGGTGCCCCCTCAGAATTTATAGGTGCATACCTGCATGGGGTGTTGTGCCGCGTGCCACAGAGCGATTCCCTTGTGACCGCCCCTGTGGCCTAGAGCAGTGGTTCTCGGCCTTTTCTGTCTTCAGTCCCCACCACTGTGAGAATGAAAGGCCTGTTCCTATTAAGGCGGACCTTTATATATTGCAAGCATTCTGTTGATGCTACAGTTATTGTAATGAGAACTGAGACTCCCACAGAGCCCATTTCTGAGTTCCATAGTTGAGAACCATTGGCCTAGAGCTTACCTCTGAGACTGACACACCGACACAAAACCCAGAAGTATGGGTAAGGATTGTTTTGTTTCTTAAATAAAGCCACATTAAAAAAAGAAAAGCTTTTATTTCAGGTAAGTGCTGTCCTCTTCCAAGTAGGCCCTGGAGGAAGCTCGAAACATACCCATAATTCTTTCAGAATTGCCTCAGTTTACAGGCCTCACGAGAAGTCCAGTCTCATCATTCCAGTGTACCCGCCCCTTGCTTCTTGCCTCCAAAGTCATACTCCAACTTGAATCTCCTACCTTATTGAGATATGGCTTCAAGTCATTTTTTTGATATTTTCAATACCAAACCCACTGTGAAAAAAAAAATCCTACCGTTATTGACCACCATGCTGGCCAGCTAGGTTCTTGCCAGGCACATGGTTTAAATTAACCCCAACCTTCAATTTCTCTACAGGGTAGGTGGGGGTCTTCCCATTTTAAAGACGAGAGGAGGTGGTTTACCCAGGTCTTTCAGTCAGGAATCCTAGCCCAAGCCCATGCTTTGGCTTTAGGGATTCTTGTTGGTTTCTTTGTTTGTCTGGGGGTGGGTGTTTGGATGACTCCAGGGTGGTTTGAACTGAAACCTTTATCAAAATGGTTCACTTTGAGATTAGAAAATCTCAACAAAACACCATTTGTATAGCCGTTCTGTTTTTCTCTTTATGAGAGTGTTGGAATACATAGTAAAGAAATTAGAAAAAAACATAGCAAGAGGAAGAAAATGAAAATCATTTCCAGTTCTACCTCCCAGGAATAAGCAATGTAAATATATTGGTTTATATTCTCTCTTTCCTTCACAATTTAGATGAAAAAAAGATGTCGGAAAGTAGAAGTGTTAGAAGTTATGGGTATTTGTATAATCTTAAGTTGGACATAAGATCCAGAAGCCATAAAAGAAAAAGTGACAAATTTCAAACTTCTCTGTAAAAGTCAAGAGGTAAACAACAAACTTGCAATACATGGATCAGTCAATTGAAGAGAATGAAATGAGTAGGCCATTCACAAAGAGAAAAATCAAGGTTTTTATATGAAAAGATGGTTAAATTTGAAATGAAAATTAAAGCAACATTTTTTTTCCCCTAGATTGGCAGAGATTAAGATTTGGTAAATCTGATGATGAGGGTCTTGAGAAACACACGCCCATACACTGTTCACTGGGTTGATTGATATTCTCTTTTTAGAGAGTAAGTTGACAATATATATAATCTCAAACATGCATCTCCTTTTACCCAGCAAGCCTCCTTTCTTAGACTTTATCCTGTAGAAATACGTATTCAGTGAGCAAAAATAGATGTAGAAGAAAGTTCATTGCAGCATTGTCTGTAAAACTGAAGACCAGAATCACCAAAATGCCATTGGTAGGGGGTTGGCCAGATATATCGTAGTCTGTGCACGCAGGGGACTCAGTTGTTGGAATGGGCAGGTCCATGTGACTGCGTGGAATGGTTTCTAAGACATAGTGTTTGAAGAAGAACAGTCAGTAAAATAATACTGTACGATCCAATTTGAGTCTTTGAAAATTGTGTGTGTGTTTGGAACTTGCATGCAAAAAAGTCTGAAATTATATTTGCCTCTTCTCACCCTACCTCCCAAATTTAAGACTGTTGATGACAAGGATTATATTTGAGGGATGGGACTGTTGGGTTTTTTATCTTCTGTGTGTTTTTACATTTCTGCATTGTTTGAAATTTTACGCTAAGCCACGTTTTGCCGTCAACCACCGTAAGACTAAGAAGAGGAGAAACCCTGTAGGAAGCACCTCCCTATCATACTGCTCGTCGTCGACCACTCCTTCTCCACTTGTACTTCAACAGCTGATCTCTCAGGAACCACACCGCTTCTTTGAGTTGTACCCCCTTAACTCTTGGACTTGAATGAATCAAAAGTGTTTATTAATATAATGGGCCTTTTCTCTCCCCAACTTTGTCTTGTTCAGATGAACTCTTTGCCAGCAGAGAGGATCCAGGAAATACAGAAGGCCATTGAACTCTTTTCAGTAGGTCAGGGACCTGCGAAAACCATGGAGGAGGCTAGCAAGCGAAGCTACCAGTTCTGGGACACGCAGCCCGTCCCCAAACTGGGTATGTATTCGCTTTCTTCCCCAGGCGAAGGCAAAGGCAAAGGCAAGGGCAGGGGCGAGGGATGTGCCTCAGCCATGCTGAGGGTTCTGTGCTGGATTTGTGAGGGAGGACGAGAGAGTTCTGTTGTTCCTTGGTGGTGGTTTTTAGAGGATAGTCTTTACAGTGCAGTTCAGAAAAGGCTGTTGTCCAGGGACCTTATCATTTCACAGTAACACATATTGAGAACAAGTAATGGTCCTTGTAGTGCATCATCATCCAGTATAAATCTACAAAGAAAAACAGGGCGTTGGCACATGGTGAGTGGGGATGTGCGCTCATGGACCTGTCTTCCCACATAGGTTTTATGGGGAGACTTGTTTATCTGGGCAGTGTTTAATCTGGAGTGGGCCAGTCCCCAGCCTCTTCCCCTTGTCTCTCAGACAGTGCGTGCTTCATAGATGCAAAATAATTTGACATTTTGCTTCCCAGTGATAGTTTAATTCCACCTGGAATACCGTATGCAGGTTTGGTCGGCACCTCTTTGAAAAGCTATGATGAACTCTCAAAGGAGTGGGGCAGGCAGAAAATAAAAGGATTCTGGAAGAGACTGGTCGTAGCAGAGTTAGAGATGCCTGCTGAGACTGAGCCACAGCTCACCTTGACGGCTGACTTCAGAGGGTGTTACTGACAGAACGTTTTTGCAGTGGGTTGCATCATGCCCCTAGACCCATTGATAGCCCAGTTCCTATTTTCTGTGTGACTGGGAAAGTAGGTATGTTGAGAAAAACGTGTGTTAACAACAAACATGAGTGACCTTCAGGCTGTCCATGTTACTGCTCCCCTCCAGTGACACAGTGAGGTTTGACAGTGTGTTTGGTGGGGAAGAGCGGGGTGAGGGCAGAATGAAAGCCTGGTGAGGGGAGAGGGGCAGCTGTGCCCAAGGAGAGTCGTCTACTCCAGAGTGTGCCCCTCCGGCCAGCAGGATGGACATTGCTTAAGAGCTTGTAGAAATGCAGAATCTCGAGCCCCAGACCTGCAGAATCAGAACGTGCAGGGGATTTGTGTCCACTCTGCAAGTTTGAGAAGCTCTGCTCTGGAGCAGATGCAGTTTGTAGACAGCTTAGTCCCAATCCAGAAGCAAGCTGAGACGTGCCCCCCAGAGGGTGCAAAGCAAGGCAGTGCCTGGATGGTTGTGAGTCGTGAATCAGCAGCAGGCACTGTTCTAGAACCCTGCCCTCACCCATCCACCAGGTCTGTTGAGCTGTCCCGGTCAGCCAGGTCCCAGGCCACTGGCTAAGCCCTCCAACAAGGCTTTGGGTCACAGCAATACTATTCTTAGGGTATTACAGGTAACGGGCCCCGGCGACCACTCCCCCACGAAGCAGCAGGAAGAATCGAGAGCCACACGCTCCACCTCTGAGTGAATTGCACGAAGAGGCATCCGGGGTGGGGGGCTGCTGTGCACCTTGGCTGTTTTCAGATGGGTCTTGGTTTGGTTTTATTTTTCATTAAGAATTTGCGAATGGGTGACTTTGCTCCATTCTTCATAGACATGGAACCTGGTGAAGAGGCCAGTTGGGATTAATGGGCTTCTCTTCTGCTTTAGCTCATTTACTCTTTGATGTTTGCCTCAGTTTCTCCACCTGTATGTAGACAATACTCCCGTTTTGTTCTCAGAAAGCTCGTGACAAAGCCACACTATTGCTCACAGGGACCTAGATGGCCTCGGGAAGGTGGAATGGGGCTGTTTTGTTTCTCCTCGATGTGCCTTCTGGGCAGTGTGTGGTGTGGGGCTCTGGGGAAGAGTGATCACTCCAAGCTTCTGGCCAGTCTGCCTTTCAGGTCCGCGGTCAGTCAGGTCCAAATAAAGGATTCCTTTGTGTCTGTGAGTCAGCACATAGAAAGTACCACATTATAGGCATCAGTTGGTCCGCGTGGCTGAGGTGTCACCCCAGTTCTGCTTCTGACTGTCCTTAGGGTAGAGTGATTTACAGCTTCTTGCTTTAATTTTTTCCACTTAACTGGGGGCTAATAATTGTGAGACTCAAGCATATCAAGTGTACTGTGTTTGCAGCACTCCCCAACTTGTGGTGAGAGTTAGATTGCATTTCACTCAAAAGACTTAGAATTCTTTAGGAGTTTAAAATCATCTGGGACTTCCCTGGTGGCGCAGTGGTTAAGAATCCTCCTGCCAATGCAGGGAACACGGGTTCAAGCCCTGGTCCGGGAAGATCCCACATGCCGCGGAGCAGCTAAGCCCGTGTGCCACAACTACTGAGCCTGCGCTCTAGAGCTCATGAGCCACAACTACTGAGCCCGCGTGCCACAGCTACTGAAGCCTGCGTGCCTAGAGCCCATGCTCCGCAGCAAAAGAAGCCACCGCAATGAGAAGCCTGCGCACTGCAACGAAGAGTAGCCCCTGCTCTCTGCAACTGGAGAATGCCTGCACGTAGCAACGAAGACCCAACGCAGCCACAGATAAATAAATAAATGTATTTTTTTAAAAAAATCATCCTAAGTTCACCATTGAAAGGCCTGTAAACAGCCAGTGTCTTCAGCTGTATAACAATTCTTTGTGCTCCCAGATCAACTTTTGATCTCCCTTTTCAGACCATGTCCTTCTCCTTTTTCAGTCACCCCTTTTCCTGCGCTAGTCGGGGGGTGGTGAGGAATCCTTTTACTTTGCCTGACCTTAGTGGGGTGGAATCTGGCCACTGTTAGATTAGTTTAAAAAGTAACTCTCCCGAAGAAAGGGAGAAGGCGGACGCGTACTTGGTTGCCCCGGGCCCTGAGAGAGAAGCTTCCCCACTTTGTCCCTTGTCCTGCTCGTTAGGCTTAAGGTCTCCCAGATCTCACATTCTTTTCTCCCAAGTCCTTCACAGGTGCACCGTGGCGCTTGGTTTTGGATCTCGGTGTCGGAAGGCAAAGAGAGCATTTGGGGGTAGAGTGTACAGAAAGAAACCTGTTGAAGGTCCAGGGTTTTCTTTCAGAGTTCCCAGTGTCCTCCTCAGCTGCTCGCTGGCTCATGGTGGCCTAGAGACAGTTGGCTGCATTCCTGCCGTGCTCTGCAGAGCAGCCCGCACCGACTCAGCCAGAGGCGCTCAAGAGCCATTGGAAGGTGGCAGGCAGGAGCCCTGGGCCGCTCTCAGCCTTACTGGCGCCCCGGGCCGCGAGTCCGCTCAGAGTGCTGCTTTTCGCGGTGTTTGCTCTGACTCTGCCTCGCCAGCTATGTCTCGCAGATGGCACACAGCCTTGAGATAACCTGTGAGAGCTGGTTTGTCAACACGTAGATGAAGACTTACCAATTGAATATTGTATAAAAGTTCACTCAGTAATGTCACTTGACGAGCACTTATTGAGTGCTCTTTGTAAAATTCAAATCTCAGGATGTCACTCCTCCCTCCCCTCCCCCTTAAAGACCCGTTCAGGATGTCCCACAGCCTTGAGGATGAAGTCCAGCCTCGGTAGTAGCTCGCAGGGTCCTCCACAATCGGTCCCCGCTCTCCTCTTCAGCCTCCTCTCCTAGTTTCCTTCCTTCCCCCCACTTCATCTCCAGGCCTTGACTGTGCTGTTCCCTCAGTGTACCCACCCTCCCTGCCCCACCCAGTCCACTCCTGCCTAATTCCTAATTATCCTTGAGATCACATCTTTAGATATTTCTTCTGAGAGGTCTTTCCTGACCCCTCCCCCTCCTACCATACTTCATTGTCGTGGACTCTCGTTATACTGAGTGACAGGTGCCTGCTTGCTTGTGTCTTTGGTACCCGTGATGATGAGGACCTACGTCCATTTCATTCGCCAGCTCCTGCCGCAGAGCTGGAGCATTCTAGGATTCTGTGAACACATGGTGAAGGCGCAAATGGCAATGCTTGGTGCATGCAGGACCTAGTAACCAGCCTAAATGAAGTGATTTGGCCTTGAGACTGTGGTCATGTAGTGGCAAAGGCCACCAGTGTCTTGTCCATGAAATCATTTAGGGGGAAAAAATTGATAAAAAAGTTCTGAAGTTTAAAAATGTCTTTTGGAGGGCTTCCCTGGTGGTGCAGTGGTTAAGAATCCACCTGCCCATGCAGGGGACATGGGTTCGAACCCTGGTCCAGGGAGATCCCACATGCCGCGAAGCAACCTAAGCCTGTGCGCCACAGCTGCTGAGCTTGTGCTGTAGATCCCACGAGCCACAACTGCTGAGCCCACGTGCCACAACTACTGAAGCCCGCGCACCTAGAGCCTGTGCTCTGCAACAAGAGAAGCCACTGCAACGAGAAGCCCACGCACCGCAACGAAGAGTAGCCCCTGCTCGCCGCAACTAGAGAAAGCTCGCGTGCAGCAATGAAGACCCAACACTACCATAGATAGATAAGTGAAAACGTCTTTTGCAAAGGGTATAAGTTCAAAACAAGATAGGGAAAATTGATTAGCACCTAGACTAGAGTAGAAATCCTTGGTACCTTCCAAGGGTCCAGCCCTTGGCTTGGTAGGCTCAAAAAGTTATACGTGGCAGGGAATTGAAAGTGGATTGACTTATATTAAACCAAGTCACAAGGGCTGCTTTATGAATTAATCAAAAGGCCAATTTCTAAACCAGGGAAAAAATATATAACCGCTTTCCCAAGGAAACGTATTTGGGAGCAGCTTATAAATAAGAGTTAGCTGGATTCTTCCCTGCTGTGTCCCCATTGTTGCCTGTACTTTGCAATCTGTGACCCTTAGCACGTTGGTAATGACTCATTTCTTGAATATTTCCCCAGAAGATGGTGTATCTTGTGAGGCCAGGGACCTTGTCTTTTCTCAGCTCTGTCCTGGTACGCCATGTCTGACTGGTGTTCAGTAAATGTGCCGGGCGAGAGTTAGACGGTCAGTCCTGATGGTGTTGTGCTCAGCTCACGGCTGGATGCAGCCGTTTCCACTACACCTGCCCCACAGATCCGTCACTGGGAGGGTCCACAGCTTCCTGTTACGCGTTAGAATGGTGTGTTTGGGCCAGGAGTCCGAATGTCAGTAAAAGCATGAACTGAGTGCCTAGAGCCTTGTGCTGGGAGCCGTGTACTGAGTGGTCCCCTGAAAAGACTGTTTTCAAAATGTACTAAACATTTCATTCTTCTAAGTTGTGAACATGAATGAGCTCTGAATTGTAGAATCTGCCAGGGCCAAATAATTCCAGGGGCCAAAGTTAAGTGGCTGATTTGTCTGAGTTTATCAGATAGGTCTGATTTGGCAGGGGTTGGGAATCAGGGCTCTGTCTTCTCAGTACCCCCCTCACTTCTTATGTACTCCACAGGGGAAGGGTGTCCGTCCCGGGTGGAGATGTCCCATCGGAGGGTAACTTCCCAGCAGCGTGGTGTAGACTCAGTGATTCAGCCTGAAGGCGCTCACAGGGCTCTGTAAACACCGAGGGCCTGAGCTGGCAGCAGCAGTTAACTGGCCCACGTTGTTCAAAGCCAAGGCTGGCGGGACCCATAGTGAGCCTGGCGCCTGGACGCCATTGTCTAGCTCAGGAATAGGCCCAGTACGTTGTTGTTGCTGTTGACACAAAAGCGGCCTTGTTGCAACTCCTTACAAATCCATCCAGGTCGATGGGCCTGGGCCAGGGCCATGACAGCACTCTACACCAACCAGGAGGCAGGGAGCCAAACTAGTCAAGATAAATGTTTGTCATTCAGGAACCAAAGGGAGATTTAAAAGAATGTCCAAGAAACCAACCACCTTGGATCCCGCTGATTGTTCTTAAGCTTGGCCATGAATTGGCCCTCAGCTAGGGGCCAAGGGCAGCTGGAGAGATGGTCTGCAGTTGCCAGGAACAGAGTGTCCTTGAGATGGAGGGCTCCTAGGGATAGGAGGAATTTGCTGAGGTCAGTGTTTGAGCTGAGCCCCTTCCTTCCCTAGGAAGCCGAGGGTGAGGCTTATGGCTGTGCTCTTCTTCCAGGGGAAGTCGTGAACACACATGGTCCCGTGGAACCTGACAAAGACAGCATCCGCCAGGAGCCCTACACGCTGCCCCAGGACTTCGCCTGGGATGCCTTGGACCTGGGGGACCGTGGTGTGGTGAGTAGGCCTGGGTGGGCCAGGAGTGTGGACCGGCTGCCACTTTCACTAACAGGCCTGCAGTCACATCGAGACGGCTTCTACTCAGGCCTTCCTCAAGGGCTGTCTTAAGAGCTGAGCCAAGCAGGTCTGAGCAGAGCCCCCATCTGTTGCCCCTGGGGCCTGCCCACGACTCCACATAAATAGCTCTTGGCTTCTCTGGCAGGTTGAGAGTTAACCCCTGCCACTCCCCGAGGCAGATACCTTTCCTTCATGCTTTCATTTTTCTTGTTCATCCATTTATTCAGTCCCTTGTCTTAACGATGGAGTGGTTGGTTAGTTGGATGACATTCTTGGTCTGCCCCTTCATGTACTTAAGTCTGCCACTCTACCCTTGGTGGCTCAGTTTCCTATTAAGCACTAGGGTACTTGTTCCAGGAGTCCCTGCCATGAAAAGGATTTGGGAGATGAAACATAATTTTTGGTAGTTTGCCTTGTCCTGAAAGGCTTGGAGCCCCAGGGTACTGGAGTTCGTCCCCACCCCTGGCAGAATACCTCTAAGGCAGCTCCTCCTCTCTGCAGCTGAAAGAACTCTACACCCTCCTGAATGAGAATTATGTGGAAGATGATGACAACATGTTCCGATTTGATTATTCTCCCGAATTTCTTTTGTGGTGAGTTGTAAGGGCTTTCTTATTAAGGTTCCAGAGCCAGGCATAGAGCAGAACAACGACAGGGCACCAGATTTTTCATCCCTGCTAAGAGCCATCCTTTTAATGACAAATTAGTATGCGATTTTTGAGTTTCTGCATCTGAAGGAGACTTGCTTCTCGTGGAGCTTAGAATCAAAACCTTATTTAAGACAGAATGACTGGGTGAGGGATTCCTTTATGGAATTGGTACCCAGAAGAAAAGATCGTCTACTGTATAGTGACTTTATGTAAGAAGGGAGGGAGGGATGAGACCTGCTAAGATTTAAAAGAAAAGAGGTCGTTTTCTATCCATGTCCCGAGCATGCTCAGTAGTATGAAAATGACCTCGCCTGGCTGGGCCACCCACCCTCCCGGGCCTCGTTTAATATCCGGGAAGGTAGAGGCATGAGGCCAGCACGGTGGGGGCCTGCCTGAAATGGGAGGGAAAGGAAGACTGGCCAAGCGGAAAGAGAGGAGGTGATGGTGCTTTGGGGAGGTGGAGCCCAGAGCTCCAGAGGCTCCACAGCCAGCTCCCGACCATGGGACCCACTGGACTCAAAGCCAGGGAGGCCGGTGCTCCGGCTCGGGCTGTCAGAGTAAGTGAGCACAAAGAAACCGGATCAGGATGAAATCTTCACTGTGACAGCCCTGGGTTGGATGAGCAAGTAGGCCAAGTGGACTGAGCAGAAAGAGCGAGCTGTGGCTCCATCCCATTGGTGTCCAGGAGGGTTTGGCCCTAAAGAGAATTAGGAGAATTGAGCTGTTCACCCCCACTCAGGGAGGTGGTAGCACGAGCTTAGAACCAGACTCGGCGGCAGAGCCCAGACAGTCCCCCAAGGCCACTGGCGAGCAGCACCACGGCTACAGCCCCCGTCTCTCCTCTAGGGCTCTCCGGCCGCCTGGCTGGCTCCCCCAGTGGCACTGTGGGGTTCGAGTGGTCTCGAGTCGGAAGCTGGTTGGGTTCATCAGCGCCATCCCGGCAAACATCCATATCTATGACACGTAAGCACCAGCGCCACTCCTACCCCCCGCATCCTCACCATCCTGCTTGGTCTGGGAAGGTGGGGGGGAAACACGCACATACTTTCCGTAGAAGAAAGAGGGAAGTTCCCACGAAGGGAGGGAACTTGGGTCATGGGAAGAAATTCATCATAGGAACCACCTGTCTGGCTCTGAATTGTTGCTGGTGCTCTTGTCTGTGACCTGGGCTGGAAGGAGTCCACCCTGAGGGCCGGTGCACTCCCTGACCAGCAGTTCAGCATTTGCATTTGTGCCACTCACGGATTGACACACTCAAGCCGCCGCTTCAGAAGTGGCGGGTGTGACTCACCACCACACAGTCACGGGGCCTTCAAGCTCTGCTCTTTGCTTTCCCTGGAAATGTCAGAACCATCTACCACAGCCTTCTGGGCTTAGAGGCTGTGGGTTCTTGGGGGAGTCAGAACCCCTGCAATCCTAGAATAACCCTTGACTTACTCTGTGGGGTTCCTGACGGCTAAAGGTGGGACCCCGCCAGCCTACTATTGGGGCTTCACCAGGGAGATGCTGTGGTGCCTTAAATAAAGGAGTTTGCTTGAGTCCCACTTACCTTTGGAGGCAGAGTCCTTAGAGAGTGGGCCCCTTGCCTGGTGCAGCAGAGCAGGGCAGTGGGAGGGCGTCTGAGTCCCGACTGCTGAGTGCAGGCAGAGGCAGAACACAAGCCTGTGCTGAGGGCCCCGGTCTCTGCAGGGCGCTCCATGTGCTGGACAGGATTACCTTGCCTGTTAAAAGCCTTGTCCCTGGGTTTTTTCCTTCCTCTTCAGAGAGAAGAAGATGGTAGAGATCAACTTCTTGTGTGTCCACAAGAAGCTGCGTTCCAAGAGGGTGGCTCCAGTCCTGATCCGTGAGATAACCCGGCGGGTGCACCTGGAGGGCATCTTCCAAGCTGTTTACACTGCCGGGGTCGTATTACCAAAGCCTGTTGGCACCTGCAGGTAAAAAAATCTCTTCTTTGCAAGGTCCTAGAAACGGCGACATGCCTGCTCTAGTTTGAGGAGCTTGTGTCACTGTGAGTCACAGTTCTGCCCCTCCGCGTGTGCCCTAGAGCGTCTCCTGCTCTGGTGTCTGATGAGGTGGGCGGTGGTCCCCACAGGAGCCGGGTGGGAGGCTGTAGGAACAGCAGTGTGCACAGAGCGTGCCCTGCCCAAAGGGGTTAGGCTTTCTTAGGTCCCCCCGATTCCTTCCATTTGGAAATGGTGGGGGTCAGTCTGCTGGGGTTTTGTTCTCGTTTTTAAGGATGAGGCCAAATCTGGATCTTTATGGTAAATGTCCTAAAGTTTTAAATGGTTGGCTCAATTTTGTTTTGAATATTATGTGGGCCGAAAGAGCATCCCTGTGTGCACCAAGCACAACCTCTGCCTTCGAAAGTTCTTTGAAACAATTGAATATTCTGCCTTAAGAACTTCAAAAGTGAAAACACCAGACAAATGCTGGAAAGGAGGAGGCAGAGGCTAAACATTCAGAGAACTAGAAGTCTTTTCCATTGACTTGATTCCAGGAGTGGTGATCGCTGTTCCCAGACAAATACTGTTACAGAGGAGTGGCTTGTGAACTTGACAAAGAAAATATAGGAAGCGCTGTGGCCACTCTGCACTCACTGTGGGGAGGTTGGCCATCTGGGGCGACGCCACTGGCTCAAGTGGGGCCCGACGGGTCTCTTACGCCACCTGCCGGCCATCTTGAGATCCCTGTGCAATTGTCCTTTTTTTTTTTTAATATTTATTTATTTGGTTGTGCTGGTTCTTAGTTGCGGCACGTGGGCTCCTTAGTTGCGGCATGCGAACTGTTAGTTGCGGCGTGCATGTGGGATCTAGTTCCCTGACCAGGGATCAAACCCAGGCCCCCTGCATTGGGAGTGCGGAGTCTTAACCACTGTGCCACCAGGGAAGTTCCGCTGTTGTCCTTTTAATGAGACTTGCCATAGTCCTCTGAGGACAGGACATTGTGTCCCCACAGGTACTGGCATCGGTCCCTAAACCCACGGAAGCTGATTGAAGTGAAGTTCTCCCACTTGAGCAGAAATATGACCATGCAACGCACCATGAAGCTCTACCGACTTCCAGAGGCCAGTGGTGCTTCGGGGCCCTGGGCAGGGGCAGGGGGGAGGCCAAGGAGAGCCTCGCCCTCAGCAGGAAAGGAGCGGGGCCTGGGGGGGGTGTGGAGGGGGCTCTTACCAGAAAAGCAACTCAACCCGTAGTTTCCGGGTTCCTAGCCTTTCCATCCTGTCGTTCTGTTATCTGTAGCAAGGTTTTTATTTTAGTTGGACTTCCTCTGTTCTCCTGAGCCTACACCTGGGCTAGTTTCTCTGCCATCTGTTGGCAGACTCAGAGAACACCTATTCCGTGTAATTTTAGCCTAAGTGAAGCATAATGGAGAGAGGAATCCACTCACTGGTACGCAGCACATCCCAGGACCCAGCGGAAATGAGCCACAGAGCATCTGCTGCTCCCTCTGCCGAGTCAGGTGGAGGAGAGGTGGCTTGAGGTTGTGAGGGGAGCCCAGATTTCCAGTCCCAATCCTCCCGCCCAGATTTTGCCGCCGAAGGACTAGGCAGCCTGCAGTGAGCTGGTTTTCTCCTCTGGGCCTCGGTTTGCCTAGTTTGCCAATGAGACAGACGCTCCTTGTTCTCCTGTTGTGCCTGTCTTCAGGAGCCTAATGGATCTTAAAATCCCTTCTCTTCCCTCAGAGCTCTTCCGGGCAGTGTCAGCACAGTTATTGGATGCCTGCTGATCAGAGGGCTGCCCGCCTGGACTCATCAGCCACCAAACTGGATTAATCGCCCTGGGATTGGGCTGATCCACCCCTGGATTGGGGTCATTAGTGCCCTGCTTTGAGAGCCCGCTGCAGCATAGTTAGGCACTGCCCAGGAAACCAGCTTAGGGAGCCATGATGAGTGTCCCTTTGGGCCACTGGAGAGTGTTCTTAAAGTGTAGCAGCTGGAAGAATGTCTTTGGATCTCCCCGCCTGTGGGTGAGAACCCCAGCATGGCTGCTTTTTCAGTCCAGGATTTGAGGTGTCATTTGGGGAGCTACCATGTAGAAACAAGGTCACTAAGTGTTCCCTAGAGACATCAGGATTAGCAAGGAATTATGGCAGCTAGAGGTCCTGGAACTGCAGTTTTAAATTTATTTATTTACTTATTTATTTTTGGCTGCTTTGGGTCTTTGTTGCTGTGCTCAGGCTTTCTTTAGTTGTGGCCAGCTGGGACTACTGTTCGTTGCAGTGCGCGGGCTTCTCATTGCAGTGGCTTCTCCTGTTGCGGAGCACGGGCTCTAGGTGCACAGGCTTCAGTAGTTGTGGTGCCAGGGCTCAGTAGTTGTGGCGCACGGGCTTAGTTGCTCCGTGGCATGTGGGATCTTTCCGGACCAGGGCTCGAACTCATGTCCCCTGCATTGGCAGGCGGATTCTTAACCACTGTGCCACCAGGGGAGTCCCCTGGAACTGCAGGGTTTTTTTGGGGGTTTTTTTGCGGTATGCGGGCCTCTCACTGTTGTGGCCTCTCCCGTTGTGGAGCACAGGCTCCGGACGCTCAGGCTCAGCGGCCATGGCTCACGTGCCTAGCCGCTCCGCGGCATGTGGGATCTTCCCGGACCGGGGCACGAACCCATGTCCCCTGCATTGGCAGGTGGACTCTCAACCACTGCACCACCAGGGAAGCCCGGAACTGCAGTTTTAAAAGCAATTCCTGTCCCCAATAAAGATGTTAAAAAAAAAAAAAAGCAGCAATTCCTGTACACCTGAAACTAACACAACATTGTTAATCAACTATACTCTGATATAAAATTTAAAAAAAAAGAAGAAGAAGCAATTCCTGCATTAGGAAGCAGTTGTGTCAGGCAGTGACTGAGGTATATAAACTAACTCTACCCTGATTTCAGACTCGGCTGACCCCACCTTTGTGTATTAAGCCTTTGGGAATGTTCCCTCAGCCCCAGTATTTACTCCAGAGCATCACATGGGTTCATTCCACTGAAGCATTTTCTAAGGAGAAGCAGCTGTGGGGTGGGATTCTGGCATGAGATTAAATCCTGGGAGTTCTGTGCTTTTCTTCTGAATTTTACTTGCAGCAGTGTCCTGCCAGGGGCAGTACTGGGGTAGTGGTGTCCAAGTGGATAGGCAAGGCGGGCATCCAGTGTAGGCTCTACCAGGCCCGGGCTTCCATGGTGCCTGTGGCTGGGAGGCTGTCTGTGAAGTGCTCTAAGTCTATAGGAGAGTGAGCAGTGTAGGAAGAGATGAGCTGCAGTTCAGTGGGAAAAGGTTGTGAGGCTCGGAGGAGAGGGGCCAAGAAAGGCTTTACTGAGGCCCAGGAGTAGCACCGGGCTGGGCCTACCCCAGCACATCCATGGGGTGGTCAGGGTTTCTCCACCATGGCACCATTGACATTTTGGGTTGGGTAATTCTTTTTTTTTTTAATAAATAAATAAATTTATTTATTTATTTTTGGCTGCATTGGGTTTTCGTTGCTGCATGCGGGCTTGCTTTAGTTGCAGCGAGCAGGGGCTACTCTTCATTGCGGTGTGCAGGCTTCTCATTGCGGTGGCTTCTCTTGTTGTGGCGCACGGGCTCTAGGTGTGTGGGCTTCAGTAGTTGTGGCTCACGGGCTCCAGAGCGCAGGCTCAGTAGTCGTGGCGCACGGGCTCAGCTGCTTTGCAGCATGTGGGATCTTCCCGCACCAGGGCTCGAACCCGTGTCCCCTGCATTGGTAGGCGGATTCTTAACCACTGCGCCACCAGGGAAGTCCCTGGGTTGGGTAATTCTTCATCACGGAGACCGTCCTGTGCGTTGTAGGATGTTTAGCAGCATCCCTGGCTTCTACCCACTAGATGCCATCGCACCCCTCCCTCTAGTTGTGACAACCAAAAATGTCTCTGAATATTGTCAGATGTCCCCTGGGGACAAAATTGCTCCTGCTGAGAGCCACTGGGCTAGAGAGACAGAAGATCACAGCCAGAACAGCCACTGGTCCCGAGGGTGGAAGGTTTTGTGTTCTGTGTTAGGGAGTTTGGAACAGGGAGGGGTGTGACGGGCTGTGTTTTCTTAGGAAGCCGGCCTGGGCCATGTGGATAAGAGATTGACGCAGCCTTAGTCAAGGATGGCAGCCTTAACCACGAGGGAAAGGGCCAAAGACACTGCAGGGGCAGGACTTGTGCCGGAGTGGATGTGGACAGTGGGTGAGAGGGAGCTGCCTGGGATAACTGAGGAGTCTCTCTCGAGGGCCTGGGTGGATAGACTCAGGGTCGGGGTAGGAAGGGAGACAGTGTGAGGTTTTTGGTTCATGTAGGACTTGAGAGGGAGCCAAGGTGCTCATGGTCAGCACACCTGATGCTCTCTGGTTCTTTCTTCCAGACTCCCAAGACAGCTGGGCTGCGACCAATGGAAAAAAAGGACATTGCAGTAGTGCACAAGCTCCTCACCCAGTACCTGAAGCAGTTTCACCTCACGCCAGTCATGAGCCAAGAGGAGGTGGAACACTGGTTCTACCCCCAGGAGAATATCATCGACACTTTTGTGGTGGAGGTGAGTGGGGAGGGGTGTTCTGGGCCTCTGCCCCGTTGGCGGGGAGGCGTCCTCCCTAAGTGGCTGGAGTCCCCAGCCTCGGTGACTGAAGAGCGATTGATGGGAGTGTTGGCACCCTAGACTTCCTTGACCATCCGTGCTTGGTCCCCACTAAAGACAGGAAGTTGTAGCTTGCGTTGGCTAAGATGAGCCATTCCTCTCCCCCTCCCCCACCCCCACTGGTGACTCCCAGTAGAGAGAGCTGAGCCCCTCTCGGTCAGGTGAGCCTTCAACTCCCTGCCTGTCCCCGCTTGGTCTGGTGCCGGCCAGGTGTGCTGGGTCCTGGGAGCTGTGAGAAGGCCCTGGCACCACAGGCGGGGAAGGATCATGGCAGGTTCAGCCCATAGCTCCCCCTGGATTTTCCTTCCAGTTCTGTCCTCAAGTTCCCCCGGCCATGTGTTTTCTCCTCCGTGCATATCCTGTTTCAGTTTCCACCCATTCATCTAGAGCGGCAGAGCTGCCTGAGGGTGGTGGAGTGCAGTAGAAAACATTTTATTCCCAGGTTGCAGGAACCCTGTGCCCATGTGACACTGCCTTCTTCCTATTGTCTGCCCTTCAGAATGCAAACGGTGAGGTGACCGATTTCCTGAGCTTTTATACACTTCCGTCCACCATCATGAATCACCCGACCCACAAGAGTCTAAAGGCTGCTTATTCTTTCTACAACGTTCACACCCAGACCCCTCTTCTAGACCTCATGAGCGACGCCCTCGTTCTCGCCAAAATGGTAAGCAGCAGATCAGAGGGAAGGGTCCGTGGGGCGGTGGTGAGCACGGCTCGCAGGTAGCTGCCCACAGGCTGGGAGCTTTGAGGCCTCTTCCCCCTCGTGCTCCACCAGCCTAGCACTTTTCAGCCAGCAGCTCAAAACTAGGAGGGAGCAAGGAGCGCCCACACTAAGTGAAGGCATTGAACTCCTTCTGATTTATTTCAGTGAGTTTCGTTCTCACGGTAGGCACTGCCAAGGAGCCTGAATAGCCAGGCCTGCTCGGGGAGTAGAGGTGTTCTCCTTACGACCTCCCCAGGGTGGGAATGGGGAGATCGGTGTCTGTTGCGGTGAGTCATTGGAGCGGCTGACAGTAGAGCATGGGGGGAGGGGCCCGGGCTTCTCTTACACTGGAGAGGTCTCCAGGCAGTCCTGCCCCATGGGTTCTGCCTGCGCCTGGCCCAGCCCACTGTGCGCCAGCTGAACAATGACAGGCCAGTCGCTGCCCTGGGAGAGCTTCTGATCAAGCTGGTGAGATTTAGGAAGTGTCTGTTGCAGCCTCAAAGCAGCGTATCAAACGTCGTAAAATCCCTCGGTGCACAGAGGCCTCGGAGTTGGAATGTCAGGGAGTGAGGGAGCAGTGCAAATGCCCAGTGGCTCATGGGAGTCAGCTTTTCAGAGGAAAAGGTTCAGGGCTTGGTCTCCAGAGAGGGCTGTGGAAATTACGAGAGTGTTTCAGGGAAGTGTAACAAGGAACAGTGGGAGCGGTGGCCTGGACACTGAGTACACAAGTGTGTACTGAGGCGCACGCCGAGGAGAGGCCGGGCAGGGTGCTCAGAGCATCATAAGAACCACCCCCAGGGAGCGGGGTGCTGGCCGCAGTCTGGATGTAACATGGAAGCAGCAGGAGCTTCTGAAGGAAGATTGCTCCCCTGGCTGCCTGTGGATGATTTTGATATGATAGAAAAGGGCAGGAAGGTGAGGTAGCTTTCACCTGTCTTCACCTGTTCTTGTCTCTCCCTGCTGCCATGCAGAAAGGGTTTGACGTATTCAATGCACTGGATCTCATGGAGAACAAAACCTTCCTGGAGAAGCTCAAGTTTGGCATAGGGGACGGCAACCTACAGTATTACCTTTACAATTGGAAGTGCCCCAGCATGGGGGCAGAGAAGGTACGTACGCGCTAGGTGCCGCCTCCCACCGAGCTCCCTCGCAGTCAGGCCCACGGCTGGGCCTGTGTGGGTCAGGGAATTGGCGTCTCCAACGGAACCAGGACCTCGGGTCTGGGATCCAGCATCAGTCTGGACCCTTGAAAAGTCCCTCCCTCTGGTGACCAGACTAGGAGGGTCCGTATTCTCCTTTCAGCAGCTGATGTGAGGGTGGCGGAGGGCATGGGCCCTAGAGCCGCGCAGAAGCAGGAAGGTAGTCTCCAGCCTCTCCTCCCACCCGGTGAGCTGCCGCATCCAACTGGGGGCAGGGCTTCAGGACCGTCTCAGGACACTGTGCGAGTCGCGTGCCCCCAGTCAGGCAGGAAGGGAGAGTCTGAGGCCCTGAGGGGGTTTTCCTCTGCTGGGCTGCTGCCCTTATCCCAGTGTGGCCCTCCCTCCCCCGCCAGCTCCAAAAGGTGGCTCAGGGCCATGGGGGTAGCTGGCGTTTACGGGATGACTGACAGGTGAGGGCACCCTTGTGCCCAGTAGTCCTCAGGCTGCCGCAGCTGCTTTCATTAAAAGATCTGGTGTATAAAGCATCAGAGGAGGTTGGGTGAGAGCCCCGGGCTCGCTGTGAGCCTGCTCACTGAGCACGGTGGCGCTCTGCGGGCTCTACCAGTCATTGGGACTGCAGGACTGGGCGGGGGAGTGGGAGAGGCTTTGGACAGCTGTCACCTCAACTCTGCCTCTCCCCCCTTGGCTCTCCTAGGTTGGGCTGGTGTTACAGTAACCAGTTGCCAGTGAGATTCTGGATAAAGCCACTGAGAATTCAAACCAGGAAATGGAGCCCCACCACTTGTTGGTCCAGTTTTCACAAACGTGAGAATCCCTGGCAAAGGGACCAGAACTGAACTGGTTTTACAAACCGCCACTGAACTTGATGATTGTATTGCAATGGCGTAGGCTGCGTGATGTCACCTCTGGCCGTGTCTCTGGTCTCCCTGTTTTCCAATTAATCACATCATTATGCAGCCATGGTCAAGGGAATGTAACTGCTGAAAACTAGCTCGTGATTGGCATATTATGGAATTAACGGGTGAATAATAAAAGTATATATATATTATATATATATATATAAATATTTTAAATATCTTTCATGTTCCAAATGTACAAGGATGTTTGGTCTCTAATGAAAAACTGAATCCAGATCATTCCTCAAAATTAGAATCTCAGGCCAGTGCCAGACAAACACGTTGGTGCAGTGAATTGTTTCCTTCTGAAAGCAGGCATTGACTTTTCTTGGGGGAGCAGGAGAAAGAGGATGTGGGGAATATTATCCAGTTCCCCTCTGAATCAGCTGGAATACTGGCTTCGAGAAGGCGGGCTGGGGTGGAAGGGCTGTGCAAGCTTTGGGGAGAGCTCGGCTCTCTTAGAACGGCAGGTGGAGTCCTGGCTGGGGCTGACTCAACTCGGAGCTTTTCCTGCAGGGGCCGCGCCTTTTCTGCATCCTGAACCTGGGCAGCGGGGATGAGCTGTGGAAGCGGGTTTCATGAATCAAGTCCCTCTTGCAATCCTCTTGGCCTGCTCCCTGTAGGAAGTCATCCTGCCAACTGAGTTTTAAATCAGGGCTCATTAGCCAGCTGTTGCCAACCGTATATTACGGGGATCAGTCCCCTGTGAGATGATGTTTTTCCACTGCCTGGGGTGACTGGCAGTTTGAAGGGGACCTTTGACCTCCTTGTAGCATCTGGATCGTTGTGGAGACCACATCAGTGCAAATCCTGCTTAGCTCATCTTAGAGCAAAGAGCCAGGAGGCCCCTGATGCCCCCAGGGTGGTTGGGCAAGGATGGCGTGGGGCCGACGATACCCAGACCTCCAGCCACCAGCCCTTGGCCTGTGCCTTCCAACCCATTAGCCATCTCTCATGCTCCTTTCCGAGACACACAGCCTGCGAGTAGCGGCAAGGAGTGGTGGCTAGACGCTGATCTGGACTTGGCGACAGAAATGATTTCCTGTTGTCGTTGTCTGAGTCTGATTTTCACTGATGGTGTTTTGTGGATTTTTGTGGTGGTGGTGATGGTTGCTGATGCTGCTGGTGGCCCCCGGAATAATGGAGCTTCTGGTCGCACGGCTGTCGTGTAGGCATCCCTCAGTTGTGCTCAGCCCAGTGGCTTGGGGAGGATCGGGCTGTGAACTGTCGGCAGCAACCCATGTCCAGGCTTGTATGTAAGTTTTGCTCTAGGAGGAGGTAAATGGTGTGGGGTGGGGTGCTTCCACCTGGCTGCTTTCACCTCTCAGCTACTTGTAGAGGGGAGGAAGCCTTAGCTCGCAGGCCTGTAGGGCCGTGTTGCAGGCTGTGGGTTTTGGTGAGCTATGCCAGAGGCTGATTCTGCAGGGTCCCCAGAGCTGGAGGGAATCGTGTGCCTGGGATGGGGCTGTTCTGCCCCTGCACACGCAGGGGTGCTGCCAGCTTCCCGCAGATGGCTGCTGGAGCCAGCAACTCCACTGATTGGCTTTTCATCAGAGGCCTCTAGGGGCCTCCCTTCTCCTTGTCGTCCCCGTGCTGCAAACTGCAGGCACTGATCATGGCTGACCTTTGACTCCTTGACTCCGAGATGCCCAGACCAAAGAAGCTGCTGTTCTTAGCAAGGTGTGCACTGCATTCCACGGACGGTGGGAGTCGGAGAGGCAGGGCTCGCCCCACAGCCATCGGACACACCCCAAGGCCCAGAGCAGCCCGCCCTGTGCAGGCTTCTAAGGATGTCAAAGAACAGAGTGCCCAACTCTCCTACCTTGGGCAGGACCTGGAACTTGGAAAAGCTCCCTGTCACAGGCTTGGTCAGCTCGGGGCCAGGTCCCAGCCCGAGCTGCCTCTGAAATTTGAGGTGCACGACAGCGCCGGGAGTGAGCTTTGCCTTGGTGACTGAAGTCACGGAATGGAAACTGTGAGGCCCGTGCCTGTTCTGGAAGAAACAGATTTCCTGGAGAGGCCCCAGTGTCTCCCTCCAAAACCCTGCGACTGCTCCTTGGACTCTGCCGTTGTCTCCTGGTAGGGACCCTGCCGCCTTCAGCGCCGCCGCCGCCCAGGTCTGCGGGAGTCGGCTCGGTGGTTGCTGTTAGTCTCCTTTTTGCCCAAACAGCCCCTGGGTTCTTCACGCGACTCGTTCCAGGACTTCAGGTCAGAGAGCTCAGAGAGAACCAGTGCTGGGGGTTTGGGGCCTTGCAGGATGGTGGACCCGTGGCTGGCTTGAACCCAACGAGGGAAAGGCCCGGGGCCTCCATACTCATCCGTGGGGACCTGCCTTGGGCAGCTCCTCTTGGTGGGCTTCCCGGGTGTGGCCCTTAACCTCTGCCTCCAGCGCTGGGCTCTCGGACTCCATGTTCCAGATGTTCACTCCTGCCTTTGGATTGACTCTGCATTTGACCCCTGACCCTGTGGCACATTCCCACGGCCTCCTCACTCTGTAAGGAGAGAGCTGGGGAGAAAGGAGGCCTCAGCTCTGGACTGAGGTCAACTACATAGGGCTCGTTTCCCCCACGCGTGCCCACTTCCGAAGATGCGGACATCTGGTTTGAAGGCCGGCCCACACCAAGCCACTTCAACACCTCGGTTTATGGAAAATTTCAGGCCTTGCTGCAGCTCCCTTCTAACTGCCGTCACATACTTGCTGAAGCCCGGGGTGGGTGTCTTGAATTCTTTGTCCAAAGATGGCCCAAAGGCCTGGATAGCTTCACAGAGCTACAGCCAGGGAGAGGGTGGTGGCAGGCCGGGGTGGGGTGTGGTGCAGGAGCGTGTTTCTGGCCGGTGCCTCCTCACCCAGGGGCAGCCTTCCTGAGGCCTGGCCCGCCTGCCCCAGAACCAGAGGAGAGCTGGGGCTGTGGTTTACTACTGCAAGGTGACGGTAGGCCTGCAAACAGACCGTCCCTAGGGACGCCGTGGGGGAAATTTCACTCAATTCAGTGCAAAAATATTGACTGCCGGCCGGCAGGGTGCCACATCGGGGAACAGGGAAGTGGGAAGCTTCACCTTTCTGTCTTGGCTTTTCTCCAGGCTGTGGGAGGGCATCCATTTCCGGGGTGGGGGGAGAAATGCCAAATGCATTGTTGTTCTGCTTGGTACATCTCACTTGTTTCTAATAAAGGAAGCAGCTGAACAAAACCCTCCCGCCCTCCTGTATTCCTCTGGTCAGCAGGTGGCCGTGGAACCGATGCAGCCCCCGGCCTGGGCTGGAGCCCTCTCGCTCTGCAGGGAAGACCCTCGTGACCACAGCACCGGGCAACTTCTGAACACCTTCCTTTGACAAGGCTGCCCTTTCAGGGCCAGCTTCGCTCTTTGCCCCTAACCTCTCCCACCCGCCAGCAAGGAGCCGGTACTGACTCAGGTTCCTCTGTGTAAGAGGAGCAACCAGGCTCAGCGCCAGCACCCTCGGTCTGGGTCAGCGTGGCTCCTCTGACGGAGGGCGCAGGCACCGCCCCTCCCCCTTGTCCAGATGTCACACCTCCCCTTGCAGGCCAGGGGCCGGGTGGTTCTGTTGAGACACTGGGGGTGCTTTTAATGCTGCAGGCCGGCAGGTCCCACTGAACCAGAAAGGTTCCCAGGAAGGGCCTGAGAAACCGCATCTAGACTTCCTGTGTGTCGTGTGTGTCCCCCCGCCCACCCCCTCTTCTCTTCCTCTGGACCTTTTCATCCATTCCCCGCATGGCTGGTGCTTCCGAGCCCCTTCCCGGGGAACCTGGGCCCTGAGCGGCACCCTGAGAGGACACAGGATCTGCCCCTGGGATCATCCGTGAGGCCTTTTCCCAGTCCTCCTAGACCCCCACCTTACGTCTCTCCCCAGCCCCAGACCAGCTGACTCCAGCTCCTGACAGCGGGCCTGTGGGCCTTCGCTCCCGTCTTAGGTTTGGGCTGGGAGAACACAGCCCTGTGGGTGGCCTCCACCCAGGGGTCTCCAGAATTACGAGCTGTGTTTCTTCTTTGCCCCCAGCTCCCATAATCAGTTCCTGTCAGCTTTTTTGCCTTAAAGACTCTCGCCCTTTGAAGGCCATCTTCCCAGCCTTTGGGCTCTTCTCCTAGCAGTAAACCCTTCCTCTGCTGCACCACGCCAGAGACGAGAAGCAGGACGGGGGGCTCAGCTGGGGCGCCCGGGTTCACCTGACAGGAGCCCCAGCCCAGGCCCTGCGGGGACCGCACAACTCTCAGTTGCCCTTCATATGCCAACACTGGACCTGGCCTCACCGTGCCCCCAACCGTGGGGCTGCAGTTTGGCCGCCTGCCTCTCCTGACAGCCGTGAGTGTTGTGTACCAAGGCCGCCCAGCCCATTCCTTCACGGTTCCTGGACAGGGGGGCATCTGGGCCCCTTCAGAGTCTGATTGTCTTCTTTCAGACACACTAATTCCTCAGAACCAAATGCCCCTCTTGGTGTAAACCGAGAGCAGGGTGAGGCTGTCACTTCCTGCATCAGGCAGGAAGGTGGAGACAGCCCAGCCCTGGGTTCTATGGGAGCAGCTTCCAGCCCCAGCCCAGCCCAGCCCCTGCCCCAGCCCACCCTCCGGGAACTGCCGTCAAGCTCAGCCCTTGTTCAGGGTTGGTGCTGTTGCCTGAGGGAACCCCAGATGCCAGGGCTCCACATTTAATCCCAGAAAGTCACCTTTCTGATAGGTCTCCTCTGGATTCTGCCTTCTGGTGTCTGGGCACCTCTCCCAGCATCTCTAGGGGGGCCTGGGGCGGCCCGCTGCTTTCCAGGCCTTTGTCTAGAAGGCTGGTTGGCTGGTGGAAGGAGAGTTCCAGGTCTCTGGGATTCGTCTACTGAGCAGACAGGGGCCTCGAACCCAGCTGAGCCTGGAAAGGGGGACTCTGTCTGGAGTCCCTCAGAGGCCTGTCCCCGCCCCCTTGAGGGCCACAACAATCCTGCTCTGGCAGAAGCCCACCTACCTGCCCCGCTCCCCGTCCAAGGCCCCTGGTGTACATGCTGTGGGGGTGGCTTTGTGAACTGCTGTCCTCACAGTCTTGTGATGCTGGCAGCAGCTCTGAGCCAAGAGGAAGGGTCAGGGCTATTTTGAGCTGCGGCAGCTCCTCCAACACCCCTGGCTGTCTTAGACAGGGGAGCCCAGATGCAGCAAGAGGCCCAGGGGACGCTCCCTCTGCCCCGTCCCTCCTCATAGGCCTGTGGGTGTGGCCTCAGAGGTGCTCAGGGCGTGGCAGTGGTAAAGTAAACTTGCTTCTTTATTTTGTTCTGCTGTCCTCTCCAGGGCTCTTCTAAGACAAGTTAAAAATCTCCTCCTAGGTTTACCCAGGGCTGAGCCTCCCTCTCCCTGCTTGCTTTAACAAGGGAGCGGCGCTCAGGTTCCAGAGCTGGAGGGAGGAGCCCAGAAAGCCTGGAGGGGGAAGGAGGGCCTTACGGGGTGGCTAACGCCTGGGGAGGGGGCAAGGGGGTGGCTGGGCTCCTTGTGGGAAGGAGGCTGGGACGGGGCAGAGGGTGGCTGAGGGCTTACATGTCCTGCTCCCCAAGTCTCCTGGCAGCAACGGGCCTGGCTCTTCAGAAGCCACGACGACCAGGTGGGCTGAGCACCTGAGGAGCTGGGGGCATCTCACAGCCCAGGGAAAAGATCAACTGCCTGTTCTTCAGGAGGGGCTGAGGCGGCCCTCAGCACCCAGTTGAGAACAGATCCTGGCGGGCAGGCTAAGTGGGAGGCTGGAGGGCTGGCCCTCCGTCACCCCTCCTCTCCAGAGGAGGAGAGGGCCTCCGCTGACGGATGCAGACTGGCACCTGCAGAACCCAGGGTGGCTCAGCTGTGCCGTCAGGAGCGCTGGATGCAGATGTGGACAAAGAGGGTGGCTGGTGACAGTGAGGCCCCGTCCTTGGAAAGCAGGTGGATGTGGCGGTATCCTGCCGGGAGGGTAGCCCGGTGTCAGCTTCTCTGCCCACCGCCCTGCGGGGCCAGGCTCTCAGAGGGAGTGGGCAGCCCGGGTGAACAGGGTCTTGGAGGCCCGGCCCCCCTTCTCTTTCCACCCCCGTCAACCCCACCAACCTTGCTTCAGGCTGCTGAGAGGCAGTGTAAACTGGCCCACAAAGTCATTGGGGGACGTGGCGTCATAATCTTCTACCACGAACCGGACCAGCACCAGCTCCGGAGCCCGCAGCTGGAACTGCAGGGTCTGTCCCCAGCGGGGGTTGAAGCCTAGGGCGCAGGCCTGACCGTCAAGAGCCCGCCCTGCACCTGCCCCGCTCCCCGCTATCTGCCCCCAGCTCGCCCCAGCAGGGCCCCCACCGTTGTTGAGCACGTAGTTGGTCTCCTTGCAAGCACAGTCTGCGGGCACCCCGTGGATCTCAATGCGCACCAGCGGGTCCACGATGGAGTTTGGCTTCTCGGCATTCAGCTTGGGCAGCTGCTGCGCGGTCAGCACCTGCGCGGGAGCGAGGGGAGCTGCAGCCTGGCCCTCCTGCTCAGGACCTGGAGGCAGACCGCCCTCCCGCGAGCTGTCCCCAGGCCTCTGCTATCCTCAGGCTGGCACCCCGCAGACAGGGACCCCAGGCAGGGTGTGGTCCAGGCTGCTGACCTGGATGGTGAAAGTCGTTCTGGGGGGTCCAGGACACTCAGGGTCAAAGGTTGTGTCAGGCTGCCGCAGACAGGCAGGTTTCAGGACATAGCCGCACTGCCCATTGATAAGGAAGCGCCCGGCATTGAGGTCCATCTCATAACCTGGCGTCTGGAAGTTCAGGGCCACTGTGGACACAGCGGGGGCAGGGCAGGGGCTCTCAGCGGCCCTCTCTTCACTGCTCAGTTTCAAGAGTCTCACTGCCCTCCCCACCGGACACACCTCATGGGGCGAGGACTCAGCTCTCTCTAGAGAGGGCCCAGGGTCCCACTGCCTGGATAGTGATATCCCACCCCTACCATGGCTGGGGGGTTTCACGGCAGCCTCCACAGCTGGAGCCGGAGGGTGGGGCTGGGGCCGGGCCAGAGGCAGGATCCAAGGAAGCCCCATGTTTCCCTCCCTGCCCCCAACGGGACCAGGCTCCTCTCCTTCGGCTCTGCTCAGCCTCCCTCCAGAACACACGCTCGTCAGCGTTGCTTAGTGGGGACTGCCGGGCTGTGCGTGTGTGTGTATGAGGGGCACGTGGGAGCGGAGGTTTTGAATTTCCACCTGCATGAAAAGTTTTGAGATTGTGCACTGGCTCGTTTACACAAACGAGCCTGCTTTGTGTTTCCCCACCTTCCTTGTTGATCAGTCTTTTAATCACTGGCATCTATAGGACTCATTTCTCCACCTTCTGGAAAGCTGTGCGGCCTCATCACCGCTGGGGCCGCCGTGGCCCCCTGCCCACCCCCTCTCCCCGGCGCTCCCACTCACCCAGCTGACAGCCCGAGTTCCACATCTCCTGGGGGTTGTAGTTGGCGGAGTTCATCCGCAGCCCCAGTGGGTAGACACGGGTCAGTTGGCAGGCATTGTGCCTGATGAAGCTGTTCCCTGAGCGAGAGTTGGGGCAGGACTGTGACAGCCCCTGGGCTGTGGCTCACCGGGTGCCAGGGCCTGTCCCCTCCCCTCCCCCACCTCCAGAGACAAGCTGGGAACAGAGGCTGAACTCCCATCCCCAGCTCCCCCGCCCCGGCTCCTTGTTCTCTCTGATGAGGGGACGGGGGTCCTCACAAGGAGGCTGCTGAAGTCCAGAGAGGGGCAGGGACCCCCCCCCCGCTCCCGCCGCCTGACACTGCCTCCCACCCCAAGTCCCCACGTTCCCAACTTGGTGGGTGGAGCACTTGGCCCCAGGCTGGCATCCCCTGTCTTTCATGGCTCATCCCACAAGCACTCCTCCAGCCACGCCTCTGGTTCCAAGAACCCTTCCTGTACCTCAAGCCTCCAGGCCTTGGGCCAACCTGCTCCTCCTGTCTGAAGTCCCCTCCCCCTCTTCACCTGGCTGCTTCCGCCTCATCCTTCAGTCAGGTGTCTTCTCAGCCACCACTTGCTCGGGAACCCTTCTCTGGTCTCACCCCCTCCTGCTGGGCTTCCCCAGCCTCCGTCATGCCTGTCCTGCCCGACTGATCACCCGGCACCGTAATTGTCCATCTGTGTCTGGCCCCACCACTAGGCTGTGAGCTGGTGAAGGCAGACAGCAGCCTCCCCCTTCCCTGTGCCCTTTTCCCTCTACGTACGCCTGGCCGGGTGCCGGGCATGCGCTGGGCACTCATTCCCTGAGCCCCTCTTTTCACTGCCCCCGAAGCCCTTTCGCACTCCTTTCCAGATCAACTTCAGCACCTACCACCCACCAGGAGCCTGCAGGTCCCCCAGAGGCCCGACGTCCCGGCTCCTACCTGCCTCTCGGATGAGCTTCTTGGCCTTGCGCTCGCTGAGGGAGCTGACCTGGCAGGGCTGGGGCGGGGCTGGGGCAGGGCGCAGGGTCCGCAGGCGGCTGGCACAGCAGTACACGGCCAGGGCCGACAGCTCCGGGGAGATCTGCTTGGCCTGGGAGACGAGCCTCAGCGGGGGTCTGCCCGCTCCAGACCCCTGGTCCTCCCACCTTCCTTCCCTCTGCCACCTGCCCCCAAGCTCCACAGTGGCCTCAAGCCCCTGCCCAGCCCGGGCTGGCCCAGCCAGGCCCACTCACCCGCCGCCTCTGCTCTGGGGCCCCCGCCTCCTCTTCTTCATCCTCGTCTTCGTTGTCCTCCTCCCGGTCTGACAGAATTCGACCGTCCTCATTCCGAGCAGCTGGCAGCCTCTTCCCCTTCACCAGGACCCGGCCTTTCAGCTGCTGTAGAGACCAACACGGAAAAATTAAGCCCTTTTGCCCCTGTGTCGGCTGGTCAGTCTATCACTCAGCCACCACTGTGTGAGGGGCTGGCCCAGGGTGGCGAGCAGCGAAGGAGACACAGATGAGTGATGTTTCTAATAGGAAGAAACCTATGAGGGAAACAGCCCCATCCACAGGGGACTGGCCAATGGGGTCCCTCTAAGCATCAGCATCCTACACAGCAGCCAGTAAAATGAATGAGGCGGCTCAGGGTTGAAAGAGACGGTGCTCTCTTCAAAAAAGATCTCGTGAAAGAAGCGCATGTAGAATATGTGTTCACGTGATCTTCGTGCACCATTTGAAAGAGAAGATAGCTATGTACATAGCTATATATATGCGTGGGAAAGTTCTGGAAGGATACACAAGACACTGCTGAAGATGCTCACTTCTCCAGAAATAGGACGGGGGGAGCGTGAGTGGAGGAAAATCCGTGTTCCATTGTGTATGCTTTTCTGCGGCTCCATTTTTTCTTTTACCATATGTATGTTATTTTCATACCGACAAAAAAATCACACACAAAGGTGAACCTACATTCCTTGCATAATTTGGGATTGGAAGGAGGAGGAGAGTTTTCTCAAAGAGCCCCAAAAGGATGAGTGTCCTGAAGGGGCAGATGAAATGCTCTGGGGGTTGGGAGGAAAGGAGGAAGGACCACTTCTGGCCAGAGAGCTGAGGAAGTTGTTAAGGCCACAGGAAGAGGCCCTTTACGCTGAGCTAGAGCTCTAAGCAGGTGGCGCTTGGCGAGCACAGATGGCTAGGAAGGGAGCTTCAGATGGAAGAGACAGTGTCAACCAAGGCCTTTGAGATGGGAATGGCCGAGCCTGCAGGACTCCGTGGGCAGAAGGCAGAGCGGGGAGGTCAGGGCCAGGTCGTAGAGGGCCTTCGATGCCAGGTGACAGGGTGGGGTGTGTCTAGTCAAAATGGAAGGCAGACAAGTGGCAAGACCACAGGGTGGCAGATGTCAGATGAACGGAGAAGCGGAGGAAGGTTAAGACAGAGAGAGGGGAGGGGGCCTGAACAAGGGAGGTGGATGTGGCCCTCGGAGCCAGACCCTCCCCCCACCCAGGCTGGGGGTTCGGGAGCATCACCTCTGGGGACGGCAGCTCTTCAGGGTTCTGGGAGTCCAGCAGCTGCGTCACCAACATGTCCCCTAGGATGGTGTGGAGGTGACGGGCCATGGCAGCCTGCTGCTCCAGCCCACAGTGGTTCTCGAGGGACAGGATGACGGGGTACGGAGACAGCTGTGGGAGGGAAGGGCAGCAGCTCAGTCACTCACCCCTCCCCCACCAGGACCCCTGCTATGCCCGGCCCCCAACCCCTTTCAGGCCAGGCAGGCAAAGGCAGGGCTCTGCAGAACCCACTCTGGGGGAGACTGAGTGCGTGGATATGGGACACACTGGGGTCAGTGTGCACGTGGAGGGGCAGAGGTCAGATCTGGGGCCTCGGGGAAGGGGTGGAGTGTCTGGGGAGCTGAGGGTGGCTGCAGGAATGTTTTTCTTTTACAAATGTTCTTTATCTGTTAATGACACTGACCATGTCGTTTAGGTTGCACACTTTTGGTCCCAGCCCATCATTTGCTGACGGTAAGGTTTGTATAGCTCGACAGAAGTTGCAATTTTATGTAGGTGCAACACTGAGCCTCTCTTTCACGATTTTCTCTTTGCGAGTCACGATTAAAAGGTCCTTCCCTACCCACAAGGTTTTCTTCTGGAAATTTTACGATTTTAATACATTTACTAAATATAAGGGTGGGAGAAGGGAGCCTCTCACCCAGCTTTATTCTACCCCATTGGGCAGTTGTCCCAGCAGGACTTGGTGAAAGTGAGTCCCTGGGCAGGGGTTTCTTTTGTTTCGGGGGGTTTTTTGTTTTGGGGTTTTTTTGGCCGTGCCACACGCGGCATGCAGGATCTTAGTTCCCTGACCAGGGATCGAACCCGTGCCCCCTACAGTGGAAGCACAGAATCTTAACCACTGGACCACCAGGGAAGTCCCAGGGGTTTCTTCTGGAAGGACTGAGACCAGCTGATGTCATGGGGAAGGCTCTGGGGCTGGGCGTGGGAGTCCCAGGGCTCACCGTGAAGGCATGGTCACGCACTGCCTGGATCACGTCTCGGAAGAGGATCTTGGAGGTGAGGGTGTGGCCATGGTAGATGACCGGCTCCCCTCCTGGCCCCTCCCAGCAGTCAAGCTCCACACAGCGGCATCCCTGGGCAAAGGCTCTGCGGACAGATGGATGGATGGGCAAGGTGTCATATGGGTGGCACAGAGCAGGGCGATGGACAGGCCCCCAGGTAGGCCCCAGGAAGCCCATGGCGGGAGCTGAGCCCCATGTCCATCCCCAAACTGGCTCCCAGACATGTTCACTCCCACCATCCCCCCCACTATGGTACCTAACATAGGCCTCGGTGCTGCTGGGCCCACCGATCTGAGAGTCGGTCAGGTAGGTGTTATGGGAGGAGGAGATGAAGTAGTGGGCCAGGGGCTGGTTCATGTCCTGGAACACACACGTGTGGGCCGGGTTCAGGGCAGCCCCCTCAGGCGACAACAGGTACATCATGAAGCCATCCAGAGTCATCAGCTCGTGCTGCTTGGCTGAAGGAATGGGCAGAAGAGAGCATCACGGGGGACCCCTTTGTCTGGCCCTAAAATGCCTCAAAGCTCACTCAACTTAGTAATAGTGAGCACCTGTCTACTGACTGGACTCCACGTAAGTTACGCCTTTTTTTTTTTTTTTTGGCCACACCTCGCAGCTTGCGGGATCTGTTTCCCGACCAGGGATTGAACCCGGGCCACGGCAGTGAAAGGCTGGAATCCTAACCAGTAGGCCACCAGGGGACTCCCAAGTTATGCCATTTAATTTCAACCCAACCCTGTGAGGACGGTACATTACTATGCCATTTTACAGATGTGGCAGCTGAGTCTCAGAGAGGCAAGGTAACCTGCCCAAGATGGTGCCCACAGCCTGTAATAGCAGAGCCCACTTAGCTGGGAACCCGGACCTGTCAGATGCCGAGCCCTGGGCCGTGTTGGCCCCAGCCCCATCTGTCAGACCCCTCACCTGTCTCGTTGAGCTCATAGGTGTGGATGAGCTGCTGGGCGTGGGCCAGTGTGGCGTCATCCTCACCCTGGTCCTCCAGGAACTCCAGCAGCTCGGGGGTGCTCAACACCCGGTCCTCGCCCGAGTACCGATGGAAGATCTCCTCCAGCTCGGGGCGTTTCAGCAGCCGTCGCAGAAACTCCTCGATCTCAGGCCCCTCCAGCCACTCATTGTTGGAGCGGTCACACTCCTGGAGAACAGGAGGGAGAGATTCAGAGGAGGAGGACACCCTGGGAGAGTTGGCCTGCGCTGACACGCCCGTCATCCACCACGTCTGGGAAGGAGGCACTGTCCGCAGTTTCACAGGTGGAGAAACTGAAAGCTAGCCAGGCTCCGGGTCTCACTCAGACTCACACAGCTGCTAAATCACAGGGCTGGGATTCTAAGAAAGGACTCGGGTTCATTGCCTGTTCCTCTGCCCCACGACCTACTCCAAGAATCAAGATGTGGGAGGAGACACTGTGAGCCCCGGGCAGGGCTGAGCCCCGGGCAGGGCTGAGCCCCGGTGCCAGAATCCCCCCTCCCGTGTGTATACGCTACCGTTCTCAGCCTCACACGTTCACACCCAGGGGCAGTGAGCAACACATAACAGAATTCACGTGGCGCTATCGGCCCAGGTGCACTGGTGCCGTGGCCCCTTCTGTCTTTTGGGGTCACAGTCAACATCCACACAGGTGTCTCCACGTGATCCAACTGGGCCACGGATGCACAGCCCACCTCCGTGGGCCCCGTCTGTGCTCCCACATGTGGGGTGTACATGGTCACGTGTGGAGGTGCCACACATGCCACAGTGGAGGGGGGTGCGCTCCTGTGTGTACCCGTGAGCCTGAGGTCCTCCCTACCTGGGCTCTGCCTGAGGGTGAGGAAAGGAGCTCTGGGCCAGCACTCCCATCCTGGCCCAGTGGCTTCACTGGGTTGAAAGTGTACCTAGGCCCAGATGTGGCCTTTCTGCAGAGAGAGGCCACTCTCCACAAAAGCTGGCGGGTGGGAAGGGGGAGGGAACTGGTGGCTCAGATGGCTGGGGGAAGGCAGAGAGCAGGTGGGAAGGGGGAGGGAACTGGTGGCTCAGATGGCTGGGGGAAGGCAGAGGGCAGGTGGGAAGGGGGAGGGAACTGATGACCCAGATGGCTGGGGGAGGGCAGAGAGCAGAGGCCAGAATGGTGGCAGATGCCCACCTTGAAGAGGCCGTAGGCGTACATGTCGTTCATGTCCACGTTGACCATGCGGAGCAGGTTCTTGATCTCCTTGAAGCTCATCTTACTGTCCTGGTTGGAGTCCGCTCGATGCAGATAGAAGTGGATCCAGGTGTGGGTGCTCAAGAAATACTAGAGACAGGTTGGGCCCAGCCCCCTGCTGACAGGTAACTGACAGGTATGGCATACCCCCACCCCCGCCCTGGGGGCTCCCAGGTTTGGGGGCTGTGGTTTCCCCTCAGCCTGTGGACCCCCTGAGTGCCCCAGCCGCACGTCCTCCACGGGAACGGGCTCCCCGTCACCACCCTCGGTTCTTAAGACAAGGGGCTCTATCTCAAACCGCGGTTCCCTAAGGGCGGAGCCACGCCTCCCCTGGGCCTGAGGGTCCTCCCGGCACACGGCCGGCCCCCCTCCCCGCGCGGTTCGCTGCCTTCCCCGGGAGGATATTGGTCGAGGCGCTCGCGCTGGCTCATGGCATCGAGGCGCGCGCGCAGCTTGGCCAGACCGCGCACCCAGCGCTGCGCCTCCTCGGCCGTAGGCGCCGCCAGGTCCAAGTTCTTGCGACGCCCCTTGAAGGCGATGGTTAGGCAGCGCGCCGGCTCGAAGGCGCCCCCGAAGCGCCGCAGGCCCTCGGACTGGTGGCCCTCGCGGACGGCCTCGATGTGCTGCACGAAGACTGCGGAGAGGGACGGGACGCGCGCGGCCGGGTCAGGGCGGCGGGGCCGGGCCTCCACTGTCCCCAGCCTGCCCGCGCCCGCCCGGGCCCCAGCTCACAGATGTGCTGCGAAGGCGCGCGCGGGATGCGCCGCTGGAACCACACGCTCAGGCCGTCCTCCTGCAGCCGGTACAGCCGCTCCTTTTGCCATGTCCGCGAGCGGATCTTGCAGAGCCGGGAGCCCCGCAGCATGGCGCGCACGTCCTCGTCCTCCGTCAGGCCTGCGGGGGCGGGAGGGGATGGGCATCCTGGCTGGCCCTGCTTGCAGGTTCCCTCCACCCTCCTCCCAGCAGGGAGGTGCGGCCTCCTCCCCAAGCCTCTGTAAACTCTCCCAGGCGGCTCTGCCTCTCCCTGTAACAGGCCCCAATACCGGCTTTGGCTGTAGGCTCTTTGGCCCCAAGGCCTGTGCTTGGTGTGTCCCACCCAGGCCACCCTGGGAGGGGTGCCAGTAACAGGCCTGCCCTCCCCCGTGTCAAGCAGCCTCGTCTGGAGGCCCTCAGAGCAGAGCCCAAGGCGGCGCCTGGGACTCAGGCCTCGCTAAAGGTCACTCTTTCTGCCACTCCCCTCCATCACGGCCTCCAGCCTTCAAGCCTGGAATCTGCCATCAACAGCCTTTTCCCTTGACACGAAAACCTGACCATCAAGAGGGTAGTCTCACTATCTAACCTAAATCTTTCCTGCTGCAACCCAAGCTCCTCACCTCTGCTTTCCCGAAGACAAGGGAGGACAGCAGAGGTCACTCTGGCTCCAGGGTCTCAGACCAAGCATGCCAGGCCCAGTCCTGCCTTGGCCAGCCTGGGGCTGATCTCCAGATGCCCTGGTGGGGCCCAGCTGAAAGCATGATCTCCTGTGACACTTGGTATCCCCCTTGCCCAGCCACTGTCACAACCCCGTGTAACCCCTGAGCCCACATGTGCTCTCCGGTCACAGCGTCCATCCTTCTTAATAAGACAAAATGCTTACAAAGTACCTACTACATGCCAGACCCCACTCACGTGTTAACACACGAGGAAACAAGTGCAGAGATGCTTCAGCAACTTGCCAGAATTCCATGGCTGGGGAGTGGCAGAAGCAGGCTTCAGACCCTGGAGGTCAGGCTCCAGCACCTTCGCCCTTGGCCACTACACTGACCCCTCTGCTCCTTCTATCCTCCTCCCTCCCCCAACTCCCTGCAACCACCCTGGGCTTGAGGACCTACGAAAGAGCAGGGTCCGAGGAGTCAAATACCAGCTCTGTCACTCCCCAGTTACACGGCCTTGGTGGCACTACCCTGTGACAGCTCTAAGCCTCATGTTCGCCATTCATAAAGTGGAGACCACAATAGTAGCTGCTACGAAATCCAAAATTCAGTCAAGATGCTGCCCACCCTGGTAGGGCCACACCCTGCTCAGATCTTCCTCAGCAGGGGTCAGAACCAAAGGTTTATGAGCCAGGGGACAACAGAACGTGTGGAAACCAGACCAACTGTAGGGTCCACACCCTTCGGAAGGACGGAGGCAGCCAGGAGTGGATGAAGGCCCAGAGTTCCCAGGGAACCGAATCTGGATTTATATGTGACGCCTCCAGATTTTTCAATGTTGGCAATTAAATCAAATTGAAACAAAAAACCCCAAAACACCACTGTTTGGGCCAAAAGAAACAAGACAGTGGGCCTCTCTTCCTCCCTTTATTTTAACAAGCTCCCAATACTGGGTTTGGCTTTAGGCTTTGTGGCCCCAAGGACTCTGCTTGCCCAGCTGCAAACCCTGACCTGAGGAATCAAGTCTAAATTCCTGGGGCTTCCTCTCACTCTCTCTAGGAGCCTTTGTAGGATCATTCTCCCATCTCTTCCTCAGACTGGGGTCCTTCAAGGACCACCTCCTCCAGGAAGTCTTTCCTGATTTGTCCTCAAATAGGAGTTCTCCTTCCCTGACCACCAGCAACACTTTTTACTTTAATTAAATCACCCCACCTAAACTGTAATTTCAGTGGACCTTAATAAGCCCAAGCGCTGGGATATCCACACCTCAGTGCTTGTCCCAGAGCCAGGCTTGCAGCCAGTGTTTTCTGAAAGGGGAGGCAGATGGACAGACAGCTGGGGACTAAGTGTATTCTAGCCCCAGCCCTGAGCCATCTGTCCAGATGTCAGGGCAGCAGCCTTGTGGGTCAGGGTTTCTCAACTCCGGCTGTGCATCAGAATCACCTGGTGGAGGTTGCAAAACCCATGACCCAGAGATTCTCATCCAGCAGGTACAGGTTGGGGGTTGGACATCTGTATGTTTAAAAAGCTACCTTATGAAAAAAAAAAAAAAGCTACCTTATGACTTTGAGAGTGACTATAATGGAGAATCATGGACTCAGGGGCAGGAGGAGAAACCTGCCATCCTTAAGAGGCTATGGTCCCCCTTGGGGCCAATTTGTGACCCTAATGGCTCCAAGGGGTCTCTCAGGGTTTAGACTGTGGCCTTCTGGAAGGGTCAATGCCCACTCAGTGCCACCTAGCCAGGAAGGGGAGGTGGAACCCTCCTTCTTCCAGGTAAAGAGCTGGAACTTGGCATGGGCCAGGCCAAGAGACTCACCAGACCCTCAGGCCCCTATCCCCACAGGTTCCCCACATCCAGGCAACCTCTGCATTCTCTCATCCTGAGGAACAACAGAGTGGGGGGCAGGGCATTCAGGGGCACCTGCAGCGCCATCAGGGCTGAGCCCGCCCCTCCACCACCCCCTCAGCTATGGGAAAGGGGACTCCTCATCCCCATGACAGCCAGGCCCTGCAGCTGCACCCACCTCCCCTGACTGGGCCAGCCCTGTGATGCCAAGGCCAGAGGTTGGGGGGGGGAGGTGGAGGAGGGGGGCTGGTGCATGACTAAGGCTGGAAATGGAGGTGAGTCACTGAAGGCCTCTTTTGTCCAGAGCCTGCTGCAAACAGGACATGGAGAAAGGCAGCCTGAGCTCCCGACCAGCACCCCACCGGGACAGGTTCCCACGCTGAGGAGGCCCCTACTCCTGGCTCTCACCCCCAGCTCCCCAGGAGCCTGCTGGGGGAAGGGGTGACATTCCATTCTGCCCACCCAACCAGCACAGGCCCCCCGGATCACACTGCCCCTTGGACCACACTGTCCTCCAACCACACTGCCAGAGGAAAAGCCACACAGAACGAGGGTGAAGTGCCCGGCTGGGCCAGGTGCCGAGTCCCTGGGTGGGTGCCTCTATTTCTCCACTGCTTGAGCTTCTGAACCCTAGGGTAGTGAGGGGGCTGAGCTGTCAGATGGGAGGGGCAGGACCAAGGGAGGTAAGGGCGTGAGGTCAGGAAGCAGGCCCAGGCCCTGGGCAGTGATACTGAGAGGGGCCTGGCCCTCTGCCTAGCCACCCAGTAAACATTTATCGGTCCCACCAGATCCAAACCCACAGATGTTTCCTCGACCTCATTCCTACCTGCTTGGAGCAGGAGTGCAAGCTGCCTGCCTCCCGTGGTTTCCATGGATTCTCTATCTATCCATCTCTGCCTTGAACCTGGAGCTGGGCTGGGCCAGCACCATGGCCACCTCAACCGAGCAGGTGGGGGAACAATCACGAAATAACAGTAGTAAAAATGAGGACAAACAGTACCAAAAGGTGGAAACAACCCAAGCGTCCATCAACAAATGAATGAATAAGCAAAATGTGGTCTATGCATACAGTGGGTTATTATTCAGCCATAAAGAGGAGTGAAATCTGATCTCTGTTACAACACGGATGAACCGTGAAAACATTATGCGGGCTTCCCTGGTGGCGCAGTGGTTGCGAGTCCGCCTGCCGATGCAGGGGACGTGGGTTCGTGCCCCGGTCCGGAAGGATCCCACATGCCGCGGAGCGGCTGGGCCCGTGAGCCATGGCCGCTGAGCCTGCGTGTCCAGAGCCTGTGCTCCGCAACGGGAGAGGCCACAACAGTGAGAGGCCCGCGTACCGCAAAAAAAAAAAAAAAAAAAAGATGAAAACATTATGCTAAGGGAAATAAGCCAGACCCAGAAGGACAAATGATGTACGATTCCATTTACATGAGATACTAGAACAGTCAAATTCACAGAAACAGATTTTATATCACTTATACCTCAATTTAAAAAAACTCAGAGACAGAAAGTAAATTAGAGGTTACCGGGGGCTGGGGAAAGGGAAGAATGGTGACTTATGTCCTAATGGTTACAGAGTTTCTGTTTAGGGTGATGGAAAAGTTTTAGAAATAGCACAATATTGTGAATGTAATTAATGCCACTGAATTACCCACTTCAGAATGGTGTACATGGCCAATTTTATGTTATATATATTTTACCACAATTTTTAAAAATTAAGGGACTTTGCTGGCGGTGCAGTGGTTAAGACTCCGTGCTTTCAATGCAGGGGGCACAGGTTCGATCCCTGGTGGAGGAACTAAGATCCTGCATGCCACACAGCACAGCCAAAGAATAAGAATAATGATAATGTAATATGCCAGAAACTGCTGTACACTTTACATGGCCGAATGGTATGGGATGTGAATTCATTCTCAATAAAGCTGTTGAAGAGGCACAGAGCAGCTAACGAACTTGTCCAGGGTCACAGGGCAGCTGGGGTGCGTTCAGAGTTGGGGGGCCTCACCCAAAGGGCTCTGTGTGACTGAAGGAGCACACAGGGCTCTCTGTCTGGGGCCCGCCCACAGGAGGCGCACAGTAAATGATAACAAAGAAGGAAACCAAGGCAGTGCCGGGGGTGGGGGGTGGGCAAGGACCCGGGTATTCTGCTCCATCCCTGCTCCTCAGTCCCATGGCTTGCAGCTGGGCCCCTCTCCCGCCCAGTGTCATCAGCTGGGGCCCAGACACCTTCCCTGAGCCGCTTATCTCAGCCCCCAGAGAGGGGCCAGGAGGTGGTGAGGAACGGGCAGCCCCACAGTTTCCCAGTAACCACCTGCAGCCTGGGCGGGTTGGGCTGTGTGTGGTCTGGGGCCAAGGCTGCGGGCAGGAATCTGCCTCACTGGCAGAGCTGCAAGGGGCTGTGGGGAGGCCAAGTTTATCCCTGGCCCTTCAATCCCACCTTTCTCACAGGTGGGCCACTGATGATCAGAGAGGACTCGCTGTGTATGCTAAAAACAGTGTGGGTGGCCCAAGGCAGGGGTGGATGCAGGGGCCATGTAGGGGGTGGGCAGAGGCCAGAGTGGGCTGGTGGCAGGGGTGGGAGTGCTGTGTGGTCACGGGGCGTGTATGCAGAGCAGGGTATGTAAGGAGTGAAGGTGTGTGTAGGGTGGTGTGTGCACATCAGGTGTGTGTGTGTGTGTGTGTATGGGGTTGGTGGGTGGGAGGTGGTCAGCTTGGCATGGAAACTAAGGTGTGTGTGTGTGTGTGTGTGTGCGCCAGTGCACACTCAGGAAGGGCCCACGGGACTCCAGTAGGAATGTGAGACATGCAGGGAACAGCGACAGCCGACAGCTTCATGCCAACGGGGGGAGGGGAGGAAGAGCAGCTTTTCCCGGTGACTGAGGCCATGAGGCTCTGGGAGGGGACAGGCAACGGCAAGGGGTCTCAAACTCCTTCCCACCGGAATCCTCAAGCCAGCAGGTAGCCTCAGCACCTCGGGTACCAAACGCGTCCCCCTCGCCCTGACTGGCTGCCACACCCAAGGCTAGAGCCTAGCGGAGCTCCGTGCCAGAATCCATAACATTCCTTGAAGCATCAACAAAGTCAAGAAAGGCAGGCGGTGCTTCCCCTGCTCTGGGTGGACGTAGTGCGATAAAGGTGGCAACACTCTTCTCCGCAGGGCCAGACCAGGCGTGAAGCCTGTTTGGGGGCTGAGATCGTGGAGCGGGGCTCCTCAGAGCTGAGGAAGGAGGAGAGGTGAGGGGGGCCAGGATGCAGGGCAGAGCCAGCCCCCCAGCCCTGCCTGGCACACGCCGGCGCGACCAGGAGGGCTGCCCACCCCTCCCACCACCCAGGCCAGGCACCTCCCCAGACCGGGGGCTGCTCTGAAGACCGCCCCACCTGCCAACCTCGCCCCTGGCAGCCCCACTCACCCTGCAGGAGATGCCCTGGGCAGGCCATCGGGAGAGCCCGCTTTCCCTGCGGCACTTGGCGGTGTGTGCCGACGGGGGAGGGAAGGCAACAGATTCTGCCCACTTAGTGCTCTGCTCACAGGAGGATTAGCGGCAGGGTGGAGCATCGGGGCACAGGGACAGTTCCAGGCTCTGGGGAGATAGGGCTGCCAGAGAAAATTCAGGATGCCCAGTTAAATGTGAATTTCAGATGAACAAAAAATAATAATATTTTAGTATCAAATATTTACATAATTTGGGACATACTGATATATATTTTTTGGCAGCCCTATGAGGACACCCCTGGCAGCTGGCAGAACCACTATGGGAGAGGGGTGTAGCAGGCCCCTCCCCACCAGGCTTAAATCACTCATTCATTCATTGTGTTAGGAGCTTGGACACTGGGCCAGACTTCCTGGGTTCAAATCCTCTCTTAGCTACTTCCCAGCTTGGAATACGGGGCAAGTTACTGAACCTCTCTGAACCTCAGTTTCCTCACTTGTAAAATGAGGCTAATGGTCCCACCTACCTCATAAGGTTGTGACATTAAACGAGCTAATACAAGAAAAGCGCTCGCACAGTGTTATAAAGGTGGTAATTAGTATTCATTAATTCCAGCAATAATGAGCTCTCATTGAGGGCTTCCCTGGTGGCGCAGTGGTTAAGAATCTGCCTGCCAATGCAGGGGACATGGGTTTGAGCCCTGGTCTGGGAAGATCCCACATGCCGCGGAGCAACTAGGCCCGTGAGCCACAACTACTGAGCCTGCGCGTCTGGAGCCTGTGCTCCCAACAAGAGAGGCCGCGATAGTGAGAGGCCCGCGCACCGCGATGAAGAGTGGCCCCCCCTCGCCGCAACTGGAGAAAGCCCTCGCACAGAAATGAAGACCCAACACAGCCAAAAATAAATAAATAAATTAATTAATTAAAAAGAAAAAAAAGAAAAGAAACGCTGTTTCTTATTAAAAAGAGCCCTCATTGAAAACGATGGCTTTGATGGCAGACAGACGCTGCCTCTTAACCGCATGGCCTTGGGCCGGTGACTTCACCCCCTCCACCTCAAGTTTCTTATCTGTGAGGACAGTGACAGCACCTTCCCCTGGGGTGCCCGAGGATTAAGTAGGATCTGGGCTACTGCGAGCTCAGCCCTGCCCTGGTGCTCACTGGGCTCCTCTTCTAGCTCTTCAACTGTTCCCTGGCTTCCCTGGCGCAGGCCAGGCCAGCAGCCCAGCCTGGGGGCGGGAGATGGGAGCAGAGTGGACCCTAGGCTCCACAAATGACTCCCACTCAATGCGGGGGCTGCTGTCCGTCCCCCCTCATCTCGGTTTCCCCCAGTATGGCCCCCCTTTCTTTTCCTTGGGCCCCTCTTCACCTTTGACTCTGAGCCACTCCCTGCTCTAGTCTCTTGACCTGATCGGAAAGAAAATCTGTCCTCTGTTAGACTAAGGGGTGTGGCAAAGGTGGTGACAGGACACAGCCCTCAGGGTCATTTCAGGAGAGGCAGCAGCTGCAGGGGTCATCGTGGAAGCTACCTGGCTGGTAGACCTAGGACTGGGCCTTTATGGCCAGGGCAGTTGGGCCCCAGGACAGCTGGGTTTCACCTCCACCTCCACCTGGACTCAGTGAGGCCTGGGGAAGGGACATTCCCCACAGACTTGACATTCCTCTCTCTAAAGGCAGTCACTCAACAGGACGGTGCCGCAGTCAGCGGGGAGGGAGGGTGGCGCAGATGGCATTCTGACACCCACATAGTTCCCAAGAGTGTCACTGTCACGGGGTGCCCGGAGCTCCCGTTCAACGTTACTCAGCCAAAGGGGAATGAGTCTTGGGCTCAGCTGTAATTATTTGTCTACAAGTGGCTCCTGGCACTAGACTGTTCATTCCCCCAGGGCAAGGTGCTGTGTCCTCCATCTCTGTAGCCCCAGCCCTGACACTGCGCTCTGGCATGCGGACGGGGCTTAGCAAAAATGTATGGAATGAGGAGGCAGGCAGGTGTGCGGGAGCATCACCTCAGCCCTCCCAGGGTACCCATAACCCCCGCAGGCAGCTGACTCCTGGGGCTGCTTCTCTGGCCCAACACCAGCCCTTGACTATCTCAGCAGCACCTCAACTCCCCATGGCCATCGACCTCTCCCCAAACCACCACTGCCCCTTAGACCACAGGATGATGACGCTGCCACCCATTAGAGACACCTTCCAGATCCCACCAACTGCCAAGTCCAGCCCGGTGCATCTCCCTGTAGTTCTGGAATCCATCTCGGCTGTACCGGCCCACTTCTGAGCTCCCCGTCCCCCCCGCACACACACAGCTTGCCCAGCTGACGCCTCAACCTCCCTCCTATGGGTCTCCTTGTTTCACCCCTGCCTTCGTCCAACCCACCCCTACTCTACAAAATTCCTGCCTCTCTCCTCCGGCCTGAGACCTTTCCCGGGCTCCTGTCACCCTCCAGAGAAAGTCCATAACCTTATAAGCAGGGGCCTTGAGGACCCAGCCTCCACCTGCCTCTCCCCTTCTGCCTCACTCTAGTCTCCCTCCAGCTCCAGGGTGCAGCCAGGGCTCGCCAGCATCTTGGTCCTTCCTTCACAGCCTTATTTCTTTGCTTCATTGTCTGACATCCTTGCTGGTACTTCAGCTCTCTGAGGGCCAGGACTGTGTCTGCCTTGTTCGTTGCTGAATCCCCAGGGCAGAGCATAATATAGGCACTCAATAAATGTTTGTGGAATGCATGTGTGATTGATGAAAGGTAGGGCAGAGACCTCGTCTTCTGTCTCCATAAGGAGAGTGCCAGGCACGGCGCTCAGAACACAGCACTCAATAAATTCAGGTCAAATGAATGAGAGGAGGCAGAAGTAAGAACAGGGGGGTGGGGCTTCCCTGGTGGCGCGGTGGTTGAGCATCCGCCTGCTGATGCTGGGGACACGGGTTCGAGCCCTGGTCTGGGAAAATCCCACATGCCGTGGATCTGTGCACTACAACTACTGAGCCTGCGCTCTAGAGCCCACGAGCCACAACTACTGAAGCCTCTGCGCCTAAAGCCCATGCTCTGCAACAAGAGGAGCCACTGCAATGAGAAGCCCGTGCACCTCAACAAAGAGAAGCTCCCCTCGCCGCAGCTAGAGGAAGCCTGTGCACAGCAACGAAGACCCAATGCAGCCAAAAATAAATAAATAAAATAAATTTTAAAATTTAAAAATCTTAAAAAAAAGAACAAGGGGTGGAGGACAGTGGTAAAGAGAAGGTAAGACCGGCTATCGGGACCTCTGATTTTTGCTCCAAGATTCACACAGGTCTTCGGGCAGCCCTGCCCTCTGTTCCCTCAGCCCCACTTCATTAACTATTCTACCGACCACAGTTCTACTACACCACTTCACTTTTACAGTATTTTACATTGTATAAAATGTAAAACTCTCACACATAAACCCCCTCGTTCAAGCCCTCAACCCCCCAGTCAGTCCCACTTTGCCCTGGTTCTGAGACGGGGCCAGGGGCAGTGTGGGGTACATACCAACTTTTGCCCTCTATTAGCTGTGTGGTCATAGACAAATTCCTGACTTTCTCTGAGTCAGTTTCCTCATCTGTGAAATGGGGATTATACCACCTGCCTCTCAGGAAGGTGAAGAAGATTGAAGGGCACCACATCTGTAACCACCCAGTGCTGGCCAGTGTCTGGGAGATGCTTGATAAACCATAGTTACTTTCCTTTCCCCCACTGACTTCCCTCAAATCTGAGAAGGCAACTCTGGCTTTCTGACCCGAAGGTAGGGCGCCTCCTGGTGGAAAACAAAAGCCATCCTGGGAGCCTCGCTCGGACCCCAGGACCTCGGGTGACCCCAGGTGCGACCTCCCCTCCCCCGCTGGAACGGTGCTGGTCTTCCATCCCTCGCCGGACTCCCCACAGCCCCATTGGGAAGCCCACCAACGGCTCGCCGGAACACCCCAACCCTCCCAGGCTGCGCCCCCGGGGCCCGTCCGCACCCACCCCGAGCCGCCCCAGCCGCTCACTGACCCATCTTCTTCAGCGCCCGCAGCCCGGGCCTCTTGTTGCCGCCGTCCTGGGGTGCGGGCGGGGACGGGAGCGCGACGGGCGCTGCGACCTGGGCCGGCACCGGGGGCTCCTCGCGCCGCCGATGGCGGCTCCTCCAGCGGCCGCACAGCATGGTCGCGGGGCCGGGGCCGGGCCCGGGGTCTGTGCGCGGTGTCGAGCGAAGAAACTTACCGGCGCCGTGAGGGAGTCGGGAGGAGGAGGTGTCGGGAGGAGGGAAAGAGGGAGGGACGAGGGTTAGGGAAGGAGGGACCCGGAGGGAGAGGGCGGGGCCAAGGATGGCGTGGGGAGGTGCGAGGGGGCGGCGAAGGGGGCGGTGACCCAGGCGGGGAACCGTGCCCTAGAGGAAGTGTGGGGAGGGGGCCTGACCCGCGACCCCGAGTCTCCGCGTTAGGCCCCTGCTCCTGAGTCCGCCTCCCCATTCTCCGAGCGGTCCTGGGATCCCGGCCCTATCGGAGTCCTGAGCCCCCATGGTGCTGGGGGGAGGCATCGGAGGGAGCGACGGCCGCCCTCTGGCACAGACACCCTCTCCTTTCCCCGGACCCTGACTCAGTGTGGACTCAGGACCCCTCTCCACCCTCCTCCTCCCCGTCCCGCCTGAGGGCTCAGAAGGAAGCCAGACAGGGGATAGGGTCCGCGAGCCGGATCGTCCTGGGCCTAGGGTCCGCGGGCCCGGAAAGTCCCGGGAGCTTAGCCGGGCGGCAGGGCAGCCCGAACCGGAGGAGTGGGGGGTGGGGGGGAGTGGGAACTGACTGGAGGTGGGGAGGGAGGAAGGCTCTGGCCATGACGTCATAGGATTAACCCTCTCCTCGCCCGGCTAGTTGCCGTCCCCAAAGGGGTAGAAGACTCCAAGCTGACTGGTCTGGAGAGGATGGGGTGGCGCGAAGCCTGGAGACCCCGGCAGAATCTGTGGTTGGCGGCTTGGACAGGTTGGCACCCCCGCCGGGCTTTTGATCGTCCTCGGACGGCCACCGCACGCTGCGTAGATGTCCTTGGCATCAACTTGTGGATGAGCGTCGAGTGCGGGTTCCGGTGACCGTGTCATGCGTACACTTACTACATAAGAAACCACCTGCGTATTTGTGCGCGAGGGGTGGGATATGTGCATCTTCTGCAGCAAGTGCCCTGGGTCGGGGGTGGAGGGCTGGGTGCACACCGCCACTCGGCGGCGGCCGGGAGTGTGTCATCCCAAAGATAAAGCTTAGTTTCTCAGGACCTAGATTTGCCACCTACTGCTCTACTCCATTTTCAGATATCCCGGACTCAGAGATTCCGTCCGTGCTGGCTGGCGTCTCCACACCTCTCTGGATATTCTTTCTAAATATTTAGTCTTCTCCTCTGTACTTTTGATCCTGCAATTCCTTCCTCCAGAAATGACCTTCCTCATTCTTCTCCTGGCTTACTCTTAAGGCTTCCAAAACTCAGCTCCAGTGTCCCTCCTTTAGAACCCCTGACCTCAGAACATGATTCCCCCTTTTATCCCCAGCGCCTGTTACGTGTCTGGAGAGCTGAGTTGCGTGGCTCGAATCTGTGGGACCTGGGTTCAGCTGACTAGCGGGTTTCCACCAGAGGGGGCGCAAGAGACAGCGTCATTTCACGGTGTCCACCAGGGGGCGCTTCCGCCTGCCTCTGGCGATCCAGGGTTGAGGAACCAACCCGCGGATTTGCCCCGCCTGATTGGGAGAGGCACGGCTAAACTATTTGCATAATCTCGAAAGGGCCGCGTTGAGTGGTCGAGGTGTAGAAGAAATCTGAAACGGGCTCTCTCATTGGCTTAAATTTTCCCCCTTGCTCCGCGACCCCATCCGGGCCAGACCCGGCCAGGAGGTCAATCGGAAGCTTCCGGCTAGTGGCGAGCGGGAACCCAGGTGTCCGGGCAGTGGGCGCTGAGAGTGAGTGTCGGGCGGCCGGGCAGCTGAGCCGGGGTATGGGGGGCCGGGGTGGGAGGATGTTTGCCCCGCCCTGTCTCCTCTCGGCTTGCGGGTTCTCCTGTCTAGGAGTTGGAGATGTGCATCTAGAGAGGCACTTGCCACCTGTCTCTCCACCCACACACCGAGGTCCTCTCCACCCATCCTGGCCCCACCCACGCTGCCTTGGGGTAGGAAAAGGTGTCTCCTCAGTCGCAGCTTCTGACCTCCCAGGGTGTCTCACTCAGGCCTCTAAAGAGCTTAGTTTGCTCCTGGAAAATGGACCAGTGACTTACAGAGGCGTGTGCCAGGGAGGAGTTGGGGCGGGGGGCAGGTGGGGCGGGCTGGAGCCTGCTCACACACAGGTTTGTTCTTGCAGAGTCGCTCAAAAGTAGGGCCCCAAGGCTCAGAGCAGCTGGGTATGGGTACCGAAAATGAAAATCCAGAGCCGGACTGCCAGAAACAGTTCCAGGCCGCAGTAAGCGTCATTCAGAACCTGCCTAAGAACGGTGAGGGCATGGGGACCCGCATTTGGGGGTCAAGACGACTGGGGTCCGCCTCCCAGGAGGCTTTGATCCTGGCAGTTTTTACAGACAAGTCCCTGCCTGAGTTGTCCTGGGGGTCCCCTCTGCCACCTGCCCCTGTCCAGCTGCCCTGGTGGGACCCCTCGCCATCTCTGCCCTCCCCAAGGGTGGTTCTCCCCCCGCCTCCATCCTCTTGGAGCTGGGAGTGATGCTTTCTCCCCCACTTTCCAACCCCTGCCCAGGCTCTTACCGCCCCTCCTATAAAGAGATGCTGCGATTCTACAGCTACTACAAGCAGGCTACCATGGGGCCCTGCCTGGTCCCCCAGCCTGGGTTCTGGGACCCTATTGGACGTTATAAATGGTGAGCTCCCCATCGGCTGGGCAAACAAGCCTCAGCTGTCAACCAGCATTTCACAGCCTTCTGTCCCCCAGGGATGCCTGGAACAGCCTGGGCAAGATGAGCAGGGAGCAGGCCATGTCCGCCTACGTCACTGAGATGAAGCTGGTGGCCCAGAGGGTAGGGAGAGGCTGCAGACTCCTCTCTGTGACCAAGCTCTCAGCCAGGTGGCCTGCCCCCCACCCTTCCAGTCTGACCCCCATTATGTTTCCTGCACGTTGATACCCCTATGGGAATTAACCACCTTCATGCTGTTCCCCCACCCCTGCCTGTCTCTGGTTCCTGACTGGGCACAAGGGGGAGAGGTATGACAGGGCAGAAGCAGGGTGGAGGCGGCCCAGCTCAAGGGGGCAGTGGTGGGAGGGGCCAGCCCTTCCCCATTAGACCCCCTCCTGCACAGGTGATCGACACGGTGCCCCTGGGCGAGGTGGCAGAGGACATGTTTGGTTACTTCGAGCCCCTGTACCAGGTGATCCCTGACATGCCGAGGCCCCCGGAGACCTTCCTGAAAAGGGTCACAGGTCAGGCCCCCAGGCTGGGAGCTCCACTAGTGCTGACTGAACTGTCTCGGGGGGCTGCTCAGTTGGAGGGGAGCCTGGGGGCAGAGGGCTCTAGGTGATGTCCCTGTAAGGACCGCAACCAGTGCCCCTGATGGGGTGGGTCTCAGGCAGAGTCCATGGCTAATTGGGGAGCAGGGGCCTGATGTCTTCCCAGCCCCACCTCTGGGTGTTGTGTCTCCGCAGGTTGGAAAGAGCAGGTGCTGAATGGAGATGCTGAGCCTGCCCCAGAGCCTCCCTGCCTTCCCAAGGAACCCGCACCCCCAAGCCCAGGTCAGTGCCTGGGCAGGAGGGGCAGAGGGCAAAACCCAGGCCGGAGGTGGGGGGGACCTCCAGGCAGGGTGGAGGGTAGCAGGTTAGGTGCCACGCTGTGCCTATCACGCCTCGTGCCCAGACACTGAGACCGCCTGCGTTCCCAGAGGCCAGGGGCAGGTTCTGGGATTCCTGATCCAGAGCCCCACTCAGGGAGCCATCTGTGCCTCTTGTGGCAGTATCTCTAGTGTGCCCTGGACAGATGCCTCTGCCTAGATGCACCCCCCTCCCCTCCCTCCGTGGCCTCCCTCTTGTCACTAACCCTACTCATCCCCTTCTCAGAGTCCCAGCCACCCAGGGACCAGGACTCTGAGGTTTTCTGTGATTCCATGGAGCAGCTGGAGCCTGAGCTGGTGAGACCCACTCCCATTGCCTCCCCTTCCCTACCCCACTGGGCCTTAGCTGCTCCCACCACCCCCCTTGGACTTTGTGACTCTTCTCAGCAGGTTGGGGCAGAGCAGAGGGGCGCCCTGGGAGGAGAGCTCAACACCAGAAACAGCACCGAGTCTCCTGCAAAGAAAGGTGAGCCCCTGACTGACCCTTCACCCCCTTTGGCCGTTCCCATGGTTCTGGTGCCCTGGGCCTTCCCCTGGCTGCCCTCGTGGGAAGAGGTGAAATCCAACGCTAGGCACTGGAGAGAGTGCCTAGCCTCTGCCCAGGAAGGGTTAAAGCCAGACACTGGCCTGGATGGGCAAACTCACTGCCCGGCCTCCTCTCCGAGGGCCGCCAGGAGTCTGTACTCTTGGCTGGCACTGAGGAAGGGCAGCTGGGGTAGAATTCCTAGACCAGCTCTCTCACCTATACCTACGTGGTCTTGAGAGTCATCCTCTCTCTCTGGGTCTCCCATTTGGGACTCTCTTAGGACAATGAGTTCTGCCCTGTCCCTTTCTAGAACTTCCAGTGTGCCACATCCCATAAGGGCACTTTCATAAATATTATCTCCTTTATTCCTCAGAGCGAGCAGCCCTGTGAGGGAGATGACATAATTTTCAGTTGACCAACGAGGCTTAGAGAAGTTACTGACTTGCCCAAAGTCACACAGCTAAGCGGTAGTCCTGCTGGGATTCAAACCCCTGGCAGCCCATTACTCAGCCACATGGATGGGCTTCACAAGACTCACACTTGGTACAAGGGATCGCACTCTACTCTTATTCTCCCTGGACCTGCCCCAGCCTGCCACCACCCTGCCCCTAGCTGAGCTGCCTCCTGAGTCCCCTTCCCTGTGTGTCTGTGCACTGCAGGGAGATTGGAAAGCACCCTGCTGGGGCCCCAGGAATTGGACACATGGCTGGTGGGGACGGTTCGGGCGCTGCAGGAGAGCATGCGGGACGTCCAGGGGAGACTGCAGAGCCTGGAGAGCATGCCTGTCCCCCGCAAGCAGGTGAGCCCTGTCCGAAGGCCCAGGGCAAGGCTGGGGCAGCACTTTGAGGGTCTCTTTTCTGGACTCCTCATCCAGCCACTTCTGTCTTTGTCCCCACGTCTCTGCCTGCTCACACCTCTGCCTTCTCCAGAGAATGTTGTGGCTCGTGGCGCAGGCAAGGAAGTCAGGGGGTCTGTAGTAATGCTTCCAGCCTGGAACTGGGAGAGGCCCTCCTTTCCTGCTCTTATCTCCCTCTGCCTGAAGAGTAACTGAGGACAGATGGAATTCCAGCAGTTGGAGGGGCCAGAATGTGTCTGCTCTTTGCATTGGGGCTGGGGGGGTGTGTCCCTATTGCCCCTCAGTCAGGACTTCTGTTCCCAGATTTATTGTCTCGCCCTACCCAGATTCAGCCCTTGCATCCCTCACTCCCTTCTCTCAACTTCTAGGTCTGCTTACCCTTTACACCTCTGCTTCTGCAAAATAAATCACAGCGGCCATTTCTGGAACCCCAGCTGTGTGCCAAACACATTACCTGCATTATCTCATTTTATCCTCAAAACAAACCAGTGAAATAGGTTTTCTTTTCATTTCCCTTTTACTGATGAGGAAACTACAGCTCTGAGATGTTAAGTAACTTACCTGAGGGTACACAGCCTGAGAGCTGCTTTGAGGATTAGATGACATAATGCATGTAGGTGCTTCCGCAGTGCCCGGGGGGGGGGGGACTTCTCATATGGGGTTCATTGTTAGTATTAACGTTAAGTAATGGAGCTGGGAGTGGCCCTAGGTCTGTCTCCCACCAAAGCTGGCATCCACCACTCACTATGAGTGAGTCTGTTCTTGCGAAGCCTGGAGTGGTGGGGGCAGGGGACGGCTGAGTTCCTGGATGCGGGGGAGTCACTCACGTGACTCTTCACCCCCTTGGCACAGTGGGTGTCAGCCAGGTTGGCAGGAATTCCCTCAGATCCACAGCGGCTAACCTTTCAACACTCACCCCCCAGGGTTTCATTTATTGTTTACCTTTTACTAATTTTATATGCTGAAGATTTTAAAGGTTTCCACCCTGAGATACTTGGATTTGCATCTCTAAAAATAGGACATTCTACTACCTAGCAAAAACAAAATTTTATCACACACAGTAATTCCTTCATATCATCAAATACACAATCCACATTCAAATCCCCTTTTCCACCTTCCCTGTCTGTCCAGGCCAGGAGCCTCTGTTCTTAAGACTCTGTTAGTCTAGACTAGTCCCTCTTCCCTGCTACTGACTTGCGGATGAGACTGGATAGTGGTCCTGTAGAATGTTCCACTCTTGTGGTCTGTCTGATGACAGCCTCCTGGCTAGTTTACATGACCAGATTACATCAGAAGTGATGTTCTTTCTTTACATCAAGGGACACATATTTGGATGTCCTACCGTGAATGATTTTAGCGTGGACCACTAGCAGGGATGAAGGGGTGACAGTCTGTTCCCACCACTTGCAGCCAGGGAATGTCCAGTTCCCCATCAAGCCCATTTGACATACAGCTTTTGACAATTGATAAGATACTCCTTGCCTGGATCAATAATTTATTTACTGGTTACAAAAAACAACGTTGACTTTTAAATTCTATTATTCCTTTAACATTTATTAGCTGTCATTTTTCTGTAGAGTTTCCCTGATCATCTAGGATTTCCCTGAAATACAGTGCCTTATGGAAGGCAGAATAAGTGCTTAATTCTTTCTCTTTAATTATCTATTTTTAGAGTAAGGAGTTGATTTAACAGCCACCTCAGTGGTGATAAATTTCCCCTTTCTCTTTGAGTATCATCATGAACTCATGGATTTTAAAGACTCAGTATTTCAGTCAACTGCAATCATCATTCTTTTTGATGCCCAGGCTGTCACAACTTTGGTGGGACCCTTTCAAGCTGGGTCCTATGTTCTGGTAATTTGACCTCATTAATCTTTAAAAGCTTCCTTGCTTCCTGGTACAAGACGTCTCACATTCAATTCTACCTTCCCTGCTCCAGACCTAAAATCTGCCACTTCTCCATTCAGCAGAGAATGGTATTTAGAAACTAAAATCTGAGCACCCAGGGTCCTCATTTGAAATATGTGGCATGTCCTTTACAATATGGGGTCTTCGGGCCACACCAACAGGGTCACTGCTTTGTGGCCCAGAGGAGACGCCTCGAAGCCAGTCTCTCCACTCAGCAGCCTCTCCAGCCTTCAGCCTTCTCGGCACCTTGGAGGAGGATATGGGAGGGAGTTAGGGCTCAACGTGTCAGGGACAAACTGGGAGCCCCAGTCCTCAGACTGGGGAGAGGGAGGCAGAAGCTCCCACCTGAGCTCTGCAAGCAGGTTGCGAAGGAGGGCCCAGCCTGTGCTGAGGCCCGGGCTGGCTCCTGACTCTCTCCCCTCGGCGGCAGAGGCCAAGGCCCGGCACTGGGCTCTCTGTTCCCACGCTGCTCTTCTTCCTCCTGTGGCCCTTGATCGTCCAGTGGCTCTTCCGACAGTTTCGGACCCAGAAGAGGTGACTCTCAATGGAGGAGTCTCTGCAGCCAACGGAGGAGACTTTGAGCCTTCCTAGAGTTTAGGAGAACGACGTTAAACCCCGCTCCCACCCCCTTCCTGCCCCAATTAGTGTTTGCCTTGGCACCTCTCCCCTAATGGGGAGCCGGATAGGACTCCACTCTTACTGCAGCTCCACAGAACTCCCCTCCTCTCACCCCCAACCACCTCAGGCTCCCTGGGGAGGCTGCACGTGTGGTGCACGTCCCCAGTTCAGGGTTGGCGGCTGATTCTGGGGCGGAGCTGCCGGGTCTCAGCCTCTGCCCTCCCCAGCCTCTGGGTCACCTGACTCCTTTCCCACCCTAGCCTCTCCCCGAGGAGGCTCAGCTCGTGGGCAAGTTGGGACTTGGGCCGGGGCCTGGAAGAATGATTGGCTGGGAGGCCTGACCGAGCTGGGGAAAGGCGGAGAGAGCTAACCCCGGGGGAGGGGAGTCTGCTCCGTTTTCCTGGCCGCCCTACCCCCACATATACTCAGGACGTCTTCACTAAACATTAACTTACAAAAGAGTGTTTCACTAAATAAAATAAAACCTTCATCTTCTGCCGTCTGGGCTGCCACGGATTGAGGCGGGAAGCGGGTCCGGGGCGCGCGAGCCTCAAGTCCCTTCCCTGCCCCCTCCCCCGCTGCCCGTGGACGGCCCCGAGAGGCCAGCGGGCGGCGTCCCAGAAGCATTTCCCAGCTACCCGGGCTAGTGGAGGCACCAGCCCAGGGTCTGGAACGGAGGCGGAGGAGATGCGCCGTGGTGGGGGCGGGGCCAAGGCCGCGGCCCCGCCCCCCGCCCCGTCGTGGCCGGGGGGAGGGAACCGGCGAGCTAGGGGTGCCGGGAGAAGAGGAGTGCGGCGGGGCCCGGGCACAGGCTCCGTCCACGCCCGAAGGGGAGGGCGGCTACTCCCTGCTCCGCGCGCCAGGCGTAGGGTCGGGGCCGACATCCCGGCCCCAGAGGTGCTCACTGCCCCCTTCCCCCTCCTCAGCTGCTCGCTCCCCGTTCCCCCTCCCGGTGACCTCTGCGCTCGGGCTTTCCCAGGGAACTTTCTGGAAGGCCAAGGCCGGCGGGAGCTTCGTTCCCGCCCCTCCCAGAGGAGTGGGGGCGGGGCCCTGCGCGGGAGCCCCGGTCGGGGTGGGCCCAGTGCCGGAGCGTGCAGAGACCTCCGGGGGTCGCTGGCTGCTGCAGACTGCTGGGGCTCCGAAATTTTGAGTTAACCCGTGTGTTAAGGATGGACAACTGGAGGGCAGTGGAAGAGGGACCAAATTGATGCTGGGGATGCAGGAGTCGGGCGGAAGCCAGCTCCACCAGTTGCACATACTAGCTGTGTGACCTGGGCAAGATTCTTAACTGCTCTGAGCCTGGGTTGCTTTGTGAGATAACGATGAAGATCTCTTCATCATAAGGCACTCCAGGGGTTTAAGTGACCAGGACAGGGGCTTCCCTGGTGGCACAGTGGTTAAGAATCCGCCTGCCAATGCAGGGGACAGAGGTTCGAGCCCTGGCGCGCCACAACTACTGAAGCCCGCGCGCCTAGAGCCCATGCTCTGCAATAACAGAAGACACTGCAATAAGCCCGCGCACCGCAACGAAGAGTAGCCCCTGCTTGCCACAACCAGAGAAAGCCCGCGCACATCCAACAAAGATCCAACGCAGCCAAAAATAAAAATAAAAAAATTAAAAATAAATGACCAGGACCTGTAAATGCCTAGCAAAGAGTTAAACCTCAGCTAATATCAAGGTGCGTGGCCTCCTTTCATAGAATTCTAGAGTTACGAACTATCAGTCTGGCCACCCCTCCCCTAATAGGGCAAATGAGTCCATATAGCTGAGCCCTGTCCAGTAGACTGAGGTTGGGCTCAGTTTACCTTCCGAATCCCCTGATTGAGGGTACCCAGGAGTCCTCAGGCGTCTGAAAATGGAACAATTTGGAAGTCTCTGACTCTCGGTCGAGTTCTCTGCAAAGACTCTTTTCCTCGGGGAGCTCCCAGTGTGAGGGGCAGCTCTTGCTCCCGGGAAGCCTCCTGTGTGACTGATGAAGCAGCACAGAGGAGGGGCAGGCTTTTCAGATAGACCTGAGTTCTTGGAAGCCCAGGGAAAACAGGCTAGGATGTTCAACCTCAAAACACCTGGATGTGCCTCAGGGTCACTCTTGCTTGCCTCTCCCTCTGGGCATACCCATCACCACTTCCCCACAGAACCACTCCTGAGTCCCCAGACAAGACCTGTCTTGGGATGAGATGCTTGCTCTTCATAGAATGCCCTACTTCATGCTACTCTGCCTGAAAATGCTTCGTCTTTCAGAGACAGCCAAGAAGTCACCTCCTGCATGAAACCTGTCCACAATTCTCAACTCCTAAGCAACTTGGCTCACAAGCTCCTACCAGGAGTTTCTTCACTTGCTTACTGTGGTTTGATGGCCTCGCTACACAGTACCTGAGTAGCAAGGATGACATTTTATTCACCATTGTGCCCTTCTATCCGATGTTTGCTAAGTGAAGAAGGGCCTGGGGTACTTCCCTGGTGGTCCAGTGGTTAAGACTCCCCGCTTCCACTGCAGGGGGCCAGGTTCGTTCCCTGGTTGGGGAACTGAGATCCCTTATGCTGTGTGGTGCAGCCAGAAAAAAAAAAAAAAAAAAAAAGGTTGGGGGAGAGGGTAAAAAAGGAGAGAGAGAAAAAAGAAATAAGGACCTGAATTAGGCTGAAGTTGTTGGAGATGAAAAGGAACCAAATCTAGCGTTCTTACGAAAAAAAAGGAATTCTGTGTTTGTGACAGAAAGAAAAATGGCACGGGGTCACACACAAAGACCTTCGCTTTAGCTGAAATTGCCACTCAATTGTCATGTGACCTTGGACAAGTCAATTTCTGAGATTTCTTATCTCTAAAATGGAGACAATAATCCCTACCTTGCCTAACTCACTGGGCTGTTGTGGTGGGGCAAATGGTTCTGTGTGTAAAAGAACGTTGTGCGGTGGAAAGCCGTTGCAATGTAATACACGGCAGCTGAGGAAGAAATAGTAAGAACAGTAAGAATAGAACGGGTCACTGTGCGTATGGCAAGTGGGAGAAACTGAGATTTCGGGGTGATTTTAGGCCTAAGTGAATTGGGCGGAGGGTTTGGGCTACTCCCGGCCCCTGTCCTTTGGGCGGGAGCTTGGAATCTGGAGAATTTTCACAAGGAGACTATGTCGCCGCCCCCCTCCACTCCGCCATGAATCTGTCCCACAGTTCTGGGCCAGAATCCCCCTGCCTCCATTTCTGGGCAAGGCTTCCTCCTTGCGGAAGCCTCTGGCTCTGCTTCCCTCCCGGTATTGCCCAGCGCCCACTGACAAGGAAGAGCCTCTGTGGCTGATTCCCCCTTCTCTCTCGACTAGCCAGGCTCGATTATTTCAACTCAGCATTAACTTCGAACCCCTCCCCCAACAAAGAGGCTCAGCAGCAGCCCTGGACTCTCCTGTCCGGGCTCAGGAAAATGTCCTGGTCGGTTCCCAACTGAAGAGACCAAGACGGCCCCAGAAGACCATTTTCTTCGATAGAAGCTGAGGCCCGGGGAGGGGGAGGAGGGGGCGAGGCCTTACAGGCCGGGTCTCGGGGGAGTCCAGGGCGCACACCCGGTGCTTCCCGGCCCAGGCGAGAGCCTCGGTCACGGCCCACCATTTTGCACTGGCCCCTGGGGCGGCGGTGGCCCAGAAGGACTACGCTGGGGCTGGGACTCGGCCACTTTCGGCCAAGGGTCCCGAGACCAGTCCGAAGGCGGACATCAACCGGGACTCGAACCTGCTTTCTCATTTTCCGAGGCCTAGTCCGAGGTTGCTGCCCTAACGCAGTCACACTGTCCCTTTAAGGCGGCACTTTTTATTCTTCATTTGTTTACTTCTTCATGCGCTTTTTTAAACAAAAATGTGTTCACAATATCCTTCCGCAAACGTCAATCCCAGTCACTAACCACACACCTTAAAGACATTCCTATAATTTTAAGAATCGAGAATTATTAGCCATGGGCCAATATCTCTCTTTACAGAATTAAATCCTCGTTTACACTTTAGGGACTACTTTTTAGGAGTAAACCATTCTTGCTTTAGCTAACAAGTGTTTATGACCTTCAGAACCTTTCCGCTGAGGACAGAATACAATAGTAGCCTTTAGGACGCACCTTTTCATAAAAATATTCTGTGCGGGCCCTCATAGGCCATCGAATCTTCTCGTATTCCTGAAGCAGAATGGTATGGTCCAGAACCCGCCCCATCTTCTCTGCGATCGGCCTTCCTTCCTCGGCGAGACATGTGCCTCTTGACCAATGGGCGCTCACGTTTCTCTAGCGAGGGATAAACGATGGAAGGAGGTGGCCTGGAAGACGCCCCCGACGCGCCCTGGGATTGGCTACGTCGCACGGCGCGAGAGGACGGCGGGCCTGAAAGATGGGAACTACGACTCCCAGCTTCCTGCGATGGGGACCCCGTTACGCATGCGCATGGGCGGGGCGGACCGTCTTCTATATAAAAGGGGCGCAGAGGGCTGGGAGGCAGCAGTTGGAAGTTGGCAGGTGGAGAGGCAGGTTGGGAGGGGAAGTTGGGGGAGGAGGCGGAAGAGGAGCTGTCGGAGGGGGGAGGAGGGAGGGAGGAAAAAGAGGAGGAGGCGGAGGAGAACTGAGCTGAGCAGAGCATCGAGCCAAAGGGGAGATGAGTTTGTCTGTCCTCGGCTGAGGCTCCGGCCGGGCCTAGGGAAGTGGGAGCACGGGTTGGAGCGACACCCGTGGAAGTGGGAGGAGGAGGCTCTGGGACTTTAACCCCTTGTGGGCTCTGCGGCAGGGGATTTAACCCTTTGTGGATCCGGCCCCTCGGAGTCAGCGTCATCGGGTAGTTTTAACCCCTTCGGGGCTGGGTTTAGCCCGTTGGATTTAACCTAATCTCCTTGCCCACCAACTCCTTGATCGCGGGGGCGCTCTGCGGGGAGGCTTGAGGCCCACCCCCCCCTGCACAACACCTACTGTTCCTGCTGCTGCACCCCCTTGGACCCGCTAGCCGGCCGCGCTGTGGGCCCTTAACCCTTTACTGACTTGAGCGCCCCCAAATTGCAACTGGAGTTTGCTGACAGAAGGACTGGCTGAAGGCATCACTGCAGGAATTACAGACCGAAGAGGACTGTGCTGGACATTTTTGAAAGAAAAGAAAACCCTTTTTTCCTTAAGGACTTACAGCCAAAATTCTTCAAACTCCGAGAAGAGGATTCTATTAGCAATGGCCGAGCCACTCTTGTCAGAGTATCAGCACCAGCCTCAAACTAGCAACTGTACAGGTGCTGCTGCTGTCCATGAAGAGCCGAACTCTGATCGCCCCCCAGGCGCGGAGGAGCGGGTGCCCGAGGAGGACAGTAGGTGGCAATCGAGAGCGTCCCCCCAGTCGGGTGGCTCTCCGGGGCTGGGCGGGGAAGGGAGCCTGGAGCTCCAGCCGCCTCCCGTGCAGACCCAGGTCTGCCCAGAATCCAGCTGTCCGGAAGCGGGTGAGAAGGGCCAGAATGGGGACGACTTGTCCGCTGGCGGTTCCCCCCAGCCGGCGGCGGGAGGGGAACAGAGGCCGAAGGCCAACAAGTTGGGAGCTTCTACCGCAGGGGGCGAGGAGGCGTGGGGACAGCAGCAGAGACAGCTGGGCAAGAAAAAACATAGGAGACGCCCCTCGAAGAAGAAGCGGCATTGGAAACCGTACTACACGCTGACCTGGGAGGAGAAGAAAAAGTTCGATGAGAAACAGAGCCTGCGAGCTTCGAGGATTCGAGCCGAGATGTTCGCCAAGGGCCAGCCAGTGGCTCCCTATAACACCACGCAGTTCCTCATGGATGATCACGACCAGGAGGAGCCGGATCTTAAAACCGGCCTCTATCCCAAACGGGCCGCTGCCAAATCTGACGACACCAGCGATGAGGACTTTATGGAAGAAGCGGGCGAGGAGGATGGGGGCAGCGACGGGATGGGAGGAGACGGCAGCGAGTTTCTGCAGCGGGACTTCTCGGAGACCTACGAGCGGTACCACGCGGAGAGCCTGCAGAACATGAGCAAGCAGGAGCTCATCAAAGAGTACCTGGAGCTGGAGAAGTGCCTCTCGCGTATGGAGGACGAGAATAACCGGCTGCGGCTGGAAAGCAAGCGGCTGGGCGGCGACGACGCGCGGGTCCGGGAGCTGGAGCTGGAGCTAGACCGGCTGCGCGCCGAGAACCTCCAGCTGCTGACGGAGAACGAACTGCACCGGCAGCAGGAGCGAGCACCGCTGTCCAAGTTTGGAGACTAGACTGAAACTTTTGGGGGGGGAGGGGGGCAAAGGGGACTTTTTACAGTGACGGAATGTAACATTATATACATGTGTATATAAGACAGTGGACCTTTTTATGACACATAATCAGAAAAGAAATCCCCCCTGGCTTTGGTTGGTTTGGTAAATTTAGCTATGATGTAGCTTGTGTGCTTTCTCCTGTTCTTTAATTATGTGAAACTGAAGGGTTGCTTTTCTTGTTTTCCTTTTTAGGAGTTTTTTTCTTTTTTAATGTGTAATTTGACCAAGTTATAAAGCATTTTTCTGTTAAAAATCCCCTCCTTAAATGGAGCTATAAGGTGGCCAAATCTGAGAACCATTCAATTCATTCTAGTTATAATAAATTTAATATTTGTACATGTAATGTAGCTTCAGTGTGATTTCTAGAGCTAATTGAGAATAGTACTGACTTACGTGATTGCGTTTTTGGGGGGGTAAAGGAATCATCTAATTTGTCCATTTTCAAAAAACAATCTTTAATGGGAGAATTTTCAATTTGCCCAGTTTTCCCTTGAATGGGTTTTAGTGTGCTACAATATACAGTTCCGGCAAAATATAAAGATTTAATTATCTTCAGTACTTAAGTGTGCTTGTTTTCTAGTGCCTTGGTTTTCTTTCTTGATGCTGGAGAAATAAACCAGTGTTGGGTGTTTGGGGAGTAGAAAGTAACTACAATCAGCAGCTTAAAATTTTAATTCTGCTTCTCAATAGCCGTTCAAAAGTCTATTAACAAAAACGTGAGCCTAATTTGGCAGTTTGTCAGGTTCGACAACTGACAGCCTCATTTCATTCCTACAAGTGTGGTTTTAGTCATTCCCCTCTCCTCCCAATAAGGCTGGAAGTTGTTCTTGGATGCCTGGAAAAGGCTCTTCGTAAACCTCTTGCTTTCTTAGTGCAAGCAATGGCTGGATGGACTTGTGAGGCAGCTCTTTATGTTAAAATATTCAGAGGTAGAGAATATTATATTTATAGAGGAAATGGCCATTTGGGGCATTCCAAGGACTTAACCCTAATTGTCCAATACTTAGGTGCTCCCTATACCAAAAAAAAAAAAAAAAAAAAAGGAATAGAAGCTGTCCACCTTTCCATGAGAGTCAAACTAAAATTAGAAATGCCCCCTCACTGCAAACCAAATGTAAAGCTTCTGGTTAAGGAGCTAAATTAAGTCCTTAGGGGCCAAGTGGGAACCATGCACCTTCCCTATACAGCCGCTATTCTCCTCAATCTCCTAAACTACTGATAGCTGCTTAGTCCTTGAGTAGTTCTGCTCTTGAAAATGCAGGGAGGCCCTGAGAATTAATTTCTGCCCCCAAATCAAAATAGTAAGAAATTGTAAGATTGTTCCCTCCTGTCACCATGATTAACCCAGCCCATCTTTACCTGCCCTGTGTCAGTGTTTCCCTAGAGCAACTGCATTGTTCAAATCACTAGCACAGGGGTTCCTTCACATGGGGCCTTAGAAACCATAGGGGGCCTTGGGCTCCATGAACCCCATGCAATTTTATGTAGACTTGTATTATGTGTACATTTTTCTGGGGCGAGGGTTCGAGAGAACATGAAGTTATCAAACTCCCTGAAGGTTAAGAACCCTTGGGAAAAAACCTCCCATTGGGAAGCTTGCTTTTGCAGCTAAATGAAGTAGTGGAGGTGGTGGGTATGTCAAGAGTGAAATGCACCTTATGCATGAGAAGCAACACAAATCCATGAATCAAGGGAAATTATGGCAGTTAAGCCTGACTCAGGGCCTTCAAAGCTGGACTGAGCTGGCCCTATTCTGGCAGATGGTCCACTGGAGACGATGTATGATCAGCTTTTCCTTTGGCCTAAAAATTACATTAAAAGTCTATTTTGAAATAGTTTTTGTGTTTTTAATTTTCCTTCTGCCATGACGTCATGCAGCAGTCCCAGAAGCAGCAACACTGCCCTCTGCCTTTACAGTGCACAGCAGAAGCCTCATTTTGACTGAACTATATAGGATGCAGCAGTGATGACCTCTGATTTCAGAAACTCTTCTTACTTAACAAGATGAATTTAAATATAACCATCTTGTTTCCCCGACTATTAGTCTTAGAAAGACTCTTAGTGCATTTATCATCAGGAAAAAAGTGTAAGTTTTAGGAGACATTCAATCCAGTCTTAAAAATATATATAAATATTTAGCTTTAAGTAACTGTCATAAATTACTTTGATTTACCTTGAGATATGCAACTTTGTCTGAAGTTTGCTTTCAAAGGCACCGACATTTTACTGCATTTATTGCATTTATGCTCTTAGAATGATGAGATTTGTGCAAAATTTCAGTTTTCTATCACCACTTTCTACATTGAAACACCTAACATATTGCTCTAAGGGCAGAGAGAAAAGACTCTGAACTACCTATACTAACGGGATCACGACAACTGATCCTCAAGTCCACTCTAGCCTTTCACTAAAGGCTTTTCTGCTAAACATTGTAAATGAGCTGCTCCAAAGATCATGCTTACACATTAGCAATTTCAGTTCTCTTTCTTATACTGGGGCCTGGATATCCAGCCAGGGCAAAGCACTTCCCAAATTTTGGAGACAGCTGGCTGGACTGCTTAATCCTCCTCTGAGTAAGGAAAACTTTTCTTGGGCCAGCCTATAACCTAAAGTGACCCTCAAGAGACAGAGCCCTTTAGATTTCAGTTTGCAGGGGAACAAGCCAAGGAGCTCCAGATTGGTTTAGTTCTGAAAAATGGACTAGGTATCTAAAGAGAGGAAACATTATAAAATTAGACCAGACTAGGAGTCAAAAACCAGGTTCCTAGTTATACCTTTGACAAATACTAGCGGTACAACCCTGGACGCATCTCTTATTAAACTCTCTAAGCCTAATTCTTCATCAGCAAAATGGGGCCGTGCCTACTTCACATAACTGCTGTTAAGGATTAAAGGAGACAGCATGAAAATAGGCTATCCAAAAGTAAGGTACCATTGGTATCATTATTGGTTCTTTTTAAGACCAGAGCAGTTGCCCATTTGATCAGTATTTTAATTTTCACTTTGTTCAGAGTAAAATAAAAATCCTTTGCTTGGGGAAATATAAATAAATATACTTTAACCCAGTGACTTCAAAAGTGAGAGAAATCAAAGAGGGAATCTACAGAAATAAACAAAATCCACAACTAAATAGTCTACCTTCAGAAAACCAATGTTTAGTCAAATATTAGGTAATGTACTACAGGTGTCCCCCTGTCCACTTACACCACCAGAAAGGAAACAAGTATTCACAACAGTGTGACAGAAAAGCTGGCTAGAGTTAAATAGCACTGTACTTGTACCTAAGTACACCTGAGTTTGTGAGTTCTTTTAAATGATTTTTCACATTTCTCAAGCAAGATTATTGGAATAAAATTCCACTATCCTTTCTCGTGTAAAGTGTAAATGGTTGTTGCTAGAAGTAAAAACTAATTTTTAAAAGAAAATGTCAAATTCAGGCCCTGAAGAGTGGGATCTGCTTACCAAAGGGTAATAGTCATACTCTGTAAGTAAGACAAAATATATGGTCTAGGTGGCAAAGATTCACGATTTGGCCAATTTCTGCCACTTGTCCTTGAATGCTGGAAAGCATACAACCTCATTTCATTTCTTGTTGAAAAAACAAAGGCTGGTTTCAGACAGATCAATAACACAGCTCTCACAAATCCTCCTGAATGAAGTTTTTCTTGGGCTTTACTTAGAGGCAGTCCAATTATGACAAATGATGTAACATGGGTAACAGCAGGAATAATCCTAGTAGTTTACTAACAAACTTCTGCACACCAACAAAATTCTTTCAAATGGTTGAGCTGGTACCAGGAACTGTTGGTAAGCCTCCTGAAACAGCTAGTGTGATTCTTTCCCTCAATACAGCACCAAGAGCAGTTACATCTGGCTTAGAATTTTCCAAAAAGAGCAAAAATTCAGAAGCGTATTGTAAACCCTCATCTGAAGGCATATTCTATTTGATACATCCACTGACTGTGTGTGAAATGTTAAAAAGCCCTGGATCTACGGTGATCAAAAAGGATATTCCTGAAGGAAAATGTAGGAAATGTAGAGTGTTCCATGCACAAGAATTTGAGAAAATGACAGCATCACTGCTCTCGTAAACTACCGAGTAGAATTTGTCCTAAACTCCAGAGCGTCAGAGAAGATTTGAAGTTCTGAAGTTGGCTTTAAGCACGCAATTCTGCATACCTGGATAACTCCAGGACAACTTTCAGTCAAAGGCAGAAGACCAACCAGAGGATGGAGGGGAATGTCTAGGAGGTTAGTTCTACCCTCCTCTCTGGGTCTTACTAAAAGTGCATTTAAAAGAGCAAACATTTGAATTTAAAAAGAGAAAAGACAAAGAGGATGGTGAGGGCTAAACAAAGTAAAAAACTAACTGGAAATCAAATAGTTCAGAAGCAAGTATCTTCATCCTGAAGAGGAGGACTGCTGCAAAGAACTACTCCTACCTCTGTCAATGAATGCTGCTCACGCATAGCCACTACTCCCAGGAGGTGGCCATCAGGCAGACGTAAAACATCCAGGACTTGCGGTAACAACTGCTTGGTACCCTGAGACTGACCCTCGTTCAACCTATTTGGATGGCCCATGGCAACCAAGGCCACACTTTGGTAAGGTAGGCCTCCCAAATGCCCTAAATAACCTTTGAAGCAGAAGTCCTAAAGTTTCCAAGTAACGAAGTTAGAGCAAGTAAATGTTTACATGGCCACTGAAGAGTAGTTACTCAAGGTATTTATGAGGGAGGCTGCATTGATACCATTTTCAAATTAGGAAACTGAGGCATATAGGGTTTGTCATAAACCACAGAGCAACTCATCTGAAAGAGGAGAGCTGAGGAGGAAGTTGAAGGTCTAGTCGAAAGTTAGACAACAATAGACTCAGCAACAAAACGGCCAGTTTGGCCTCATCTTCAGGATTTGGCCTCTAGCCAAGCCAACCAAATCTGTGGTAGCACACACAGAAATAGAACCTGGGAGTTCCTAACTTCCAGTGCTGTGTTTTGCTCAGTAGATAACCAAGGGACCATTAAATGAACTGATTTTACTCCCAACTTCTCTTATCAAGGAAAGGAAAAGCTTATGGGTCAACCTTAAATATGATAAACTTTCATCTTTAAAAACAAGTACCAAATTTCTGCACCTGGTACAGTAGTATTCTCCACTTAGTAGCTTCCAAAGGTTTAACTATAGATTACTTCACAATGGAGGATAAATCACAGTCTGAGATCCTCCGCCATTAAATTCTTGACAGAGGAACCACAAAGATAGTCTTTAAAGCCCCTTTCAGCTGTAACTATTTAACTCCTACCAAGTTAGTGTCAGCTTTTCCTAACTGGCATATTCTCTTGATCTGAACAACAGTGTGAAGTGAACATGACATAAGCCAAGTCAACCCACAGCATGAATCAAGTGTCCTGAAGCTTTATTTAGGATAAGTGGTTCAAATTTTAGATTAACCTGAGTCAAAGGTGATCGTATTTTTGCAATCCAGTTCTAAGACTTTCTCTGAGAACATATGGGGGGCAAAGGGAGAAAACAGTTAAAGCTATGGAACTGTCACTCTTACAACTTAAAAAAAAAAAAATCACTTTATTAATAGGAGGAACAGGGCTTCAGTTCTGAAGAAACTTTGCTATTAAGGCCAAATGCTTCGGAACGATTTGACCATCTGTAATCAGCAATGAGACGCATCACAAGGTACCCTCTAAGATAAAGCTCACCGCCCAGTCACTCTCCTAATTCCGAGTCTACCTAGGCATAATTTCAACTGACCTTTTAGCAACAACATTAAGCTACCCCTGACCTATGAATCTCTCTGAATTTAGATTTCAAGCAGTAAGAAACAAAATGGTTTCATCTGCAATTCAAGAAAAGAATTTCACATCAAACTTCAATCCTTAAGAAGCTGCTACAGCTATACGGTTGAGTGTTTATTTTCTCAAAGTAGGTTTCCCCTGCTCCCCCAAACGCCACATATATGAAGTAGCTCAAAATTGCAATTTCTATTTTGGTGGCCATCTGGGATCCACAGAAGTGACTTTCAATTACTTGTTATTTCAAAATAGAGATTCCCTAGTAACAATGCACCAGTGGCAAAATACTCCCCCATTTTGTTTCGTCTGTGGGAGAAAAGTTCTTTAAACTGGAAAGAATTTGTAGCCTTATAAAGACTACGTTGGACTTAGTTCGTTTTTTCCTTTAGGAGGGCGGCCATCTCCAAAAGTTTTGGTAAAAGTTATGGCTCAGATTTCAAAATGCAAACAGATGTTCCTGAAGCATCCGAAATGGGCCACTCCATGTTTATTCCCAGAACCGTGGCGACTCCAAGTTGTTTTGTGTCCCAACTCTGCAAAGGGCAAAAGCGCAAACCCCTTTGGTGTAAACTTTCAAGAGACGTGGAACAGCACACTTTTGGAGTTTCCCAAAGCGGCTGGCGACGTGCGAGGTCAGGTCGTTCAGAGAATCGGGGCTGGACAGGAGAGATCTCGAGGGCAAGAGCGCTCAGAGATTTCCACGTGCCCCGATCTAGCTGGTCCCTGGGGAGAATTAGTGGTTGCTACAGTAGGAAGAAGGCTGTTCCTGATCACAGCCCTGGCCGCGGGATGGCCTTGGTGTACGGGGGGAGATGGTGGGTGCACCTGGCTCTCTGCCCTCGGAGTCTCCAGCTGACTGCCACGCCAGAGGAACGCGCAGTCGGAGCTGCGACCTCCACCCGCCCCCGCGGCGCCCATCGAAGTGGGGGTTCCCGCTACGCCGGGCCTCGCCGCTATACCCAGGCCGCATGGGGGTGGGGAAAGAACTTAGCGGAGCTCGGCATCGGGATCTGCGCCCCCGTGGAAAGAGCAAAGGAGAGTCATTTCACCCGGTCTCTACTCAGCTGGGGTCTCGGGAAATACGCGGTAATTACCCAAGAACCCCGCCCTCTGTGAGAGGCGAGGCTGCGGGGCTGCCGGGATGGTTTGAGGACCGGGCCCGGCCAGAGAGACTCCAACCTTCACCCCCCCGGCGGTCCCCGGTCCCACCCCCCGCCGTCTCCCGGCGCCGCCACTTCAGGCAGCCCACTCGGCCCGGCCTCTCCCCGCGCCCGGACCACCCCCCATGGGGTGCTCTCACTGCGCAGCGAGTCCCTCCGCTGCCTCCTCCCAGCCCAAAATGGCGGCGGCGGCCACCGATCCTTCTCGTCGCCTTCCTCTAGGGCCGAGGATCCCTCCGCGTCCAAGCCCCTCCCCTCTCAGCCGGATCTGTTTTCTGCCCAGTAAAGATTAACGCCATCAATGAACTCTTTAATTGAGCTCGGAGAGGCGGTTGGATTGTGCTTCCGCACAGCTAATCGTTGACGAAAAAGGGAATATTGGCAGGCGAGTGGACCAATCAAAGGGGCATCGGTGAGCGCGGGACGCCATTCGCGCAAGGGTAGATGGGTTTTAGAGTTTTCTGTGTGTCTGTTGAAATTACAGGATCTTGATCCGCCTTCCCTAGCTAGAAGAACTACAATCCCCAGCAGGCACCGCGCTGCCAGGACGGGGTGGGGGGCCTTCCCCCAACCTCAGTGCCTGAGCGGCTTGACCAGAGCTGCAGCAACTGCAGCAAGAGGTAGGGCTGAGCCGTTGGGAATTGCAGACAGGCGGTCGCACAGAAAGACACACAGATGTAGTCCTGTGCATAGCCCCTGACAGCAAATAGGTCAGTTCCGCCTTTGCAAAATCTCCTTCCCGGATCATTTCCCCTCTTCCAAGGAATCCTTCCTTATCCCTGTTGGGTTTCCCTCCCAGCTGCCTGTAGTGCGAAGACTTCTTACCCTTTCCTCCGTTTCCCACCCTGAGAAGAAGGAGGGAGGCAGGCCAGGCCCTGTAGGTGAAAAGGCCTCAGCCCCAGGCTGGGCCCAGTCGTGTGTTTTGAGGTGATGACTTCTGGAGCCCAGCCTGGGGAGGAGGTGGGGGCCTGCAGTCAAGGTTGGGGCCGCTGGAGGCAGTGGGGAAAGGACTCCTCCTCGGGCTTGTCGGAGCCGCCGACCCACTCCACTCCCAGCCTGTCCAGGTCATTGCTGTGTCTTCGCCTCCCCAGGCAGTCTTTTCCCCTCTTTGGTTGCTGGGGGAACAAAGCTGAGGCCTAGCTTCCTAACTGCCAGCCTGCCTCAGTGAGTTTCAGGAGAAGAGTATAGGATGTAAGCCCTGGCCTGGGGCCTGAGGAACAGGACTGGGGAGATGGCCCCTTGATCTCCATTTGACCCCTTGCTGGCGTTAGGTGTGAAAACAAGGCTGGAGGCGGCCCTTCATTTGAAAATGAGGGTGTGCAGGTCTGGTGCTAGAAAATGGCCGCCGCCGGCTTGGTAAAAATTTGCTGGGTAGCCAGAGTCTTCCTGAAGATTCTCCCTCGGGACTTAGGTTTCCGTTATTTAAAGCAGGCGTCACTAGTTAAAAGGCATCTGCTGAAAGATTTGGAACAGAAGAAGGTGGCTACTCCAAACCAGACCAACTGTTAGCACAGAGTCACCAGCAGCCCTGGAGGAGGCCAAGGTAAGCCCCATTCTCCCAACCACCTGAGTGCCCTGCGCATGGGCCCTGCCAACTGGGATCCCGGCTTCTTGTCTCAGATGTGTTAGTGGATTTGGAAAACCAGTATTTTTAAATGAGTCCCCACTACGCGCTGAGCAATATGGCAGATTTAATTCTGCGCTATCTCATGAAATCCTAGTAGCCATTCAGGGTAGAAATTACTATTTCCATTTCAAAGAAGCTGATGTTCTGAGAGCTGACATGCCTTTTCTAGAATCATGCAGCCAGCAAGCAGAAGACCCAGGGTTTAAACTTAGCGTCTTAAACACTGCCTTGCATTTTGTCTAGGCTGTGAACCAAGTCTGAAGCAGGGAGAAGAGTTTGAGCCATCGGTTCATAATTTAGGATGGAGGTTAGGGGGTAGGAAATCACCCAGGAGAGAGGGGAGAGACAGATTGTATCAGAGAACATCTAATGCATGCCCTCAGAGAACGTCACCTTCTGATCTGGCAACAGGAGCCCAAACCCTCCCACCCTATGCTCTCTCTCACCGGCCCCCACCTTGCCCATTCTTCTCCCCTAGTCCACAGCTCCCTGTAGGTAAGAAGGGAACTCTAGTCCTCTGATCCACCCTACCTAGCGACTTCCAGTAAATTTTTCAGATTTATTTAATTTGGAGTTCATGGCATGTCAGGGCCTGACGGTTCAGAGAGGGCAGATGACTCACCCGGGATCACACAGCTTATCTGCAATAGTGGTGATGGTGGAAAGGGGACAAGCCTTCAGGAGGGAGACAGCATGTGGGGCTGAGGGGCAGGGCTGGCTTGGGTGGGGGGCTGGGAACGGGTGAATGACTGTGCGCACCGAAGCAAGCCCCCTTGCCTCGGACTTCCAGTGGCCTTGCCTCTTCCTGGGTGGGGCAGAAGGTCTTCTCAGTTGGCCCAAGACACTGGTGGTGACAAGGCCTGTCACTCTTGATTGTATTGTTACTTTATGACATTCTCCCTGCAGGTAAAGTAACAATACAACACAACAAACAACACACACGTACACACACTCCAACGTACCCCATCCCAAATTATGAAGAGAACTTTGGGGTCTCCAAAACGCACGTTAACACACCTCCAGCTCTTAAACAGGGCTGCGTGCACCCCCCAGTACACCCCCTACACGCGTGTAGACTCTTAAACAGGGCTGCATGCACCCCCCAGTACACTCCCTACACTCGTGTAGACCCATGCTCAGATGTCTCCGAACGGTGTTGAACATTATAAAACACTGTGCCAGTGGTGGTGGTTATTATTAGAATTCACCAAACCACAAACTTCCAGCAATTCATTCTCCTCCCCCAGACTCAGTACTTCCACCCTCACCACGGCAGAGATAAACAGATGCCCTGAACACACGCACGCTTGACAGAATCCTTTCCGCCTCTTAGATAAGGTGTAGAATTCTCTGGGCTACAGACTGGAGATTGGTCCTTCCTCTCCCTAGTGCTTTCCTGCCCCTCATGTAGAAGAGTGATACCAACTTGCCTGGAATAAATACACTCCATTCACCCTAGAATGACAGAAGCGAGAGTGTCATGTTCCAATATCTTTTGGATCCCCCCCCCCCACTTCTGGGCTTATGTCATTTAACATATATTTATTGAACACTCACCTTGGGCCATGCTTAGCGACACAGTGGTGAGCTGAACAGACACGACACATTCTTCTAGGAGAAAGACAAGTGGTAAATGGTAATGTGCTAAATGCTAAGTGGGACATTAACTGTCACATGACAGGGAGTCACCGGGAAGGGGAATGGGGGCTACTTAGATAGGGTGGTCAGGGAGGGCCTCTCTGAAGAGCTGACATTGGAACTTAACCCTAAAGGATGAAAAAGAATCAGTTATGCAAGTAGCTGGAAGCAGGATTGGCAACATGATTTGTGGGGTCAGTGCAAAGGGCTCTTGATTCAAAAATTACTAAGAAGTTCAAGACAATGACAGCAGAGCATTAAGCAAGGCGTGGGGCTTTTCTGAATGGGGGGCTCTGGGGGACTGTACAGGCCACTTGCAAGGAAACCAGCTCTGTCTGAAAGATAAGCTTTCTAGAAAGAGGGAAGAGCAAGCGCCGTTTGGGCTTCTGATCAACCAATAATATATCAGGAGCCGCTTCCCATCCCATTTCAAAGAGTATTTATTGAATGTCTGCTCTGTGCCAGGTGCTGTTTCAGGCATTGAAATTACAGAGTGAAATACACAGGCAAGATTCTGGCTCTCACCATGAGTTTGCTTGGGGAGGGTTGGGGGACAGACAGCAGACAGGTAAGCCCAGAGACAGACAAATGGTTGTAGAAGGTGCGAGGCTAGAGAGGGACCAAGTGAGCTGGGTGTAGGCAGGTCGGCTTCAGGCTGGATGAACAGAAGATTGTACCATGGGACGGGCCATCTGTGATCTGTCCTCCATTTTCCTCTCTCTTTAGACCTCTCGTGTTCCTGGGAGCCCCAAAACATCCCCCGAGCCTCATGACCCTGGAGGTTCCCTGCCCCTGACACCCCGGATGGAGAGCCACTCAGAGGAGGAAGATCCTCCCGGCAGTGGCCTAGGCTGGAACGGTAGGGGTCCCCGGGCCCAGAGCCCAGGGCGCTGCTCAGTGGAGGCCGTACTGGCACGGAAGAAGCACCGCCGGCGGCCTTCAAAGCGCAAGCGGCACTGGCGGCCCTACCTGGAGCTGAGCTGGGCCGAGAAGCAACAGCGGGATGAGAGGCAGAGCCAGCGGGCCTCCCGGGTCCGAGAGGAGATGTTCGCCAAAGGCCAGCCCGTGGCGCCCTACAATACCACCCAGTTCCTGATGAACGACAGAGACCCCGAGGAGCCCAACCTGGATGTGCCCCAAGGGGCCTCCCACCCAGGCTCCAGTGGGGAGAGTGAGGCCGGGGACAGCGACTCGAGGGGCCGAGCCCATGGGGAGTTCCAGCAGAGGGATTTCTCCGAGGCCTATGAGCGCTACCACACTGAGAGCCTGCAGGGCCGTAGCAAGCAGGAGCTGGTGCGCGACTACCTGGATCTGGAGCGGCGGCTGTCGCAGGCCGAGGAGGAGACGAGGAGGCTGCAGCAGCTGCGGGGCTGCACCAGCCAGCAGCCCTGTCGCCAGGTGGAGGAGCTGGCCGCCGAGGTAGAGAGGCTCCGGACGGAGAACCAGCGGCTTCGGCAGGAGAATGAGATGTGGAACCGAGAAGGTGGCCGCCGTGGTGGGGAGCGGGGCACCTAGGGGTGCCCCCCCATCCAGGCTGACCCAAGGAGAAGGTCCCGTTTTGTACACACTCAGGCCAGCCGAGTCTCAAGGAGGCAGGTCTCAGCACCTCTGCGCCCCCTGAGAACAGCTAATTTAGGTTCCGGCTTCCATCTTGTCATTTCCACAGTTTGTTCTTTGATGTCATCTTATTTTTCACAAAGGAATTAAATGATTTTGGTGAGATCACTTGGGAGTGGCTAGCATTGATTTCACTAGGGCTGCTCTGAGAATCAAAGCACTTCCATCGCAGAGAGGCCTGGGGCTGCCCCCAGCCTGGGAGGACAGCAGACCCCTGCATCGGGGGCTTCTCAGCGTCTCCAGAGTGCCTGAAATCTGCTCCACGTATCTGGGGGCCATCAGACTGCTCTGAAGGTTTTAGAGAGGGGAAGGCAGAGGCGGGAGGGGTCTCAGTCAGGAGTCACCAGGTTCAGCCAGAGCCTGACTTAAGATGCAAGATCGCTGTGAGGACCTGGGAACTCCCCCGGGAGGGGAGAGGGCTAGGCCCAAGTACAGGGGTTTCTTCAGGGTTTGTTCCCAGGCTCCCTGTATTTTCCCTGTCCTCCCCACAGTGTAGACGGCTGGGCTGGACAAGGTCTGGGTGCCTTGTGTCTCTCTGTGCTTGACAGCCTCCCATCACCCAGCTGGGGGTTGGGCAGGAGGTTAGGTTTGCCCCCTGACCTCCTAGAAGAGCGCTTACAAGTAAGCGCTCAAGGGGACTTTTCTCCTGATGGAAAATAAGCCCAAGGCTGGATGGGCAGGGGATCGATCCTTAGCAGAGCCGGAGGCTTGGCTTTCGGGGTGCCATCCTGCTGCTTTTAGCCTAATCACCTGTGTGGTTAATTCCCTCTGAGGTGAGCCCCTCACCTGTCTGTCTGATAGAGAGCTGAGTCAGCCCGGATATGCCACCAACCCACCAGCAGTCTTGGGCTCTGAAGCGAGCTCACACGCCCCTCACACGCAGACCCACCTCTCCCCAGACACCTTGTCTCTTGTTCTTGTGCTGCGGAGTGTCAGGCTGCGGTGGTGGAGGGGAAGTTAGTCAACTCACCAGTGAGCCTGTATTGGCTCTGCCACCGTGCACAGGGAGGGGCAGAGGCCTGGCGGGCCCGGCCTAACCTCGGTTCCAGGAGAGCTCATCTTGACAGGCCACACTGGGCGAGAGAAGGGCTCAGGCCTGGGAGCCGCTGGGATGGAAATGTTGAAAAATCCTGTGTGTTGCCAGGACAACTTTCATTTCTGCCCTGTCACACCCAGACCTCTCCAGCGTCTTCTACAGCGAAGTAAGGCCAGAACGGATCCTAGGAAGGGATGGGTTTTAAGAGAGCAAAATCTCCCATCTTTGGGGTCTCCCCCCACCCAACCCTGGCTGGGAGTCCTAGCCCCCTCCCCTTTGATCCCACACACCTCTGTCAGGAAGGGCTAGAGGAAAGATTGTCCCCACTTTGCAGATGGAAAACCCAAGGCTCAGAGAGGAAGCGGCTTTTGGATTCCAGGAAAGCTGGCCCTAGGCCGGCCTTCCCCTGTGGGGTGCTAGCCAGGGACCTGAAGGCCCCTGGGCAGGGTGCAGGCAGCCTCCCAGCTGCTGCATTCCTCAGCGTGGAGCTGGAGGGAGAGGGGAGGGCCAGGGCCAGGACAAGGTTGTTTACCCGGAGGCGCGCGCGCGCGCGCGTGCGTGTGTGTAAAAGTAACTAGGAGGGGAGAGGAGATTCCAGAGGGCTGCCGGAGTGTGGGGGAGGGCTGTGGGTGCAGCGTCGAGGGAGAGGGTGCTGGAGGTGTATCCCTGAGCAGGCAGGAGCTGCACACGGGGGAGGGGAGAGGTGAGGAGCTTGGCCTTTCTTGGTCAAGGAGCTGAGGAGCCTGGAAAGAGAAAAGCTGCTGCAACCCCAACAGACAGACACACACACACACACACACACACACAATGGCTGAAGGGCTCTGGGTCAGGGTCACACTGAGGTGGGTTCATTTTCCCAAGGCTGGTGGGGCCCAGGATGGGGCAAGAAAACAGAGGAGCAAAACAAAAACAAAACCAGAGGAGAAGGGTGTGGGATGGGAGAGTGTCAGGAGGGGCCGAGAGGGATCAGTGAAGAGTCAGTGTCACCTCCTTCCCCCCACCTGGGTCCCTGACCTCAGTACCCAGAACCCAGGGTAGAGCTGGCGTGACTCGGGGATCGGCACTGGGGAGGGCCAGCTCAGCCCCGGTGGCCAGATGTGGGTTCTTTTTGCTTTTCCCTCTCGAGCTGCCTGGTCCTGGGACCCCACCTCAGTGAGGAAGCTCCAGTTTACAGCCTTCACCACCCTATCTGCTGGGGAAACCGGGCTTAGACACACTCCCTTTTTCTCCCCAGGCCTTTCCAGAGCAGATGCTCAGTGCCTCATTCCCTCATGGCCATTTGCTTTCCAGGACCATCTCGGTCAGCTGGGCCGGGGGAGGGAGGCCCAGAGAGGCAGGTAGTTCCCAGGAGGGATTTCGTACCCTGGTCTGGGATCCTCCTTTCTTCCCCACCCCAGGTGGACACCCCTGTGTCCAGTGGACAGTCCCTGCCTGCAGTGGGGTCAGAGAATGAGAGGTGATGGGGTGCACAGAGCAGCTGAGGCGGCGGGAGGAGCTGCCAGGACGTGGGGAAGGGGGTCTGAGGTGAAGTAGTTCGGTATGAGTGAAGAGGGTGGCCAGTTCCCATTGCGCCCCGTTGGGCGCGGGCAAGGATGGCACTGGCCCTTTAAGTGGGGATGCCAGTCAAGGCCCTCCCCCAGCCAACCCAATTCGAGGGCACACTGAGCATGTGCAGGAGCTGTGGGAGCCGGAGGGGAGGGAAGTGGCTGGAGAGATTCCGGAGGGAGCACCTCTCCCCCCCCTTACTTCCTGTAGCTGCCCCCTCTCTCCTTCCTGGGTCTGACAAAGGAGCCCACGGTGCTCAGCCAATCCCTTCCCCCCCATCCCAGACCCCCGGTGGGTGCTGTCCTCTGGGGGCTCTGGGGCCTGCAAGGGGGTGACAGGTGGCCCCTCAGCCCTGGGAGGTCTCCGCAGCCCCCCTGCTGACCGGAGGTGGCACCCACACGCAGCTCAGTGCCGTCCTCACTTCCCCGCTGTGGGAGGGTGGTGGGTGCTCTTCCTGCTGCTTAATGTGTTCGATTTCATTCCATTGGTGCCAGGATTTCTAAAGGAACTGCCTACCTTGATGATGCTCTGCTCTGAAAATTAAAAGCATTTAAGAAGATGAGGTCCCTGCCCCCACCCCCGGGAGCATCCAGTCTAAAGTCTGAGAGGAAGCAAACGGCTCGCAGGCTAAAAGCGCCTGCCCCGCTCCCCCTCCTGGTTCTCCCTCCTTCCTCTAAAGGGCAGGGGCTCCCAAGTTCACGGGATCAAACTCTGCTTCCTCAACCAGCTGCATCCTCCAGGCCACCCTCCCCTGCAGCCTAGGAAACCGCCCCCCTCAAGCCTTTCCCCCACCTCCAACTCCCCTGTTTCTGCAACGACGTCCTCCTTCCTCCCTCACATCAGGCTCTCCTTCCCTTCCCCCTTTGGCACTTGCCCACTCTTCTTCCTGTAATCTCTTATCTACAGGTACCCTTTTTTCTTTTTTTTCTTTCTTTATTTTTTTGCCGTGCCCCAGCGGCTTGCGGGATCTTAGTTCCCCCGACCAGGGATCGAACCCGCGCCCCTGGCCGTGAAAGCGCAGAGTCCTGACCACTGGACGGCCAGGGAATTCCCCAGGTACCCTTATTTTCAATTGAGGTGAAATTCACGTAACATAAAATCAACCATTTTAAAGTGAACAATTCAGTGGCGTTTAGTACCTTCACAATGGGTACAACTGCCACCTCCGTCTAGTTCCAAACATTATCAACCCAAAAGGAAGCGCCGTCCCCATTTCTGCCCAGGCAGCCATCAACCTGCGTCTGTCTGTATGGTTTTACTTATTCTGGGTATTCCGGTGGTAGAGACAAGAGGGAAAGACTCGTCTTCTGGGGCCTGTATACCGAAAAGCACAGATTCCCTGAGGGCCTTCTGTGAAGGGAGCGCTGGACCAGGAGTCCCGAGCCCTGTGATCCATCCCAGTTCTGCTTCTAACTCAGGAGCCTCCCCTCCCCTGTTCAACGGGGCTGGGGGGGCTTCAGGCCAGGATCCTGGGCCCTCCAAGGGCTTACCCCTGGCTGGGAGCTTCTGTCTGGGATTGTGATGCCGGGCCTGAAAAATCTTCCTCTTTGGGCTTCCCTGGTGGCGCAGTTGTTGAGAGTCCGCCTGCCGATGCAGGGAACGCGGGTTCGTGCCCTGGCCCGGGAAGATCCCACCTGCTGCGGAGCGGCTGGGCCTGTGGGCCGTGGCCGCTGAGCTTGCGCGTCCGGAGCCTGTGCTCTGCGGCGGGAGAGGCCACAACGGTGAGGCGCAAAAAAAACCTTCCTCTTTAATACTCTTGGCTCCTTGCTGCCGGGTCCAGGCACTGAAGGTGGCCCCAGGAGACTGTGTGATTAGTACCGTGGGGTTTGGGGTCAGAGGCATGAGATGAGGAAACTTCGGCTCAGAGAGGTTGAGAAACTTGCCCAAGGTCCCACAACTCCTGCTTCACTGGGGTAGCAGCTGGTGCTATCTGATTGTATTCGAGCTCTTGACCACTGTGTTCTCCTGTCTTCAAAGGGATGAAGGAAGTTAAGGGCTTAGCAAAGCGCCAGCCGTGTGGGAAGTGCTCTCAACTGGGAGCAGCCATACATGTTACTACTTTGCGGAGCCTTGCATAGCCCTGAAGTGAATAGCTCCATTCCAAGGTGGTTCTTGGGAGCTCCCCTCACCCCCCCTTACCTTATCTTTGTCCTCCACTGGCCTCCTTAGGAGGACAGCTTCTGTGGGGACTGAGGGGCTGCCTGCACCCTGAGCCTTTAAGGCAGGTGGGAGTGAGAAAGCGTGGCTCCCCTCTCCCCTAGAGAAGGAGATGATATTGCTGCTTTCAGCAGAGCTCAGTTCACCCATTTCTCCATGGCTGAACGTCCACCCCTGCCCCGCAAACAAAAAGGACTTTGTGGACCCACGGGAGGGAGGGGACTGCATAGGCCTGGCCTGGCAGCGGACAGACTGAACAGCTGGCTCCCCAGTTGGCCACTGTGTCCAGGCTGCCTGTGGGCATGGACATTCCAGAGACCACCTGCCCCAGAGATCCTCCCGGGACCCCATCCAAGATGGAAACGCCCAGATCAGCCCCCTGGGCACCTGCTGTCTCCTGCCTCAGGACAACCAGGATGGGCCCCCTCCCCTGCCCCATCCCTACCCCACTCCAGTGGCTCTGAGAGGAAGTTCCCAAGGAGACTAAGTTGTGAGGAGACGTGATGAGCGTGTCCAGAGCCTACCGCGGCCACAGCCCAAGGTTACACGGAGAAGGAAGGGAAAGGGGTCTTTGGGGGTCTATAGTCTGTCCTGGCTCCTGATCCTTCTGGCACCCTCCTTGGGGTTCTCCTTAGGCCCACACACACCCAGTCAGCCATTCAGACTCCTTTACCATAGTGTGAGGACTTGGACACAGGGAAGCTGCCGGATTTCTCACAGCCGTGCCCGGAACCAAGCCCTGTGGCTGCCCAACTGGCCAGCATCCTCTCTTACTGTTGTGCCCTCAAGCCCCACTGTCCTCTCTGGCTAGACTTCCCTTCCTTGGCTTCTCCGTCCCAGCCTCAGCCATTTCCCTCTTGGGCCTTTGATAAACAGGATCTTTTCCTCTGGGCCCCTCGTCCAACTGTCCTCACTTGTAATCCACATCAGCTGTGTTTGTAGCCACAGGCAACACCCCTCCCTGGATTCACCCCACTTCCAGGATCCTTCTCAGCTCCCCTTCCTCAGCTGCCTCTCCCCCCTCCTCCCCTGGGCTTCAGATGCTAGACGCCTTTTTTTAACCTTCCGCATGAATTCCCCAAATCTTAACACTATTGAAAAAGTCTTTTCATCACGATTTGAAATTCCATGCTTGTCAAAAACTACCTTCACAAATGCATTTGTGAGTTTTCTATTCCACTAATTTTAAATCTATCTCATTTATTGATAAACTAATCACATTAAAAAATTCTTATCGCTACTTAATACGCTTTAATATCTGATAGCTCTATTGTCTCTCCTTACCCTTCTTTTACTAAAGATTCCTGGATATTCTTAGATTTAAAATTTTTCTAGAGTACATTTAAAAGCAGTATGTCCAGATACCCTCCCCAAAGCATATCTTTATGTATCTATATATAAAGATATAGATAGATATGCAGATACAGACACAGATATAGGTATCGTGGAAGGAAGCATGTGAGAGAGTTCTAGATGTTACCTAGTTCAATATCCTGTCTCTAGGCTGAATTAAATATCTTTCTAAATCTGTGACTCTTTCTTACATTCTTTTTTTTTTTTTAATAAATTCATTTATTTATTTATTTTTGGCTGCTTTGGGTCTTTGTTGCTGCACGTGGGGGCTACTCTTCATTGTGGTGCACAGGCTTCTCATTGCGGTGGCTTCTCTTGTTGCAGAGCCCGGGCTCTAGGTGCATGGGCTTCAGTAGTTGTGGCTCACGGGCTCAGTAGTCGTGGGTCGTGGGCTCTAGAGTGCAGGCTCAGTAGCTGTGGCACATGGGCTTAGTTGCTCCACGGCACATGGGATCTTCCCGGATCAGGGCTGGAATCTGTGTCCCCTGCATTGGCAGGTGGATTCTTAACAACTGTGCCACCAGGGAAGTCCCTCTCTTATGTTCTTTAACCTTTTTTTTTTTTTTTTTGGCCGCACCACGTGGTTTGCAGGATCTTAGATCCCAGGATCCCATCAAACTTCTCCCCCTGCAGTGGAAGCTCTGTGCCTTAACCACTGGACCCCCCCAGGGAACTCCCAGTCATTGGAATTTTAAAGGCTTGGTGCTGGGGTGGGGTGTGGGCGTAAAGTGCAGGTTCAGCCAGGGCTGAGAACTAGAGTTCTAAGAGTTCCGAATGTTCTCTCTGCCCAGCTTGCCTTGGCCAGGTGTGTAGGTGCCTGGCATCTGTCCACATCCCTAGGAGACTCCAAGAAGGCATGACCTCCAGTGGGCAGACGCCAGCAGTGAGTCAGGGTGTCAGGGTGTTTGGGGAGCCTTGAAGGGCAGACCAGGGGATGGGCAGAGCTCAGGTTAAAGAGCAAGGAGGAATTTCCACCAATCAGTGGAGGGTCCAAACTGTCCCTGGAGACTCGCAGCCTCCATCACTGGATGTGCCAGAGCTCATGAGGAAAGGCAGGAAGTGAGACCAGAAAACACGCTGAGGGCCCCTTCAGCAATCAGATTCTGAAATTCTGCCTGGCAGAGAATCATTGCCTCATGGCCACAGCGGCACAACCACTTGTGGTTTGTGTGCGATGACGATTCTGCCCCATCTGGGCGGGGGTGGGGTGGGAGCTCTGGACTGGGGATTACCCGGCCTCCTGCTACTGGCATCCGTCTGTGAGCAAGTGTTGTGTATGAGTCCGCCTGAAGTTTCAGGATCATATGCTATCCTTGCTTCCCTTTTTAGTGCCTTCTTGATTATCTCCTGTCCCATTTTTCCTTGCTTACCCAGAGCAGAGGTAGGGAGGGAGGAGGCCACTAGGAGGCTGGGCAAGGAGGGTTCTCTAGGGCCAGCTGGGCTTCTCCAGTGCAGAGGTGAAGAGCACAGACTCTGGCATGGGACTACTCAGGTTCAATTCTGCCTTATTCTGTCCACTGCTGCTCCCCACCCACTGCAGAGTAGGAGAGGCACCTTCCCCGTCACCTCTCTGGACACATACGTCCTCCTCTGCTGGTGAAGAGACGCCGTCTCTCACCAGAAGCACCATTTTTTCATCCAACAGATATTTACTGGCTGCGTTAGTCTTCTAGGGCTGCCATAACAAAGTCATGAACTGAGTGGCTTGAGACTGTAACGTCTCACAGTTCTGGAGGTTAGCAGTCTGAAGCCAAGGTGTAGGCAGGCCGTGCTCCCTCTGAGACCTGTAGGGTAGCAGTCCCCAACGTTTCTGGCACTAGGGACTGGTTTCGTGGAAGACAGTTTTTGCATGGTCAGGGGGCATGGGTCAGGTGGTGATGCGAGCAATGAGGAGCGGCAGATGAAACTTCGCTCACTTGCCCACCCCTCACTTCCTGCTGTGCAGCCTGTTTCCTAATAGGCCTCAGACCGGTATGGGGCGGGGGGGGGGGGTGTAGTTGGGGACCCCGGCAGGGGAAGAAGTTTCCTTGCCTCTTCTTAGGTTCTGGAGGTTTGCTGGCAATCTTTGGCATTCCTTGGCGTGTAGATGCATCTCTCTGATTCTTTGTCTCCCCTCTCTGTGTGTCTGTCTCTGTGTCCAAATTTCCCCCTTTTTTTTTTTTTTTGCGGTACGTGGGCCTCTCACCGTTGCGGCCTCTCCCGTTGCGGAGCACAGGCTCCGGACGCGCAGGCTCAGCGGCCATGGCTCATGGGCCCCGCTGCTCCACGGCATGTGGGATCCTCCCGGACCGGGGCACGAACCCGTGTCCCCTGCATCGGCAGGCGGACTCTCAACCACTGCGCCACCAGGGAAGCCCCAAATTTCCCCCTTTTATAAGGACACTAGTCTTGTTGGATTAGAGCTCACCCTGATAACCTCATTTTAACTTGATTTACCTATGTAAAGGCCTTATTTCCAAATAAGGTTACATTTTGAGGTATTGGGGTTTGGACTTCAGCATATATTTTTTGTAGGCGGGGGACACAAGTCAGTTCATAATAGTAGGTGTCTGTGCTGTGCCAGGCACTGTGCCAGGCACTGGGGGGTAGCACAGTGATGGACACAGCTCCTGCCCTCATGGAGCTTACCTTCTCTTGTTGTCTTTTTTCCCTTACAGCTTCTTATTTATTACTAACTCTTGTTGGTGAATCACACTTGAGTGTTCAAAGCGCTTTCATTCACGTGAGTTTCTTTGGGCGATATGACGAGGTCCCCACTTCACAGATGGGGAGACTGAGTTTTGGAGTGACTTGTTCAGGGTCACGTGACTAAGCAGTAGTAATGCCAGTAATGACAATATTCAGCAATTGCTAGATTCCAACCAGTGCAAGTGTCACACACTACATCACACACTTGATCCCCTCAAGTATTTTTCAAGATGAGGAAATTGAAGTCAGTTACCCAATGTCATGGGCTGATAAGAGGTTGCACTGGGACTTAAACCCAGATGGTCCAGTTCCAGCGTCCATGCTCTTAGCCACCACCACATGGCTCACTACAGCGAGATGCAGCCTTGTGCCTTTTTCTCTGCCCTCTGCTCCGCACCAGCAGTCAAACCTGATTTCTCAATGTGCCCTCCATGCCTAGCAGAGAGCAAGTCACCTCTGCTCTTTCTTATTGAACTTCTCTAAAGCTCTTTCTCCCTTCCTGCTGTCTTCTTGTCCATCTCACTCTGGACACAGTTGCTTTTTTAAATGTTTAATTTATTACATAATATTTTAGACATAAAACAAACACCTCACCACCCAGTTAAGGAAATAGCAGTATTGCTATTATTGTTGAAGCGCCAGCAGCAATCCCTCCTCAACTGCATTCCATACCCTAAAGGGAACCAGGATCCTAGATTGACGACAGTCATTTCCACACATCTTTAGAAACACAACGTTGCTTTTGACTGACAGTAAGGGATTTTTGAGTTTGATTCTTGACAAGGAAACATAGCAGGAGGTGGGGATCAAGGTGGAGGTGTAGCTTGAACTGACTCTTTTTTTAAAAAATAAATTTATTTATTTATTTATTTTTGGCTGTGTTGGGTCTTCGTTGCTGCACGCGGGCTTTCTCTAGTTGTGGCAAGTGGGGGCTACTCTTCATCGCGGTGCGCAGGCTTCTCATTGCGGTGGCTTCTCTTGTTGCGGAGCTCGGGCTCTAGGCACGCGGGCTTCAGTAGCTGTGGCTCGCGGGCTCCAGAGCGCAGGCTCCGTAGTTGTGGTGCACGGGCTTAGTTGCTCCGTGGCATGTGGGATCTTTCTGGACCAGGGGTCGAAACTGTGTCCCCTTCACTGGCAAGCGGATTCTTTTATTTATTTATTTTTAACATCTTTATTGGAGTATAACTGCTTTACAGTGGTGTGTTAGTTTCTGCTGTATAATAAAGTGAATCAGCTATACATAAACATATATCCCCGTATCTCCTCCCTCTTGGGTCTCCCTCCCACCCTCCCTATCACACCCTTCTAGGTTGTCACAAAGCACTGAGCTGATCTCCCTAGGCTATGCGGCTGCTTCCCACCTGCTATCTATTTTACATCTGGTAGTATTTATAAGTCCATGCCACTCTCTCACTTCGTCCCAGCTTACCCTTCCCTCTCCCCGTGTCCTCAAGTCCACTCTCTACCTCTGCGTCTTTGTTCCTGTTCTGCGTCTTTATTCATGTTAGGTGGATTCTTAACCACTGTGCCACCAGGGAAGTCCCTGAACTGACTCTCTTTTGAAAATACATTCCGGGGCTTCCCTCGTGGTGCAGTGGTTGAGAATCCGCCTGCCAATGCAGACGACACGGGTTGGAGCTCGGTCTGGGAAGATCCCACATGTCGCGGAGCAACTAAGCCCGGGAGCCACAACTACTGAGCTCGCGTGCTGCAACTACTGAAGCCCATGCGCCTAAAGCCCATGCTCCGTAGCAAGAGAAGCCACTGCAATGAGAAGCCTGCGCACCACAATGAAGAGTAGCCCCCATTCGTCACAACTAGAGAAAGCCGGAGCGCAGCAACGAAGACCCAACACAGTCAAAAATAAATAAATAAATAAAATAAATAAATGTATTTTAAAAAAAGAGAATACATTCCGATGAAATATTTTAGACACAGAAAGGTATATAGGATGATAGACTGAACCTCCTCCTTAGGAAATAAAACATTAAAAAGAATCCCTAGGGTTTTCCTCCCTGATCGCATCCTCCCAGATGAACCACCCACCTGAATTTAGGGCTTATTTTGAGCTGAATCCTGGGGGAGGAGCAGGGGCTTGCAGTCAGGTGGGGGTGGGAAAGGGCATCACTATCAGAGAGAACGGCAGGGCAAAGGCTCGGAGGAAGGAGTTTGGCAAGCGGGTGTTGGGCACGATGGCAAGCTGGGTACGGGTGGGGGAGGAGGGCGTTTGGGAGGTAGCAGGCAGCCCCGCCCTCCTCAGGGACCTCACTTCCGTAATTCCCTCTGTCATTGCCCTAATTACATGGACTCACAGTGAGCTGTTAGCTTCACTCTGAGATCCTAAGGGTAGTGACCCTCTTAGTCATCTTTGTCACCCCTGCATCTAACATGGTGGGTGGTACAAATGGGGATTTTATTAAATTTATTAATTTATTTATTTGGTGGCGCCGCACATCTCGCGAGATCTCATTTCCCCAACCAGGGATTGAACCCAGGCCACAGAAGTGAAAGCCCAAAATTCTAACCACTAGGCAACCAGGAAATTCCTTATTAATTTGTTTTCTCTCTCTTTCTCTTTTTTTTTTTTTTAGCCCACCGCCTGGCACGTGGGATCTTAATTCCCAAACCAGGGATGGAACCCGTGCTCCCTGCAGTGGAAGCACGGAGTTTGAACCACTGGACCGCCGGGGAAGTCCCCCTATTAAATTTAAATTGGTAACTGAGTGAATGAGTAACTGTTTAACTGATCGCAGCCTGCCTTGGTCGGGGGTGCTGGTGGCAAGAAGGCAGTCTGAATGGAAAGTCTGAATGAGAGTTTTGGAAGAGAATCGTCATCTTTTTCCCCATCAAGTACAGCGTGGCACTGCCTTCATCTATGTTACCAAGCAGAGACCGTGCTGGAAGGCACATCAGTGAGGGGGAGACATCTGCTGTGCAGACAGGTGTGTGATGATGTGATGGATGACAAGACGGGCTTCTCCCAGCTCTGGCCGCCACCAGTGTCACTCACAACCCTTCAAAAACTGTTAGCTCTGGAGGTAAGTGAATAATCAGTCTCCCACAGGAGTAGGTAGGACCTATTTCTCTTCCTTAAAAATAACCCCCTCCCCTGTGTTCATCAGGCAGTTAAACTCTGCTGATTGCTGTAGAGGCAGCCGCTTGTTTGCATTCCTAGAAGACCCTCTCAGGGCTGGGCATGCTTCGGTGGGTTTTGAGTGGTGAGAAGTGCTTTTCTCAAGAGTCTGCATTCCACAAGGGGCCTAACAAACAGATAAAACGCATCTGCAATTAGCGGCATCTCTTCACACACAAAGAATTAATGTGCCGAAGGCTGTTTGTTTATTCTCTTGCATGCGTCAGATATGACCCACAATCCTGTTTTGGTCAAACCTTGGCTTAGAAAGCCCCCTTTTTCTGTTCCATGGAGAGATTAAATGCACTAATACAAAAAAAAAAAAAAAAAAAATTGAACAACCGTATAGATAAATCTTAAAAGGTTTCGGATAAACAGCAAGTTATTAAAAGATTTTGGCAGTATGATTCGCAGAAATTTAGGCCACCAGATTCTGAATTTGCAGAGTTCCGATTAATGAAGCCGTTTTGTTCCTTCTCTGTACCCTGTAATTCAGTAATTCTGTAATTCATCTCAGATACAGAGAGTGCTGAGTGAGGCTGGGGCCTGCATTATGGCTGTTCCCTCCCAGCCTCCCCGGACTTGAGGGCTGGGGAACAGTGTGTGGGGTGTGCCCTGGACTTGGGATTTGGCGTGGGGAGACCTGACGTTGAACTTTGGCTCCGACGATTTTACTGGCCAAGTGATCTTTCATTCACCGACATTTGTTGAGTGCCAGGCACTAGATTGTCACCAGAAAGACAAAGATAAATAAGACACAATTCCCCCCCCACACACACTTTTGTTTTCCTTTTTTAACGCTGAGGGGTACTTTTAAATATGTCAGGCAATCAGAAAAGTATAAAGGATACAGAATAATAAAATGAACACCCACGATAAGAACAACCTAGCTTCTGAAAAAAAGCTAGAAAAACATTTGAAGTCCCTTGTGCATAACTGAGTCCCCTGTCTCCCCCTAAAATGGAGCCTCTGTTCTGCATTTGGGGTTTATCATCCCCCTGCATGTCTGTTATTTGTACAACCTGGGTATGTATGCTTAAACAAAATGTAGTGTTAGGTGCTTTAAAAATTTCTATGAATCATACGACCCAAATCTTTTCATAATGTGGTCTTTGCACAAAAATGTTTTCAGATTTATTGATGGGATACAAGTAGCTCAATTCATTTGTCTCTTCTATCTTAGTGTATACTTTTTATTGAAGTATAACATTTATTCAAACAGGTGCATAACTCATTTGTACAGCTTAATGAATTTTCATAAGGTCAATACACCTGTGTAACCACACCCAATAAAGAAACAGGACACTACCAGCACCCCAGATCTCCCCAAGCCTCGCTTTTAATCACCAAGGGCAACCTCTATCCTGACCTCTAACATAGACAAGTTGGCTGTTTTGGGACCTTCTGTGAAAATAAACATGCTATATGTACCTTTTCTGTGCTTGGTTTCTTCCCACCAACATTATGTCCATGAGATTTATCTATGTTGCTATGAGGAGCAGGTGATCATTTTTCATTGCTGTATAGTATTCCATTGCATGAATATCCTAAAATGCATGAATTCATTCTGCTGCTGCTGTGCATTTGGGTTGTCTCCAGTTTTGCGTGGATTATGATGAGTGCTGCTATGGAAATTATCTTACATATCTTTTAGTGCCCATGTGCACACATTCCTCTGGGGCATATATCTAGGAGTGAAAGTGCTGGGTCGTACTGTATGCATACAATTAGCTTTGACAGCAACTGCTAAATGGTTTTCCACTTCTACCAACTGAGTATGAGAGTTCCTTTGCTCCACATCCTTGGCCAACACTTGGTGTCTGCTCTTTTCATTTTAGCCATTCTGGTGGGGAAGGGCTTCTTTTTTTAAGTTAAATTTACTGTGCTAAGCACTTTCTATGCATTTTCTTATTTTACTGTCACATCAACCTCATGCGGAGGGTACTGCCATTAGCCCTGTTTTATAGATGAGAAAACTGAACTTGAAGAAATGAAGGAACTTCCTTAAGGCCACATAGTGAGGACAAGAGCAGGGCTCCCAGGTTTCACTGTCTCCCATCAAGTGGTCTGGAACCCGCTCTGGCACGGGTGGGGGGACCCAGGAAGACAACTGCAGTAACTGAGACATCATGTGAGGTGCAGGGGTCACCCCAAAGCTGAATGAGATCAACCCCACTGGGAGAGTCAGGAAGAGTCACAGTGGAGCACTGGATTGAAGTGGATCCCTGGACAAGCCAACTTAGAGTAATAGTGCCCGTCTCCAGTGGTCCTAGTGAGGATTTTTTTTTGGTTGTGAGGGCGGATTTAAAGTGCTGGCATTAGCTAAGACTCCTTGTACCTCGCACAGAGCTGGTGCTCAGTGAAGGGCTCTTGTAGGCCTTAGTGATCACACAGGATTTGGAGAACTTCACACAGTTAAATGGTCCTTCCTGCAGCCAGAGGGATGGACCAAATGACCTCTCTAGGCCCCTTTCACCCCGAGTCTGGGAGTGCCGGGGAAGAGTGGGAGTAAAGGGCCAGCTCCACCTCCCAGGCAGGGGAGACCTCTGAACGCCCACCCCAGCCCCCTCTACTGCAGAAGGGCTGTGAGAGCAACTCCCTTCCACACAGGAAAAAATAACCTCACTGGGCATCAGGGCATCTCTCCACCCGCCTCAGCACCCTGTCACCCCCTCTCCATCTCCATCCTGATCCCTGGACCCAGCAGAAGGAGCTGGAGTCTAGGAAAAACAACTCCTGGAGAAAGGCCCAGGGAGGCTGGGGGTGGGCTGACGGGGTGCACAAGTTTTGAAAGCCCTGGGGCCGCTCAATTGGGAAAAGGAGGAGGGGGAGGGGAGTGAAAGGGGGAGAAGAGGAGGAGGAGAGGGAGATGGGGCAGAGAAAAGGGGAGGATTAATTTGCTGCTCGGATTCTAGGGCCAAGGACTGAAGCCTGTTCCTGCTTATCCCCTCCCCTCCTCCACCGGGCGTCAACCAAGAGAATTGCCTTTAGGACATCCAAGGTGGGGGAGGGGGTGCGGGGAAGCTGAGGCCCCCGGAGTGGGAAGTGCAAGGATGTAGGGGGAGCAAGGGTGTGCGAGGCTGTTTACAGACCCCAGTGGGCTGGGTTCTGGAAAACACCCCACGGCTGACCTTCTCCAGGTGCCGCCTGAGCCCCTGCCAGGTTCTGCCAGCGCTGGCTCAACAGCGACACCTGCTGGCCGGGCCCCTCCCTGCGGGGCGGGGCTTCCCCTCCGCCCAGGGAGCCCAGCGGGTGAGTCACTCCTGGCTGGATTGGCGACCGAGCGCGCCAGCTGTCGGATCAGAAAATGTCGCGGCCGAGGCGTGTCCCCCAGCGGCGGGCCTCGTCTCTTCGGGTCGCCGTCCCCGGCCCTAATGCTGCCCTGTACACCCAGGACACCGACCGAGGGTCCGCCCTGGGCCAGCCCAAGGTCAGCGTTGGAGCAAAAGAGCAGGATAATGGGCGCTAACCTCAGGAGGCTCCTGGTTTGGGTAGAGTTTTTTTTTGTTTTTTAAAAGTTTTTATTTGGAAAAATTTTAAGCTTACAGAAGAGCTGCAATAAGATACAAAGATCCTTCATATACGCCTTACCCAGATTCACCAGTTGTTAAAATTTTGTCCCAATTGCTCCCTCTCTTATTCTCTGTGAAATATATATTTAATATTTGTTTATTTATTCCCTGAACCGAGAGAAGTGGCAACCGTCATGCCCATTTACCTGTACATACTTTAGCGGGTATTTCCTAAGAACAAGGACATTCTCTTGCATAAGCACTCTTTTCAACTTTGGGAAACTTCAAGTTGATACAATACTTTCATCTCATTTACTGTTCATATTCCAATTTTACCAATTGATTCAATAGGGTCCTTTAGAGTATTTTTTTCCCTCTAGTGTACGATCCAAACCAGGATTATGGATTGCATACAACTGTCATGTTTCTTAAGCTTCTTTAATCTGGAACAATTCCTTATCTTTTTTCATCTTTTGTGACATTTTTTCAGAGTAGACCGCCCTGCCTTTTCTTCTTTTAATTGAGTGTTCCTCATTTGGGGTTCGTCTGCTGTTTCCTTAGGGGTAGATTCAGTCTACACACCCTGGGAGAGAATACTACGTAAGCAATATTTTATGTTCTTGAGGTGGGATTCTCCACCTTAAGGAGTTCGTGGAACTCCTGAACCTCTAAGGATTAACCCATGAGTTATCTGTAAAAACTTGAACCAGATTTTCAACACAGGTTAAGAATGGCACCATAAATTATGTGTGTGTGTTTTCTGTCTGCTGGTGGCTGGCTTAGATTTTTTTTTGCGGTACGCGGGCCTCTTACTGCTGTGACCCCTCCCGTTGCGGAGCACAGGCTCTGGACGCGCAGGCTCAGCGGCCATGGTTCACGGGCCCAGCCGCTCCGCGGCATGTGGGATCCTCCTGGACCGGGGCACGAACCCGTGTCCCCTGCATCGGCAGGCAGGCGGACTCTCAACCACTGCACCACCAGGGAAGCTCTGGCTTAGATTTTGACCCTCTCTTCTCCCCTCACCTCCCTCCTGCTGCCAAACTTGCCCTTGAAATTCAGAGCTCCCATGGAAAGCATTATTCTTTTTGAAGGCTACTAGGGACACCCTGATTGCTCAACTCAATCGTCTTCATAGTCCTTACCCTCTTGACCTCCTCCCAGGGCTGGAATCTAATCCTCCTCCCTGACACCTCCCAGGCCCTGCTTCCCCAGTCTCTGCCCATCCTCCCTCCTCAACAAATGATGGAGTGCTGGCTGGGCCTGCTGGCTTCTCTGGGAGTCAGCCTTGCAAGTGTGGTTTATCCGGGGAAATCTGCAGGTCCTGGTCTTTGTTGTAGCCTCCCCACACCCCAGTGGGGACATCCTCCCCGTTCTTGTCCTCAGATGGGTCTCTGGACTCATTCGCCTCCCTGTGAGAGCTCAGCCTTCTCACGGCGTCTACATCCCCTCTCTTCTTCACTAACATAGGAGGGCAGGACTGGTCCAGTGTCCACCCCCTGTCTGGCCCAGTGGATGCCCCTCAGATTCTAGGAATCCCAAATGGAACTGTTTATTTCTCTCCCCCTGTGACTCCTCCTTCGTCCTTGTCCCTGTTGTGACCCACCATCTCCCCATTATGTCCTCCCCAAACATGAGCTGTTTTTCACCCTTACATCAAAGCCATGTCTTCCCTCCCTCCCCACCCCTCTGCTTCTCTCTCCTGGTCTGTTGTTCTGTTTTGTTTTGAAATCCCTAACTGGTCTTCAGTTCTTCCTTCTCTTTCTGATGTGCCCAGCTGGCCGTGTCTCTCTTGCCCCTCCTGCCCCCATCAGCCACCAGCTCAAGTCTCATATCCTTAGCATGCCCTCCAGGACCTTGAGGATTGGGCCTGTGGATCCTTCCAGACTCCCACCCTCCCCCCTCTAATCCCATGCCCCTCATTCCAGTGGCCACTGGACCTTTGCATATGCACATGCTGTTCTCTCTGTTTGAATGGCCATTCACATTCCTTTTTCCACCCCCACCCACTAATTTGGTCAAGTGCTCAAATGACACCCTCTTTGTGAAGACTTCCTGACATCCTCAGGCTGTGCGGCCTTTACATCTGGGCAAGAGGGGTGCAGCTCTGGCCTCTTCCAGGTGAGGAGCTCACTGGGAGGCCTGCCTCACCGTCTGGACCAGCGCTGTTCAGTAGAACTTTCTGCGGTAATAGAAATATTCTTTATCTGTGCTGTGGCCACCAGCCACATGTGGTTGTTGAGCACTTGATATGTAGTTCAGTGGGACGGAGAAATTTTATTTAATTTTAAATAGTTTAAATCAAAATGCAAGTAGTTACATGTGGCTAGTGGCTACCATATTGGATCACCCAGGGCTAGCACATGCCTTAGGGACCTGTTACCTCTGGTCCCCTACCCAGAGGGTCCCAAGCCTGCTTCCAGGGCCAACACAGGCCACCCTCCAGGTTTATTCTCCTGAGGGCAGACTGTACAGCTGGTGTGCACAGCTCTAGTGGTACAGGTGGGTCAGGGTGCTTGGAAGGGTGTGGGTGTGGAAGGGGCTTGGCTATGCAGCCTGAGGTGTGTGTGTGTGTGTGTGTGTGTGTGTGTGTGTGTGTGTGTGATTGTGGCTCCTCTTAGTGCAGGACAGAGCCGGGGGTGTTCCAGTGCAGAGCTCTAGTCTGAGGATTTATTTTTATAACTGGCTTCCCAGGTCCTCTTGAAGGTGTATTTACAAGGGTGAGAGGATAGAATGTATTTATCTGGGTTGGCTTGCTGTATTTATTTATTTGATATTTATTTATTTGGCTGGTTTGGGTCTTTTTTTTTTTTAAAGAATCATCTTTTTTTTTTTTTAAATTTATTTATTTTTGGCTGCGTTGGGTCTTTGTTGCTGCACGCGAACTTTCTCTAGTTGCGGTGAGCCGGGGCTACTCTTCGTTGCGGTGCGCGGGCTTCTCATTGCGGTGGCTTCTCTTGTTGCGGAGCACGGGCTCTAGGGTGCGCGGGCTTCAGTATTTGTGGCACACAGGCTCAGTAGCTGTGGCTCGTGGGCTCTAGAGCACAGGCTCAGTAGTTGTGGCGCACAGGCTTAGTTGCTCCGCTGCATGTGGGATCCTCCCGGACCAGGGCTCGAACCCGTGTCCCCCGCATTGGCAGGCGGATTCTTAACCACTGCGCCACCAGGGAAGTCCCTGGTTTGGGTCTTAGTTGAGGCATGCAGGATCTTCGTTGCCCCGTGCAGGATCTTTGTTGTGGCATGTGGGATCTTTAGTTGCGTCATGCGGGATCTTTAGTTGAGGCCTGTGAACTCTTAGTTGCGGCATGTGGGATCTAGTTCCCTGACCAGGGATTGAACCTGGGCCCCCTGCATTGGGAGCATGGAGTCTTAGCCGCTGGACCACCAGGGAAGTCCCTGGGCTGGCTTGCTTTATAACTGTTAAACATTTAGATGAATTGTAAGTGGGCTCCAGTTGACTTCTTGTCCTGGATCCACAAGCGTCAGGAGTGGAGCTGGGGTTAGTTTCCTCTTCTGTGGCCCGTGGGGCACACAGAACCTCCCTCACGCCCCCCACTCTCAGCTGTGAGCTCTTCCGAGTCAGGCCCAGTGTTAATTCTTCTCTCTTCCCCGGTGCCTGGCAGGCTGTGGGCTCACCAGACAGGCTGTTGGCCCACCAGAGATTGTTATCAAGTAAAGCGGTTCCGCTGCTTTGCCCAAGGCCTTGTCCTGATCTTGGCTTTCATCACAGTGACCTCTGGGTCGGCGGACTGGCTGAGAGGGAGACCTTTGAAAACCAGCTGTCCCTGGATTGGGAGACACGGTAGGGAAAGCAGGACCCCAAACCTGGATTCTTGTCTCTGCTCTGCCACTTTCTTGACCTTGGACAAGTCACATAATCTCTCTGAGCCCTAGTCCCCTCATCTGTAAAAAAATGGGGATAATAACACCAACCTTAGCATGTTACCATGAGAATCAAACTAAACTAAATAAGACCTTTTCACAGACGCTGTGCCTGTATGCAGCAGGTCTTCCATAAATGTCCCTCAGTCAGCGTTCATTAAACATTTACTGTGTGCCAGGCAAAAGGCTTTGTTCCCATCATAGGTGAGGTGACCTCTAGCCTGGAGGGTGGGTCTGGGTGCTCCCCGTGGCTCCCTCAGGCCGCCCTCGCCTCTCAGCTGGGCAGCTCTGGGCACCTGTGTGCCCCGCTTCATTTGGCCGCTGGTCGAATGGGGCCCCATCTGCCCCAGTTTGTGTGGACTTCAGGGCCCGGCATGAAAGACCACGTTTTGCACTTCTGGCTGGGCTAGCAGAGCTGGTTGAGACAGACCAACCGATGGACAGACCTATGACGGCTGTGGTTTGTGGCCTCTCGGCTCAGCCAGACAGCTTGGAGCTTGAGACGCGAGCAAACGCCTCCTTGGCGGACTATTTCGAAGATGAAGACAGTTGATCTGAGATTAAGATTTACTGTTAACTGACAAGCCCGTCCCCGCCTCCCTCAGCCGTCCATTCAGGGGCACTGTGAAAGCGAGAGGGCCAACCTGAGTCTGCATCCCGGCGGTGCCGTTTTCCGACTAGGTGACCTGGGCTCCCTCACCATTAGCAGCCTCAGTGGCCTCATTAGGAAAATGGGACCAGAATAATCCCCAACTCACAGGGTTGTTGTTTGTAACTCATCCTTTGGGTCTTCCCTTCCCAGACTCAGTGATTACCTTCAAACTCAGCCTTTCACACTTTCTCCTCCTCCTCTGACCTCAAAACTGACTAATGGGGACTTCCCTGGTGCCGCAGTGGTTAAGGATCTGCCTGCCAGTACAGGGGACACAGGTTTGAGCCCTGGTCCAGGAAGATCCCACATGCCGTGGAGCAACTAGGCCTGTGAGCCACAACTACTGAGCCCATGTGCCACAACTACTGAAGCCCGTGCGCCCTAGCTCTCATGCTCCCCAACAAAGACAAGCCACCACAATGAGAAGCCCGTGCACCGCAATGAAGGGTAGCCCCTGCTCGTGCAGCTAGAGAAAGCCCGCGCGCAGCAATGAAGACCCAACGCAGCCAAAAAAAAAAGACTGACTACTGCCAAGTTTGTTTTACAGAACCCCCCCAAATATTCTAGATAATTTCTAATTTCTTGTATGAGTTCTTCAACGCATAAGTTATTTAGAAGTGCATTTTGACATTTTCAAATTCATGGGGTCGCCTTTGGTTTTTGATTTCCTTTTTTTTGGCCGCCGTGGCTTGTGGCATCTTAGTTCCCCCACCAGGAATTGAACCTGGACCCCCTGGAGTGGAAGCAGGGAGTCCTCACCACTGGACCACCAGGGAATTTCCAATTGACTTCTAATTTAATTATATTGCTGTCAGATAATGAGGTCTGAATGATTTTTTTGAATTAGTGGGGACTTGCCTTATGATCTGATATGTGGTCACTTTTGTTAATGTGTGACTGAAAGCAACAGTCTGTTCTCCAGTAGCCCACTGGAGTATTCAAAATATTCAATTAGGGACTTCCCTGGTGGCGCAGTGGTTAAGAATCTGCCTGCCAATGCAGGGGACACAGGTTTGAGCCTTGGTCCGGGAAGGTCCCACATGCTGCAGAGCAACTAAGCCCGTGTGCCACAGCTACTGAGCCTGCGCTCTAGAGCCGGTGAGCCACAACTACTGAAGCCCGCGTGCTACAACTACTGAAGCCTGCACACCTAGAGCCCGTGCTCCGCAACAAGAGAAGCCACCGCAATGAGAAGGCCTTTCACCGCAATGAAGAGTAGCCCCTGCTTACCGCACCTAGAGAAAGCCCGCGCGCAGCAATGAAGACCCAACGCAGCCAAAAGAAAGAAAGAAAAAAAAAAAAGAGAAATGCATTGAGAAGTCTTGCTCCCACCTCTGCCTTGTCCACCCTGTTTCCCCAGAACCTTATAGATTACCACTTTTATTACCTTCCCTATGTAAATTCAAGCAAAGGCAAACATTTATTCTTATTTCCATCTCCTTTTCTTATACAAAAGTTAACATACTATATATACTGTTCTGCATCATAGTTTTGCTTCAAAGTATATCCTGAGGATCTTTCCATATCAGTAATTCTCTCTCTCTCTTTTTTTTTTTTTTTTTTTACAGCGGCATAGTCTTCCACTGGGGGGATATACCATTTTACCACAGTTCATTAAACCCTTCGCCATCTAATATAGTAGCCACATGTGGCTATTTACACTGAAAATTGCAATTAAGTAAAATTTGAAATTCACTTCCTCAGTTGCACTTAGTAGCTACACGTAGCTAGTAGCTACCATATTGTACAGCACAGAGAACATTTCCATCGTCGCAGAAAGTTCTATTGAGTTGCTGGTTGAACTAATCCCCTATAGCTGAACATCTGACTTACTTCCAGTCTTTAAGAGCTGACGGATGATGAGTCCCATCCCTGGGATGCAAGAGAGCTAAGTGAGAACTGCCTAGGGAATGCTGGACCTTCAACCTCAGATCTCGAAATCTTGGAGGCTCCTGCAAGAGAAGCACTTTTGGGTTTTTTTGGCCACACGGCGTGGTCTGAGGCGATCTTAGTTCCCTGACCAGGGATCAAACCTGTGCCCCCTGCAATGGAAGCACAGAGTCCTAACCACTGGACCGCCAGGGAATTCTCAAGATGAGGGCTTTTGGGTTTGAGGCAGAGGCTTGACCAGGGCCTGGAAACAAGAGTGACCCTTAAGGACAGGCTTCATGCTTAACCCTAATCCTCTACTTCCCTCTCCAGTCCTACCGAAATGCAGTCCTATTTTCTTTCATTTAATATTTAAGTCCTGTGCTGAGGAGACAGGTTCAGAAAAGACACAGTTTCTGTCTTGAAGAAGGAGAAAGATCATCACCTGCCTTGTGACAAAGACTTTCAAAGAGGCCTCGTCAAAACCCAAAAGGCCTGAAAATATCCGTTAGTTAGGGTGGTTGAAACAGGTGATCTCATCCATTGCTGGAGGTTGCAAATTGGTGCAAACTTTTTGGAAGTCAATTCCAAATCTATCCAAATTCCAGTGAAAACCTATCTGAAATTTAAAAGCACATAACCTTTGACCCAGCAATGTCATATCTATAAATTTGTCTTACAGATACACACATAAGTGCAAAACAATTATATGTACCAAGATATTTCCTGAAGGAGCCATTGTTTATAGTAACAAAAGGCTGACATGCCCTAGATGTCCACTAGGTAGAGAATAGCAAAATAAATTGGGACACAAGCAACCTAAGTGTCCATCGACAGATGAATGGATAAAGAAGATGTGGCACATATATACAATGGAATATTACTCAGCCATGAAAAGAAACAAAATTGAGTTATTTGTAGTGAGGTGGGTGGACCTAGGGTCTGTCATACGGAGTGAAGTAGGTCAGAAAGAGAAAAACAAATACCGTATGCTAACACATATATATGGAATCTAAAAGAAAAAGGTTCTGATGAACCTAGGGGCAGGACAGGAATAAAGACGCAGATGTAGAGAATGGACTTGAGGACACGGGGAGGGGGAAGGGTAAGCTGGGACGAAGTGAGAGAGTGGCATGGACATACATACCTCACCAAATGTAAAACAGATAGCTAGTGGGAAGCAGCCGCATAACACAGGGAGATCAGCTCGGTGCTTTGTGACCCCCTAGAGGGGTGGGAGGGAGATGCAAGAGGGAGGAGATACGGTGATGCATGTATACATACAGCTGATTCACTTTGTTATACAGCAGAAGCTAACACAACATTGTAAAGCAACTATACTCTAATAAATATGTTAAAAAATTATTGAAAAAAATAATAAATTGTGACACATTCCATATGCTGGAAGACTAGATTTTGTGGAGGCAGATATATTATTAAGTGAAAATAGCAAGGTGTCATGCAGTGTGGAATGTGTGCTATCATTTGTGTCAAACACGCACACACACACCATACTGTTTGTATATATCCCAAATATCTCTGGAAAGATACATTAAAATTGTTTTTCTTTTAAACTGTACACATGTATTACCTTTAAAAAAAAAAAAAGAGGCACCAACTGAGTAACGGTGAGCAGGGATGGGGAGGGAGGATATTCCTGGGCAAACCTGCTCAGTCACCTGAGCTCCGAGTGTGCCCAGTGACTGCACAATCATTGCATCGGAGGTGACAAGGCGACAGCAATTCAGAAATGTCACCCATGCTGTGACTCCATCTCTATCACCTCTGAAGGCCTCGCCCTGTCTTGGCTGTCATACCACCTGTGCCCAGCAGGGGGAAGCACAGACCCACCAAAGTATTGGTCCCAAACTTCAAGCATCCCTTCTAGGATTTCCTCCTCTGTGGACCAGGATTGGAAAGACACTTCCTGCCAAGCCAACCAAATCTATTAGGTAATAATTGATTAAAATTCCTCCGCCCCCCTTTCTTTGTACCTTACAGTTCTGATCAGCATGAGAGAGAGATAATGTAGGCTTGTTGGGCTGATCATTTTCCACACAACGGGTCCTACTTAGCCCAGGCTTATTTCCATCAGGCCTTGGGTGGGCAGTGGTTGGCAATGGCCTGAGCAACCCCAGGGACCGAGGGTGCAGGCTGGCAGCTATTAAGTCATTAGAGGCTCCTCACCCCCCTGGGATTTTCAGCTGTGGGGCACAACTCCCACTCTTGTCCTACCCATTCAAAGAAGTAGTTCTAAGCAAGAGTAAGCATGAACACCTGGCACCACAGGTTGACTCTCCCAGTCACTCTCCCAGATGTGTTTAGAGTGTGTCCCAGGGACAGAGAGTCTTCTCATCTGCCACAGAATCTTCAGGAGTGAGCACAGTCCTGGGCACAGAGCTAGTCCTAAGTAAAGCCTTGTTAAATGGAAAGAGATAGTCATTGAGGAGAACAGGGACTAAATTCTTTAAATAAAAAAGAAAGAAAGAAAGGAAAGAAAGAAAGGGAGAGAGAGAGAGGTCTTAGCTAATCTCAAGGGCAAGAATCCAAGGGCAAGGCTGTGGCCTGCTCTAGGCTGGAGGTGAGGGCAGTGGGCGCAGAATGGACCACCTTCTCAGCATACCCAAGGAATATTCTGCTTTGTCTTACTTTGTGGGTCCCTGCCTGGGACATGAAATAAGTGATGACATCTCTCACCCACCAGAGGTGCTGGTGACCTTGGCAGAAGAAAGGCTTAAATCAGGTCAGCCTGGGGGAAGGGGCTGGCTCATTCCAGGGCCTTCCTTAAGATTAGATAAATTCCCAGCTCCTGCTTAAACTTCGGTGGTTCTGAAGTTGAGAGGGAGGGCAGAAGGAAGAGGAAGCTATAGTGGAGGGGATATTTATGGCCCCTGCCTGGCCTAGAGAAAATCCAGGGCTCATTACTGGGCCCCCGGTCCTCAATGCCTTGATGGTGCAAGGAACGACCAACTGGGGATCCCCACAAATTATAATAGATGGGGGCTTCCCTGGTGGCGCAGTGGTTGAGAGTCCACCTGCCGATGCAGGGGACACGGGTTCATGCCCCGGTCCGGGAAGATCCCACATGCTGCCGAGAGGCTGGGCCCATGAGCCATGGCCGCGGAGCCTGCGCATCCGGAGCCTGTGTTCCACAACGGGAGAGGCCACAACAGTGAGAGGCCCGCGTACCGCAAAAAAAAATAATAATACTAAAAAAATAATAATAATAGATGGGAGTGGGAAGAGCAACTGAAAGAGAAAAGCCTCAAATTCAGGCTGGAGATTGTGCCCAGACCTGGGGTTCCAAGCCCCCCCCCACCCCGCCTCACCGCAATACTCTCTCATCCTCCGGTCCATCCTCAATGAGAGGGCCAAAGGGAGGAAGGGGCAGCAGCTCCAAGGCATTGTAGATTTTGGAGGTGGAGAGAAAGGAGGCCTGTTTCTGCCCTTTATTAGCTGTGTGCCCTTCGGCAAGTCACTTAACCACTCTGAGCCTCAATTTCCCCCTCTAAAATGAGGATATCAATACCTACCTTCCCTGGTCATTGTCAGGATGAATGAAAGAAGACCTCTGGAAGTATTTCTGTAATTGCCAGACATCAGAGATTGTTATACGTCAAGGCAAGCGAGAGGCCACCGTAGGTCTCTGGAGGTGACAGCTTCAAGATTTTTTCCCCCTCTGCGGTTCCTGCTCCTTTCCCAGCGTGGATGCTGGCTTTAATCCTCCCGTTCCCCAATACCCGCGCTTCTCCTTGAGACCGCCTTGGTGGCCCCCAGATTTTCGCAGCCTGCCTTTTTCCTTGGGCGCCCCCATTCTAAAAGCACTGGGGATGCCGGCGCAGGCGCAGAGTTGGTCCAGAGTGGACAGGTCGCGGGGGTCTCCGCTGGCCTGGATCTGCGCCCCCCGCCCTGCTTTGGGATTCTTATTTGCAGATGGTTCTCTGTGGTCTTCAGCTCGGTCCTGGGCTAAACAGAGGAGGGGAGAAACAAGGGGTGGGGGGCCTGGAAGGGGGTTCCCACCTTCTCCGGCGGGAACCCGAGAGGGGGACGCAGCCCTTGCGTCCCAACGCCGCACCGTCATGGGTCTCCAAGCCCCTCTCATAAGTGGTGGCAGTCCTCGACTCCGATGATTGCCCCCTCAGTCCCCCAGGCCGTGACCCCCTTCACCCAGACCCCGCCAGTCGCCCGGCTCCTAGCGAGCGGGAGCCTGCGGTTCTAGGACCCCGAGGCGCGGCCGAGCGCGCCGCCGCCTCTGCCTCGCCTCGGTTGCTCCCGCTGCGGCAGGTGAAGCGGCGCCGGCCGCCCCCTCTGCGGCAGGTGAAGAGGGTCGGTAGCCCCCTCTCCGTCACGCCATGGCTGCGGCCGACCCCCGGCAGGCGCCCGGCGCCCTCCCCCTCCCTCCAGCCCGCCCCCCTGGGGCTGGGTGCGTAGCGGCGGCGGAGGCGAAATGCGGTTTGCGCGCACAGGGAGCGACAGCAGAAGTTAGAAGATCGCCGAGGGGGGAGCCCGTGCCGCAGCTTCCTGCCCCCGGCCCAGCCCTCTGGCCCCGGCGGCCTGCAGCCTGACTTCCTCCCCCGACCCCGCAGCTCGCCGCCCGGCTCCTCGGACGGGGCCGCCCCGATGGGACGCCGCGCCCCGGCCCTTGCGCGCCGCTGAGCCGAGCGCCCGCGTCGCCGAGCCCCCGCCGCCGCCGAGAGCCGCTGCCCTCCTCGCCCCCCAGGCCGGGAGCCTCATCCGCCCTCCCCGGGAAAGCTGGATTTCCGAGGCTGGAGGCGTCTGGCCGACTGGGTGGGGACCACCATGGGCAACGCGGCCGGCAGCGCGGAGCAGCCCGCGAGCCCCGCAGCGCTGTCCCCCAAGCATCCCGCGGTGCCCAAGCAGCCGATGCCCGCGGCCGGAGAGCTGGAGGAGAGGTTTAACCGGGTCCTGGTGAGTGTGGCCCGCTGTGCGCGGGGCGCGGGCGGGGGGCGGCAGAGGCTCGCCACGCGTCCCCGCCCCCGGGGGCTCAGGTACCGCTTGGAGATCTCCGGCAGCTTGGTGGCGGCCCCTCCAGGGGGTGGGAGTGACAGTGGTTTCTTAAAGAGTGACTTAGCACTCTCCCCCCAAAACTTTCTTCTGCAACCGTCCAGTCTCCCTCCCCAAGATACCCCCTCCCACAGCGCTTCTGGGTCTAAAGGTCTAAACAAAAATGTCCTGTGAGGAAGTTGGGAGCGCAGCACGCGGGTGGGGAGGTGTCCCGGAGCACCCCCTTCCCCACTGCATGCAGGCCCAGCCACAGGGTGCAATAGCATCTACTTGTGTCTCAGGGTCAAAGACATAAGGGGTTATATTTTAACCTCCTAGGAGCTGGAAACTGAGTAGAGGTGTTTGGTCCTGATCCGCTGGTGCCTGAGCTGCTGGGAGCTGGGTTGTCAGATCATTCAGTTGGGGGTGTCTGTGTTTCTCCCTCACTGCATGTCCGGGAGAGCTTGTCTGTGGGTCCTTATCTTGTGCGTCCCCACACACCCCCTGGAGGGATGAAGGTTAGGAAGGGCGGGGTCAGGATGGGTTGGTCACTCTGGCTTGGGGTGGAGCAAAAGTCTGGAAGCCCCTCTCCCTCACTGTCACCTGCTCCAGGGGATTGGGGGGCTTGGGGACTAGGCCACCGGGGAGGAAGCCATCCACTGAGCCTGGAGGCAGTTGGGATGGATTTGGTGGGTAGGGGCTCCAGAGCAAAGCCAGGTTCTCTAAGACCTGGTAGAAGAAGGGAGGGGAAATGGCCACTCATTCTCACTTCCCTCTCCCTATCTCAACCCTGTCCCAGGCTCCTTCCCTAACTAATTGCCTGGTGGCCTGTCTGCTGTCAGCTCCCTTGCCAGACCCTGGGTGACAGGCAAATAAGGCCGTGCTTTTCCCCAGAGGCACTTCCAAGTCGGAGCAGGCTAGCACTGCAGGTCTGAGGGTGGGGGCCCGAGGTAGAGGCAGGCAGCAGAGCCACGCAGGCTGGTGGCCCTGTTGATTCTTCGTCTTCTCCACCTCCTTGACATCATTTCCCCTCCCCTGGCCTGCCTTGAGGCCCTACTTGCCAGATCCCCTGTGTGGCCCCTCCTCCCAGTTCCAGGATGTCTTGTCTGATGCCCCCTCCCAGGAGAAAGGCTGGGAGGGATTTGAAGGAGCTGTAGGGTGGGGCGGGGTCTGAGCTGTCCCCGTGAAGGCACCTTGTTTGATTCGGGGAGAGGGAGGGACACTGAGGGACACCTCACATCAGGCTAGTCCCCAAATACCCCACCTCTCCACCAGCTTCCCTTTCCCCAAATCCATGTCTTCACAAAGCTGAGTTGAGCGGAGCAGAAGGGGGAGGGGGAAGAATGAGATAGACGGTTTCTGGGGGCCATCTGGGGAGCCTGAGTTGGTGGTGGATCCCTGGACCTTGGCCAGCCTGACTTTCCCCCTAAGTGTGTGTCTATGGACGGGGGGGATGGGCTCTCAGGGTGAAGTCCAGGTCCCAGTCCGTTCTCTGTTACACACACCTAAGGGGGAGGAGCTGGGTGAGTAATTCAGACCACCGGAAAATCCAAAAGTCAAGTGGTGAGGTTCTGATGCCTGTGTAGGACTTGACTGCCGCGCTTGCGTGTGTTTTGGCCTTAGCTCCGATTGGCTGAGTCTGACGCTAAGTGCCGCTGGGAGTCCCTGAGAACCGGGGCATGGAGGGTGAAGGCCCAGAGAGGGGTCCGAAGGTGTCCCGGTGGAGAAAGCGGTGGTGGCTAGGCAGAAATCTAGGGCAGCAGCGCCCACTGGGGTTCACCGCCCCCCTCCCCAAGGAACCCCAGTGTGTTTACACCTCCCCCTTCTTCCTGGTGATGGGTCAGCCTGTCCCATGTCCTGTACTCACAGAAGGCACCCAACCCAAGGTCACTTGGCTAAGAACCTCGTTCCGCACTCCTCACCACCGTGCCCTGGGACTATACCCTTGGCCCCTGCCTGAGGCTGGCGGGGGGTGGGGTGGGGGAGGTGGGGGGTGGATGCAGATTTGGCTAAAACTATAGTCCCAGTGACGGGGATTACAGGGAGAGCCTCCATCTGAGCACTGCCTCCTGGGCCAGAGCTGAGCCCTGTCCTCAGTGAATGTCTAAAGAAGAGGGCTTCCCTGGTGGCGCAGTGGTTAAGAATCCGCCTGCCAATGCAGGGGACACGGGTTCGAGCCCTGGTCCAGGAAGATCCCACATGCCGCGCAGCTAAGTCCGTGCGCCACAACTACTGAGCCTGCGCTCTAGAGCCCGCGAGCCACAGCTACTGAAGCCCGAGCGCCTAGAGCCCGTGCTCTGCAGCAAGAGAAGCCACCGCAATGAGAAGCCCGCGCACCGCAATGAAAGAAAATGAAAGAAAGGGTAGCTCCCGCTCGCCACAACTAGAGAAAGCCCGTGCGCAGCAACGAAGACCCAACGCAGCCGAATAAATAAATAAATATAAAATCCTTAGGGAAAAAAATTAATAAAGGGAGAAGAGCCTCAGACTGCTGAGTGGTGGGCCTCCCACCCCCAGGGATCCCCCAGTCTGGAAGGGGGAAGCATAGCCCTCCCCTTGGGATCTAGTCACATGGCCCCAGGGAACCTCTTCCTTTCACTGGAGCTCAGCCCTTTCATCCCTGGTGGGTGGTAGGATCCTGAAATCTAAAACCACTCCTTGGCTTCTGGCTGTGGAACTCCTCTTATGGGTTAGGGGTATCCCGACCGAGGCCCACTGCCAGACAGGAGACGAGGGTGCTCTTCTCCCTTTCCCCCTGGGCAGCCTTTTTCCCACGCAAGAATGGGTGGTGCGAGCTACTTTTCTGGGGAGGCTCTGAGAGAGAGGGGTGCCCTTGCTTAAATGGTGGTGCGGAGGAAGAGCAGGTTGATCCAGGGTTTCCACCTGCTGCCTTAGCAACAGTGGAGGAGTGACGGCTGCCTGCCGCGATGGTGGGAAAACCTGCGCACCGAGCTCTGTGCTCTCGCCTCTCCTACGCCACGCTGAGCGCTGGGCGTCTTCCAGCCTCTTCAGGCCTTCCCCTGCAGGGGTCAGGGTTTGGGGTGGCAGGGCACTCCTTCCAGGCCTGTTAGAACTGCCAGGCTTACGGCCTGGCCTAGGACACCCCCGATGTGTCTGGGCAGGGAGGCGCCTGTAACTCAGGGGCAAAGGGATCAAGGGAAGGCGCCGTGATGTGATCGAGGCCAAGTGATGCCGCCATTCAAGAGGAGAGGAATTTGCCTGATGGGGCCTGGCGGCCTGGGGTGCCCTTAGCATGTGGCCAGGCTGCGTGGGGAGGTCAGGGCAGTCCCCGGCAGGGTGTGGGTGCTGGGAGTCCTGCTCTTCGGGGGGCTCCTTCCCCGCTGGGGCTGGGACTGGGGGTGAAGGGCAGAGGGGGGCGTCTCCATTCTGTAGGCTGTGACCGAGGCGCTGCCCGCTCAGGCAGCTCCCTCCTCTGGGGTGGGGCAGATGGAGCTGTGGGTCGCTTAGGCCCCGTGCCTCCCGTCTCTGGGGCCTCACATGGAGGATCCCAGTGGGGCTGTGGCCCCGTGTCAGAGGCTGGGCTGGGCAGAGGCCGTGGGGTGCCATTCCCAGCAGGCAGCGCTGGCACGTGCTGCCCCTGGAAACACAGGGATGTGGCAGCATGACTCACAGTGACATCTGGGACCAGTTGGCAAAGAGCTGGGGGAGACGGGCAGGAACAGGTGGGGCTGCTCTTGGGCCACCTCTAAGGTTTTCCTGGGAACATGGAGCCCCGGGAGGTGGCTCAGCCCTCCCTGCCTCTGAGAAGGGCAGGGGTTACTCACAGGAGAGGCTGAGTAGCTTCCTGGGCTTCGGGGTCATGAAGTTTGGCAGTTGAGTTTTGTCTTTGCCACTTACTACCTGTGTGACCTTGAACGAGTTACCCACCTTCTCCGAGCTTCAGTTTTCCTCCCGTGTAAAAAGATAATAAAAATGGTATATGCCAGGGACTTCCCTGGCGGTCCAGTGGTTAACACTCCACACTTCCAATGCGGGGGGCGTAGGTTCCATCCCTGGTTGGGGAATTAAGATCCCGTGGGCCGTGCAGTGCAGCCCCCAAAAAGAAAAGGGTATATGCCAGCCTGCTAGGATTGTTGAAGGGATTAACTAGAGTTGAGGGGATTAAATAGAGCGCTTAGCACAATGCCTGACACAGAACAAGTGCTCAGTTAACACTGTCCACTGTGAGGACAGGATGATGTTGAGGCTGATCTGGTCCTCTTCATCTTGGGGCCCTTCGAGGTGAAGGAGCCCAGACCCTGCCTCTTCCCTCCCCCCACCTCCGTTTCCAAGACCAACCAAGGGTGCCGTCTTTAGTCTTCAGCAGTCCCAGGTCAGGCTGCCCTCCCTGCCATCAAGCACGTAGGCCACAGAGGGGCCTAGATGAAAACTGCCTGGTGGCCGGAAACCACGAGAGGGAGGGCCCACCTCTCCTGGAGGGAGGGGCAGCGGTGGCACTAACGGTAGCTGTGTGCACATGGGGAGGGGTGGGGAGGCCTCCACTTCCCTCAGAGAGAGGGTGTGCTGGTGAGGGGGGGTTCCCCAGTGAGTAAGAGCTCAGTGTGGGCAACAACAGGAAATGTAGGGTGCTGGGTGGCAGGAAATGGGGCCGGCTGTTCCCGGTTCCTCAGACAGGCGCGGGGGCCAGGCTGTCTGCAGAAGACCCCTGGGAGGCCGGGACCCATGTTTCTCATTGCTCTGAGCGCTCCTTCTTCCGAGGAAACTGAGTCTTCTTACCAGCTTGCCAGCTAGGTCACCTTGGGCAAGCAGCTTAATGGCTCTGTGCCTCAGTTTCCCGTTTGTGGCAAGGGGATTATAATAGTGTCTACTGTGTAGGCTTGTTGTTGAGATTTAAATGAGTTAATAGATGTAAAGCCCTTAACATGGCATCTAGCATGGATTGAATATTCGGGGGAATATTAATTATTGTTACTGTCGTTATTCTCCTACCAGCCTGGATTATAAGGGCAGTGCCTGCTGCCCTGACTCCTACCCTGCTTGCCCTTGTTCCTGCCATGGGGACCCTTCAACCCTGACGGGAGAAGCTGTTAACTTTTTGGGGTTCTTAGCACCCTAGGGCCGGGTTACCCCACACCCTCATCTAAGCCTGGGATTGCTTATAAGAGCCCTAGAAAATCCATATACCAGAATTTTTAAAAGAGGATAACGCTGATTGTTTTTGGAGATGCCCTGAGAGCTCTAAAACCAAGCTTGAAGCCATGTAGAGGTGGGCAGGGGAGATGGATGGGGAAGTGGGGCCGGGGGACAGGGCTGGCTTCTGGATCCATCAGGCTGTGGAATGCCTGTGGGGCTGGTCTGAGATGGGCTGGTGCCTAAGTTCAAGGGCATCCTGGGGCTTGAAGGGCTGGGCTTCCTAGGGAGAGGGTGGGCGGGTGGGCTGGGACGTAGTCTCAGCTCAAACTAAAAGTGAAACTGGAGGGTGTGACTGTGTCCACATGTAGCTGGAGCCCCTTCAGTCTCCAGGGACACCTGCCCACATGTCAGTGTCGGGATGGGGGGCCGCTTGCAAGGGGCTGGCCTTGGGTGTGCAGGGCTGGAGGCCCTTCTGACACACAGAGAGGGGGCAGGGAAGCAGGGGAATGATCCCCACCCATTCTAATAGGAGGAGCAGGGAAACAGCTCCTTCTCTTGGCCACACCCTGAGAGGTGAACCCTATCTCCCTCTTCGAAAAGTGTGAAGGGCAGCAGCGGGTGGAAGCTGGAGGCTCAGTTCATTTCTGGCCAAGCCTTGGAGACAGGTCCGCTTCTCCGAATGTTTTCACCAACTTCTGTCCGCCACACAGCCCTCACCTTGGGGTCTTCAGTGGACTCCCCTGACCCCCCCCAACCTGTGACATGCCTCTTCATAGTGGTACGTCCCTGAAGAGTATTATTACGTCAAAACAAAGCTTCTAACCTAGGGGCAGGACAGGAATAAAGACACAGACATAGAGAATGAACTTGAGTACACAGGGAGGGGGAAAGGTAAGCTGGGATGAAGTGAGAGAGTGGCATGGACATATATACACTACCAAATGTAAAATAGCTAGCTAGTGGGAAGCAGCCGCATAGCACAGGGAGATCAGCTCGGTGGTTTGTGTCCACCTAGAGGCATGGGATAGGGAGGGTGGGAGGGAGATGCAAGAGGGAGGAGATATGGAGATATATGCATATGTATAGCTGATTCACTTTGTTATATAGCAGAAGCTAACACACCATTGTAAAGCAATTATACTCCAATAAAGATGTTAAAAAAAACAAAAACAAACGAACAAAAAAACCCCACACAGCTTCTCACTGAAGGGTTCCCGGGAGCCCTGTGAGTCTGAGGTAGGAGGGAAGTGTGCCCATTTTATGGAGGAGGAAGTTGAGGCTCAAGGAGACAAAGAAGCAGTCAGGCTAGGTGGGCCCAGAGCCTGGGTCCCCTGAATCCCGCTTGGGTTCCTCCACATCACAGCCGCCCACCCCCACAGGAGGCGGGTGTTCCCCCCCCCCCCGCACGCGCCCCCCCAACCCCCCTCCACGCACACCTGGACTTCCTGGTCTTTCCCTGTCCCATCTGAGGGCCATCAGCCAACCTTCTGCTTGTCTCCCAGTCCCCAGTCTCCCAGTCCCCTGCCTCCTTGCTAAGGGCCCCGAGTCTGGGGGTCTGTCACTGTTTCCAGGATGGCCTCACCCCACTCTGAGTGAGTGGCATTGCTGGTCCCTCTCCTGCTTCCTCGGGTACCCGTCTCCTCTGTGGGCACAGCCGAGGAACAGCTGCTAATTAGTGCTCAGCGCTGTCAGAGCTATTTCTGATTTCCGAGCCTAAATTTAGCCCGTCTGGCAGGCTGGCATGTAGGCCCGGGGGCCTGAGGAGGCCCAGGTGGGGAAGGGGCAAAGGGGTGCCCGGCCCTCCACCACTGCTGGGACGGGGCGCTGGCCCAGCAGAGACCTCCCCCTCCCCAGTAATAACCGCGGGCTGAACTGGGGGAGTGGACCTGGGCGCTGGTTCTGGGTTGGCTCAGGGCTCAAAGTCAGCCTGGCTCCCCTCTTACTGGGTTCGTGACCTTGGGCAGGTGACTAGACTAATCTGTGCTGCACCTGTGGGATGGGACTAATAGCAGTGCCAGTAATGGTGGTGAGGGTGGAAGGCTGCCATGTGTGAGCAGGGCTGGTAAGCCTTCGGGCAAAGCTGGCACCGCAGTCGTTGGAGTCATTATGATGATTAGTTGCTGTCTCTAGAAGCGCCACTGGGGCCATTCCTGGAGCCAGCAAGTCCCCAGGGTGGGTGAGAGCCCAGAAGGACCCACGTCAGGAAGCGGCGATCCCCTCTAAGGCTCAGCTGCTGAGCCCTCCCCCTCACTCCTCTGCGCCCTCCTTCCCCCGCCACCACCTCCTCCTCCTCCGTGCACTCCTCTGCGCCCTCCTTCCCCCCACCCACCTCCTCCTCCGTGCTGGCCGCGGTGGCATCGCCTGCCTTCTCTCTCTGCTTCCTCCACCCCCCTCAGCCTTGGCCCCCACCCCCACCTCGGCCCTGCCCCACCCTGGGTCTCTGTAGGGTGGGGATGGATCTGGAGGGACCAGGGAGAAAGAGAGTGAGACAGAGACAGAGAATGGCCCCAGGGAGGCCTCCCTGGCCAGGTACATCCTTCTCTGGGCTCCAGGGCCGCTTCCTGGGCAGTCCCTCCCATGGGGCAGGAGCTGTCCTGGCTGTTGGCAGGTTGGGGGAGGGCAGCCGATGAGACCGAAGGCGGTTTCCTCAATCTGGGCTCACTTTCGCAACGGGGGAGAGGAATGACGTATCGCCATGCCCAGCCGGCCCGGGGCGGGAGGGCCTGGTGGATGGGCAGTTTCACCTCTCAAGTGGGGCCCTGGCCGGAAAGCTTGGGCAACCGGGGCAGAGGGTACCAAGCTTCCTGTTGTCTGGGGCCGACCTAAGGCAGTAATTTTCGGGGTGAGGTCTGGCCAGAGACCCCGAATTAGGCTTAGCACCCGGGAGGGGAAGCTGGCTGAGAAGCCTTGGGTGGGTGTGGCCCCTTCTCTGCTCCAGCTGTGGCCTCCTCTCAGGGCCATGTGACTGAGGATGTGTAGTCTGAGCCATCAGAGCTGGTGACAGGGGCCTCTTCTACCCTGGGTTGGGGCTCCCTGGGGCTCCCACATCCCCAGTACAGACTAAGCTCCTCGAGGGCCAGAACTGTCTTTTGGAGCCTGACATATAGTAGACCCTCAATAAACCTGGTGTTTACTGAATCGGGGTGAACGGGCATCATCTGCTGGTTCTCTTAGGGAGACATGCCAAGTCCTGGGGGTCCAGGGAGCTCCTAGCGCTGGTGGCACCTGGTGATTCCGTAGCACCAGGAGAGACACTAAGCCTGTCCTGTGGGGAGAAGTTCGGCCGGCACATTGTACCCTTGTCATCTGTGGCTGGGGGAGGAGGACCCAGGCAGAGCAGTGCTGACCTTTCTTAACTCTTGAGGGGAGTCCCAGCCTGGGCCACCAGCACCACAGACCCAGCGTGCTGGCTGCTCTCCCTGGTTCCTGTAACTGGGTGACCTTCCCCTGGAATCCACCTGGGCCCTGCAGCCACCATGCACCTGCTTGGAACTCCCTGCCCATCTGACGTCACCTCCCTCGGTCTGTCCCGAAGTGACCAAGTGGGAGGGGGCTGGAGAGGGCCGGGGTGGGGGCTGGAGAGGGCCGGGGGCTGCTGGCTGCTGTCCTTGCAGAGGCTTTGTGGTGTTTGTGAGACACTGGTGCCCTGGGCTGGGACCACGTACACTTGTTGTTTGGTGGCATGTGGGAACGGGGCACAGTCCACGCCTGGCCACACTTGGGCCTGGCCAGAGACGGTCCCTGTTAGCTTCCCATGCAGATGGGAGAAGAGATGGTACCCCCTTATCACATGTGGGGAAACGAGCCCAGAGGTGCCTGAGGTCCCAGGAAGTTAGGCTGCGAACCCACGCTCCTGCCTCCGTGCCCGTTGTGCCGGGGGGGGGCGCGATTTAGGGGTGACGGAGCCCAGGCCCTGGAGTCAGGCATTCGGATTCAAATCCCAGTGTCACTTTCTAGCTGCTGGGCCTTCGGAAGGGTGCTCCATCTCTGGGCCTCGATGTTCTCGTTGTCTAATGCTACTTATTTCCGGGGGTGAGGTGGTGACGGGACTCATGTGAATGACAGGCCTACTAGGGAGCTGGCCTCTAGTGGGTCCCCTGACAACGCCCATGGTCCTCTCCCCCTCGGGTTAGGGCCCCAGACTCAGCATCTTTATCTTGTCGTCTTTCTCCCCAGAACTGCATGAACTTGCCCCCGGACAAGGTCCAGCTGCTGAGCCAGTATGACAACGAGAAGAAGTGGGAGCTCATCTGTGACCAGGTGGGCACAGGCCCATTCCGTCATCGGGGCTCCCTGTCCTGGCCAGGCTGGGGCTGGCAGGAGAGGGGACACTGCCACGCTGCCGCAGGGCTAAGACCCTGCCCAGAGGCCAGTGTAACATCTGGGGAGGGTGCTGAGGGCATGTGCAGGACTCTGGAATCCCCCTGTGTTGGGCCTGGGCCTCCCCAGGGACCTTATGAGTCACGAGCAGGGCTGGGTCTGCCTTCTGAAGAGCTGACGGGGGCTGGTCCAGGGTACTGGCCGGGGCAGCCGGGGCCGTGTCCCCATCCTCCTTGCTGAGCTTCCCGGGGCAGGCTCTGTCCACCCTCCAGCTCTGGGCTGGGGAAGAGAGGGACAGCCCTAGGGCTGGACGTCTTCATTCCACCCCATGGGAGGTGGCGAGGAGGGTCAGGAATTCCTGTCCTCCTTTGACCTTGGATCCAGAGGAGCTGTTCCCCAAGTCAGCCAGCTCCCCAGTGGCAGAGCAGGGACTAGAGACCCCGTCTCCTGGTTCTCAGTCGCTGCCTGGGCTTGCCACCTTCGTGGCTCTCTTGGCTGCCCCGGCCCCTTCAGCTGTGGGGCTGCTGTCTGAGGTAGCAGGGAGGACGCCTGCTGTGGCAGGGAGGGGCCTGGCTGCCACAGTGATTCAGAGAGGGAGGGAGGTGGGCCTGTGGCCCTGGAGGCTGGGGGTGGGGATTTGGGGAGCAGGGAGCCTCTCCTGGGAGCCAGGGCTGGGCCTTCGGCTTCTGCTAGTGGACCAGGATGGGATGAGCTGGCAGGGCGGGAGTCTGGGGGGTGAGGGCAGGGCTATGGGGAGAGGGTGGGGAGCTGCCTCCGGAGGCTTTGGGGCTGGGGTAGGGGTCCCTGCCCCTTTGGCCTGGCATCTCAGGTTGAGCTCACAGAGGCCTGGGAGAAGTGGGAGGTTGAGGGGGGTGGCTGGGCATATCTGAGGGGTCTGGACTGGGAAGGGTGGGAGCTCCTTTGGGTGGAGGCCCTCTAGTGGGGCCCCTGCCTCTTGTGTGAGTGGCTCCTGGAGCCCTGGATGGGGTGGGGGAGTTAAGGATTGTTTTGTTGAGCACAGGTCACGTGCTCGCGCGTGTGCACTCACACACACAGGTGAACACGACGACTGGGGCGGAGCCCTGCGGGAGGGGCCCCCATCCTGCTAGGAGCTGGGTGCTTCATAAGGCCCTTCCAGAGTGTTCTTCCTCCTGGTACCCCCACTTCTGGGCTGGGATGTGGCCCAGGGAGGGCACAGGGCTGGGAGGGTGCCACTCACTGGCCTGCCTGAGTCTCCCCCTCCAGGGTGGGGTGTATAGTTGGACTGACCCCTCCACACTCCATCCAGGCTGCTCTAGGCCTGTGGCCATAAACCAAGGGACGGCCTGGCCGGGGACTGGGGTCTTTTCAAGTGGCAGGCCGAATGTTTGGGTTTATGCCTTTGGTATTCAGGGGGGTCTTAAGGCAGCCTGGGACCTTGGGTCGGAGCTGACAAAGGGACTCTGGGACAAGGGTTGGCCATTTGCCCCTTATACATCCTATTCCATCTCCGCAGGAGCGGTTTCAGGTCAAGAACCCCCCTGAAGCCTATATCCAGAAGCTGAAGAGCTACCTGGAAATCGGTGGGGTCAGCCGCAAGGTAGCAGCAGATTGGATGTCCAACTTAGGGGTATATGTCGCCCGCTTTTTCTCTGTCCCTTTCCCCCTGCACTTTCCAAGCTCTGGGCAGCTGGAGTAACTGTGTGTATAGACTTTTCTGCAGGCTTCTGTGGGTGCGTGGACGCGTGTGTGTGCGTTTTCACAGGGGACTGAGAGTGCCCTGGGCGTGCACTTTCACGGGTTCCTCTGCAGCTCCTAGTTGTACTCAGATGTGTACACTTGTGTGTACTTGTGTAGTGTGTGTGCATAGGCATGGATGTGCGTGTGTGTATTACGTACATCCTTTTGTGTCCACATATGGATGTATGTGTATCCTTGAGTCTTTGTATAGGGGTGTGTGTGTGTGTGTGTGTGTGTACCCCATGTGTCTGTGTGTGGATATGTGAGTGTCTTATGTCTGTGTACCCACTGTACTTGTGTATGGATATGCACGTGTGTGTGTACCCAGGGTGTTCATGTTTGAATGTGTGTGTACCCTTTGTCCTCATATATGGGTGTGTGTGTGTGCGCGCGTGCGTTGTGTGTCTGTGTCTAGAGACGTGTGTGCCTCTTTCGTGTCTGTGCGTGGCCGTGCTGCGCACCCTGTGTGTCTGTATGGGGGGGCGTATGTGTGGCCTGAGTATGCTTATTCTGCTGGGCAGGTGTGTGGAGGTGGTCTAGACTGCCGAGTGCGAAAGGCCAGCTGTCGGGGTGGGCAGGCGCTGTGGGCTGAGGCCTGCGCTCCACCCACCAGACTACCCTGTTCTTGGCTCCCAGTTTAAGAGGAGAGTCCAGGAGTCCACCCAGGTGCTACGGGAGTTGGAGACCTCCCTGAGGACCAACCACATTGGGTGAGCAAGGGCTCAGATTTCCCTGGGGAGATCGGGGGAGGGGGAGAGCTCTGGCAGCAGGCAGCCCCTGGGTTCCCCTTTTTATCCCCCCATCCACCCCAGAGGCTGTGCCTATGGGCCCCCTCCAGGCTGGGTGTCCTCTCTTGCCCACCCTCTGCCTGCCCCTTGAGGCATGGCTGGGCTGTGGGTCCTGCCCGAGGCCTCTGCCATCATCGCCTGGCGTCACTGGGTCTTGCAAGGCTGTTGTCTTCCTGGGAAAGGGCAGCCCAGGGGCCCTTGCTGTGCCCGTTCTGTGCCAACACTGGGCAGGACCTCCTTCCTGGGCGGCACTCAGGGAGCCCTGTGCCCTGCAGGTGGGTGCAGGAGTTCCTCAACGAGGAGAACCGTGGCCTGGATGTGCTGCTCGAGTACCTGGCCTTCGTGCAGTGCTCTGTCACGTAAGCCTGGCCCTGCCCTGGTGCCCACCCCCAGAGTCCGTGCCTTCCTGCGCCTCGCCCACTCCTCGGGCCGCTTCCAGGCAACTTAGCCTGGGTCCACCCTGGAGCCCTGCAGTTGGCTTGAGCAAGGCCCCTTCCTGACGGCCTGCCGTGGACGGGGAGGGAGGTGGCCTGCGGTGGCCAGCTGGGACCTGCTAGGCCCAGCACAGCGCCAAGAACACAGCCTCCTCCGCCCGCCCCCAGTCTCTCCTGCAGCTCTGTCTCTCCCTGGGTTCCCCCCACCCCCTCTGAGGTGCCCTGCAGTGTTGGCCTCCATCCCCAGTCTAACCCCCACAGGTACTACATGGAGAGCACAGACAATGGGGCCCCGGGCTCTGAGAAGAGCAAGCCGCTGGAGCAGTCGGTGGAAGATCTCAGCAAGGGCCCGCCCTCATCCTTGCTGCCACAGCCCAAGAGCCGCCACCTGACCATCAAGTATGTGGGCCCCCTGGCGTGGTGGCAGGTGGCGGGGTGAATGGAGAATTCACCCCTGGACGGCTGTACCCAGCCTGCTCCACCAGGGCCCTGGGGGTGGTGAGAGGGGTAGCCTGGCATCGGGGATCAGAGTAAGGGCCTCACCCAGGGCTCGGGAAATGTGTGTGTTAAGAGGCCTCTGGAGTGCACCTAGAGGCTGGAACCTCAGTGGGATCTGAGATAAGAGGGGTGGTTTCAGGGTCGGTGGGACCCCTTTTGTATCATCTAACCCCCTGTTTTCTCCCGTGCGGACTCCAGATGCCCCCCTTCTCCCCGGTACGTAGCCACCTAGGGGCAGGTGCATGCCTGGTCAGCTTCCAGGGTGGTGGTGGGGTTGGGTGAGGTGTTCAACTCAGGTGACACCCCTGGATTCAGCTGCTTCGGATACGTCAGCCCACCCTAACTAATGACATCCTGCTGGGAGGTGGGGAGAGGGAAGGAGATGGCCCTGGAGCCTCATGTGGACCCCAGGTACCTTCTTTCCCACTCTGGGTCTAGGAAACCAACTTCATCTTAAGTTCTAAACTCTCACAATATATTTCTTTGTTCATTCATTCATTCATTCAACAAACATTTTTTTAAGCATTTACTATGTACCAGGCATGGTGGTAGATTCTCAGGTGACAGATTACCCTGCCCTTGGGAGCCTTCCATCTAGTAGGAGACGGTGTGTGACAGGTTGTCATGGAAGTATGACTGGGAACTCTGAGTAGGGAGGTGGCCACTGCCTGGGGCACCAGGAAGGCTTCCCAGAAGAGATGACATTGGAACTGTGTCTTGCAGATGGATACAGGCTTTAGAAGCAGTGGTGGGAACAGGGAAGGGCATTCCAGGCAGAAGGAACAGCACAAGCAAAGAGTCAGAGGCACGTTTGAGCAATGACGGGAAAAGGGAGATGTGGCAGGAAGAGCGAGGAGTGGGGCCTTCCAGTATTGACTGGTGGTTCTGCGACAATGGAAAAAATCATGTTTCTTTTAGCGAAAAATCAGCAAAACCATTCATAGAGCACTTACTATGTGCCAGGCGCTGTTCTAAGCTCATTTCATAGTCCCAACAACCCTATCAGGAAGGTACTGTTATTACCATTCCTATTTTACAAAAGAGGAAACTGAGGCCCGGGGAGATTAAGTAACATGCATGCCTAGTAATCAGTGAGCTGGGATTTGACCATGGCTGTCTGAATTGTCAAGGTGCAAGGTAAACTCACGTGGCTGTGAGCGCCACCTTGTGGAGAGTATTTTCATGGCCGTTCACAAGCTTTGGCGGTCTTTTCCCTCTATAAGCTGTCCATCCCCACAACACAGCAACTTTTTTTTTTTTTTTTTGCCGTATTCGGGCCTCTCACTGTTGTGGCCTCTCCCGTTGCGGAGCACAGGCTCCGGACGCGCAGGCTCAGCGGCCATGGCCCACGGGCCCAGCCGCTCCGCGGCATGTGGGATCCTCCCGGACCGGGGCACGAACCCGTGTCCCCTGCATCGGCAGGCGGACTCTCAACCACTGCGCCACCAGGGAAGCCCCAGCAACCCTTTTTAATACCAAGTCGCTGTTAGGGGGTCTTTGCTTCCCTGACCCCCGCCTCTTCACCTCCCCCCCGGAAATGCCAGGCCCCAGGCCTAAGAACTGAGGAAGACTTCTGGCCCTCAGCTGGCCTCTCTGGTTGGGTGGACGGGAAGCAGACGTTTCCAGATGTGCCCCCTCTTACTCCAGTGGCCATCTGAGTGATAGGGGGGAATAGGAAGCTGGGTTTGGGACTCTGACCCCTGCTGCCTCCTCCCCACCTGCCCAGGCTGACTCCGGTCCATAGCAGGAAGGCCCTGAGGAATTCCCGCATCATCAGCCAGAAGGATGACGTCCACATCTGCATCATGTGTCTGCGTGCCATCATGAACTACCAGGTTGGTCAGTGGGCCCGGGGCATTGACACTGACTGTCCTCCCTGGGGGCTGCCTAAGCTGCCGAGGTTCTGGGACCAACTGTCCCCCACCCTGTCCCCACTGGAGAACCCTGGGGATCTGGGCTGTTAGTGCAGGGTCTTGAGGCTGATGAGTCTTGAGGGGAAGCCCAGATTTCTGCACCTTCCTGGTCAGGTCCCTTAGAATACCCTGGACATGGCTGGGGGCATGGCTATGCCTCACGTGGGGGCTTAGGCACCCCACTAAGAAAGGCTGCACACCAGGGAGAGCAGCCTCTGGGTTATTTCATTTGGAGGGGTGATTGGTGAAGCCGTTCCTCCCTCACTCAGCTGGCCTTAAAGGACTCACTTTGTCCAAGGTACTGAGTCTTGACACTGGCTTTTGAGCAACAGCATTTATTTATTTATTATTATTTTTAAATTAATTAATTAATTAATTATTGGCTGCGTTGGGTCTTTGTTGCTGCGTGCAGGCTTTCTCTAGTTGTGGCGAGCGGGGCTACTGTTCGTCGCAGTGCGTGGGCTTCTCACTGCCGTAGTTTCTCTTGCTGCGGAGCACGGGTTCTAGGTGCGCGGGCTTCAGTAGTTGTGGCTCGTGGGCTCTAGAGCTCAGGCTCAGTAGTTGTGGCGCACGGGCTTAGTTGCTCTGCGGCATGTGGGATCTTCCCGGACTGAGGATCACACCCGTGTCCCCTGCCTTGGCAGGCGGATTCTTAACCACTGCGCCACCAGGGAAGTCCCAGACAAAGGTATTTAAAAAGAGGGACCAGGCTTTGGCTGCCACCCAGGAGGTCGTGGTTGGATATAAAGAACTTCCTGGGAATTCGCTGGTGGTCCAGTGGTTAGGAATCCACGCTCTCACTGCCGGGGGCCTGGGTTCACGTAGCCAAAAAAAAAAAAAAAAGAACCCTGGGGGTCTGCCTGGAGGAGCTGACCTCTCCTTTCTCCCCAGTCTGGCTTCAGCCTCGTCATGAACCACCCAGCCTGTGTCAATGAGATTGCTCTGAGCCTCAACAACAAGAACCCTAGGTGATTTCCAGGCCCCTAACCTTTCTCCATGTCTAGTTTCTCCTCCTACTTCACCCCTTGCCTACTCTGTCCCCTCAGTTCTCAGGACCACTACCCAGGCTCATTCCCACCCCATCAGCTCCCCTGTCCTCCCCCCTAGCCAAGCCCACATCCACCTTTGCTGTGGGGCCTGCCTGTTCGCAAGGGACAGCCTGCCCCTTCTCTCCCCAGAACCAAGGCTCTGGTGCTGGAGCTGCTGGCGGCAGTGTGCCTGGTTCGGGGAGGACACGATATCATCCTTTCCGCCTTTGACAACTTCAAGGAGGTAATGGAGCCCCCACCCAAACATGTACCTGCCCTCTAATGGTGCTTGGAGCCCTGTTGCTGCCAATTGTGGCTTCTGCTGGGGACAGCTAGGGACGCTGGGTGGGTATTTGGGGAGTTTCCTCATCTGAAGGGAAGGTACAGGGTCACGCAGGGGCACTGCCTGGGGCGACAGGGACAGCTATGGGGATCTGCTGAACCTCTGCCCAAACTGGCCTTGATCCACACATCTCGGAGTTGCTGACTCTGGTTAACAGGCTCGCAAGAAGTAGCTGCATGAGAATATGATGCATAAGGCAGCACAGGATCAATGCATCCCTTTAATGAATATTCATCAAGGGGCTACAATGTGTCAGGCACAGAGTGGGCACTTGGGATACATTAGTGAACAAAAGAAACAAAGAAGGCAGTAGAAGACAGATAATCAGCGATATAATAAATAAGCAAATTACACAGTCTATGAAGAAATCGTAAATGCTCTGGGGAAAAAAGTCAGGGAAGCTGTCAGGGGAGGGGGAACTGGTTGCCGGGTGGTTAGGAAGCCTCATTGAGAAGGTAAGATTTGAGCAAAGTTGTGAGGGAAGTGAGGGATTGATGTGGTGGCTGTCTTGAGTAAGGGCACATCAGGCAGGTGGAACAGCAGGTGCAAAGGCCCTGAGGTAGGAATGTGCCAGGACGCCAGTGTGGCCAGAATGGGTCAGTGTTGGGGAGGGCTGTGAGAGATCAAGAGGGAATTGAGGTTTTGAGCAGAAGAGTGACATGGCCCGACTTAGATTTAACTTGAGAGGCGCTCACAGAGGCATAAAGGGGGCAGCTGGAAGATAGCTTAGGAGGTGTGTCACTGGGACCTCAGTGACAGCCATTCCTCCTACTCAGGTATGTGGGGAGCAGCACCGCTTTGAAAAGCTGATGGAATATTTCCGGAACGAGGACAGCAACATTGACTTCATGGTGAGCTCAGGAGCCCAGCCTGGGCCAGGTCACCCTAGGGTGCCAGGAGCAGTTAGGAGCCTGGGTATCTGGGATCTGGGCTCAGCTCCTGCAGATATGAGGACTGAGTGGTTGGTGGGGGAGGGGCGGATGTCAGTGAGGGGGAGGCTGGGAGGAGGGTACGTGGGAGAGATATGGGTGGGACAAAGCTGGATTAGTGGGGTGAGAAATGTGGCAAGGGTGGGGGACTTGGGGTTAAACTGGGGGGGGTGGAAGTCACTGAGAACCCCCCACCAAGAGGATCATAGACCTGCTCACTGCCCCGCCTCCCAGGTGGCCTGCATGCAATTCATCAACATTGTGGTACATTCGGTGGAGAACATGAACTTCCGCGTCTTCCTGCAATATGAGTTCACCCACCTGGGCCTGGACCTGTACTTGGAGGTGAGCCCTGCACTCCCCCCAGGACTTAACCACTTGCTTGCTGCAGAGTATGGCTCAGTGGTTAGCACAGATGCCGGGGTCAGGCAGACCTGGGTTCAAGGTTCAAATCCTGACTCTGCCACTTCCTAGCTCATGTGACCTTAGATAGGTCTCTTCTCGCTAAGCCTCACTTTTCCCATCTGTAAGATAGGAGAATCATAGAAATAATAAAGACTGTAACTGTATAGTGCCTGCCGCAAAATAGGCACTCAGACCATGGAGCTGTTGTCGCAGGTGCTAGAACGGGCTCTAGGTGGCCCTCGGTCTGGCTCTGGGAGCACCAGACTCAGATAGGCCTACACTGGGGAGCACAGAGATACTGGGCCAGAGCAGGAGCTGGCTCATGCTGTATGGGGCTGGGTCGTGGGGGAGTTCCTCGCTCTGGGGAAGATGGGCAGAGGGGCTTGGTACTTCGTGGCTCAGCCTGAGCAGAGAGGTTGTAGCGTTCTTCTGATTTCTTTGTGAGGCGTCCCAGAGGAGCAGGGCCTTCGGGATTGGATTTTTGAAAGCCAGGATCCACAAAAGGTGAAAAGCAGGCTAGGGTGATATGTCCATTCAATGGAATATTATTCAGCCACGAAAAGGAGCAAAGTAGTGATACATGGTAGAACGTGGATGGGCCTTGAAAACATTACGCTATTATGCTCAGTGAAAGAAGCCAGACACAGAGGCCATATATTGTACGCTTCCTTTATACGAAATGTCCGGAATAGGTAAGTCCGTAGAGACAGAAAGATTGGTGGTTGCCAGGGGCTGGGAGAGGAGAGGATGGGGAGTGACTGCTAACAGGTACAGGGTGTCTTTTTGGGGTGATGAAAATGTTCTGAAATTAGATAGTGGTGATGGTTTGCACAACCTTGTGAATATACTAAAAACTACTGAATTGTATGCTTTAAAATAGTGAATTTTATGGTATATGAATTATATCTCAATAAAAAATAAAGAAACAGAAGTGGGCTAGGGCTCAGGCCCCTTTGTCTGGGCTCTGGTGGTGATGGGGGTACTGGAAAGATCCCTCACACCAGGCCTCAACCTGAGCCTTCCATCTGGGGACAGAGGCTTCGGCTCACGGAGAGTGACAAGCTGCAGGTGCAGATTCAGGCCTACTTGGACAATGTTTTTGATGTGGGTGCGCTGCTGGAGGACACTGAGACCAAGAATGCTGTGCTGGAGCACGTGGAGGAGCTGCAGGAGCAGGTGGCCCTGGTGAGAGCTGCTCCTGAACTTGGCCCAGCACAGAGTAGGCCCACAGAGCCCCACACGGATATCGGCCACTGGTTCTAGGCGTGAGCTGGGGGCCCCTGAGTTTCACCTGAATCCTTTGGGTGCCTTTCTCCATGAATGAATATTCATTGAGCTCCTCCACTGGGCTGGACCTCTGAGGAAGGCAGGTCTCCTCTTCTCCAGGTGCTCGGACCCCAGGCCCTGGTTTGGGTGGAATTGGGTGCCTGGGGCCCCTGCCAGCTCCCTCCCTCATCGGTGGTGCCTTGGTTTCCCCTCCTGAGAGCACTTCAGTGCTCTCAGTACCTCACCTACTTGGGTTCAAGTGCCAGGCTCGGCTGCCCCGCGGCACCCCAGGGCTAAGCACATCCGGAAGCCTCCCCTAGCCCTCCAGGCAGGCATGCCTGGTGCCGCCCCCTCGGTGCCCATGCCAATGCCCGGCTGCGGGTGGGAGCTCACCATGTGCTGGTGCCACAGCTGACAGAGCGGCTTCGGGACGCGGAGAACGAATCCATGGCCAAGATAGCAGAACTGGAAAAGCAGCTAAGCCAGACCCGAAAGGAGTTGGAGACCCTGCGGGTGAGCTTGGGGGGACGGGGGGTTGGGGGGTGGGTGGGCCGGGCCAGGGGTGGGACGGACTTCCAAGAACAGACCATTTGGGGCTTCTAGGCTTGACACCTCCCTCCACCCCGGCAAGAAAATGGGGGCTCTGTGCCAGGCTTGCCGGTGGTTACTAACCCCCCACCGGCGGCTCGCAGGAGCGCTTCAGTGAATCGACCCCCATGGGCACCTCCAGAGGTCCCTCTGAGCCTGAGAAAGTGCCTGCCCCTGCCCCGGCGCGGCCCTCAGCGCTAGAGCTGAAGGTGGAGGAGCTGGAGGAAAAGGGGTTGATCCGTATCCTGAGGGGGCCCGGGGATGCCGTCTCCATCGAGATCCTCCCGGTCGCTGTGGCAACTCCGAGCGGCAGCGATGCCCCGACTCCGAGGGTGCCCATCGGCTCCCCCAGCCCAGGTGTGCAGGGGCTTCAAGCCGGGTGGGGTAGGAATGGCAGAACCGGGACGTGCATGAGGAGCCTGGGGACATCTCAGGCGGGGAGAGGTGGGAGGGGTAGGTTTGGACTGTGGGCGTGGCTCAGGCAGGTGCGGGTGGGTCGCAATGAGCCCAGTGCGCATGTGTAGGGCGGGGAGGCGGAGACATGACCCCTCAACCTAAGAAATTGACACGCCCTTCTCCCCGCCCCCTCCTCCGTTCTCGCTGGGCTCAGAACTCCCACCTGCAGCAGAGCCGGTTCCCGGAGCAGCAACCCCACCGCCGCCGCTGCCGCCCCCACTACCTGGTCTCCCCTCCCAGCAGGATGCCACGCCCCTGGCGCCCCCACCGGCCCCGCCCCTCCCAGGCAGTCCGGAGCCCCCGCCCCCGCCGCCGCTGCCGGGAGACCAGCCGCCCCCACCCCCGCCGCCACCGCTGCCTCCGGGCGCTGACGGTTCGGTGCCTCCACCGCCCCCACCGCCTGCGGGAGGTCCCTCTGCTGCTCTTGGAGGGCCTGGCTCAGAGATGGGCCCGGGTGAGTAGACTGCCCAGGGCATGGGGACGAGGCGGGGGTGCGGTGGGGGGTACTCTGGCTTCAGTATCCTCCAGGACCCTCTGTCTGTGGGCCTCCTACTGCCTCCAGTCTGCTCTGTGTGTCCTCACTGGGCCTGGGCCCCGGTTCCTTCCAGCCATGGCACCCACTACTGCCCCAGTGACCACTCCCTCTCTGTCCCAGGAATGATGGCCAAGAAACCCATCCAGACCAAGTTCAGAATGCCCCTCTTAAACTGGGTGGCCCTGAAACCCAATCAGATCACAGGCACTGTCTTCACTGAGCTCAATGACGAGAAGGTGCTGCAGGTGAGTGGTCCTGCCTTGCTGCCAGTGTGGGCACCAGAGAAGGGGGGGGTCCTGCCTGGATCATGCTGGGCACTGGGGGTGGTCACCTCCTCTACCCCATTTTATGGAGGCCCAAGAATGGGGGTCAAACTAAACTGGACTAGTGCATCTCGTAGGCAGTGTGTCCTGACTCCCTTGGAGGCTTTCCCTCCATGCCTGCAGAGGGGCTCATCCCTCCCCTAAGTCTGGCCTCTCTCCTGCTTTCAGGCCCCTCTCCCACCACCTTCCCACAGACAACCAGGGCCTCAGCCCTTCTAATTACACTTTCAGTTTTCCGAAAGGTTGTGTTCTGTTGCCTCCAGGCCATTGTTCATGCTGTTCCTCTGCCTGGAATGCCCTTCCCTTTCCTCTTTTTAACCCTGGCCAATTTGGCTCTTGCTTCAGCTGAAGCGGCTTGGAGTCTGGGTCCCCTGGATGGGGTGCTGTTCCTGCCCCTCCTTGGTGCTCCATGTGCTTCGCCTGTATCCCCCATCAAGGTGCATGGTCAGGCTGCGTACTGGTTTGTTTCTCTGCTGGTGGCCTGGTCAGGGCTGGATAGATGGCTCTAGCTCCAAGCACGGCGCTCAGCCAGGAATGCACCAGCCCCCGGCCCCGCCCAGCCCCACCTCCTCTTTCTGCACCCTCAGGAGCTGGACATGAGTGACTTTGAGCAGCAGTTCAAGACAAAGTCCCAAGGCCCCAATGTAGACCTTAGCACCCTCAAGAGTAAGGCATCCCAGAAGGCCCCCAGCAAAGCCACGCTCATCGAGGCCAACCGGGCCAAGAACCTGGCCATCACCCTGCGCAAGGGCAACCTGGGGGCGGACCGCATCTGCCAGGCCATCGAGACGTGAGTACCTCTGCCCCAGGCTTAGAGGTAGCGCAGCCCCTCTGCTAGGCCGGGGTTGTTAGGCAGATAGTAAAAGAGCCCCAACTATGGAACAGAGTCCATCGAGTTTCATACCAGGGCTGGTCGGAGAGTAGGGCAGGGAACTGTGTTCCCATTTTCAGTTAAGAAAACTGAGGTCATACTGTGAGCCCGTGCCCGGATGGAGATGTTCCTTTTGCCTTCTTGCCTCCTTACACTGAGGCCCAAGCATTTACAGCCTGGACGCCGCCACTGATGTATGATTGGGACTCCGGGCTTCCTAGGTCCCAGCATCCCTTGACTGTTACCTCTTATTCCCTGAAGCTGTTGGCAATAGCAAATAGTTAAGTTCATTTATTCAATCAAGTAAGGGGGTAGGAGTGGTCCTGCTCTCAAGAACTGGTGAGTGTGGAGTGATACCGGCCCCTCCCCTCACAGGTACGACCTACAGACCCTTGGCCTGGACTTCCTGGAGTTGCTGACCCGCTTCCTGCCCACAGAGTATGAACATAGCCTCATTGCCCGTTTCGAGCGGGAGCAGCGACCCATAGAGGAGCTGTCAGAGGAGGACCGTTTCATGCTGCGCTTCAGCCGCATCCCCCGCCTGCCCGAGCGCATGAACACGCTCACCTTCCTGGGCAACTTCCCAGACACTGCCCAGCTGCTCATGCCGGTGTGCGCGGGCTGGCAGGGCGATGCGGCCTGGGCTGGGATTGGGGAGGAGGCAGCTTGCAGCCTGGTCTCCAAGAGGGCATCTGGGAGTACTTGAGCCTCCTATAGGCTTCCCCCCACTCTCGCCCCAACTTACCATGCCTCCCCCATCCCACCTCCAGCAACTGAATGCCATCATTGCAGCCTCAATGTCCATCAAGTCCTCGGACAAACTCCGCCAGATCCTGGAGGTGAGAGCCTAGGGCAAGGGTCTAGGAGGCGGGGCCAACCCATGATGCCTTGCCTGTTCTGGGTTGTGTGAGAGGGAGACCCAGGCCCTGCCCTAAGTCCCTGGGATGCAACAACTATAAGGTTCCCACTTCTAACATCCAGGCTCAGAAGGGCAAAGCTAAGGTGGGGATGGGGGCCATGTTACAACAGCACACCTCACACCCTGCCTGAGGGTTCATTAGCAGAGCATCGTGTTGTCGGGGAACCAACAGATATGGCTGTGAGGGGGATGGTGACCCCACAGCCTTGGAGGAGGTGTTGGCAGCACAGTTTGGGGTAAGGTGACAGGTGACAAAATTGGGTGTGCCATGGTGTTGGCTGTGCACACGTGTCAGACACGCATATGCGTGCATCATGGACCTGAGGCATCCATGCTGAGTGCAGGGCTTGCTCTTTACCACCTTTTCTCCTTGTGCAATTTACACTTCAGGGGGTTTCCTCAGCCCCAGCACCTGGCTGAGCTCTCCCTGCCACCCCCACCCCGCCTCTTGCAGATCGTCCTGGCTTTCGGCAACTACATGAACAGCAGCAGGCGTGGGGCAGCCTATGGCTTCCGGCTCCAGAGTCTGGATGCGGTGAGGGGGCGGGGCAAGGAGGGGTTCCCCTGGCCCGGGGGCTGGGGGATGGCTGGTGGCCTGGGGCTTACAGAAGGTCCTCGCTGCAGCTGCTGGAGATGAAGTCGACTGACCGCAAGCAGACGCTGCTGCACTACCTGGTGAAGGTCATTGCTGAGAAGTACCCACAGCTCACAGGTTTCCACAGCGACCTGCACTTTCTGGACAAGGCAGGCTCAGGTATGGGTGGGGGGAGGGGCTCAGCCCTGGGGACGGATACAGGTTGGGAGAAAGCAACGGGACCACAGGAGGTAACTGGACGGGAATGCTGCCTCTCTGAGTCCCTGCTTCTCTACTGCCCCACCTCCCACTCAGTGTCCCTGGACAGCGTGCTGGCCGACGTGCGCTCCCTGCAGCGAGGCCTGGAGTTGACCCAGCGGGAGTTTGTGCGGCAGGATGACTGCGCAGTGCTCAAGGAGTTCCTGAGGGCCAACTCGCCCATCATGGATAAGCTGCTGGCAGACAGCAAGACGGCTCAGGTGGGCTGGGGCTGACCCGGCCCGGGAGGTGGGGAAGCTGGGGTGGGGGGTGAAGGACTACCTAGGTGGGGTTGTGTAGCCAAGGCTTGGAGCGCTGTGACCACAGCAGGGACGCCTTGGGGGGATGGGGCAGGAGGGAGCATCTGTCTGCCTGGAGGAGGAGAGACGAAGTGGCCAGTGTCTTAAGGGGGTACAGAGCAGTGGTCAGGCTCCGAGGGGTCTGTGCTGGTGGGGCTGACAGGCTGTGCCCGCAGGAAGCCTACGAGTCTGTGGTGGAGTACTTCGGAGAGAACCCCAAGACCACGTCCCCCTCCACGTTCTTTTCCCTCTTCAGTCGCTTCATCAAAGCCTATAAGGTATGTGTGTTTGGTGGGCAGGCTGGGACCCCGGCAGGGCATTGCAGCCTCTCCACCTGGGCAGTGGGAGTGGTAGGGGTTATTTCTGCTGGGGGGCGGGATAGGGAAGGGAGGACTCCCCTTACGCAGACCTGCCTTGGCCCCTCAGAGAGCCGAGCAGGAGGTGGAACAGTGGAAGAAAGCAGCAGCCGCCCAGGAGGCGGGCACCGACACCCCGGAAAAAGGAGAGCCCCCCGCACCCAAGGTAGGCAGCTGCCCCTGCGCTTGGTACTGGGATCCAATGATGCTTGGTATCCTCACCCCAAAGATCTGGCCCTCCTGCACACCCTTATTTTTATGGACTGACTCTGCCCAAGGCTAGGATGCCCCAGTAGCCTGGGGTGGAAATGGGTTCCTTTTCCTCAAGCCAGCTCCTCTTACCATGGGGGACCAGGCAGATGGTCTAGGGTGTAGTGGCACAGTGGGGGAAGGGGATCCTGGAGTTGGAGCTATATACCCTCGCCCTCCTCCCCAGTCCCCACCCAAGATCCGGCGGCAACAGATGGACCTCATCTCTGAGCTGAAACGGAAGCAGCAGAAGGAGCCACTCATCTACGAGAGTGACCGTGATGGGGCCATTGAAGATATCATCACAGGTGAGGACTTGGTGGGGCCTGTCCCGTCCTTGGTCTGTCCTATGCTGTCCTCCATCTGCCGCCCAACCCTGGGGGTCTGGCTGCCTCACTGCCTCTTTGCTACTTTTCTTTTTTTCCTTTTCCCTTTCTCTCCCCTCCTCCCTTCCAACCCTCAGTGCTCAAGACGGTGCCCTTCACTGCTCGCACCGGCAAGAGGACGTCCAGGCTCCTCTGTGAGGCCAGCCTGGGAGAGGAGATCCCCCTCTAGCCCCCAGGTACCCAGCGGCCTGGCCTCTGATCCCAGTGGCTGCCCACAGCCCTGGGGGTCCTTGGGGGGACTGAGTCATGCTGCCCTCCCCTGGACCATGCATGGCTGGGCTGTGTTGGAGGGAGGTCTGATAAACAAACAGGCTCCCTCCCACGTGCACACAACCTGTGTCCCTAGAGGGGTGAGGCCTGTGCCCTGGAGTGGTGTCCCAACCCTGGGCAGACTCCTGAAAAGGTAAATGTCTCTCCTCTCCGCCACCAGATCTGCGGAACCAGCCCTACATCCGCACAGACACAGGCCGTCGCAGCGCTCGTCGGCGCCCCCCCGGACCCCCCGTTCAGGTCACCTCCGACCTCTCCCTGTAGCCACTATTTCTGCAGATGGACCGGGAGGCTGGGAGGGGGTGCAGGGAGGGTGGCAAGCCAGGACTCAAGGAAGGTGGTCCTCAGCTCTGCTGGGCGGGGCAGTCTCCTCCGCCGAGGTCCACACCATGCGCCCACCTCAGATAGGCGGGTGCACCCTCATCTGGCCACTGGGGGCAGCATCTCTGGCCCTTCCCCCCAAATGCTGCTTGCAGCACCCCTTTTCCCCCAATAGCCGTACTTAGCCTCAGCCGGAGCCTGGCCTGTAACTTATTAAGTGCAACCTCGCGCCCCCTCCACCCCCCCCACCCCGCCCCAACTCCGGGGACTCCCCGTGGACCTTATTTTTATACAAGATTAATAAAGACGTTTGCAAAAGATCCGCGTCCGCTCCGTGCCCGCCCCCACCAGGCGCAATGTGTTTTCGCTCAGCAAACGCTTTACTTGTACAAGTTCTTCATAGCAGGTCTCTGCAAACAGGCTGGAGAGGGGGAGAAGGGCTGCTTCTGCACTAGAGTTGGGGGGGAGGGAGCCAGCTTCGAAGGGCGCGTATACCCTAGCGTCTGGCCCACGAACCCTGCGGAAGCTCGGAGGGGGCGTGCAGAGGGTCAAGCCTGCTGCTCGGGTTAGAGACGCAGGGTTAGCGCCACCTCAGTCCACCTTTCTGCCGGCCCCGCCCCATTTCCGTCAGTCCCGCCTCCTACCTGGGTCCCCGGCCTCGTTTTCTTATGCCCCGCCGTATCCTTAGTCGCGCCCTTGAGTGATTTATTGCATCTCCGCCAGTCAGGTCCCAATTTCTTGGAGTTCTTCCACTCTTCGCCTGCCCCGCCCCTCCCCGTCTGTCTGCCCCGCCCCTCACACGGCCCGCCCCTTATCTGCAGGACCCGGCCCCGCCCGCTGGCCCTGCCTCTTTCGTCTTTCACCTCGGCCGAGCCGCCCACGGTTGGGGCGGCGCTTGGGTTGGCTGGGCTGGTAGGACTTGGGAAGTCGGACGTCTGGGCGCCGGGTTCGGTTCCGCGTGTGGAATTCTGACTGCGTCCGCCCGTTCAGGTTAGGTATCTGGGAGTAGGCGCTGCGCGCACCTGGGGCGAGGAAGCCGGTAGGAGGAAAAGGAGCGGCCAGTTCTGAGAGCGGGTCCCGAGAAAGAGTCCCCAGTCCCGCAGGTCCCCGCCCAGCCTGGGGCGCACCCGCTTTGTGCAGTCCGTGCAGCGAGCACGCCAGCTCGGCACTGGAAAGGCCGCTAAGGTGCGCGGCCTGGCGGAAGATCGCGAGGCCCGCCTGAGAGCGCGAGGTGCGGCCGTGGCCGCCGGACCCGCCCTTCCGGTTCGAGCTCAGCCGCAGAGACCGCTGCTTCTTGGAGTAGTGGCTTGAAGGAGGAAAGTGGGTAGCCGCCTCAGACAGCGCCTCCCCCAGTCCTCTCCATCTCACCGGTGGGGAAACCAAAGCAGGACAGAAAGCCACTTTGGTCTGGGGGCAAGTTGGGACCCAGGAAACTGACCCAGAATTCAGGGCTCCCGTCTCTGGGCCAGGGACATCTGGGGACTCCTGCAGGGGCAGAGTCTGCTCCCCCCATCTTGGGCCCTGAAGCTGGGTCCAGTTGTGCCCACCTCATCACCTCCTGTACCGACTTGAAGGGCACAAAGCCCAGACGCAGCTTGAACAGCATCTCTAAGAAGAGCGTTTGCAAGCCCTGGGGATCACAGACCCGGCTGTTTCTCACCTTGCCTAGGGCCAGAGAACATGCGGACAGGTAAGGAAGAGCCTCCCCCTGGCCAGGTCCACTCCTGCCCCACCAGCCTTGCCCCTCACCCAAGCACTGAGCGAGTCGATGGCTGTCAGTGAGGACAACCAGGAAGTCTTTGAAGCTTACGGTTCCATCACCTGGGAAGAGACAGAGGAGGGGGTGCCGAAGGTGCCCACCCCGCCAAAGCCCTACTCTGCGTACGCGTTAGGGGCTTGCCAGCAGTTCGAGGCATAGAGCATCCAGTCCTGCCTCTGGCCAAGCGTTGTTCCAGGTTGAGTGGGGGAGAAATAGCCCTTGCCCTTGGGAGCCCCAAGTCAGGATGATTATCACAACAGGAATGTTTAGGGGCTCCGGGATAGGCATGTTGATCAGGGCAGGCTTCCTGGAAGAGGGAAATTTAGAATAGGACCAGGCCCAGGATTTTGTGGGCAAGGGAGGCGTTCTTCAGGGCTAGAGGTGGGAGAGGACAGGCGGGCAGGGACAGGGTCACCCACCATCCAAGTCTGCCTGCCGTAGAACCTCACACATCTCCTGCGGGCTTAGCTGGACACCCACATGGCACTGGGCAGCTTTCTGCTGCGCGTGTCCGTGGTGCCTGTCGGGCTGGAGCTGAACAGTTTGAAGACATCCTGGAATGCTGAGGGTGGGGAGGGGGGCAGGTGGGCAAGGTGAACCACAGGCACAGGAACCCTGAGATTCACCCACTCTAGCTCAGATGGGACTGAGGACTTGGGTTCACCAACCCCCTGTGCATTGTAACTTAATGGAGAACAGTGGCTGCTGTGTGTTGGCACTTGTTAAGTGTCCATTCAATTCTCATGTCCAAAAATTGAACTCAGGGCCCAGGTTCGATCTCTGGTCAGGGAACTAGATCCTGCATGCCGCAGCTAAAGATCCCGCATGCTGCAATGAAGATTCCCGTACGTGGCAACGAAGATCCCGCGTGCCGCGACTAAGACCCGGTGCAGCCAGATAAATAAATAAATATTTTAAAAACAACGACAACATGCTCACTTCGGCAGCACATATACTAAAATTGGAATGATACAGAGAAGATTAGCATGGCCCCTGTGCAAGGATGACACGCAAATTCATGAAGCGTTCCATATTTTTTATATGTACATATATATAGCTGATTCACTTTGTTGTACAGCAGAAACTAACACAACATTGTAAAGCAATTATACTCCAATAAAGATGTTAAAAAATAAATAGATAAAATATATGTAACATAAAAAACATGTAATGACCATTCTCAGTTCACAGGCAGTACAAAAAGAGGCCAAATGCTGGACCTGGTCCAAGACTTGTAGCTTGCTAACCCCTATGTTACTGTATATCTGTTGCAATTCTAAGGATCTATAAATATTAAATCATTCTAGTGATCCTATGAAAAAAAAACCCAAACAACAACAGAAACAAACAACAAAATAACTCATGTCCAAGGCCACACCACCAGTAGGGGCACTGCTGGGCTTTGGACTCGGGCAGTCTGGCTCTAGAGCTACGATGCCGAGAGGCTCCAGGAGCCCTGCTGGCACCTGGCCTGTAGTAGGCACTGCAAATTATTATTATTATTATTTTAACATCTTTATTGGGGTATAATTGCTTTACAATGGTGTGTTAGTTTCTGCTTTATAACAAAGTGAATCAGTTATACATATACATATGTTCCCATATCTCTTCCCTCTTGCGTCTCCCTCCCTCCCTCCCTATCCCACCCCTCCAGGCGGTCACAAAGCACCTAACCGATATCCCTGTGCCATGCGGCTGCTTCCCACTAGCTATCTATCTTACGTTTGTTAGTGTATATATGTCCATGCCTCTCTCTCGCCCTGTCACAGCTCACCCTTCCCCCTCCCCATATCCTCAAGTCCGTTCTCCAGTAGGTCTGTGTCTTTATTCCTGTCTTACCCCTAGGTTCTTCATGACATTTTTTTTCTTAAATTCCATATATATGTGTTAGCATACGGTATTTGTCTTTCTCGTTCTGACTTACTTCACTCTGTATGACAGACTCTGGGTCTACAATGGAATATTACTCAGCCATAAAAAGAAACGAAATTGAGCTATTTGTAATGAGGTGGATAGACCTAGAGGCACTGCAAATTATTGATGATGAATAGAATGATTCTGCTTTGAGGGGCCCCTGCCAGTATCAGGGCATGATCTTTGCAGGGACATTGGGTCCCCCAAATGTAGAAATGATTCCTTCTACCCCTACTCCCACAGCTCCAAACCCCAGCGGGGCAGGGACCTCAGATTCTTGTTTTCCATCCTTTCTCCCAGTTTCCCTTCTTCCTTTCATCCTGTTCGTCCATCCACCATCCATCCATCCACCATCCAAATACCTTGCTATCCACCAATCCCATCCCTCCTTCCCTCCTTCACACACACACACACACACACACACACACACACACACACACACACACACACACACACAGAGCAACAAGCCCTGGGATTGCAGAGATGAGCAAATTAGGCTGGCATGGAGAGGTTACAATACAATCACTGGTTTCTCACTGTGTCCCCAGCCTCTGGGCAGGCAACTCCATTGTATTCTGCTCCGAGCACCCCCTAGTTTTCCTCCCTGCTCCCAGCCCTGAGGCCCTCACCTGCCAGCTGCCCGGGTGTCAGGGGTAGCAGATTCTTGTCTGCAAAGCTGCCTCGTGGGAAGGAGGCTGGAAAGGCTTTTGTACCTGCTGCAGAGAGATGCCAGGGCCAGGCAGGCCTTTCCCCAAACCCAGCACCCCAGGCCTGGCCTCAGTCCCTGTTCTCACTTCTCAGACCCAGCGCTTGGGCCTGTCTGTATTGTACGGGTGGCCGCAAGGCCCTTGAACTCCCTCGCCGCCTGGGAGAGCTGCTCAGCCCGTGGCTGTGGCCGCTGCTGCTTCTGTCTGGGTCAGCAGGGTACGCGCTGCTGCAGCCTCCTCCCCTGCGTCCTCCCGGCCTGCTCCTCTCCTGGGTCTCACGTGAGCAGTCTTTGAGGCTTCTGTGGAGGCCTTGGAGGCGGGGAGAAGACAGGGCCGAAGGGCCCAGCCCACTTGAGTGCCCGATTCCAGGGGACCTGAGACCAGACCTGTGGGTGCACAGCTTCCCCTCCCAGGACCCGCGCCGCCCCCGCCAGCCTGCAGCCACAGTCCTCTCCCTGGGGGATTCCGGGGGCAGTAGCTTGGAGGAGTGGCGGACCTTCCCCCTGCCCACGTCACCTGGACGTTCTCTTTGCCGATGGTGATATCTTGGTCTTCCATCCTCTGCTGCCTGAAGGGCAGTCACAGGCTCGGAGGCCGGTCCAGTGTCCCAGGTCCACAGTCCCCAAGCTGGCTTCCGGGTGGATCTTAACAACTTTTGGCAGGGGTGACCTTCTCCCTCCCACTGGCCTGCGCCTCTCTGCTGGGGAACCTGCAGTTTTCGTCTTTTGTGTTTCTGCCTCCCTTAAGGCACGTAAATTTGTGACTCCACTTGGAAGCTAACAGGATGGCTGAGGCCCAGGGGAGAAGCAGGCCCCAGAGGCCCCAAGTCAAGGCGTGGGAGGGTGGGATCTAGCCAAGTTGGGGCTGTGGCCCACCTTACCCCAGGACCCCCGGGAGGGCAGGGACCCTTCCTCCAAACGACGCAAACCCACAAACCACATTAACAAAATACTTTGGGAAGATGCATCCCAACAGCCAGACACTCACCTCTGGGTCTCTTCATCCTTCCTTCCAGCCTCCTGCCCCATTCTCTGGCCCTGGCCCATTCTTAACTGCTCACCCCTTCCTAATCCCATTCTCCCAGGCCCTGGGCACCTCCCTCCTCAGCCCCGTCTCAAGGTGGGGCAGGATTCTGAGGACCTGCAAGGTGGAGATTTCACTGCATCGGGAGCCTTGGCCCAGGGTAGGTCTCAGGCTCACCAGGTCCCAAGCCTCGATGCTGCCTCCCCTTCTCTTCCTCCCCAACTTCCCTCTTCCTGCCCATGTCCATCCCCGCACTCCAAGTTCTCTTCCCTCCTTTGCTGCCCTCTCCTCTTCCAGAAGCTTCTCCACATTGCCTGTCCTCCCCTGCCGTGGGGAGGCTTGTGCGTTTGTGTGCATGTGTGTGAGTCACAGGTCCTGTGTGTGTGCCTGTGTGCACGGCACGTGTGGAACATGCTTCCTCGATCTGCATGTGGCTGTGTCATGCTGACCACGTGTGTAACATGCTGGTCAGCTGCTGGGGTGTGTGTGTGTGTGTGTGTGTGTCTGGGTTGCATGCAGAAGTGCATCATTACACATGGGCTCTCCCCTACGCTGGAGGTACCTCGGACTCAAGGCGGCGGCCCCTGGAGGACCAATCCTTTAGCTTCGTTCTTGCCCTCCTTCAAGCCCTGGACACCACCCCTTTCCCATGCCAGGCCTTCCCCATGGAGAGAAGCAGGAAGAACTCCTTCCAGAAGCCGTCTCACCTGCCCAGCCCCACCCCCAGCAGGCTCTCGCCTCAGGCGATCCCAACGTGCCCCCCTTTTACATCTAAGAAACAGAAGCCTCAGAAAGGGCACCACTGAGGCCTCCCCTAGTCACGAGTCTGCTGCTGGCTGGGAGGTCCGGCTGGGTGCAGGGGAAGTGGGACCACCCATGGGGAGTGAGCAGGCACAAAACAGGGCTGGCAGGGCCCCCAGGGGGCAGGGGCTGCTGGGGTAGCTACAGTGGGGGTGGCGTCCCTAAAAAACTCGAGACCAGGATGCCGCAGCCAGAGGAGTTCACTGGTCCAGGAGCATTTGCACAAAATGTCTGAGCCGGGGGCCAGCACCGTAGGCTTTACTGGTTTTGTCTAGTCTTCTCTGGGGAAGTGGGGGACGACAGCTTAAAATGGATTTTCAGCAATAATGGACCCCCTCCCGAACTGCAACGCAAAAGAGAGAGAGAGAGGGTCACTTGGGCCTTGGTGGGAAGGTCAAAAGAGAGGGGTGAGCCCAGAGGCCTCTCGGAGGAAGGCCCTGGGGCTAAGAGGGCCTCCTCCTGCCATGCGGGTGGGCAGCTGGTGTTCTGTGGTGTTCATTCAACACCAGGAAGCACGGGGTGCTGGGGAACCCCGTTTCCTCATTCCTGGCTTGATGGAGGTGTCCTGGGCCCAGAGCTGGGGCCATCGGGTTCTCAGTAGGGAAGATACTAGCCTGAGCATTTCCAGTGAGGGTGAGGCTGTCTGTGCTCTGGGTGAGAAGCCCCCTAACGCTAGGACGACATTCTAGTTCCCTCTTTGAACCCAGGTCCTTGTCCCTGCCCTGAAGCAGGTTGAGGTCTTGAGGTTGAGACATCACAGCCCACCCATCCCCCAGCCAGTCCCTCATTCCACTGTCCCCACCCCCACCTGGCTGTGTGAGGAATGGGGCCACCTGCACATCATAGCACAGCCCCCTCCCGGGGGAGCTTTGGGCCAGCCTCACTTACTCTTTCCCGGCTCCTTGCGGCTGAGGGGACATGTTTGGGGGCTGGAGAAACTTCACCTCCCCTTCAATGGTGGCCTTCTTGAACCCTAGCTTGCTGAAATCAAGGTAAGGGTGAGGGAAGTGCTTGTCTTCCTGCTTCGAAGCATCGTGCGGCTCCCTGGTTTCTCGTGGTTCCTCTGGTGGCTTCTCCAGCGCATCCTGAGGGAGGTTTTCCTGCTCTGGCTCGTCCACAGTGGGCTGGGCAGTGTGATCCACAGTGGGCTCTGTGGAAAGCGTCATGTCCATCTGGAGTGGGGCTTTGATCACATGCCCCAAATTGGGCAAGTCCATCCTGCTGGAGGAGGCCATGGCCAGGGAAGATGCGAAGTCGATCAGCTCTGCCAGGCCGATGGTTTGTGTGGAGGCGGATGGCTGGGGGCTTGGAGGCTGCTGGGAGACTTCGTCTGGAAGAGCTGGCTGGGCACTGGGGGCCTGGCTCTGCTTCTCGGAGCACACAGTGTCCTTGGGGGCCGACGGCTGGTCTGGGTGGCAGGCGGTCTCTTTTGTGCTCTCCTTGATGGGCTGCATGCTGATCGCCTGTTGCAGGCTGTGTTCTGAGGCCTGGACGAACTTGTCTGCCCAGAAGAAGTGTTTGGAGGTCTGCACACAGATGGAGCGGTGGTCGGTGGATAGCGGGTCCTCCTCTGTGGTACTCGGGTAGCTGGAGATTGACCTCATACTCCATTGGCTGATGTCCTGCTGCATTAGCCCCTCCATGTAGGGGTGGAGTGACTCTGTCTTATACCCCTGCGGCTCAGGGTCTTCACTGAAGGGTTCCAAGTTAACCACCTTCATCTTGGGCTCTGTGTCCAGCTTGGCCTCGGGCTGGAGCATGACAACCGGGCGCATCTCTGGCTGCGGGAAAGGCTTGGGCTTCCGTTCCGGCTCCAGTTCTGGGTCTAGGCGCGGGACCTCTTTGTCTAGGGACTCCAGCTCTAGCAATTCTTTCTCCAGCTGAAAGGTTTCAACAGAAAGCTGAGGAGGCGCCTGCCCCCCAAAGTCCTCCCCGACACCCATTCCCTGCCCTGCCCCCCTCGTGCTTCTTCTCACTTCCTTTCCCACACTTGCCTCTTCCAAGTGACCTGCCTAGGGCAGGGAGGCGGTGTGGGCAGCTGGTGAGGGCGGGTGTGCGTGCTCGTGCTGACATTGGTGCCAGGGTCCCAGAATTGTCCAGGGTAGGGGCTGGTCGGGCTTTAGAGAAGACAGGCCCCAAAGAGCCCTGCCCCTGGACCCCCACCTCCCCGTAAGATGTGACGCTGCCCATTGTTACCTCCATGTCATCTTCCTCTTGTACTGACTGGAACTGGTTTTGGTTTATGCCACCCCTAAGACAGAAGGAGACAGAGTGGGTGACAGGGCTCCGTGGGGTGGCTTCAGGGGACGGTGTCTGGAGCCCTTAAGACCCGAGCTGGCAAGATGCCCTCAGCTCACTCCCCTGTCTGTGCCCACTCCCACCAAAAATTCCAGACTCACTCTCAAACTTCAGTGAGTTCTGGAAGTGCCTAGAGAGCTGGCCAAGTTGCCCCCTGCCACCCGCAAAAGAGGGATACAGTTGGTTGGAGGTGAGGCCCAGGAATCTTCATTTTAATCCAGCATCCCAGTGAGCCAGTGCCCTTGAAAGCGGCTCCCCACAGAAAGAAAAGCCCAGAGCAACGCCTTCTCCGGGACCTGCCCGCTCTCAGCTTGGCAGATCTGAAATGCAGGGGTGCGTATGGAGGGTGCCCTTGGTTCCTGTTGGTATTTTGCCATCATCTTGGCCGTCCCCTTCAGTGCTCAGCCACTGTGACCCCTCTCCTTCCTTAGGCAACTGCCCACCCTTCCCTTGGACAGCTGTCCTCAGAGAAAGGCAGCTCTAAGGGGTCAGGTCCCATCCATGTCTTGGGTGCGCCCCACCACCCCTCAGTCCTCCTCCAACGTCAGGGGCTGGGGGCAGAAGCAGAGGAGGATATGACCCCCACCCCCTTTTGCCTTTTGGCCTGGATACTGCCCTTGGGGAGATTTTGGAAACGGGCAAGATAGAGGAAGATCTTGGGTGGGTACACATGAAAACCTCACAGCCATGGCAGCTGGTGAGGGCTGGTGATCTTGGAGGGTTGGGGAGAGGTCCTACGATGATGGGGGGGACTAGTTCTCACTGTGTATCCACAATGTCCACCGACTCCTTGTCACAGCAGGGAAATCCGTTGGCACCTGGCAGGGAGAAGGAGGTGAGGGCAGGGGAGCTGCAGGCGGGGACAGTCCCTGAGGGGTTCTGGAGTCCGGACTGAAGGTGCTGCTCCAGCCACCCCCTCCCTCCCTGTCCCTCACCTAAGCCCATGTGCCGTCCCCTCCTGCACGTCTGCTCCCTCCACCTTCCGTGATCCATCACTGTCCTCCATTAGGGCGAATACTAACCGCGGTCACTTCCCGTTCATTGAGGGCTTCTAGCCCAGGTATTGTGAGGAGCACTTTATATGCTTCAGTTCATTGAATCAACACAAAAAATGAGAAGAGGTTCATTTGCCCAAAGTCCCTCAGCTGATCATTCAGGAAGTCAGGACCTGATGCAGATTTCACTCAAGAAACTCTTTACTCCCCTGTCCCGCATGCCGTCCTACCCTGGAGCCTACAACTGTGTGGGGTTCCTCATCACACCCCAGATGAACTTCACCTTTCTCCATTCCTGCCCCTCTGCCCCCTTTCTCCACTCTCTCTGGCCAGGCTTCAGATTTGCCACTCACTCTAACCCTGGCCTCTCCTGCCCTGAAATCTGTCCTCTCTTCCCCTGGCTTCTCACACCATCACACCCTGGGGTCATCCATCTCCAACTCTGGGCCAGAGTTCTCACCCCAGGTGCTTAATTTGAGGTGATGCTGACACCCATCTGGTTATTTATGAGCTCCAGTCATCCTCTGCAGGAGAGACTGACTCCCTGGGGGAGCCCCCCCCACCCCGCCCCAGTCCCCTTCCTGGAAGCTTGTATCTTTTATTGCAGAAGCTTCTTTTTCACCTTTTGGGGATAGGAGCCACCAGGCTGTCCCATTCTCTGCTCCCTAGCGTACTGGATAGAAGTTGTTGGTGGGGCCATCATGGCAATGGGCAAGCTGAGTCCCTACGAGCCTGGAGTGTGGCAGGAAGTGACAGCCTTGGCTCTGGCTGAGAAGAATTGCTCCCAGGATTAGACCAGAAGGATTAGAATGTGCTGTGGCCTCTCCCTAGAGATGTAGAGGCTGGAGAGTGTCCTTGAATGGCTGGTGTTGTTCCTGGGATTTGGCTTCCTCCATGTTCAGCCTGGGCCTGGGATCCAGAGTGCTGGGCTAAGAGTACACCAGGGACAGGCTCACAGTGGTGGGCTCAGTGGTCTCTTCGGAACCCATCACCTCCTTGACCACCATGCTTCCTTCGACCATCCCTTGGCTTTCTCCCCACGTCTCGCTTCCTCTGCAATTCTACCTGCCCCAAATGCTGCTGTTCCTCAGGCTTCTGACGTCAGAGCCTTCTTTTGCTTGCTTTACAAAGTTTCCCTGGGAAATTTAATCAACACCTTCAGCCTTAACCCTTCCATAAACAGCAACTGGATATGGATAGAAGGGGAGAAATTATTATGGTGTAAACCTCATTGCAGCACTGGGGGATGGAAGCAAAAGTCTGAGGTTGATTCAACTTGGGGCCTCTGTACCCAACTTGGGGATGTTCTATTAGGGATTCAAGTGACATTCTGTAGTGCGTGAAATCATTTCAATGTCCAATTTTGGGTTGCTATTATATAGAAATGTATTGATCTCGTATCCTGTAACCATCCTAAAATCTTATTAGTTCTAGTAACTTTTTTTAGATTCCATAGGGTTTTCTATGTAAACAATAATGTTCGTGACTCAACAGTCTTACGTCTTCGTTCCCAACCTGGATGTCTCTAATTTCCTTCTCTTGCCTTATTGCACTGAGAATAATCTCCAGTAAAATGTTGAAGAGAATTGAGAGTGGACATCCTTGCTTTGCTCCTGAGCTTAGGGGGAAAGCATTCAGTATTTCACCATGAAGTACAATGTTATAATTTTTCTCATAGATGCCCTTTATCAGGTTGAGGAAGTTCCCTTCTATTCCTAGTTTACTTAATTTTTAAATAGGAAGGGATGTTGGATTTTATCTGATGCTTTTTCTGAATTTATTGAGATTATCATATGGTTTTTCTTTTATATTCTGTTAATATATTATGTAAGTTATATATAGCATATATTATGTTAACATATGTTACATATTATTCTGTTAATAATTCTTTTATAATTTGTTTATGGTGAAATAAATAGATTAAAAAATTTATTTATTTATTTATTTATTTATGGCTGTGTTGGGTCTTCATTGCCGCATGTGGGCTTTCTCTAGTTGCGGTGAGTGGGGGCTACTCTTCGTTGTGGTGCGTGGGCTTCTCATTGCAGTGGCTTCTCTTGTTGCGGAGCACAGGCTCTAGGCGTGCGGGCTTCAGTAGTTGTGGCACGTGGGCTCAGTAGTTGTGGCGCATGGGCTGAGTTGCTCCGCGGCATGTGGGGTCTTCCCGGACCAGGGCTCAAATCCATGTCCCCTGCATTGGCAGGCGGATTCTTAACCACTGTGCCACCAGGGAAGCCCTAAATTGATTTTTTTAGATGTTAACTCAATCTTGCATTCCTGGGACAAATCTCATTTGATCATGATGTATTATCTTTTTATACATCGTTGAATTTGATTTGCTAGCTTTCAAAAAGGATTTTCACATACATGTTCACGAGGTATATTGGTGTGTAATTTTCTTTTCTTATTATGTCTTTGTTAGGTTTTGATACGCTGGCCTCATAGAATGAGTTGAGAAGTATCCCCTCTTCAATTTTCTGAAACAGATTGTGTAAAATTGATATTATTTCTTCTTATTTTTGGTAGAAATCACAAATGAAGCTTGTGGACCTGGGCTTGGAGTTTCCTTGTGTGAAGATTTTTAATTACAAATTCAACTTTCAAAAATAGATACAGGGCTATTTAGCCTATCTATTTCTTCTTTTTTATTGTGGTAAAATATACATAGCATAAATTGCCCTTTTAAAACTATTTTTAAGTTTACAGTTCAGTGGCATTAAGTACATTCACATTGTTATGCAACCAACACTATCCATCCCCAGAATATCTATTCTTCTTGAGTCAGCTTTTGGAGTTTGTAACGTTTTTTTAAAGGAATTTATCCATTTCACCTAAGTTGTCAAATTTATTGGCACAATTTGTTCCTAATATTCCCTTGTTATCTTTTTCATATCTAAAGAATCTGTAGTGATGTCACCTCTTTCATCCCTCATGCTAGTAATTTTTGTCTTTCTTTTTTTCTTGTTCATTTTGTCTGGAGATTTATCAATTTTGTTGGTCTTCTTCTTTTTTTTTTTTTTTGTGGTACGCAGGCCTCTCACTGTTGTGGCCTCTCCCGTTGCGGAGCACAGGCTCCGGATGTGCAGGCTTAGCGGCCATGGCTCACGGGCCTAGCTGCTCCGCGGCATGTGGGATCTTCCTGGACTGGGGCACGAACCCGTGTCCCCTGCATCGGCAGGCAGACTCTCAACCACTGAGCCACCAGGGAAGCCCTGTTGGTCTTCTTGAACCAGCCAGAGATATGTCGGATCCCTGTCTGGTCACCCTAAAGTGACATCTGCCAGGCAATAGGCTCCTGAAGTCATAGGTTCCCAATCAGCTTTTTATGATTTCACTATTACACATGAACAACCAAGCATCACCAGGCATTTGAGAAAACTGCTAACATAGGAGTGACAGACCAAGAGAAAAAAGCACTCCAGAGTACGAGAGGTAATTTGAGAAACTGAAGGAAACTGAAAAATTCTGATCATCTTCAGAGATTCAGAAATGAAGATATTCAACAATATATATTGCATCCAGAAAACAAGAACAGGATACTATTTAAAAAGAATTAAGAAAAGAAAGAGCTTTTTGGCAAATAGAATTGGAAAATAAAATACAGAGAATATTCCTAGAAAGTAGAACCAAAATATCAAGACAATGTGAGAAAAAAGGATCAAAAGGAAATCTGGGGCTTCCCTGGTGGCGCAATGGTTAGGAATCTGCCTGCAAATGCAGGGGACACGGGCTTGAGCCCTGGTCTGGGAAGATCCCACATGCTGCAGAGCAACTAAGCCCGTGTGCCACAACTACTGAGCCTGCGCTCTAGAGCCTGCGAGCCACAACTACTGAAGCCCACGCACCTAGAGCCTGTGCTTCACCACAAGAGAAGCCACTGCAATGAGAAGCCCGCACACCACAATGAAGAGCAGCCCCCCACTCATCGCACCTAGAGAAAGCCCACGTGCAGCAATGAAGACCCAATGCAGCCAAAAATAAATAAATAAAATAAAGTTAAAAGGAAATCTAATTCTGGGTTATAGAAAGGGGATTCAGAAAGAATGGAGAACATGGAGAAGAAAAGAGAAATCAATATTTCCCTGAGCTGAAGGATGTCATTGGCTTAAAAGTGTTTACTGAATGCCCAGCACTACAGATGTCAAAAGATCTTTGTTGTAAAAGTTCATTGCACCAGGAACAAAGGATTCCTAAATGTTTCTAAGTGGAAAAACAAGTCACCTACAAGGGGAGGAGAATCATACTGGCAGCAGAGTTAGCAACAAAGCTTGTCTTTAAAATTTCTGAGGAAAATGGTTTTTAACCTAGAATTCTATATCCAGCCCAACTATCAATTCAGTCATGGAAAACTCAGAAAATTTACCTCCTCTTTTTTTTTTTGGGGGGGGGGAAGTTATTTGAGGATGTGCTAAAGCAAAATAAAGGTGTAAAACAACAGAGTCAGGAATGAAATAGTGTGTCCACCCCCAGAAAGAAGCTAAGTCCCAGATGTTAACTGTATAGAGGCCTACAACCAGTACACATTTGTGCAGGAGAATAGAGGATCCTGGGCAGTAGGTCTCTGAAATAAAGAAGACCTGACAAGGTAGTTGGCTAGATGTAGAGGTTGAAGAAAACAAAGACTATAATAAAAGCAAAGAGTACAAGGAAAAGGCCACTAAAAACTCCAGGAAAAACAAAAAACTGTATGAGAAAGAAAAGGTAGTTGTGGTAACTTTTCTGGCCCTGCAGTGAACAGTTGTTATGTAGTCACAATAAGGTAAATCCTGTTTATTAACTTTCAACTTTTAGAATCAATATATAAACAAAAATTGGAAAACATAATTATGGTTATGGGACAATATGAATGTTACCAACCTTGATATTAAAAAAAACCAGAAATACAGGTTAGAGGCTTTGGGAGGTGTAAGGCAGGGAGGAAAGCTGAAGGGAAAGGTAGGGTCACTACAAACTTCATCTTACTATGTGTGGTGTCAAAAGATATTCTCTAAAGTTGATGAAAAAAATAAAGATATAAGTATATTAAATTTACAAAAGTTATCAGCATATCTAAAAACAATTGAAGTTGGGAGGATGGGGGAGGGTGGCGCCATTAGAGCAAGAAAGTGGTAATGTCTAGAGCTGATAAACCAAGAAAAAGCCTGTGAGCTTGTAGAGAGATAAGAAGGTAACTAGGCAGAAAAACTGTTCACGTGAAACAAGAGTGGTTGCTCTGAGGAGTGAGGCTGGGGGTGTGTGGTATAGGGGATTCTTGTTTCTCATCACTGAATAAGCTCTTCAGTACTATTTAACCACATGCATATATTTCTATGATAAAGTTAAAAGAAAATGTTGAGCCCCAGGTACTGGCCAGGCACTGTGCTATGGGCGGAGGAGATAGTGATGAACATACACAGTCCCTGCCCCCTTGGAGCTTTCAAGCCTGTGGCTGTGACTGCAGGAGACCCTCCAATCTCTATTTCTTACTCTCACTTCTCCTGAGTTCTAGACTCAAACTGCAATCACTGATTACACATTTCTCCTTCAGGGGCCCTCAACTTCACCTTGTCCAAAACACTACGGATTCCTTGTCAAAGCCTGGAATTCCCCTGTTTCCTATTGTGACGTTGCTCAGGATTCGCCTCTTCCTGAAGACCTTCCAGATTCTACCTCGAGGTGCTGAGCTAGGGACTCCTCGTCCAGTTGCCCCCACCACACCCCACCCCTGCAGACTTCTATCTAAGCACACAGCTTCTTTCTGACCCTCAGTTAGAGGTGGGTCGGGTGCATGGGTTTCTCACTTTGAATCTCTGATCCTCTACACAGAGAGTCAGATATAACGTGGATGCTTAGCAAAGGTCTGTGCAAAAATATGGTTTCCTTATCCCTCTCACCCTGCCAAACCCTGCGGTGTATCCCCCATTTCTGACCTCAACTTCACACCCTGGTGTCCAGACTCTAGCCTGGCCAACACGGTTCTGCATGTCTGACCTGTCTTCCTCTCCAATCTCTCATCTCTCGATAACCTCTGCCTGATTCATCCTTCATCCTATCACCCCAATTAGAGACCTGGGTCATTTGTGACCCTCTCACTTCCCCAGCTTCTGGCCTTCCCACCACCGCTGTTGCTGACCTTCTCTTCTGACACCAAAGTCAACACAAACCCAGGACTCACTACCCCTCAAAACTCAGCTCTGAGTGCTTTGCACACATTCGATCCTCAGAGCCACTCTATGCACAGGTGGCCGCGACTCTCCTCTTACAGATGAGGAAGCTTGCACAAGTCACACAGCTCTTAAGAGCAGTACCATGACCTGAACACAAGTCGGACTGGCTCCAAACCCTGTGGTGCTAACCATTGTGCTGTCTGAAATTTCTTTAGGCCTCTAGATGGACCACTGAACCATGTGCCCCCACCCCCATCCCCACTGGGCATCTCAATGACTGCAGAGTGAGCCTGCTGCATCACCCCTGCCTCTGCTCACGTCTAGACTCTAGGGTGGCCTCAAAGATCCTGCATGGTCTGACCTCTGCCTTCTTTTTTCATCTCCTGGCATCCAGTTCCTTGCCTTGCCCCAAGCCCAAGACACCCTGGAGCATGGCAGGGTCTTTTGTGCCCCAGTGCCTTTGCACATGCTATTTCTGATACTCAGAAAGTCTCTCTCCTGACAAAATCCTGCTCATGCCTGACAGCCCAAATCTCCATTGTCATCGTCTCAGTGATAATCCTAGCTATCCAACCTACCTTTTAATTTTTAGTTAACTCATCAGACTCAGGGCCTAGCACAATGCTAAGCCCTTACAAATAATAAATGCTAGCGAGGGTGTGGAGAAAAAGAAACTGTCCTATACTGTTGGTGGGAATGTTCTCACTATGGAGAACAGTATGGAGGTCCCTTAAAAAACTAAAAATAGAGTTACCATATGATCCTGCAATCCCACTCCTGGGCATATATCTGGAGAAAACTCTAATTCAAAAAGATACATGCACCTCAATGTTCATTGCAGCACTATTTACAATAGCCAACGCATGGAAGCAACCTAAATATCCATGGACAGATGAATGGATAAAGAAGATGTGGTATATATATATATATATATATATATGTATATATATATATATATATATACACACACAATGGAATATTACTCAGCCATTAAAAATGCTGAAATAATGCCACTTGCGCAACATGGATGGACCTAGAGATTATCATACTAAGTGAAATAAGAGAGACAAAGAAAGACAAATATCATATGATATTGCTTATATGTAGAATCTAAAAAAAAAAAAGATACAAACAAACTTATTTACAAACTAGAAAGAGACTCACAGGCACGGAAAACAAACTTATGGTTACCAAAGGGAAAGCGGGGGCGGGGGGTAGGGATAACATATACACACTACTATATATTAAAATAGATAACCAACAAGGACTCACTGTATAGCACAGGGAAGTATACTCAACATTTTGTAATAGCCTATAAGGGAAAAGCACCTGAAAAAAAATATATAACAATTACTGTGCTGTACACCTGAAACTAATATGACATTGTAAATCAACTATACAATTAAAAACTAAAATAGGACTTCCCTGGTGGTGCAGTGGTTAAGATCTGCCTGCCAGTGCAGGGGACACGGGTTTGAGCCCTGGTCTGGGAAGATCCCACATGCCGCGGAGCAACTGAGACCGTGAGCCATAACTACTGAGCTCGCGTGCCACAACTACTGAAGCCCACGCATCTAGAGCCCGTGCTCCACAACAAAGAGAAGCCACCGCAATGAGAAGCCCGCGCGCCCCAACGAAGAGTAGCTCCTGCTCGCTGAAAGCCCGCGCACAGCAATGAAGATCCAACGTAGCCATAAATAAATAAATTTATAAGTAGATTTATAAATAAATTTATAAAATAAAATACTGTTCTCTGCTGAGATTAAAAAAAGAAAGAAAAAAGAAAAAAAGAGTAAGTCCTGAAGGGGTTGCAGTAAATGTTGCAGGAGTGATTTAAGTTGTTTGCATCAATTTGTTTGCCTTAGGCATTTGGGACGGGGGGTGGGGGGTGGGGTGGGGGGGGTGGGGGGGGAAGCTGCTCTCTGGTAGTTGGTTCTTGGCACATTTTGAAGGCTGGCCTATGTCCTCCTGGGAGAGAAGGTCTTGAGAAGAAATCTTCCATTTCGGGGGAGGGGGGGATCTGAGCCCCCATTATTAGAAACCTGGGAGATCCAGGGCCCTGAGGGGCAAACATCTTTGCTTGTTGGTACGGAGAAGAGTGCAAAGCACAACGGATGCGCTCAGTAAACATCTGTTGAAGCAGATTGCTTTTCCTTGCACAAGCTCCAAGCATCAACCAGGAACAACTTGATTTGATTTGGGGGTGGTTCTCGGCAGTTTGGGATAATTCATGTGTCGTTTCTGGGCACAGGGCCACTGCTCTTTCTGGGTACCCTGAAGCCCTCCAAGAACCCGCCGGGTCTGCAGCCTCCACCCCTCGGTGTGCACGTGTGTACACACACGCTTGTGCACCGCGCAGGGCCAACGCTGGGTGGGTGTGGTGGTCAGGGTAGCACCGCCCCTCATCCTCGCTGGGATCGTGAGGGTTTTGGCTGGGGTCGACCTTCCTTTCAGGCGCCAGGCAGGGGCCCCGGCCAATCCCCGCCCCCGGCGCCCCGCCCCTCACTTTAACTTTTCCCGCCCGGCCCCGCCCCGGCCGTCCCTCCGCGCCCGGCCCCGCCTCGCCGCGCGCCCGCCCGCTCCCACCTGTCACCCCCATGCTGACCGAGGCTCTGTCTGAGAGGCGGGGAGCGGGCTGGTGGCTGCTAACGCCTCCGCCTCCAGTGCGCTCCTTGGTGGCGGGCTGTGGAGGGCGGTGGAGATGCCGGGGGCGCCGGCGTCTGTGATGTCGCCGCCTCTGTGACATCCCTGCCGCGACCGCTGCGGGCAGGGAACAGCGCTCACGATCCCGGCGAGTGGGTGGGCTTGGCGGTTGGGGGGCATCTTCCGGAGTGGGCTGCCCCACCTCGCCCCGCAGCCAGCCGGATGCCCCTCTCCTGGAGACATGGGGCGGCCCTGCTCTCTGCAGCAGGCCCAGATTGGTGGAGGGCGGCGACCTGTAAGCCTGGGGTCTGCTAGGCTGAACTTTGCACCTGCCCTGGGCACACTGGCACAAGGCCGCTGCCCCTTCTGTGCGCCCAGGACCCTCCAAGAACCTGCTGAACCTGCCACCTTTACCCCAAGTTGTGCACGTGTGTCCAGTGCACACACACAGGGACACAGCTTTGGGGTGCAGAGCCAGATTAGATAAGGCACCCTGTGCGCTGGTGGCATCCATCCTCAGACAGGTCCTCTCCCATCACCAGGGAACCGACTTTGGGAAAGTCATCTCTGATCACCTGCAGACACTTGGGTGGCTGGAAGGGCTGGGAGTGCAGGCTCACTCCCAGTTCAGTTCCCAGGAAGCCAGGCCTCAGGGACAGAGGAGTGGCGGGGGGGGGGGGGGATGTCTTTGTTCTGGGCATGTGGTCTGCCCCCACCTAACCCTGCTGGGTCAGTGCCCAGGCTCGACACCCTCCTCCTCCTCCCCTCAGCCTGGCAGTGTTCTGCCAGGGACTTCCCTGCTGTCACCGGGTGGGGCATCTTGCCTAACTGGTCTGAATGGATAGCTCAGAGGCAGAACTGGAAGCACCAACCGGGAGGAGTGGTGGGAAAAGCAGCCCCATTCAAGGGCTGAGAACAGTCCTTGCCTACGGGGCAAGACTGGACAAGGTCCCAGCAAGAAGGCGCAAGGAGGCTGCTGTCAGGATGTGAGGTTCAGCACACAGGCAGGCGCGAGTGGAGACAACCGTGGCCCAAACACACTTATTACCTCAAACTTTATTGCCCACGAGGAGTTCTCTACCGTCTCAACTCTGCAGGACCAAGGCTGCAGTTCTTCATGCATGGGGGGGCCGGGGGTCTCTCCCTGGGGAGCAGCATGGCTCAATGTGGAGAGCTGGGCAGAGGCCACCTTGGCAAAACGTGGGGATGAGCTTCTCCCCAGATGGAACCTCAGGGGACATCCCCTCACCCCACAACAATTCACAGTTGATTAATGCTACATGAGTGCTGATCAGCTCCCCCGGAAAGAAGAGGCTGGGTTGGGGTGATGGTAGGGGGTGCTCACCTTAAAGAAACCTGAAGGAGGTTTGAGGGGTCACGTGCATGGAGAAGGGTCAAGAGCTGAGTCCCTTCACCCCATCTCCTGGCCTGCTTGTGCTCATGCAGAACCGCTGGCCTGCCCTCCTGGAGGGCAGCCATGAAAGTGCTTGAGGTCATCAGAGTGCAAAGTGCAGCTGGCAGTGCCCCCAAGACCAGGGGCAGCAGGACCAGTGAGTGTCTCGGGAAGCTCACGTGAGGCTGTTGAGAGCCGTGGCCTGGGTAACAGTAGCACCTGCATCTGCCGCCTTCTCTCGAGTCTATCGTGCTCTGTCCTCAGACGGTTCCCGTCAGGTAGGTCTCATGTCGCCCTTCGCTACTACAGATGAGGGAGCTGAGTGCCAGCTGCGCAGGGGCGGTGCTGGGCCTGCGGTTGGGGCTCGGGGCCTGCTGCTCCGGGGAAGACTCGTGGCCAGCAGCGAAGGGGCATGTGCTTAGGGACTGAGAACCACGTCACTCGAACGCCTTCTCTGGTCCTTGCTGAAGCTGAGCTCAGCTCAGGGCCTGGGTTGCGGCTCCCTGAGAAGTGTGGTGTTTTCTCCCAGGGAGACCCCCAGTGTCAGGCATTCCTCCCTCCCTGACCTGGTCTGAAAAACACCTAGAGATAGAAGGGGGCCTGATGGCCAGGCAAGGCCGGCCAAGGGCGTCAGAGGGCCCCCTCCATTAACCCAAGGGTAGGCACACCTGCTGCCCCAGTCCTGTACTGGGCCTGGGGGTAGGTCATTAGATGCTCATACCTGCCTGGAACCCGAGGGAGGGGCTCACCCACCTCTCTGGGACCTGGGCCGGAAGCCACTCTCCCCTGACTGCCAGCAAGTGGTCACTGATCCTAATGGGTCAGGCCAGCTTGTCAGGACCAAGGCAGAGAAGACCCTCTTTGTTCCCCATGGGAAGAGGCCTCCTGTCTTCCTCCTCCTCCTCCTCATGTGGGCTCAGGAAGGACACAGGTGGGAGATCCTGGGAGGTGTTCTGCTAGCCCCACCTCACTGCTGCCAGCCCCTGGTCCCACCGCTGAGCCACAAGCTGGCAGGCCCCTGGGAGCAGGCAGGCTGAGCCTGTGTCTCGGGGGCAGCGCTGAGCACCGAGAAGGAAGGTCACTTCTGGCCAAGTGGAGCCAGTGGTGGAAGGCTGGTTAGGGCCTGTTCTCCAGCTGGCCATGCTTGACCCTCCAGCTCCAGGCGAAGCTGCCGTCAGGGGCCAGGGTGCACTGCAGGTCGATGCCCGAGTCCGGCACCTCCATGTCGTAGCGCACGGGCTGCCCGTCCTTGGTCACCAAGCTGAAGGCTGAGGCTGGGATCTGCGGGCAGAGCAAACGAATGGGTCTGAGAGTGGCAAGGGGCACCGAAGGTTCCTAGAAGTGCGGTGCTGACGGCCTTCTGCTGTGCTGGCAGACACCTCCCTCCAGCCGAGTAGGCAGCCCTGAGGTATCAGCTGCCTTTCCTTCTGGAACACTTGCAGAACCTCTCCTGGCCCAAGTGTGGATCCTGAGGACCCTTCAATCACCACGGCCAGTCTTGCCCTGGGACCCCAGGAGACATCTGGGGCCAGCTATTTCCTCTGGTGCCATTTCTACTTATTCAAAAGCCTCCTTCCTGGAGGACTGGGCTAGGTGCACTGGGTTCTGGGGCTCTGCCCCTAAGCGTGTACCTGCCCCCTTACCTGGCTGCTGATGCCGGTTGCGATGTCTCCCACCTTGACCCGGTGGAATTCCCGGATGTGCAGGTGTTCGCCATTGAGAGACTGTATTTGGACTTTCACACCTAGAAGGCAGGTAAGGTGACCGTCAGGGGAGTGGCTGCTAGCTCCCTAAGGCGCCCTGTGTAGGGGGAAGCAGGGTGGCTGTGGGGAAGCTGCAGAGATGACATGGAGGATGGAGTGGCTGCAATGTTATACCCCTGCTAGCTCTTACTGGCCATTTCCTGTCAACACCAGGAATTTGGCCTGCACAGTGCAAATATCTAGGGTTGGCTCCTGTGGGGAAGTAGTATTTCAACTTACAAAGCAGAAAGGAACTGGAAACAAAGATTCTTAGATTGTGGGCAAATTAGATTTTAAGTCCCTGAGGTGGAGCGGCCTGTGGCCAGGCATGGGGGCTTGATGCCATGAGTCTCACTGTCCCCAGGGAACCGTAAGCTGATGAAACCCTCATTCTATCAAAATCACAACATGACCTCTGCAACCATGCTTGAAAACAGAGTTCTACATATGTTGTCCTTCTCATCTTCTGACTTCAAATGTCAGAGGAGGATCTCAGCAAACCTACTACTGAGTTTTTTTTTTTTAACATTTATTTATTTTTGGCTGCGTTGGGTCTTTGTAGCTGTGCACGGGCTTTCTCTAGTTGCGGAGAGCAGTGGCTACTCTTCGTTGCAGTGCGCAGGCTTCTCATTGCGGTGGCTTCTCTTGCTGCGGAGCACGGGCTCTTGGTGCATGGGCTTCAGTAGTTGTGGCTCATGGGCTCTAGAGCTCAGACTCAGTAGTTGTGGCGCACGGGCTTTGTTGCTCTGTGGCATGTGGGATCTTCCCGGACCAGGGCTCAAACCCGTGTCCCCTGCACTGGCAGGCGGATTCTTAACCACTGTACCACGAGGGAAGCCCCTATTGCTGACCTCTTGATTAAAACGCTCATGGGGTCCCATTCTTCCTTTTCCCTTTAGAAGACATTAATCGCTCAGCTTTGGGACTCCAGGCCAGGAAAGACTGCTCTCTGCCCCAAGCTAGAGGCCTTCTGGGACTCTATCAACTGCTCACAAGGGGCAATGGTCCTTGACTGCCCCATGAGGAAAGGCTCTGGGTGATCAGAGCCTTTACTCTAAACCAACTTAATGGCCAGGTACCTCAGATTCTGGGTGCCAGGTGCCTTCCTCTCCCTTCCCCACTGTGCCCCACTCTCAGACTCCCCAGTCCCAGGCGGATCAGGGGACTGTACCGTTGAAATAGCTCGGCGTGTCGGTGGGCCGCCCCCGGGCCAGCACCATGTTCCAGCTGGAGCTGCGGGCCTCCGCCTGGCTGCCCCACGAGTGCACGCCGGAACTCAGGGTGTCCCGCGAGCTCTGAGAGGCCTTGGACGGGTTCTGAAACAGAAGTGGGCACAGACTCAGGCCCCCGGGGCTCAGGGAACCATCTCTGGCTTTGGTCTGATTTGGCGAGGAAGTGCCCATGTCCTAGGCTGGAGCGTGGCTCTCCTGAGCATTGGGGCTCAGCACAGGGCTGAGCTCCTGAGGGGCCCTTGGGCTGGAGGAGGGTGAACAGTAATTCTATGGGCACCAAAGCCAAGCCTTTCCCCTCACTATCCTAGTAGCCAAACCAGTCCCTAATTCCCGGGTGTGTTGGAGATGGACCGTCTCATTCTGAGAAACCAGGACCCCTGCCCCAGTGAGGACCCCTCCCAGAAGGAACGGGCACCCCTGTCACCTGCCCTTTACCCACTACTTGCACATGGCCCCTTCACTGGCCGGACACAGAGCCACCTGCCCTGTGCCCCGGCTCCTGGCCCACGGCCGACTCACCTTCTCACTGTCATCTGACAGGGAGAGGCTGTCGACGCTGAGGCATGACAGGATTTGCTCCTGTTCCTCCAAAGAAAACGGCTGCGACAGGCTGTTCAGAAATAATTCTGCAGAGAAAGGCAGAAGACCTTGTGAAAGACTGGGAGGGTCCGGCTGTGCCGTCGGCGTTCTTCTGCACAGATTGCTGACCCTGGGGAAGAGGACGAAGCCCAGGCCTTGGTGCAGGGCCCAGGCCAGTGCTCAGGGACCTGGATGCCGTGGCTGCCCGTACCTATTTCCAGCTGTTGCAGCTCTTGCTCGGGGAAGGTTGCCTTCCGCTCTGGTGAGCTGGAGTTCTTGGCTGGGGCCGGATCCAGGGAGGACAGAGCCAGTGGTTCCCACGTCCTGGACTCTTCTTTGCCCCAGTGCAGGCTGGGAGACTTGTTCTGCTCTGGGGGCTCTGGGGGTGGAGGAGGCTGGAGCTTAGGGGCCCCGCCTGCTGCATCCTCAGCTGGCTGGGGCCCCGGGTCCCCTGGTGAGAGCTCCCCTGGCGACAGCTCCACTGGCGGGGCACGTAGGGTCTGGTGAGGGTGCCCTTGGCTTGACGGTGGGTGGGCTTGGAGTGGCGGCGGATGTCTTGGTTCTTTGTACTCTCCCCTCCAAGGGCTCCTCAGACCTCCCACTACAAAACAGAGAGCACACGTGGTGAGGTGGAAATGGGCCAGGCCAGGTGGCCTTTCCTGAGCAGAAGAGGGCCAGAAGCGGGCAGTGAGAGTGGCCTTTTGCCCGGCCAGGACATGACTTCGGAGGGCAGTGTGTGGTCTCCAGAGGAGGCCTCTTCCGTAAGATGGCCCTGATGATGGGACTACGACAGTATTTCTTTTATTCCATTTTCCTCCTAGGTAACAACTGCAAATTTAAAAATTACAGAATTGGCTCCAGAGAAGGACTTTGTTAATATTAATAGTAAAGAGAAGATTTAAAAATAGCTCTGGGGTAATGCCAACTCACAGTTCCCAGGCGAATGGGCCTCGCTGACCCTCCGTCTCTCTTACCCCTCCCTTCCCGATAGTCAGTGCTTCCTGAAGACACCATTCCTCTGGAGTGGAAGGCAATTCAGCCCTGGGGCCATTACAACTACCATCTAGGTTTGGCGTCAGGGGGCTCTGCAAGGTCTCTCTTCTGTTTTACTTATTCCCTTTTGTTCCCATAACCACTGTCTCTCCCTTGCCACCCCCTACCCCGCCCCCGGCTGATGTTCTCTTATGTTCAACATGTCATTTTCGGTTTGATCGAATTCTTGCAAAGCATGTGTTATTTTTATTTATCAATTTTTTTAAATACATTTATTTTATTTTTGGCTGCATTGGGTCTTTGTTGCTGCGCGTGGGCCTTTTCTCTAGTTGTGGCGAGCGGGGGCTACGCTCCGTTGCGGTGTGCGGGCTTCTCATTGCGGTGGCTTCTCTTGTTGCGGAGCACGGGCTCTAGGCGTGTGGGCTTCAGTAGGTGTGGCACGCGGGCTCAGCCGTTGTGGCTCAGTAGTTGTGGCACGCGGGCTCTAGAGTGCGGGCTCAGTAGTTGTGGCGCACGGGCTTAGATGCTCCGCGGCATGTGGGATCTTCCCGGACCAGGGCTCAAACCCACGTCCCCCGCATTGGCAGGCGGATTCTTAACCACTGCGCCACCAGGGAAGCCCTATTTATCAATTTTTAATTTCCAGAAAAGGCACTGTGTTCTAGGCCTTGCTCTGTTGGTCCTCTTTGCAGCCAGCACTGCGGCTTGAAGATCCAGTCAGGTTGCCCCGTGAGCAGAGTTGCTTTAATTGCTGTGAGCGCTGCGTGGAGCATCCTCCACCCCCCACCCCCACCTTTGGCCTCTCCAAGCTCCCAGGGAGGGACACCCGACTCCCCTCCCACAAACGACACTGCAGCGTGCATCCGCAGGCGTGTCCCCTTATGGATCTGGGCAGAGTTTCTTTGGCGGTGCGCCCTGGAGTGGGGTGCTGGGTCCCGGGTCTGCAGACGTCTGCCGGAGTGCTGCCAGGTGCTCTCCAGCAGAGCGCAAAGGCCACTGTCCCTCATCCCCACCAACACTTGGCGTGACACCAACTTCCTGATTTTCCCCACACAAATGGCTAGAAAGTGATACCTGGCTTTATTTCACATTCTCTGATACTGAGTTCAAGCCTCCCTTTATACGTTGTAACCCCTTGCCCCATCTCTGAGCACAGCCTCTGCATCAAGACACAGTACTAAGCACAGTACAAGGCACAGTACTAAGCACTTCGACTCACGTGACCTCAGTCTCCCTAACAAGCCTGAGGTTGGTGTCAGGCCCATGCTCTAGACGGGGGAACCAAGGCTCTGAGAGGCTGAGTACCTTGCTCTTGGCCACTACACGACCCCGCCGCCTCTCTCGCCCCCTGCAGCCAGCATGGGGCTCTTACCATGCTGCAGCGCCAGGCTGACCTTCCCCCCCAGCTCTGCGGCAGACGCTCGGTGGACAGGCTCTTTCCTGAGCCCTTCCTGGATGGCCTGGGCTGTGAGGGGGGCACAGGAGGGCGGGATCTCCCTCACAGGCGGAGGCTCGCTGGCAATCTGGGGGTCAAAAGGCAACATATGAGGCCCGCCTCCCCGTCACTTCCTGGCCCCTGGCTTTCTGTTCTTGCTCCTCCCCACTCTCCCCTGCCCTGCTGTGCTGGGGTCGGTCACAAGGACCAGAGTGGCCTGGTCTAGAGTGAGGGCTGGGACTGTTCCAAGAAAAGGTAGGACAGCACAGAGCCGGGGGGTGAGGCACCCATGACCCCCAGGCCCAGCCTGTCAGGAGGCAGGCAGAGGTGGCCCGGGGTGTGGACGCAAGAGAGCCCTGAACCATGGACCCAAGAAGACCCCTCACCTAGGATCTGCCCTTGGACCCTCAGATTCCAGTAGCCAAGTATTTTAGTCAGGATCCCACACTTATGATGAGGCCTCTGCTTGCTCCCATCTGCCACTGAAGAGCGGCCCAAACGGGAGGCCACATCAAGCCTGCAGCCCGGGCCCGCGGCCCTGCTGGCGGCCCCAGGCGCTGTCACGGACCTTGAGGCACAGTGGCCCTCGGAAGTACTGGGTCCAAGGGTGGCAGCCATTGAGCATGTGCAGCATCATGCAGCAGCTGCTCCAGACGTCCACCTTGGCGTCACAGGGCTTGCCCATCACCACCTCTGGCGCCATGTGGGTCTCAGTCCCGGGGATGTAGTCCCCTGAGAAGGTGAGGAGAGACAGAAGAGGCAACTGTGAACTCTGACGGGCAGAAGCCTCGGCAATGACCACCCGAGTCAATTCCTGAAACACCCTGACTGTCTCAGAGTACTTTAAACAGAGATAGAGCCTCCAGATCAAACTTGCTGGGGCTGGGCCAAGTCGGGGATTGTGCTGGGGACTAGGACAAAGAATATATCATCCAAAACACGGGCTCTGCCCGTGGACCAAACCCTTAAAGTGCTTTCCCAAAAGCGGGGAGGGGCCTAGACACTGGAAATTCGGTTGTAGGAGACTGATTAGTGGTATGATGTTCCTAAAATGTAGGTTAAAAAAAAAACAAAAAGGAAAAAGAAAACTTATATGCATAAAAGACTAGAAAGATTGATGCCAGATGTGAACAGTATTTTTTTCCAGCGGTTTGTAGTTTTGCTTAGCTTGACTTTCTGCAAAAGATATTAGAAAAGATATTTTTGTAATAAGAAGAAAACACTAGAGTTATTTCAGAGTGGAGGGCAGGTGTCCGTGTGCAATTTACATCTTCAGAATTCCCAACAGTCCTTTAACAACAAAGAGTCACTTCTAAAAGACTGTTTTTCCTTTGGTCAAAATGAAATAATTTTATGCTAATGCTATAAATAAAAAAGCAGGGCACAAAATCGTGTTATAATGGCCTTAACTATGTACGGCAAAAAAAAGACCTGGAGGGAATTATCTAAAATATTCATGATTATCTCTCTAGGCAAGAAGAATGGTGAGAATTCTTTTTTCCTCCCCTTCCATACCACTTAACACTGTAGTCACCAAATATTTTACAGTGGGTATGGATTATTTTGATAACCAGAAGAATGTAAGTTAAAAACAGGGATTTCTTCAGCTACTGAGCCCCAGCCCCTTGGTCAGCCTTCCCATTTTGCTTTCAGAAACTGTGCTCTCAGAGACACAGGAGGGCTGAGGTCGCAGGCTGGGAGCACAGCTCCCCAGGAAAGGTTGGACGAGAGGGGTGGAGTTCTGGGGGCTCTGAGGTAGGAGACCTGGGGACCTCGGGCGAGGCACCCAGCCTTTCTGTTCCCCTCCCTGTATAACAGGAACAGCAGAAACACGCACCTGATGTGCATCATTGCATTTAAGCCTAACAACAAAAGCCTCATAACCTAGGGCTGCTGTGGGGCTGAAGCATCCTGGTGGACCTAAAGTGCTCACATCTCTGATTGCCATTAAGGAAGTACAGAAGGCACATGGCTAATGCGTAGTAAAGGCTACTGGCTATTATCATTGTGGGGAGCGGTGGCGGGGAGGGGCGTACCTGTGAGCAAAGACTTCCCCAGGCCATCGGGTTGAAGGCACACAGCATGGCCAAAGTCGCAGAGGGCTGCGTGGCTCCCATCGCTGGACAGGAGCACATTGTCGGCTGCCAGGCCACCCCCGGGAAGAAGAGGAACAGGTGAGTCACCAAGGGCCCCAGCCCAATATGCGCCTCCGGCGAGGCGACTTTCTGGCTGACCCTGCATGGCACCTGCTGCTTCTGATTAGTTTCATTAGTCATGGAGGGAGGGAGGAGGGAATCAGTTCAGCCTGGAGGCAGGCAGCAGGCAGGATCTCTGAGGTTGAGGGGACAGTGCCACTCAGCTCTGCTGTCCCCACCCTCCCCCAGTGGTCACCAGTGCGGTAGGAGCTTGATCTGCTGTTCTCTGTGGGCATCACCCACTGGAAACTACAGTGCCAGGCTGAGGGCTGGGAGAACACACTTCCCCTTCCTACTGGAGCAGGCCCAGAAGACCTGGGAGGAAACCAGGCAGGGTGGGGTGAGGAAGGAGCCCCACGGGGACCAGGGCCACAGGCGCCCTGAGCCTTACCTTTCACATCTCCGTGTAGAATCCTTCGGGTATGGAGGTATTCCAGCCCTTCCAGAGCCTGGCCCAGGTAATAAAGGGCCCGGTCCTCCGGCAGGCAGCCCCTCTGCTTTATGAGCTGGCCCAGCGAGCCACCTAGGAGACCAATGGCTAGTCTTTACATGGGGCTTTTCCAGGCCTGCAAGCCAGCCAAGGGCAAGGGCCTCCGAAGGGCAGGTGGTAGAAAGCAGGCCTTTCTTGCTCATGTCACAGGGTCAAGAGAGTAAAAACGGATTGACTGGGCTTCCCTGGTGGCGCAGTGGTTGGGAGTCTGCCTGCCGATGCAGGGGACGCGGGTTCGTGCCCCGGTCCGGGAGGATCCCACATGCCGCGGAGCGGCTGGGCCCATGAGCCATGGCCGCTAAGCCTGCGCATCCGGAGCCTGTGCTCCGCAGCGGGAGAGGCCACGACAGTGAGAGGCTCACGTACCGCAAAAAAACAAAACAAAAAACCGGACTGACTGGGGACGAGGGTCAACCTGGGCAAGACTCGGGGAAACCCTTGGCTCTGAATGTGGAGGGAGAAGGAGCGGCGGCTGGCTCCTTACCTTCTAGAAGCTCCATGAAGATGTTGACCCAAGGACCTTCCTTCACAGCTCCATACAAAGGGACGATTCTGGGTGAGGTCAATCCCGCACATGCCATCAACTCCTCAGCCCGAAACACTTCAACTCGCACCTGGAAGGGCCCAGAGGTGGGTGTGAATCAGGGTGACGGACCAGGGCTGTTTCCCTGGCATCCTGTCAGGACCCTTGAAGCTCCCTGCACAGAGGCCGCTGATGTTCCCGGTGACGATTCTGAGGCCAGGCAGGGGCCCTAGTGGGCCTACTGGACCCTTAGAGACTAAACTGTGCCCCCTGGGGGTCGGAGTCAACGCCTAGCACTTGATTAAAGTTCTTCAGTGCTGATGCCTATGGAAATATAGTCACAAAAACTACAATCCTTATCCAGGCCCCTGGCATGCTGCCCACCCTCAGAGATCTGCCAAACACAGAACTTTCTTTTCCCCAGCCCAAATGTCTGGACAGTTTCTAGGTCATGGGACATTTTCTGTATCAACATCCACTTCTACTCCTAAGATGCTGGGCTTCTGTAGCCAGAGTTGATGCGGCCAAGATTCTGCCTCTGTCAGTGCCCCTGGACCCTCAGCATCCTTCTCAGCACTTATTATTTGCTCATAATTATTTGCCTTTTCCCCTGAGGGCTAAAATGTCCATGTGGATGGGGTAGTGCTTGTTTACTCTGTTTGCAGCTGTTTCCCCAGAATCTGGGCATAGGAGAGGATTCTCCTGTGGGGAGGGGTTTGGCCAAGGCCCCTCTTACAGGGGCCTGGCAGGCCAGGGACCACCCACTCCTTTCTTCAGGGACCAGCATGACATGGAGGGAAGAAATAGGCCTTGGATACAAACATCCTGGGCTGAGACCCTGGCCCGGCCATTTCCAGAGGTAGATCACTTCCCCCAAGCTATGTGCCTCCAAATGTGAACGGTGGGGACAGTGGCATCTGCTCCAGGGTCGAGTGGGGGTCTGGAGGGGTGATAACCAGCACCAGGCCTGGCAACTAGTGGGTGCTCAGGAAATGCCAGTTCCCCGCCTCCTCCCTCCAGCTCAAATAAGAGCAGCTTACTAAATGCTTACACTTGCTAACACAGACTTGTCCTTTCCGGCTGCAGCTGGTTCTCATGTCAGCCCTGAGAAGCGCCACCAGGGGGCACGAGTGGTAACAAAACCAGCCTGGAAGCCGTCAGTCAGGGCCTCTGGCAGTTTTCTTCCGAGACCTGCGGACTTGTACAGCTTTTGGACTTTAGCCTATCAGTGGAAAATGTCCCTCTTCTGGTTACTTGCAGAATATCTGGTTTGGTTAATCAACTCACATGAACTTTGACTCCCTGTCAGTGTTTCCAGCTCTGAACCTGAGTTGGAACTAATTCACCAACCGGACTGGTATTAGCAAACGTCTTTAACCCTACTGTTCCCGAACTGTGGGGTGAAGCGCCCTGGGGCACCGCAGAGAACTTGGAAGGGGGCTACAGGGTATTCTGCATTTGAGGGAAACAGCAACGATTGACATCTGGGGACACCACACAAACTACTAGCGTGAGACAGTTCAGTTTCAACGATCGAACTGCATTCTTTTGATGATATATCTTTATGAAGCTAGGTTTTTGGAGGCTGTTGTGACAGAAAGGTACTTCAGGGGGATAATGTGGAGCAGGAGATGAAAGTGACAGTGTCCAGTGATTTCTGAGTTGGAGAAGCTGTGCCTGCCCAACAAGGCATGCATCCCGTTAGTAAATAACGCTTGTTTAAGAGCAAAATTTATCTCTCAGTTTATGTGTGTTGTTATTCAAATGGCTACTAGGTTATTAGGATAAAGACTTATTATTTGACCCAATTATTTAATAAATGGAACTGGTCAGTACTTGTTTTGGCCTGGAGCACCTTGAAAAAATGACTGAGACATTAAGGGTTGTGAACCAAGGAAGTCTGAGAGCCTCGGCTTTAACTGTGAAGAAATCCGTAAGTCCTCTGGAGTGTCCCAGGAATATTAAAACCCTTCCCAACCACCCAGATCAGAGGGGGTTGGAAGGGACACTTCAAAACACAAGGCGCGTTAGAAGGCTGGGCCAGCCCCAGGGAGAGCAGGCTGAAAGGGCGGTCCCAAGGGAGAAATGACGGCCTCCTGGTCCAGGCCAGCTGCCCGTCCGGCCACCTCTCCTCCCTGGACTTCAGTGTCTGTGTCTGTCAAGTGAAGGCTGGACTCTGATGAGGATGTTAATTAATGAGGACTAATGTTTAATGCCCACTTAACACGTGCCAGGTACTGTGCTCAGCACTTCATAAGCATTAGTCGTTTACATCTTACGATAGCTTAGGAGGTGATATCATCTCATTTTACAGACAAGGAAGCTGAAGACTGGACCAGTAATCTGCTCAAGGTCACTGGATATAAAGTAGCAAAGCTGGGATTTTGGTGGGGGAAGCCTGACTCCAGAGCTCCCAGCTACCCCACCTCGCTGAAGGCCCTTCCAGGTATATTAGCTTTTACATCTGGGACGTTTTTACCTACGTTCAGGCACGCGCCTACCCAGGTGGAAACATGGTCAGCAATCACCTAACTGCCAAATCCACAAGCCCCTTCCCTCTGCTTAACTGCCTGCACGCTTTACACTGCGGATCGCTTTTTCCTTCTTGAAACTTTCCCTCTTGTTTTCTTTAGTATTCGTATCCATTTTATTTCATCGGTAAAAAAGGGAGTAACAGCAACTCTAATAAGTTCTTTTAAAGATCCCAGGAACATAAATATGTGAAGGTGACTCACACAGTATTTGGCACCTAGCTTTCCACCTTATTTCGCCATCACCATCGAGATATTCTCCCCTCGGTCCTTGTTCTGATTTCCTTCTCAACACTTGTCCTGGCTGACTTTACCATGTCCCCGGCTGATGGCTGCTTCTACCACCGTTACACCATGTAAGTGTCCACCCCCCATTACAATCTGAGCTCCTTCAGGTCAGGCGTGTGGATTCCACACCTCTGTCTCCCTGGCACAGCGTCTGGCACAGAACAGGTGCTTGGTAACAACAGCTGGCTGGACTTGGCCAAGGCCACACTACCCCAGATCAGGGCAGAGGCAAAAGGAGGCTCCCAGAACTCCATGCTCGAGCCAGATGTTCTCAAACGCACAGTTCTTAACCCTCTTTGAGCCACAGACCCCTTTGAAAATCTAATAAATAAAAAATGTGTGTGTGTCCACACTTGCCACACACATACACACTTTAGAATAAAGTTCCAGGAATTCATGGATCTTATGACTTCATAAGTCTTAAGACTTCACTGACTAGGTTAAGAACTTACACACTGGCTGTTAAAAAGCACTGGACAGGGCTTCCCTGGTGGCGCAGTGGTTGAGAGTCCGCCTGCCGATGCAGGGGACGCGGGTTCATGCCCCGGTCCCGGAGGATCCCACATGCTGCGAAGCGGCTGGGCCCGTGAGCCATGGCCGCTGAGCCTGCGCGTCCGGAGCCTGTGCTCCGCAACGGGAGAGGCCACAACGGTGAGAGGCCCGCGTACCGCAAAAAAAAAAAAAAAACAACAAAGCACTGGACAGATGTATATGTACCGATAAGGAAATCTATCCATGATACACTATTACATGAAAAAACATGGTACAGAACAACAAATGAGTGCAATCTCATTTCAATAAAAGAAACAACTACATGTTTATATATGCGTAACAAGTCTAAAAAAGATTTATGTCAAAGGCTGGTTACCTCAGAAGGGGACTGGGCAACAGAGGGACTTCTGCTTTTTGGGTATCATTCTTTTACAATGAGCCTCAATTAATTTGAAATTAAAAGTAAGCTCAAACAAAACCCTAACCCCACCCCCACCCCCACCCCCAAACCCTACATTAAGCCCTGGACTTGTGACCAATCAACATCTGACCTGGGGCCATGAATGTTCTAGAAGGAGGGCCAATGGGGTGCTGATGTCACCACAGGATACTCCACATCCTGGATCCTCCCTAGGGAGCGTCAGAGGGTGTGCAGACTTGCTCTGACCCCCTGTGCGGCTTGACCTCTGATCCTTGGTCCCCACCCTCCACCCCTACCCGCTAGCAGGGAACTGTTTCTGAGATCTTCCAGCTGAAATCGCTAAAGGACACTACTGCCTCCCCTACCCCGCTGCCCTGGAGAGAAAGGAGGGGTGGTCTGCCCGACCAAAGGCAGCTGTGTGAGCTGCCAAAAGCCAGCCCCGCTAAGATCCTGGATGGGGGAGGCGGAGCTCTGAGAAGGGCTGGCTCTGGGGGGCTGGGGCAGCAGCTCTGGGGCTGGCAAGTCCGTGCCTTGTGCCTGGAGCTTGTCCGACTGCCTTGGGGAGGTGAGAAATGGAGTCTCTGTCCTCTTCTACTATATTAGGGTTGTTTACCTTGTTGCCTGGGACTCTGAGAACCTCAGCAGGGGAACAGCTGAGGAGCCTGGTGACTAAGCTCCCCAGCATGGGCGCTCATCTCCAGGACACTTCACACTCTCTTGCCCTCCTCCCACCCGCCTCTCAGGAGGAACAGCTGAGCCTTCTCCGGTGGCCTGGGGAGGGGACTGCAGCTGAGGAGGTCAGGCACGTGGCCTTGGCATCCCAGCGAAAGATGATGACCCGTGCTGGCAAGAACTAAGCATGTGTTTTGGCCGGTGGGGGTGGGCAGGGGTGGAGCTGGCTTATTTGACACAGTAGGTCTGAAGCTTGGGGTAATACCTACGGATAGTCCCCTCTCTCATCCCATCACCCCGAGGCCCAAACTTTAGAACTCTAACACCTGGTCACACACAAGCCAGGGAAGCCAGGTTTACTCACAACACAATCTGTACCATCTCCCCTTAAAGTCACAGGCACCCAAGACAGTGGCGGCAGCAGTGCCTACTCTGCGTGGGGCCTGAGTGGGATGCACCTGCCTGGGCTGGCTGTTTGGTCCCTTTCCTTTTGGGGATCAGAGTGTCCTTGACAAAAGCCATTTGAAAGCAAGGTCCATCTTTGAATTAGCTTATTTCACGCTGCCCAAGGGCCAAGGAAATGGCCCATGGAAATGTTTCTGATTTCCACCTTAGGAAGTCCTTGGTGCTAGCCCTCAGGCTGAGTTGGGGTCAAGGACAAGGTGGCTTCTAGTCAAGGTGAGAGGAGAGGAGAGGAGGAGAAATGGTATCTGAAGGAGAGCACGACTGACACCCTCAAGGACTGCTAGGCCTGGGCAGTGTGATCTGACAGAAGGAGGCCTCAGTTCCAGGCCCAGCTGTGCAGCTGTGGGCAAGGTGCAGACCCTCTCTGGTCTCCAGTTCTAACATCAGTGAGACGAGGGAGTGGGAGAGGTGACTCAGGCCTCTGCCTCTAATCAAAATCCTAGAAGCATGAGTTTTCCTCCCCTGTCCCTTCCCGAAGAGAGGTTCAAAGCCAAACTCTACAGTCAGACAAGCCTGGGGCTTCTTGCTAAGTCTCGTTTCCTCATGTCCATCTCGCAGGACCTAGTACCTCCGGCCGACAGGAGGCAGAGCCCAAACTCAAGTCAGATCTGACTCCCAAGGTGCACGGCCTCCGTCGGGAAGCACCTGTTAGGTGGAGGCTATGCTCTTGCTATTACCTTCTGGTCCACTATGTAGTTGAGGGGTTTCAGCTGAACATGAATTTCATGACAATCCAACCATCTTCCAGGTTTTGATGTGCTCTAGGGGCCTGGCATCAGGAGTGGCCCAGGCTGTGCGCACACTCTCATGCTCCCTCACATACACGCACACCAAGTGTGGCACCCAGGCGGGGACACATGACCTGGACTGTCCCCTTCCAGCTCCAGCTGACCCAGGGCAGCCAGGATAGCCAGACGCCGTTAAAGAGTCAGACCCACGGCCTCCCTGTGCTAACCCTAAAAGGAAGCAGAGGGAACGCGACAGGCCTCCTGTCCGCCTTCCCTCCTCAGCCCCGGAGCCCGGCATACCTTTTTGACGGCACACTGGAAGCCGGTTTGCTTGTCCTCCATCCTGTGGACCTCTCCGAAGGAGCCTCTGCCCAGGCAGGGCTGGCGCGTGGCCCAGTGGATGTCCTCTCGGTACTCATAATCCACCGGCTTGAGTTTCTGGGGTTGGCGGGAGACAGAGGCCGGTTTCAGTGGCCAGGGCAGTGGAGGGACGAAGGGTTACAGTGAGGAAGGCTCTCCAACTGGTGGCCCTTGCCAGGCTGCTGGGCTGAGCCCTCGCATCCAAGAACACCAGCAGGTCTGAGGCAGGGCTCGGGGTCGGGGTGTGGGGACGGACCCAGAGAGGGGGTTGCAGGAGTCAGGCGAAGGCAAGGGGGAGCTTCACGGGCGGAGGCAAGCCGACCCTTGCGATGAGGAAACCTCCTCCCCAGACTTGTGATTGTGGGACAGGAACGGAATTGTCAACCGCCTTGACCATGAGAAAAAGTGCCTCAGGAGCTAAGTGGTAGAGGAAAGGGAAGGAAGTGAAGAGGGGCGGGGGACAAGGGACAGTGTGTCAGAGATGGACGGGATAACACCCAGAAATCTAAGTTTGGGAAAATCACATAACATTACACAGTGACCCAGGAAGAGAACTAGAGGAAAAGGGGAAGGGAAGGGGGGTAGTGAAGGTGGACGGCCCTGGAGGTGGAGGCGGTGGTAGGTGTACGTGTGTTTGGGGACTACTCGCCTCAATAAGCAGGACCCCCTCACTGTCCTCGGTTTCAGGGCTGGGCTCCCGAGGCTTGGAGCCCCCCACCAACCAGGTCTTGGCCAGGCTGGCCAGGCTGCGGGCCTGGCCGGAGCTCACGCTGCCTTGCAGAGCGTGCACGAGGTACTCCTCCATGGACAGCTTGTCACTCGAGCCATGCGACAGGCAGCTGGGCTTCACATGTGGGCCAGGCAGGGGCTTCTGGCCGTCTACACAGGCCAGTCTGCCCAGGGGAGGGCCGGGCAGGGGCTGCTGCCTGTCTACACAGTTTGCCAGTTTGCCTAGGAAGAAGGACTCTAAGGGGTGAGGTTTCCAGGGCTGGAGAGGGTGGAACGGGAAGGGGTGGGGCCGTCTGCTGTAGGGGAAGGGGTGCGCGGGCTGGGGCAGGGGGCCTACGTCCTGGGGGTGGTGGAGTTTCCACACGTGGTTTAGGCACTGCAGGGGGCTGATCAGTTTGTGGAGTTCCGGTCGAGGCAGCGCTGGCCGCAGGCCCTCCCCGAGTTTCTTAAACCAGAGATGGCCAAGGCCTGGCTCCTTCAGAGGCTTCGAGAACTGGGGGGTGTTTCTAACATACGGGGTACCTAGCGGAGACTCATCCTCCTGCGGGGGAAACACAGCTGTTAGGACATGGGGCTGGGGCCAAGGCACAGGTGCTGTTCCGAAGGCCCATGAGCCCAGGGGGCGCCCGGCACAGGGGTCTGGGCTTAGGGGGGGGTCTCACCTGAACCGGGACCGTGCAGCTCTCCTGCTCAGGGGTTCTAGGGAGGGGTCTGGCCAAGGCCACTCCTGCCTGAGCCAGGGACTTGGAGCTCTTCTTCTTGCGTTTCCTCCGGGCTTTGCTGCGACGCTTCCCCTTCCAACACACGCGGGCCATTTTGCCCTCGGTCGAGTGGGCCACATTGTTGGGGATTTGATCAAGACTCTCGGACTGGCTGTCAGCAAGGGGACACAGACACGCATTCTGAGTGTGAGGGGGCAGGGAGACAGAACGGCTCAGGTAGCTGCGGCTGGAGTCATACAGACCCGAGGTCAAATCCCAGCTTGGTCAGGACTTGTGTGAACGTGGGAAAGTTCCTAAGCCCCAAAGACCTTTAGGCTCCTCACTGATAAAATGGAGGTGGCATTTCCTGCCGGGCAGGGCGAAGATGGGGTTTAAATGAAATAGCTCATTTAAAAAGCCTGCCTCGGTGTCGGGCCCCACAGCAAGCTTCCGATCAACAGTGGTTGTTACTAAAGTGAGAGTGCACACCGCTCTTCTGGGTGGAGGGGGAGACATGGTTCTCTCCCTGCTCTCCAAGGGGGGCTTGCCCTTGAGAGGTCCCGGCAGCGGGGCATGTGGCTCAGAGGGCCACAGCCCATGGCAGGCATTCTCGGCTCTGAGTTGGCTTCTGTTGCCTCCAAAGCAGGGGCAGCTGAGGTTGGTCACTTTCCTGCTAGCAGTTCCCAAATTCCAACGATAAAGAAGTCCACCTGGTGGTAGGGGAGGAACTGTTTCCAGGTTCAACCTCCAGCTGCCAAAAACCTTCTTTGGGGCTGGGGAGGCTGGGAACAGGCCGAGCCTCACTTGGCCTCCTTTCTACAGGGCCACCGAGCTGCAAGTCTGTCCCTGCCTGTTTCCAAGCCCTCATCCCTCCTTGGGTGTGTCTCACAGAAGGAAAGACACAGCAGGTTTCTCCCCGAGTTAGAGCGGCTTCTCTGGGCCTGCACTCGTGGTCACGCACCAGCGGCAAAGTGCCTCCTGTTCCCAGCATCCTCCCTACTGATGGGAACCGAAGGGGAGCAGCAAGGACTCCGAGGAGGAGAATAAAAATAAAACGTCAAGCTGATGTGACCCTGATGTGACCCAGAGGCAGTCACCCACATGCTGGGAAAAGCTTTTGAAAAGCTTATTTGGCTGCGAGAGCAGCTCAGCGAGGAAGCCTGGGTGGGTTCCAGGAGCCAAACCACAGGTGCTGAAGGAAGGAGCCAGGGGTCACTTGCGAGCGGCCTGGGCAAGCAGCTGGGGTGGGGACGCCCCCGCGGCAGCTCCCTGCCACCCCACTCAAGCTGACCTTACCTGTACTGTTTCGAGCCAGCGATGAAGATCCGTTCTGAGAAGGTGGGGCTGAACTCTTGGCTATTCTCACCTTTTAAGTAAAGGCAAAGGGGTTGGATGAGCAGAAAGGAGAGAGAAAGAACAGGGGAGAGGCACTTAGAGGAGAGGCACTTTGCAGATACCCTCCCGGCCACTCCTCCTTCCCAGACCCCTTCTGCCTGGCGGCTCACCTCCTCTCACTGGCAGCCTCACCCCTCCCTCCCAGCCTGAGGGTCAAGGCACAGGGCGTGCCTACAATATGGGATCACAGGGTGCCCACCTCACTTCACGTACTGTGAGGTGTGAGATGATCTACATAAAACACTCAACTCAGTGCCTGGCACACGGTAACAGCTCAACAAATATACACTATTACAAATAACGCGTGTGTGCGCGCACGCGTGTGCAGTACTACCATTACCATGTCACTCACTCCACTTTAATTTTTATTCTCTCATCTCTCGTCAAAGGCCAGCCAGAAGGAAGCGGAAGATGAGGGGAAGGATGTGTGTATGTGAGAAAATACCATTATGAGCTGTAGGTCTCGCCAGGCTCCACCCAAGGAAACCTCCTGGGGTGGAGGGTAGGTGTCGGGTAGAGAGGGGATTCCTGGCCCTCCCCACGCCCCTGGGAGTTTCTCAGGCTCCGGTGGCAGCCACTGCTCCAAGCCATCTTGAGGTATTGTGAGTGGAAGCAGAAAGGATCAGCCCGGGAAGCCCCGCAGACCCTGCATCGGCCTTGCAGGCCCGAGGGCAGGCGTTCATTCTTTGCGGGGGTTGGGGGGCGGCAAGCACCGTGGAAGGAGGTGAAGGGCCCAGGGTCCAGGGCCCAGAGAGGCTTTCCGGGACACCTGGCCTTTCCTGCCTGGGCCTCTCCAGAGATGCTCAGGCTGCCCAAGGTCCCAGCAGAAGGCCTGCCTGATGGCCCTGCAGAGAGGGCCCAGGACCTTGGAGCCCAAGCATTCCTGTCTCCCAGCTCCCTTCCCCTGCTCTGGTCATGAGCAAGGCCCCTGTCTGCCACTTCTCCCTTCTTGGGCTTCACTCCCCTGCACTGTTCGAGCTCCCACTTCACACTGATCCTTGGCTTAATTCCCAGGTGTGTCTTGCAAGTCTTCTATGGTGGTCACCTTGCCTTCCCTCTTCCACAGGGGGACCCCGAGTCCAGCCCCATCGGTGCCCAACCACCCTTGCACAAGCGCTGCACCCACTGCAGGCTCCCCACCTGCCCTCTCTGCCAACACTCCCAGCCCAGGGCCCCTTACATTCGGCCTGGGCGATGATGGAGATGGCAGCCGGCCCGCCCTCGGAGCCTTCCTTGGCTGTGCCTTTGGTGATCACGTCGTTCAGGATCTCCCACTTCCCGCAGAACATGGGGCTCTTCTCCACGGCCTCGAGCTTGTGGACGGAGCTCTGCTTCGTCTCCGTTGCCTGTGTCTTCTCCTTGGCTTTGGCGAACTCCTTCTGCTGTCCGACCGCGGAGCCGGGGGCGCCTGGGCAGGCCATTTCCATCACTGCCATCTCCCAGGCTCACGCTCACCCTGTGAGAGACCACACACAGAGCAGGTCACCCCCAGACCCCGAGGCGCCCAGGTGTCAGGCTTGGGTGGGAGGAGAAAAGCAGGGGGCAAAGGGTCTCTACTTCCTCATGCCACACATAGCTATCCCTCCAAATGTTCCAAATGGCAACCTCACCATTGTTCCACGTGGGGTGAGCCCCCCAGTCCTACTGGCCCCTCCACAGTAAATGGCCCCTCTCTCCACCCCACAAGGGGAACTCCAGCCCGCCTCCTCCAGGAGAGATGTGGACCAACATCTGGGTTGGTTCTTTCTTGCCTTTATGAATAATGGCTGAATCTTTTTCTGTTGTTTGTTTTGTGGTGAACTTTGCTTCCCCAGAACAGGGTGGTGGATCCTATACTCCAAAACCATCAGTCACATCACTGATTCCGCAGAAGCCTTGCTTCGTAGAGGACATGCCTGCACCATCCATGATGGCTCTTCTCGAAGTGGAGAGAACCAAGGTTTTGTTTTGTTCCCTAGCTAGAGGTAGATACATGTATGTATACGTGTGTGTGCACACGTGTGTGTACATAGGCATCCAGATGTGTGTGTTTGTATATATATAGAGAGAGATTTGTGTGTATATTTATATAAACATTACATGCATACACATAAATGAAATCTTGTAAATTGAAAAACCAGCATGCAAATGGCAATACCAGCACTTGGCTCCTTTCACGAGATGCATCTGTTTGCGGCGCTCCAGAAGGAACTGACATGCTTCCTTCTGTAATGTCCAAACTCATTTGCTGAAAACCTCTCCTAAGTATCAGTTTTCTTTCAGGCAACATTAGTAGTGGAATTTATATTAGAGCCCTGGACACCAACCGACACCTCTAGAAATATGAGGACAAAGCGCAAGACATCACCTCTCTCTGGGCTCCATCTCTACCAGCTCTGCGTTCCCGTAGAGCCAGAGGGGAGAGAGAGCCCACTGTTGTGACAATCTGTGCAAGCAGCACGTGGGCTACGGTTGTCACGGAAGAGAATGGCACCACCCTGAGGTTGTTACCATTTGGGAGCCTTTTTAAAGACTGGGGCGTGGACTCCCAAGGGCAGGGCCCTTCTGGGTCGTGACTTGCTTGAGACAAAGCCTGAGAAGGCATCAGCTGCAGACAGGCCTTTAATAAGTGCTCTCTGATGGCAGCCTGGTCCTAAGGCTGTTACTAACAGATGCGGTCTTCCCTGCGGTAGCCATTCATCCCGGATCACTCCTCTATCTGCTCTTGCGCGAGAAAGGCAGACCGTGGGAAGCCGACCCTCCAACACCTCTGACCTTCTGCCGGATCAGGCTGGAAGCTTACAAGAGACAGTGGGATGCTGGGAAACACTAGGCTGAAACCTCCTTTCTACTGCGTCTGCCTCACCACAGTGGCTACGAAAGGCTGAGTCAGCTTGACTGGGGTGTGGGTGTGGCGGGTGTCTTCAAGGGCCTTCTAGCTTTGAACTCAGCAGCTCCAGCTTTCAGCCTGGATGCCTGGGTGTGGTCCTGCAGGCCCGATGCTCAGGAGGCTGAATGGGTGGCCTCATTGTTTCTTGATGACCTTAAGAAGTCTAAGGGGTGTTCTGACTTCAATTAGGTGAAAGCCCTGCAAGGCAGGCTGTATCACTTGTAACCATACTGTCATCCCAGCCCATACCTCCACAGCCCCTTCCATCTCCAAAAAGGACTTGATCCAGGGCCTAGAGTAGGGCCCACCTCTCTCAGCCTCTTTATAAGGGAAATGAGATCTTAAAAACAGACCCCAAGGCCTTCAAACCTAATAGTATTAGAAGCGTGCCTATAGGGACATTGCTTTAATCTCCTCATTAAAAAAATTTTTTTTGTTTATTTGGCTGCACTGGGTCTTAGTTGCAGCATGCGGGCTCCTTTAGTTGTGGCATGCATGTGGGATCTAGTTCCCTGACCCTGCATTGAGAGCATGGAGACTTAACCGCTGGACCACCAGGGAAGTCCCTCTTCTCACTTTTATTTGAAGAATTGCAGGCTTAATTAGGCAGAGACTTGCCCCAGATCACCCAGCCTGTGTGGGGCAGTGCGGGGCCAGACCTAGTGGGCTGTGCTGCCCACTCCCCAGTCCCCTGGGCTGCAGGCAAACACAAGGAGGAAAGTCGTGGTCCTCCCCAGGCAGAAGGCTTCTGAGGGTGAGAGGTGGTGTTGCCGGTGTAGAGCAGAGTGGGGCATAGACGAAACAGCCGGTGCCAGCTGCATGGCGGAATCAAAGGGTGATGCTGAGCACCGGGGAGGAAGAGAGAGTTTCATCTGACGGTGAGAGAAATGAGGCCAGCAGTCAATCTTGCTCCGAGGGCAAGATCTTAAACCCAGATGTTTAGAGGTCTACAGAGCTGCACTCAGGCTCAAGTGGCCTGTCCTGCCTGACACGGCTCATCCTGAGCTGGAGCTCCTCCAGACAGGCTGTGGGGCACCCCCTCCCCCAGAAGCTGCCCTTTCACCTTGGTGGCTAGGTAGGCTCCTGATCCTCCTTCCAGGAGCACTCCAGGCTCCCTTGTCCCAGAGAAGCCGAGGCTGAGGCAGCTGAGCTTGGGGCCTCCTCCTCTGTAGTTCCCTGATGACTCATCCGGCAGCCTATCAGGCAGAGAGAGGAACAAGGCGGCCTGAGAAGCTAACCCAGCAGCTGGCAGCTGAATCTGTGAAGGGCACGGGGAAAACAGGGCTGACCCTCACCTCCCAGGGGCACGAAATCTCGGCCCGGGAGCTGTACAGCTTCTCCTGTGTCTGGCTTTCCTGTGCCACATGACCATGACTCAGACCCTCACCGACAGTCTCCAAGTTCAAGAGGCTATTTTCAGGACACTTTGGCCTGACAGCAGCTCTCCGACACATACACACGCTTGCTTCCTCACTCTTCCCCACTTCTACATGGGTTCTGATCTACAAAAAATGGGGTTCTGCACTAAGCCTGGGGCTGCTGATTGGGTGGCCTGCCCAGCTCTGGGCTTCGGTCCCTGGCTCGTTGCCCCAGCCCAGAGCCCCGCAGCTTTGCCCCTTCTCTCTCACTCCTGCAGCTTGTGGGAAGTGAGGACTAAGTGGGAGCCCGTTGTGTCTCTGCCTCTGAAGGCAAGTCAAAATCCTGATCCATTACTCAGCTGGACTCTCTCCACAGCTCCACTCGGGCCCCAGATGCATTCTTCCCTCTGCTCTCTGTATCGGAGCCGAGGACATGAGCAGTGACAATAGCCACACCCTCTCAGCTCACCCACAAGGCTATGAAAACACAAGGGGAAAGGAAAGGGGCAGAACTCATTCAGTATTCTTTCAGGGCCTGATCCACATACACTGCCTATTCTCTCTTCTGTGGTGCCTCTATGACCCCCTGGAGGGATCCGGGGGTAGGAATGAGCGGGATGGTACCAGATTAACCCTGGGCTCAAGCTCAACTCCCTCACCAGCTAGTAAAGATCTTCTGTCCAAGTTGAGGTGTTCTTAATGTGGGTTCAAGGAGGTCTGGGAGCCCTAGACACTATTTTTGTTTTTTTCCAGGGAAGAGGTCCATAGCTTTCATCATATCCTCCAAGGGTCTGACATTCCTCAGAAAGTTGCTCTAGTCTCCCCAGAAGATCAAGGCCAGGGCAAAATGCTTGCTCTGCCTCCACATTTTTACGCCGAGGGAAAGCTCACTAATGTAGTGCCTTCCTACCTGAGTGCAAGTTAGAATGACCACCTCAGATGCACTCGCCCTAGGTCTACTGAATCAGCCACTGGGCACTAGGCCCAGGATCTGTGCTTTTGACAAGTTCTCTGGATGATTCCCATGCCCAGAGGCCAGGGACTGCCATCTGACCCCCGCTCTATACTGTAAGGCTGTGCTGTCCAACATGGCAGCCACTAGCCACATGGTTATTTACATTTAAATCAATTCATTTAAAATAAAATTTAAAAGTCAGTTCCTCAGTTACACTAGCTACCGTATATGACAGGGCACAGAGAGGACATTTCCATCACTGCAGAAGGTTCTATTAGACAGTTCTCGTCTGAGGCTATGATAGCAATGCTTTCTCTGACAGCAAAATTTCTGTTCCTAGGATTCTGGGACAGGAATGGGGTTTAGACTAAATGAGTGCTTGATTAACTGGAAGGTACGAGAATAATGTTTAAAATTTTGATGACAACCTTTCTAAAATGTATCATATTTCAGTTCCCTGTTTTAGTAAGGTCAGTAAAAACACTAGATTAGGAACCACGAGATATGAGGTCAAGCCTTGGAAGCCATTTTTAAAAAGCAGCAGGACCATTTTTATTAAATGAAATCCACCTCAACCCCCACAATATAAAAGAGCAAGAAATGTGCAACTGCTACGTAATTCACATTAGAAACAGCTGCTCTGCTGAAGAAGGTGGGCAAGGGCCACACATACTCAGCTTCCCTTCATCCACCACAGACCTCCCCAGAATCCTAGGTCTCCAAGAAAAAGAGTCTGAAAACTAGTGGCCTAGGAAACCTTTTGAGGTTCCTTCTAGTTTCCCAAATGCCACTGATTTGTCAGGATTATTTGAGGGCTGGATGACTCCAATTCAGAATGATAATTGTCAATATCTACTAAGCACGGCCATTATTAATGTCAATTTCAGATGTGAAAACGGAGGCTTTAGAGAAGTTCAGTAGCCTGTCAGAACAGTCACACAGGGACAAGTTGCAGAAGTGGGGCTGAACGTGCACTGCTGCCTCCCCAGCCTTCATGCTAAACCTTGAGCAGGCCACTGAGTTTCTTCTCATAGCTTCTTCAGAGCTGCATTGAGGGCTGAAGGAGGTAGAGTACATGAAATGCCAATCACCTTGCCTGGCCAATAGAAGCTCATAAACGCCCTCACTGAGACAATGGGACTTCTTTGTTTCAGCATCATACAGCCAAGGTGTCAAGCCTTACCTAAGGCACTCAACACCTTCAGCCCTGATTCTCTGTATATCAAAGAGAAATATAGGGCCATCTTGAAAATGTCCACTGAGGGGCCAGGGCAGACCAGGGCAAATCCCTCTCATGATATTTCATCTGGAAATAAAAACTTGTCCTTCTCTGAATGCCCAGAGGGGACAAATAACAGAAGTAGAGGAACTCAACTTCCTTAATAAGATACTAGTTGAAAACCAATCTCATTCTGACGCTTCCTCTTTTAAGCCTTCAGCTTGCCCGGCTACTAGGCCACATTGGGCCAGCCTCTGCCTATCAAGAACAAGGGGTGTGCAGGAAGGGGAACCAAGGGCAAGCGCTGGGCAGAGTAACCTGGCCAGGCAAAACGGCTATCTGGCCAGGCAGACCCAGAGATCCCCATGTGTTCTCAATCCCAGCTCCCTTTTCTGCCCTGCCTATCCTCCCCAAGCCCCTACCCTCAGCCTCTGTTCCAGCCACACTGCTCCTTTCACTTCCCTGAGCAGGGCAGCAACGGGTGAGCCTGATTCTTTTCCTCTGCTCATCCCGTTCCCTGTAAAGAGTGTCTTCTTCCTTTATTACTATCTGTCAAGATCTCACCTATCCTTTATAACCTATCTCCTCAATGAAACCGTTTCCGGTAGGCTCCCGCATCCACCCAACAGGTATTAAATGACAGTCTCCTAAGTGCCAGGGACTGTCACAGTCACTACCATTCATTAAACATCTTCTGTGTGTTGGGCATGTGCTAGGGGCTTTATCCATGTTATTGATGAACCTCACAGCAACACTGCAAGGTTGGTAATATTTTTACAGATGAAGAAACTAAGGCTCTGAGAGGTAAACTGCCTGCAGAAACTAATAAGGCCCAATTTATACAACTAGAGCATCTAACATGGGGTTAGGGCTAAAGGCAGGACACTCCTGGCCCTTTCCCCTGGGACCCAAGGATCCTTAGTTCCTTTCTAGGATAAAAGTTTTTGGCAAGGGTACCTGGAACTTCGGGAACTGAGCAATATTACTACCCATGTGCACATTACTACCCCTATTTTACCCGCAGGATCTGCCCACTATTGGTAATAATTTCTTAGCCTGTGTAGGCAGGAAGGACAAGAACTAAAAATGAGGGGTCTCATCAGTAAGGGCTGGATCACCAATAAATTGGTCAGACTTCTAGTGGAGTTACTCCAGTACGTGTTCCTGGGATGTTACCAGTTTTCACTTGATTAGTTTTAACAGGTCATTTCATTTTCTTAATACAATTAAAAAAAAATCCACACAATACACAAACACAGCAACAAGAGTTCCAGGAAAGATGGTACTATCTTCAGGGAAAGAAGCACTGAAGGCTGTGCTTTGGCAAGCAGAAAAGTAAACCAGAGAAGAAATGGGATGCAAGAAACAATGGTAGGCATTGGGATCGATAGGATATGTTGGTCAATTTAATTAACAATTGAATGTAAAAAAAATTAGTTTCACCCTGAGAAAAACATAATTCAAAAAGAGACATGTACAACAATGTTCACTGCAGCACTATTTACAATAGCCTAGACATGGAACCAACCTAAATGTCCACTGACAGATGAATGCATAAAGAAGATGTGGCACATATATACAATGGATATTACTCAGCCATAAAAAGGAACGAAATTGAGTTATTTGTAGTGAGGTGGATGGACCTAGAGTCTGTCACACAGAGTGAAGTTAGTCAGAAAGAGAAAAACAAATACCATATGCTAACGCATATATGTGGAGTCTAAAAAAAAAAGGAAAATGGTGATGAACTGATGAACCTAGTTGCAGGGCAGGAATAAAGATGTAGACATAGAGAATGGACCTGAGGACAGGGCGTGGAAGGGGGAAGCTGGAGCGAAGTGAGAATAGCATCAACATATATACACGGCCGAATGTAAAATAGTTAGCTAGTGGGAAGCAGCAGCACAGCACAGGGAGATAAGTTTGGTGCTTTGCAATGACCTAGAGGGGTGGGATAGGGAGGATGGGAGGGAGGCTCAAGAGGGAGGGGATATGGGGACATACGTATGCATATGGCTGATCCACTTTGGTGTAAAACAGAAACTAACACAGTATTGTGAAGCAATTATACTCCAATAAAGATCTATTAAAAAAAAAGAATTTAATCTACATAAGCACATATGGTCTACATTAAAAAAATTATTTTATAATGTAAAAGAGAAACAGAAATAACTTGCTCATTTTACCACTAAAAACAAAAACTACATTTGATAGCCATGAACATTTCGCCAAATAGAAAATGTCCAAGAACAGATAGATGAAACAAACAAATCAATGGAAAGTATTTCTCAAACAGACTAAAATTATATGTGATTAAATGAGGAAACTTTTAGATTGAACAATATGAAGTCATCATTTTTATAAGTCAAAAATAGTAAACAATCCAGTAGTTTTATATTTTTCTATCAAATATATAGGATGGTTTCTACATTATACAAGCCTTTGGGAAAATAGCAAAAATAAAGAAATTTTAAAATCTCAAAAAAAAATTAGTTTAGGGCTTCCCTGGTGGCGCAGTGGTTGAGAGTCCGCCTGCCGATGCAGGGGACACGGGTTCGTGCCCCGGTCCGGGAAGATCCCACATGCCGCGGAGCAGCTGGGCCCGTGAGCCATGGCCACTGAGCCTGTGTGTCCGGAGCCTGTGCTCCGCAATGGGAGAGGCCACAACAGTGAGAGGCCCGCGTACCGCAAAAAAAAAAAAAAAAAAAAATTAGTTTAAAGCGCTTTAAAACATTAAGTTTTCAAGTCAGACAATCAGGATTTTAAAAGATCCCTCTAGATGCTAACTAAAAGAGACAAAACAAAATTATACAGAAAGATTGAGAACAAAGGATGCAAAGAGATATGCCAGGCCAATACTAACCAAAAACATTTAATGTTAATATCAGACCAAATACTTAAGACAAAAAGATATAACAATCACTTATATGCATGCAACAAGGAGCCTCTAAATCCAGAGACTTGTGGCAGGTTGAGGCTTTCTGGATGAGTAAGGTTTTGCCTTCGGAGTGTCCTGTCACACTGCAGAGAACTGCAGGATTTTATAACAGAATTCTTTGAACATGTATTGGTCTGCTGGGTATAGGGGCTTTGCTGAGCACTGGGTGTACGCTGAGGGAGAAGATGCAGCAGCCCATTGAAGAGCTTACATTCTACTGGGGAAAGAGACAAGTAGTCTCTTACCACACAGAGATGCAATGACAGCACAGACACATAGCAGATGCAGTGGGAACACATGGAGGGACAGCTAGCCCAGCCTGGTGGGGATCAGGAAAGGCTTCTTAAAGCAGGTGACACCTGGGCTGAGTCTCAAGGGGTGAGTGAGAAGTTCCCAAGAAAAAAGGAGAGGGTATTCCAAGTAGAGGGGATGGCAAAAGTTAAGGAACAGGGGTGAATCTATGTAGGAATCACAAACAGCTTGAAGTTGTTGGTGAGCAAAGCTTGTCGAGAGCTGCAGGAGATGAGGTTGCCTGTGGAGTTCAGGTACCAGATCATGGAATTGTGCTTGGTCCTGATACACCCCCAGGGGTGAAATTCTCAGAAGAGCGAGAGGCGTCTAATTCAGGGGCAGAGTTCTAGATGGAGGAACCTACAGCGTAAGGACAGATGGTGGATGCTGGGCATTAAATGAAAATCCTGCCATTGGGACAGAACTCTCCACCACCTGCCCAGCCTGGGCTGATAAAATCACAAGTTACAGGCCTCTGGAAGGCTTGCTAATTTCCCCTTCCGCAGAGAAAGGGAGTGAGCACTGGGACCTAGAAACAGACATCGGAAGAAGGAGCACCCTGAGTGAAACGCAGCTGGAGGAATCTCAACACCTGCCTCCTCGCCAGCTTGAGGCCTGCTTCCCAGGAGAGCAAGTTCTGCATAAGCATTTCCCATTAAAGAGGATATGAAATGTGAATGTAATACATTAATCATTAAAATCTTACAGGTCAGTTATAAAAAAGAAACCTGTCACGCCCACAAAACTCAATCTCACTGCCAGTTCCATAGGTCAAACTGCCAGGTAGATGAAATGTATGGAATAAAATTTATGACCATCCCTAATTCCCACCACACATCAAGGGTAACCAGCTCTGTCTGTCATACAGAGTGAAGTAAGTCAGAAAGAGAAAAACAAATATCATATGCTAACACATATATATGGAATCTAAAAAAAAAAATGGGGCTTCCCTGGTGGCGCAGTGGTTGAGAGTCCGCCTGCCGATGCAGGGGACACGGGTTCGTGCCCCGGTCCGGGAGGATCCCACATGCCGCAGAGCGGCTGGGCCCGTGAGCCATGGCCGCTGAGCCTGCGCGTCTGGAGCCTGTGCTCCTCAACGGGAGAGACCACAACAGTGAGAGGCCCGCATACCACAAAAAAAAAAAAAAAAAAAAAAAAAATGGTTCTGATGAACTTAGGGGCAGGACAGGGATAAAGACGCAGATGTAGAGAATGGACTTGAGGACACGGGGAGGGGGAAGGGTAAGCTGGGACGAAGTGAGAGAGTGGCATGGACATATATACACTACCAAATGTAAAACAGATAGCTAGTGGGAAGCAGCCGCACAGCACAGGGAGATCAGCTCGATGCTCTGTGACCATCTAGAGGGGTGGGATAGGGAGGGTGGGAGGGAGACGCAAGAGGGAGGAGATATGGGGATACATGTATATGTATAGCTGATTCACTTTGTTATACAGCAGAAACTAACACAACATTGTAAAGCAATTATACTCCAATAAAGACATTAAAAAAAAAAAGGTTAACCAGCCCCACATGTGCAGGAACACCGCTGTCTACAGGCCCTTTCAAATGTTTAAGACACGAAGTCACCTCACTATTCTATTAGCACAGGCCTTACCCACTTCCAGCTTCTCCCTGACCCCTCCCATCTCACAATGAGGCCACGCTAATCTTAAATCATGATGTCCTTAAGATAACCTCAAGCTCAAAGACATCTGTTGGCTGTGCACTGCTTATGGGTCTGGTCCCAACTCTGTGGTCCATAATCTGTCTTACCACTGTTTCCCTAAACACAGGGTTTGGCTCTGGCCAGTCTGATCTCTCAACACCCCGCTGGCTACTCAGATCTACAGGTCTCCGTGTGTGCTTCGTCCTTGTGTGGGCCGTGCTGCACATCCTGCTTGTCCTTCCCAGGCGAAGCTCAGGCCTTCCACCTCCAGGAAGTCCCCGCTGATAGCACCTGGTCTCCTTACTCTCCTCACCCTCACTCCCTTTACTCGTTAAATAAAATAATGTAGGTGAAAGAACTCTAAACGTGATAAATCATACACCAAGGGAAGGCAGCCATTTCTTGTGCGCACAGCTCCATAATTGCAACCTAGGAGGTGTGGAGCAGATAGAAATATGGGAAAAGATGTACAAAGACGTTCAGTGTATTTTTATAATAGTAAAACACTGAAACAAAAATGTCTCATTACACGGGGAGGATAATTATTAAATAAGTCATAGTACATCCATTAAAAATGCTTACAAATAATATTTAACTATATGGAAAAATGCTTATGGGATACAAAGTTAACAGAAAAAGGATACAGAATTATATCTAAGGTATGATCCCACCTAGCATGTGTCTGTATATTTTATCAACATTTATAAAAATGCAGACACCTAGCACAGACATGCAGCAATGGTTCTCCCTTGGTGGTGGTAATATTCTTTACACTTTTCTAATTTTTCCACATTTTTTACAGTGAGGAAGTACTGCTTTTCCCAGTCTTCATTTTTCAACAGATGTTTCCAAATGGTAAAAATAAAATACAGAAAGGATAAACAATGAGAAATAAGTCCCTCCCACCACTCCCTCATTCTTCTGAGGGGATCCCCATTACCAGTTTCTTACATATGCCTCCAGAGATGTTCTCTGCGAGGTATTACTTTTACAGTGAAAACAAGCTATAACTAAAATAAGGTCTCTTGGTATGGGATGAGAACTTAGGAGGCGTCTGGTCCACATCTGTGACTGGGGCTTCATAAATACGTGACGACTGCTTCCTCACCCCGCACACACACACCACACACACAGGAAACCTTGCCAGAAACTTGGGGGCTGTTCAGTGAGTTCTGGCAGCAGGGCCGCTAAAACAGAAGCTGGAGATGGGTAAGCTTGTCCCTCCTGGTTTTGGTTTTCTTTTCACTCTCTTTCTAGTTTTCCCTGGGGGACTGTGAGTTTCATCCGTTGGGACTCAAGAAGCAGGAAGGTGCTCAGCGATCGCTGTGCCAGCCGTCCTCAACTCTGATGGCCAGTGCTTCCCTGCTTTTACTTTATAACCATCCAATGACAAGTGTATGCAGCGGTGAAGATGTTGGGTAAGACATGCTCGTGGGCACAAGTGGCCCCATAAAGAGTGGGAAACAGCAGAACTGGACCTGAGAGAAAACCACTGGCCCCTCGGTGGCTGCTGATGTCAAGGGGTAGGATCTGAGGGCTGGTCCCAACCTGGGGAACACGAAAGAGGCAAGGGTTTCAGGCTAGTATATCTGACACTGCTTCCTTGTATATCTGACACTGCTCTTTCTTTTAAAAAAAAAGAAAAAAAATTATTTTGTTTTCAAGTACAAATATAATACTTGTTCATTAAAAAAAATTAAACAATACAAAAAGTGTATATATTAAAAAAAAATCCCTGCACCATTCCCTTCTCCCTGCAATGTTAGAAACAGGTTTGGTGTAAACCCCTCTAGTTCCATTACTGTACATATACGAACATAGAGTTTGGGACTTTTTTTTTTTTTTTTTTTTGCGGTACGCGCGGGCCTCTCACTGTTGTGGCCTCTCCCGTTGCGGAGCACAGGCTCTGGATGCGCAGGCTCAGCGGCCATGGCTCACGGGCCCAGCCGCTCCGCGGCATGTGGGATCTTCCCGGACCGGGGCACGAACCCGTGTCCCCTGCATCGGCAGGCGGACTCTCAACCACTGCGCCACCAGGGAAGCCCTGGGACCATTTTTAAAATAAACATAGGATTATACATACATAATATTCTATACGGTGCTTCTTTCACTTAACAATGAATTATGAATACTGTTCCATTTCAGTGTATGTAGATCTATCTCATTCTTTTTAATGGTTCCATAAGATTTTATGGTACAGATGTACTATCATTTTCTCACTTTTTCTTCTATGGGTGGATTTTCAAATTGTTTCCATTTTTTATTCTTGTAAGTAATATTGCAAAACAACACCTTTATTCACTTCTTTGTGCGCTTTTCTTTCTTTTTTTTTTTCAGCCGTGCCGCACAGCTTGCGGCTTGTGGGATCTTAGTTCCCTGACCAGGGACTGAACCCATGCCCTCGGCAGTGAAAATGCAGAGTCCTAAACACTGGACCACCAGGGAATTCCCTCTTTGTGCACTCTTACAAGTAACTCTAGGTGGTAAATTGCTGGGATCAGAATTCCTGGGTAACCCTTTTCTTAGTGGGTTAGTGGCCCTTTCTTCTCTCCTGTTTCTATGTGTCAGGGAAGTAGGCAGCATCCATCACTTAAGCACAGGTGGTTACCAAACACTACACTAGTTATTTGCTAGAAAAACTATCCTTGCCCTCAAGGTGCTTATCTAGTCGGTGCAAATGGGTGGATGGATAAATAGATGATCAAGGAATCTCAAAATGACCTTGAGATCAGAAGGGCCCTGGACGTCATTTATTCCAACATAGCACTCAATGATCCTGAGGGATGGCCATCCAGCTACTTAACAGGATGGTCTTGCCATCAAAAGATCTGAGTTTGGGGGCTTCCCTGGTGGCGCAGTGGTTGAGAGTCCGCCTGCCGATGCAGGGGACGCGGGTTCGTGCCCCGGTCCGGGAGGATCCCACATGCCGCGGAGCGGCTAGGCCCGTGAGCCATGGCCGCTGAGCCTGTGCGTCCGGAGCCTGTGCTCCGCAACGGGAGAGGCCACAACAGTGAGAGGCCCACGTACAGCAAAAAAAGAAAAAAAAAGATCTGAGTTTGAATCTGGTGTATAACCATGGGCAGATAACTTAATCTGAGACTCAGGTATCTCATCTGTTAAATAAGGATCCTCAAACGTACATAACAGGATTTTACAGGACAATTAAACACAAGAAACAATGTTTAAATGCCCAGCAGGGTGCCTGGCACACAGGGGATGCTCTAGAAACATTAGCAGAACCTCCAGTGAGAGGGAAGCTGTTACAAGATGAGCAGTCCTTTCCGGGACTGGAAGTGCCAGTTGTTTGACAGTCCTCGCCTGTGCAGAGTTGAAACCACCAGCCAGCAGCCCTAGCGTTAGAAGGAAAGTCTGGAACGGGCACAGTCAAAGGAGGAGGGGAGCATCCCAAGAGCAGGGAGGCAGGAGCGGCCAGCAGGAAAAGGACCACCCATGACAGGGGTGTTGTTTGTTTGTTTGGGTTTTTTTTGGCTTCGCCTTGCATGTGGGATCTTAGTTCCCTGACCAGGGCTTGAACCTGTGTCCCCTGCAGTGGAAGCACAGAGCCCTAACCACTGGACTTCCAGGGAATTCCTGAGGGGGTTGTTCTTTGAAGAGCATTCTGCACACGCCATCCAGCCTCTCTCTCCTGGCAGTGCCTCAGCTCTGAATGGACTCAAGAGTGACCCACCAGTGCACAATTAACAAGGACCCAGAACTCCTCGGCACCTAGAGCCGAAATCAGTTGTCCTGTGGACATCTTTGGGTGTTTTCAACAACCTGCTGCTATATGTATACACAGAATTACATGCCGGTTGTCAATAATAATAAAAATAATAATGACGGCTATTATTGTTTGCTATGTATTAGGTACATTAGGCAATGCTTGCTATGTATTACATGTGTATTACTTCTTGAATCCTCACAATAACTCTAGTATCATTCCCCTTAGATGGAGGAATAAATTGAGGCTCAGTAGGTCAAGTAATTTTCCCATGGTCACACTGCAAGGAAGTGGCAGAAAAGCAGGATTTGCATGTGGGACTCTTTTATGTCAAAGTCCATACTCTTAACCATGACAGTGAATCCACTTTCAAACGATTCAAGCTTTAAAAATTGGGACCCAAATGCAGAAGCTGCCACAAGCCAAAGGTTTGTTAATGAGAAACCCAGGGACTGACCCAGGAGGAAGCATCTCAGTTAGGAAGCATAAACACAGCCAGCCTCTGTTTTGGAAAAAGCAACTTTAAAATGGCAATGGGGATCAGAGACTCCAAGCATGTGGCAGGCCTGTGTTCCTTAGCCCACCCATGCCCAGCACAGCTGGACCCATCCCAGGGACCAACAGTATGAAAACGTTCAAATTCACCATTCATTTTATATATAAAGCCTGGCTCCAGGCTTCTTGAGCCTATTTTACTGTTTTTTGTTTTTGTTTTTAATAGCAAAGCCTCAAGCATCAGTTACTAAATTCATAAACACGGTTATTACTTTGTCTCCAGGCCCTGATATAGGGTATTGTATACACTTTAAAAGTAAAGTATTACAACGACATTTTCAATTCAACTTTCAAATCCTTTGCATGAGGAGAGCCAACAGTATATAGAAAAGATGCCACTGGGGCATCACTGATCCACAGAGGCAGTTACGCAGGAGAATGGGGGGCGGGGTAGTATTGAGAAAAACCTCAACCACTTCATTTTCTACAATACACAGCAAGGAATTTTTAATGTATGTTATATACAAAAGTTTCACAGGATCACTGAAATCTGTAGGTTGGGGTATTTTGTGTAACTGAATATTCTGATTAAGTGGGGGCTGCAGCATGTACCGCTCAATAACGATCAGTTTCCAAAGATTATAGTGCAGTTAACACTGCCCTCAACACTAAAATCGTGCCAAACACAACCAGCTTTCTTTGATGAGTCAAAATGTACTTCTGGATCTTGCCAAGTCTTGAGGTCATCATTGCAAGCAAGGTCTGCTTGTGAAAAACTTTTCCTTATTTAACTTTTCGGATTGGATTCTGAGCAAGGAGCAGTTCCCTGGGCTATAGTCAATCCTGCTGCAACACAACCACTTCCCTCCTCTGTTGGTTGGTAACTCTGCTTTTCACAGGTGGGACTGGCTTCAAGCAGGGTCTACCTGTTTTCGGAGATGGAGAAAGACGGGCTCAGCCTCTTTGGAAGGGAAGAGGCTTCAAGTTCATTGTAGTTATTAGTGACAGGTCCTGAAATTGAGGAACTAGTTTGAGGAACTTCAGAATAAACAAGAAACCCAAACAACTTGGCTTTCCACAGAAGGCTTCCAACATATAGGGGTAAATGGAAGGAAGTACACAGTCCAGCTCTGCCCTTTAGCAGTGGCACCCTGATCATGGCCTCGTTTCAGATGCTGCCCTACACATCCTTTGACAGACTGGCCTGAGTGAGCAGCTTGAGGACATGTCCCTTTCAACACAGGGTCACATTCTTGTCCTCCCCCAGGAAGGGAGGAAAAGGTTTGGGACCTGTGGTATGACAGGGAATGTTCGCAGATGATCTCTGGAAGGCAGACTCTTTATTTATATTTTTATTATTATTTTTAAAAAGTTTTATTTTTGGCTGCGCTGGGTCTTCATTGCTGTGTGCGGGCTTTCTCTAGTCGTGGTGAGCGGGGGCTACTCTTTGTTGCGGTGGGCGGGCTTCTCATTGCAGTGGCTTCTCTTGTTGCGGAGCACGGGCTCTAGGCGTGCGGGCTTCAGTAGTTGTGGCACGTGGGCTCAGTAGTTGTGGCACGTGGGCTCAGTAGTTGTGGCTCGTGGGCTCTAGAGCGCAGGCTCAGTAGTTGTGGTGCATGGGCTTAGTTGCTCCGCGGCATGTGGGATCTTCCCGGACTAGGGCTCGAACCCGTGTCTCCTGCATTGGCAGGAGGATTCTTAACCACTGTGCCACCAGGGAAGTACCTCCATTTCTAATCTTAATTGGCAATAGCATCCTCATTTGAGGCTGGCAAAGTTCCCTTCCTCCCAAGCCTCCCACCTATCCCTAGTATTGACCAGGACTAATTCCGTTCTGATAAAAGGAAATGTCGCAGTCAGCAGAAGGTGGGTGGTGGATCTCAGATACAACAGCTCTTTGCACTTATGGGGGCCACCATCTAGATGTAACATCAAGCTTTGCCCACAAGAAAGAGCCTCTTCACTGAGAGGAGCTGGACGGATCCCGAGGGAATGATGCCCAACTATTCTGGGTCTTCTGGCTACCTGCACACCACAGGTAACACAACAGGAGAAAGATGCAGAGGAGCTTCTTGGTGCCCAGTGGGTTTGTAGCCTCACAATCAATCATTCATAGCTACTAAAGACCCACTTTGGGTACGATACTGCCTGGTGAGGTAGGACAGTGACCTACAGGTGTAGGCAACCTTTGAGACTTCCGGATAACCCTGCCCAGAATTGTATTTTCTTATCAACCTTCACCTCCTTTTGGTTACACGAACCTCATGGTACAAGAGAGTGTCAAATAGATTTCCGTTTACTTTTTCTTAGACTCAGAGCAGCTGCCGCTTTGGCTCCACCCTCCCCAGGTTTGGCAAAGCTTGAAGAAAGGCCGGGAGTGATGGGATTGGGTGTGGATATATAGAAGCTAGTTAAAAAATACAATTCCTACTCCAGGAGTAGTTCTTTTGTTCAAGGAGCAGCACAGCACAATGCAAAGAGCCTGGACTTTAGTTCAGATTCTGCAATTAACTAGCAGTGTGGCCTTGGGCAACTCAGCTTCTTGGGGTCACCATTTTCTCGTTTGTAAAACAGAGCACACAAACGGTTATGACCATTTCCAGGCTATAACTCAAAGAGCTCTTTCTTGACAGAGTGGTTCAGGCCTAAGGTCACTTAGCCATGCCCACCCAAAGTGACTGCTGGCTAGTCCAGATGGATGAGGTGTGGGTAGGGGGGCCTGGAGGGGAGCCTGCAACAGGTAAAGGAAACAAGGTAATACTAGCTCTTCCCTGTGGCTTCAGTGAAGTCAAGCCCACCTGGTGGGGTGATCTGGACATTGCTTAGAGAGGTCCTTGACCCTCAGCAGTCAAGTTCAACACCAACTGCACTGGTCTAGAACACAGAGTCCGAACAAACTCTTTGCCTTGAAGGATATCTGGTCACGGCTTTAGTGGTAAGAGGGTCAGAAGGCACAGCACCCAGAAACCAGGTGGAAGAGATGGCTCAGGAGTTCCCTCTGCCGCTTCTTTCTTTTCTTTTCTTTTCTTTTTTTTTTTGCGGTACGCGGGCCTCTCACTGTTGTGGCCTCACCCGTTGCGGAGCACAGGCTCCGGACGCGCAGGCTCAGCGGCCATGGCTCAAGGGCCCAGCCGCTCCGCGGCATGTGGGATCTTCCCGGACCGGGGCACGAACCCGTGTCCCCTGCATCGGCAGGCGGACTCTCAACCACTGCGCCACCAGGGAAGCCCTCTTTCTTTTCTTTTTAAATAAATATATTTATTTTGTTTTTGGCTGTGTTGGGTCTTCATTGCTGCACGTAGGCTTTTCTCTAGTTGTGGTGAGTGGGGGCTACTCTTCATTGTGGTGCGCGGGGCTTCTCATTGCAGTGGCTTCTCTTGTTGCGGAGCACGGGCTTTAGGCGTGTGGGCTTCAGTAGTTGTGGCACATGGGCTCAGTAGTTGTGGCTCGCAGACTCTAGAGCACAGGCTCAGTAGTTGTGGCACACGGGCTTAGTTGCTCCGTGGCATGTGGGATCTTCCCAGACCAGGGCTCGAACCCGTGTTCCCTGCATTGGCAGGTGGATTCTAAACCGCTGTGCCACCAGGGAAGCCCTGTGCCTTCTTTCTGAGTCCAAACACTGGCTCCAGAAGTATGGCAGGCTCAGAATTCCAAAGTCTCCTGAAAGCCAGGGTTGAATCTAGCCTTCCTAATCACTGGAACTCTTCAGAGCCTCCAACTCAGGTGGCGAAAAGGATAGCAGGTAGAAAAGGGTTCCCCAAAAGGCCTTTTACACCAAAGTATGGTATGTATCTCTCTGCTTTTTGCCAAGGGGTTTCCCAGCTCCCTAGAGCCAAAGCTCCCCTCCTGCTTCTTTGTTGACTCTCACTGCAAGTGGGCTATTTTCCACCCTCAAGGTGGCTGGACTCAAGAGTGCAGTGACACTGCTGATCTGGGCTCTGTGCCGGGTCCACATGAGCCTCCTGCCGGGGGATCCATCTCTCTGTCAGTCCACAAGCCCTGGGAGCCTTCGGTTTGCTTCCTTACCCCTGCCTCCAAAGCCCTAGGACCGAAATGAACATGATCTTTGGCAGAGGGCTTCTCAACAAGGTCTGTTCAAGACTTCCTCTGCGACTGAGCTGGGGAATAAATCGCCTGTCACCTACACCCCTGCAAGGGTGACTCACCTTCCAGAGAAAGTGCTCTGCTCACCTAAGCAAAGCTGCCTGGAAAATGACTAAGGCGCCTATCAAATGCACCCTGTGGGGCCGACCGGTTACCGAGCTGGGCCCAGACACACTCTGCCTCTCACCTCCAGCCTGAAGTGAAGTGTGGAGCTGCCACTCCAGATCTGCTGGTTTCATTTTCATCTGAACTGAGCTCCACACGAGGCTTGACATCCGGTAATCTATTTTTTCTAAAAACTAAGTTCACTTTAGAAATGACTCTTTGGCCACGAAGGCAGCTTCCCCAAGAGAAAACAAAATGTTATTTAAAGGCAACGTCAGTCTGGTGGGAGCCTGTATTTTTGTTTTGTATTAAGAAGGGGAAAAAAAAGAATTTAAAATATAATGTGAAACTGGTTTTTTTCTTGGGTGATTTAAAGGGAAATCTGCAAGTCCCTGACTGCGGATCCAGGGCCCCCAGACTGGCAATAAGTCGACAAAGCGTAGTGAGCTGAGGCTGCCACATGGTGGTGGGAACCTTGCCCCACAGAACCCAGGTTTCCCTCCTGGTCTCCCAAACAGAGAAGAATGAGTCCTTGCTGACTTATATTCTACACAGTGTTTTCCTTTTGTTCCCCTCCAGAGTTAAGGCTAGGACTTCGCTGCACGGGGACACAGGACGGCCCTAGAGAGGCTCAGCTCTGCCTCTTGCTCAGAGTCCTGGGAGGGCTGAGGGTGGCCAAGGGTTAGGTTCGCCAACTCTGACCAGGCAGAGCCAGAGCTTTTTTAAACTCGTTTGGAGGGTGGTAAGGGCAGGAAAACCTGACAGCTTAACCCTCTAGACAGAAGAAATGTCCCCCAGGAGGTCCTGCTGAGAAAATGACTGCCCTTATCAGGCAGTGTGACCCGTCCTGACGTCATCTTACAGAAAACAGGTCTCGTCAAAGTGTTAATCGGCAACTACTAGTACTGCGATTACTACTACAACCACCATCAGCAGTTATAGCCATTGTGTCCTATGACTTATTCTGTGCCAGGCACCAAGCTCAGCACTTTACATACATTCTCTCCTTTTCTACTGAAAACAACACCACGAAGTATTTACAGACGAGGCACCCAATGCTTAGAGAAGAGAAGTGATTTGCCTGAGGTCACACAGGCAGACAGTGGCAGACCTGGACCTGACCCAACAGCCTAAACCCCCAAGTTGGATACGAAGATGCCGTGGACTTGCTCTACCGCTCCTGGCAAATCACTTGACCACTCTGCTTTAATTTCTGCATCTGTAAAATGGGGATAAGCAGACTCGCCCAGAGGATGCTCTATTCATCTTTTAGACTTTTGTTAATAATAATTATTATGGACAATCAATATCAACTAATAATTAATTGTTAACACTTATTCATTAATACTTGTTAACATAAATAGATAAATAAAGCAGCTACCCTGGTTTAGTTATATTCAAAACTGACCTGTTTTGGAAAAAAAAAAAAAAGAAAACAACTTACCCTTTCATGAGTAAGTTAGTAGAAGAGGCAGTGAACTAGATATCAAGAAACGTGGGTTTAGCTTCTAGGCATGACACTGATTTCCTGAGTAATCTCATCCCCTTTATTTCCTTACTAGGCCTCACATTCCTGATCTTTGTCTCTGCCTCTCTTTACGGGAGTATTGTGAGAAAATATAGAAAATAGCCACTAAGTACCATTACTCTGGATGCCATACAATTTCAAGGGATTTATGTCAGGAGGATAAGAGATTAAAGGGTATAAAATAGCAAGGGAAAGGGGATCTTAGTTTTTTTTTTTAATTCAAGTGTAGTTGATTTACGATGTGTTAATTTCTGGTGTATAGAAAAGCGATTCAGTTATACATATATATATTCTTTTTCATATTCTTTTCCATTATGGTTTATCACAGGATATTGAATATAGTTCCCTGTGCTATACAATGGGACCTTGTTGTTTATCCATTCTATATGTAATAGCTTGCATCTGCTCACCCCAAACTCCCAATCCGATCCCGCCCCCCCACCTTGGCAACCACAGGAAGGGGATCTTTTAAACTACTGATAGAGTACAAAGAAGGGTGCACAGGCTTCTGAGAAAAAGTGACTTTTCTCTGCATTGTCACTCAGGCAGTAAGACAAGGCCAGAACTGAAGACCTCAAATGCAACATACTTCAGTGTCTCGCTCAGCTCAACTGAAGTGTTCTACCGCACGATCTGCCCTATGTTTGGCCTTCCATTTCTAATCTACTGCTTTCAACATTTCAGTCAGCATCACCAAGCAAATGCAAAGCCTTCACACGTGCATCACTCTAAACGCTCACCTAGTCCTTGAAGGTGCTCAACCCCCGTTCCTTTCCCTGCTGAAGGATCGCAGGCATGCGGCGGCCAGAGAGGCTGGCTTATCCTTAAAGCTCCCTAAATCCACTGACAGGGAACTGTCCCCCTTCCCGCCAATTTCACGCTGGTGCCATCAAAAGTGCCCATAAGGCTCAGATGTTTCCAGTTTAACTGAAATACTAAAACGGGGCAAACAGGAAGCATCAGACACAACTGCGGTAGTGACTTATTAATCATGAAAGCAGAATTTTAGTTGCATTTTAACCTTTTGCCAGGAAAAAAAAAAAAACACCTCTGAGATGATGGAAGCCATTGGTACCAAAGATGCTGCCTATGTGTGTATCAAGCTGACTTACACTTTTGATTTAGGACTGAATTTGGTTTTAAGATTTCTTAATTACTCTCCCAGAAAAAAACATGTATCAGGTCAACCAACATGAATCTCTCAGCTCTTCATCAAGGCAGGCAGGCCTGTTAGGAAAGCTCATGTGCTGCCCATAGAGACAGGAAAAAAATAGGAAATTAAAAGTGACTTTGCAGGCCAAAGTGATAGGACACTCTTAAGAGGGTGCCAACAATGAGGAAAACAGCCCTGGATCGGGCTTTACCTCTTTCACGTATCTACAGGTCTCTCACCAGACCCTGGTCCGGGTGAACTGTTACCACGCACCAAACAAAATCACAACAGCTGCCTGGAGTTGGACAACCAATCAGGGCAGGCCTGCTTCTCAACATTAAGTGATATACAAACACTCCAAGCAGATCACAATGGAGTCAGTGTTCAACAGGAGAACCAAAATGAGGAACCAAACCCCCGTCTGTTGAGGCGAAATGGCCAACCAGACATTTTTGTTTAATAGATGAAGGCTCATTTGGCAGGGTCTCTGTGGTGCCGCTCCCACAAACTCTAACTGACAATACCAGGGGCGAAAAACCCCCTTCAGAGCTAACTGCTCCTTATACTCTGAAAACAGTCAGAAGGCGACCTAAAGCTTGGCGGCTTACCGCTGTCTGATTTCACAAAAGTGCTGGAACATATACCTGGGTATATATTTCTAAAATTAAAGTCAGAGACTAGTACTTTTACTTTGAGGCCTTCTGAGAAGTTCACCACACCCTTCAAAATAAACGAGGATGTCCTCAAGGTGTCTCAAAATCTCACATGTCTGGCATTGCTGCACCAAAGGAACTGACTTTGACATCACTTAAACAACAGCAAGAGTAAATCCAAACACTTTGTAAGACAAGCACCTGTTCTCTCATGTTAAAAGCATAAATACCCCAGCGAACACTTCTCCCTCTGTCCTGCATCTTAAGTCCCATAATGTGGTCCTGGTCCAGGGCAAGGAGCCTGGGAAAGACCCCAGTGGCTCAGGTTCAAGTCTTCACCCTGAGTCCTAGCTATGAGGCATTAGGCAATATCTATTTACACCCCCGCCCCCAATAAACACACACCTGCCTCAGGTGCCTCACCTCTAAAGCAGGACAATACTATCTTATCACACAGACATCTGAAGGAAAAAGGAGGTTACAGGTATGAAGATACTAAGTAAAAAACACATCACTAATGTTAAGATACTATCTCCCTCTCATCTTCCAGAAAGACCATGTTTCTAGTCAAGGGGTTTTCAACATTTTTCCTGGAATAAACTTCAGACTTCTATTTTGTATTAGGCCCCACCTCTCATCATTTAGCTTCATCTGCTTTTCAAGTTCTTAATCAAGGGACAGGTACTCACTGTCCCCCAGTTAAAAAATAATAATTTTACCATTTACAGCACTGATTTGTCTCTTTTCTCCATTCATCCCCTAGTCCACCCTTAGGACTGAGAGCAATATTTTAACTTCAATTAGGAAAAATCGGCTTTTTCTGAAGTTACCCAGCACCGAGGAGGTTCCCGGGCAGGTGGGGCTCTCTGTGCCTCACAAGTGGCCTCCTTCTGCCTGGTGCCCGGTGGCTGCAGGATGCCAGGGCCACGATGGGCTTCCAAGATGGGATATTTTATCTGAGCCGACAGATAAAGTCCTGAGTGGAGTGGACAGAAGAACTACAGAGGGGTCAGGGAGAGAAAGAGGATATGCTGCGAGTAGCCTGCACTGCCCCGCTGGGTGGCAAGGGCAGGTTCTGCCTCTTCTCCCAGGCTCGGGGTGTGACCCCAGAACTTCCCAGGAAAGGCCTGAGGTTTTCACTGCCCGGACAGGTGGTAGGGCTCACGGACCCGGCGCACCTGGGCGTTAGGCACCTTCCGCCCGGTGCCGAGGTGAGCCCTCATCCTGGGGGGCATCCAGGGAACAGAGCAGGAGGGGCAGGCCCGGCGGTGGGGCAGCTTGGCGCGGAGGAACAAGGATGTTGGAGAAGGGGAAGCAAGGCGTCCCTGCGCGCGCTTCGGCCGAGCGTGTGGCCTGCGGGTGTGCTGGTTGAGCACGGCGTGAGACCGTGGCCCCGGCAGCGTGCGTGAGGGAGCGCCGGCGGCCGGCCGCCAGGGCCGAGGGCCCGCGCGCGAGTGGGTCCCCCGGCCGCGTCGCTGACCCCCACCATTCCGGGGCGGCGGGCCAGGCCGCAGCCCGGCCCCGGGTTGAGAAGCGACCCATCCCCTCTGCCCCTCGCCCCGGGACTCGCTCAGGTCACCTACCGGCCAAGCGCCGATCTCCCCCACCAGCGAGTGTCACGCTCCGCTCGTCCACGATCTCCCGCCGCCGGTCGCCGACCGCTGCTCTCAGGGCCCACGGTCGCCCCGCCCCGCCCCGCCTCGGACCCCGCCCCCTCACCGCCTTCCCGGCCATCCCCGGGGCCACGCCTCCGCCGGCGGCAGCAAATTTGCCTCGCTTCGCGCCTCCTTGCTTTGGCCTCACCTAGACCCTTGGCCCCGCCCACTCCTCCAATCTAACCAATGAGACAGCGCGTCCCAGCCAGTTCTGTCCTACTGCCCCAAGCAACGATTGGTTAACGAGGCCTCGTTTCCAGGAATGGGCACTATTTCCGGACAGTGTTTATAGAGAAGAGATTGCTGGGCTGACGGATCGACAGAAGGCGGAGGCGGTAGGGGTGTTGGTGTAACTACACATGCGCGCTCGGCTTCTGGCAGTCTTCAGGGTTGCTTTCTTCTGGAGGTTACGGGAAGGAAGGGTGAGCGTGCGCATGCGTGGGCCCCCCTCCCCAACCTAGGACCTGGTTACCTAGGAGACGGCGAGGCGTGCTCTCTCTCCAGGCTTTGGTTGTGTTTCCTCTTTGCTCCGGGCCGTAGCGGCTGAGGCAGGTGTGTTGGTTGTGGAGGGAGCGGGGCGGGGCAGGGGTGTGTATTTAGAAACACTTATATTGAGCACTGGTTGTGAGCCTGGTGCTGTAGAGGCTCTGAGGATAAGATAGGTTCTAGTGCCTGCCCTCGAGGAGGTTGGGGGGCTAAAGGCCTACGCAGGTCAGACCTGTGTGTTGAAACCCAGGTCTGGTGAGAGCGTGCGGCTGGCGTGGTGCAATCCCTTTCCACAGCCAGAGAAGCAACGTGGTGTGAGCGCTGCGTGAAGCATCTCCTCGCTGGGTTTACAGGTTATGGAGCCAGAAAGAAGATTAGAGCTTTACTTATTTAAAAAAAGGACTTGGAGTCTGGATATGCACCAAGGTGTCAACAATGCTTTTCTCTGAATGGTGGGTGGGGGTGGGCGTTGGGGAAGGGGTAGGGGAGGTGCTTAAGGGAGGTATGGATATTTTTTCTTTTCTAACTTTTGCTTTTCCATATTTTCCAGCGTTACCACAGTGAGCTTGTATTTTATTTATAATAAAGAAAATATTTCCACGCTTAAAAAAAGTTTGCAAAATAAAAGATATGCCCCTACCTGGGCACCCCACCCCAATAAGTGGTCTACAACAGGCAGGTGTGGTAAGTGGCTCTAATGGTACGGGTAAGCAGGCCCCATTCAAGGCTGTCTGGGGAAGTAAGGATCACCCAATCTCTGGAAGTGTTGGAGCAAAGACCTGCTCAGGACCACTTTGCAGACAGTGGTTCATAGCTTGAAGTCTGTTTCTGGAGATCTGCATCCAACAGACATCTTGGTTGTCAGGGGATACGGAAGACCATTTAGGCAGAAAACTTAACCATCTAGAGGCCTCACCCACTCACTCAGGCTATAGATAAGTTTTGTTTGGCTGGCCCAATGTTTTTTTTCAATTGAATTTGAATGCCTTCGAGCAGAGCCTGCAGTTCCTCACAGCCCCAGCCCCCGTTGTCTTACACCCAACCACTTAACCTATGTCATTTGCCTGGCCACTAAAGTGTTTGCGGTCATGGTCCAGATAGAGCCCATACTTTGGAGCTGGACAGTCTCTGTTGCATAAACTGGCTCTGCTACTGACTGACGTGGGAAATGATGGGCAAGAAAGAAGCTGGGGGCCCTTAAAGCTGCTTCCAACCACAGGGTTTTCATTTCTGTGACTCAGGGAGAGGTAGAGCTTGGCCAGATGGTGGGTTACAGGTCAGTATCAGCAAGCCTGGATGCAGGGCTTGCCTCTTCCACCACCTGTTTGCCTCTGGGCACACCGCTTCTCAGGAAAGATGTGGGCACAGGGCCAGAGTCTGCAGACATTCCCTGGCCTGCCTTTGCCTTCTCCCTCTTTCACCATTCCTTCTTTACGACACCCAGTGCCCATGTACTTTACCCAGCTTCCCTCGACACTTCTCTCGGTCCCCGCGACGACCCACCCACCCTATCAATATTATCTGTCTTTAAATCTATCCACTAACACTAATGTGTATTACTGGGAGAGAGTGAACCTGTTGACCCAAAGTTGCAACTCCCAAGAAGGAATTTCACATCAGGTTGCAGGAGAGGAACAAACCTCTACAGACTAGTGAGGACAAGATTTGGGACTCCTGGTTTCAGCTACTTTCCCCAGGCCTTTCCAAGCCCAACTGTGTGTGAGGTGAGGTAAGAAACAACATGATACTCACTGCAAGTGAGCACTGAGCACTTCTGAGCCTTGAAATGCTGGCATCTTCTGGAAGGAGAGCTTCAGGGTAAAATTAGTTCCTTCCAGCCCAGCTAGTTGAGTCACGACAACCTGGGAAGGCTTCTAGCCCTGAGTCAGTTGTGCAGCCTCAGCTCTGCTTTAAATAAAATAAGTTGGTATTTATGGGATGACTCACACCTGGAGCAGTGAGCTGGGTTCTCAGCACTCAAGGATTTCTGCATCCCACTCCCATGGTTGAAGTCCGGCAATGGAAGGGCAAGACTATGCTCTTCCACAAAGAATAGTAGCTTCTGTTTTTTGAGAGCTTATAAAAAATAAACCAGATGTTTCTAAGTGCTTTGTATGCATAATAACCTCGCTAAATATTCACTCCTGTCTAGGGTTTCCCAACCTGGCACCACTGACATTTTGGATTGGATAGTTCTTTGTTGTGGGGAGGCTATCATATATATTATACGATGTTTAAGAGCATTCCTGCCCTCTGCCCACTTGATGCCAGTAACACCACCCTCCTACACCCAGTTGTGACAAGAAAAAAAATGTCTTCAGACATTGACAGGTGTCCCAAAGGGAGCAAAAGTGCCCCCAGTTGAGAACCTTTGCAGTCTAACCTCACAGAATAATAACTATTATTATCATCCCCACTTCACAGATGAGGAAACTGAGGCTCAGAGAAAAGTGACTTGCCCAAGGTCACTTCACTGTAATAGAAGATCTGGGATTTAAACCAGGTGTGACCCAGAGCCCCTGCTCTCCTGCATGCAGGACTCTGCAAAGAGACTGTGGGCTTCAAGGAGCAAATTGCCTAATCACTTCTGTAGAAGAGTGATGAAGAGTGAGTGAATTCTGTGCATCAGTGAGAGAATGCCATTCTTGGATCATTTCTCCTTTTCTGTTTGCTTTGGAAGAAAGGCAATTATATTCTGGTTTTTATTGCCTTGGTCAGCGCAGTTCATGGTGTCCAGCAATGTCTAGTGGGAAAGTAGCTAGTGAATCATCTCTGTGTCCGTGGGTCTTAGGCCCCACTTTCCTGGGAGATCCTGAAGTTATGCTTGAAAAGAACTCGGATGTGAGGCTGAGATCAGAGACGACTGGGGGGTGGGAATGGATGTTCCTGAAGGAGAAGCAGCTTTCTTTCTCCATCAGGGACCTGGCCGAGGCTGCAGCTGTAGTGCTGTTGCTGCCCTCCCGGGCTTGGACCTGCCCCGTTGCTGCCACCCAGTCCAAAGGTATTGGTGGGACTAGGGAGGCAGGAGAGGGAATGGGTTCAGGCAGTGGTGTGCTGGGGCTCTCTTCCTATCCTGCCGCCAGGAACTCATGTTGCTTGAAATCAGACATGTTGGGAGTATTTACACCATAGAAATTAGCAAACAATATAAACCAGGCCTACCTACCCGCCAGCTGGTTGTTCAGCATTTACCAGCGCACCATTGCATGCAGGTTCTGGATCCTGATTGACTCTCACTAATTCTGCTTAACAGGAGGAGATGGAAGGGGGCATGGCGAGCCACAGAGCTATGGGACAAGAGGAGGAGCCCCGGTGACGTGGCTGAGGAGAGACGTGTTCATCTCCACAAAGGACGGAGCTGCCTGGGTGGGGGTCTCTGGAACACTGGGCAAAATTGACCTTACCAAGAGGTCATCTCCTGGGCGTACCTGAGACCCCTCCTGACCTTGGAGCCCTCTTAGGCTTCTTAGGGAGCCCTGGGTTAAGGCTTGACTCAAATTCTTCTCACTTCCTGATGGGTTATCCCCTGCTAGCTCACCTCCCTGCCTCCAGTCTCCTCTCAACGTCATTCTCAACCCTTCTGGTGGATTTCATCCTCCTAAGAGACCACTTAGGTCATGTGTTCTAGCCCCAGTGTCTCCACATCTCTTGCCTTTCAATTCCTCACCTTTACCTTTTTTCTTCTCAACCTCCAAATGTTATCGAGTCTCCCCAGCCAAAAAACAGACCGGTAAAGAAAAAAAAACCCTTCCCCTGTCTCGACTTTCCCCTCTCAACTCCCAAACTTCTTGGTACTCCTGGTGTCTGCTTCATCTCCCACTTGTGTGTAACCCCGGCGGTCTGTTTTTTGCCCACTATCCCTTCTCTCCATGGATACCCCACTAACCGCCTCTGAGTCAGATGACCTTGTCTTAGCTCCCATATGCAGCCAGCTACAGATGTGATGCTCCGGGCACCTACTGTGTCAGGCCCTGGGGAGGGAGTGCGGGACCTCCAGACCAGTCCCTGCCCTGCCCTTAGGGAACACCCTTCCCAAGGGTGGACAGACCTTGAAAGGTGACTACAGATGAGGACCGAAATCATTCCAGGTGATGAGGATGTTGAGAGGATGGACAGAGTGTACTGTATCATGCAGGGCCCAACCAGGGAAACAGAACTCATTCCGAGTTTTTAAACATGGAATTTCACACAAGGAATTGGTTACACAGAGGTTGGAAGAGCTGAGAAACCCAGGAGGAGATGGCAAGGTAACCAGGAATCCACTATTAGTCCTGGGTTGGGGGGAAAACAGTGTAATCAGTGGCGGGGGGGCCAGGGTCACTTGGAAGAAGTTGGAACCACAGAGAAGATACAATCCACTTCCATAGATACCACTCAGGACTGAGCGGGATGAAGATTCTCCTCTCCTTCCACGTTCCACCCTCTGGTCTCCTGCCAGAGCCTCTCATTGGTCCGGAGCCTGCAGGGGTCAGTCACCTGCAGTGCAGAGCAGAGAAGGTGAGGACCAGATGGGAGGGCAACAGCCCAGGACCACCACCAGGATGGGATGGGAGAGGATGAGGGGGCGACTGACTTAGTGGAGGGGGCTCAGAGAAGGCTTCCCTGAGGAGCTAAGCTGAGACCTGCAAGGTGAAGGGGAATTGGAGGAGAAAGCGTTCCGAGCAATAACTGACATTTGAAAAAGGCTAATCTTTTTAGAGCCTGAGGTTCCCAGCAAAATTGAGCAGAAGGTGCAGAGATTTGCTACCTACCCCCTGCCCCCGCACACGCACAGCCTCCCCACTATCAGCATCACACACCAGAGTGGTACTTTTGTTACAGTCGATGAACCTACACTGACACGTTGTAATCACCCAAAGTCCACAGTTTATATTAGGGTTCACTTTTGCTGTTGTATGGTCTATAATACAGTCTGTGGGTTTGGACAAGTGTATGATGACATGTATTCATTATTATAATACCATACAGAGTATTTTCACTGCCCTAAAAATCCTCTGTGCTCTGCATGTTCATTCCTCCCTCCTCCCACCCCACCACCCCAAACCCTGGCAGCCACTGATATTTTTACTATCTCCATAGTAATAAATAAATAAATTGTGATACATCCAACCAATGAAATACTATTCAGCGCTAAAACGGAATGAGCTATCCGACATGAAATGACTTAAATGCATATTACTTAAAAGACTTCTATGCGTATTACTAAGGGAAAGAGGACAATATGAAAAGATTCCATACTGTATGATTCCAACTATATGCCATTCTGGAAAAGGCAAAAGTATGGAGACAGTAAGAAGGTCAGTGGTATTTTTTTTGCCCATTCTCTTCCTGAGGCTTCATGGATACTGTACTTTCTGTCTCTGTTTCTTTCTCCAGTTCTTTCTTTTTGTTTTTTCGGCCGTGCTGCGCGGCTTGTGGGATCTTAGTTCCCTGGCATTTCCTCTTTCTCCCATTCTTAAAGACTGAGGCACATCCCAAGTTTCAGTCCCAAGCCCCCCACTTCTCTGCACTTTCTCCTTTGGAGTTCTCATCCATTCCTAACTTCACTTAATCATTCCACAAACATTAATTGAGCACCTGGTGTGTGCCAGACACTTGAGTTGGCCCCTGGTGACAGTGAGAGATGAATGAGTCATGAGGCCCGCCCTCCAAGAGGAGATGGACAATGTTGCAATACAATGTGGACGGTAGTAGGAAGTCCTGGGTGAGGTAAGAACACATAGAAGAGATCAAAGAAGGCTTCCTGGAGGAGGTGACCCTTGAGCCGATTGCTGCCAGGTACGCTAGCAGTGAGCCAGGTGAATGAGGCGGGAAGAACATTCAGGTGGAAGGAATAACATGTGCACAGGCAGACAAGGGGCCTGTCAAGGCACATTGTGGACTTGGGTGTGGAATGCAAGGGATGCGGGGGGGAGAGAGAGCCTCAGGCTGGCCCCGCAGGCTTTGATCTGGATTGCAGAGGGCCTTATATACTTAGTAGGCTGGGCTGGGGAAAAGACAACATTTCTAGAACACAATTTGATTTAAAAATTTTTTTTCTTTTTTCATCTTTATTGGAGTATAATTGCTTTACAATGATGTGTTAGTTTCTGCTGTACAACAAAGTGAATCAGCTATGTGTATACATATATCCCCATATCTCCTCCCTCTTGAGCCTCCCTCCCACCCTCCCTATCCCACCCCTCTAGGTGGTCACAGAGCACCGAGCTGATCTCCCTGTGCTATGCGGCAGCTTCCCACGAGCCATCCATTTTACACTTGGTAGTGTAAATGTGTTGTTGCTACTCTCTCACTTCGTCCCAGCTTCCCTCCCCCCCCCGCCCCCACCCCCCCACCCCGTGTCCTCAAGTCCGTAGAGCACATTTTTAGAGACGCTTCTCTGTCTGCAGTGTGAAAGGGCCGGGGTGGTGGTGGAGCACGTTACAAACTAGGAGGCTAGTCGGGGGGCTTTGTAGTAAACCAGGTGAGAGACGGTGGGGGCTGGACTCGGGCAGTGCAAGGGGATGGGGAGCCAGGACAGTCTAGCAGAATATGGAGAGATTCAGAATTGAGAAAAGAAGTCAGCTGGTAGGGTGTGGACCAAGGGTGGGAGCGGTGAGTCTGGGCTGATACTGCTGAGGTCAGGACCCATAGGAGGAGACAGGTTCTGGGAAGAAGAGGAGTATCGGCTTTGGACATATTGTAGCTGAGGTACATCTGGTCCCATCAATTGTCCTTCTTGACTGTTCACTTCCAAATTAACACCTTCAGCTCTGACCTCGATCCTGAGCTCCAGACCGGAATTTCCAGGGGCCCGTAGAGCATTTCCACCTTCTAGCCAGTCGCCTGTCATCTCTACCTCTACGTAGTCCCCCAAACCTGTGCCTCGCCCATCTCCTTCTGTTAGTGACGTCACCACCGTCCCCGGGAGTGTCATCGCCTTCTCTCGCCGACTCACCCCGAGCCACACAGATTCTGCCTGCATAACGCCCTTTGAGTCTGTGGCCTCTCTTTGGCTCCTCTTTCTGCCAGTGCCCCTGTGATGTCCCACCGTTTCCTCTTGCTTCTGTCATTTCCATTCCGATCCTTCCTACTGTCTGTCTGACACTCCCTTGCTCAAAATTTTCAGTGCCTGCCCATTGCCTACTGGTAAAGTACATGCTTGTTCTCTGGCTCTCAAGGTCCTCACAGTCCAGCCCCCACTTACCTTTTTGGCTCTTAATTTTCACAACTTCCTGGCAGACACCCTTACCATCGCCCCAAACCATGCCATGTCTTGTGCGTCCAGACCACAGGCCGTCCTGCAGACTGCAATGCGTCTTCTCCTGCCTCTGCCTGTCAAATCACACCCATCCCTCAAGGCCCCGATGAAATGCTTCCTCTCCACACACCATATTTCCCAGGTGATTGTCTGCCTCATCTCTCTTAACAGACAGCACCTTAAGGGCAGCTTTTCATCACCGTATGAGGAGTTGGTATTCACTAAATGTGTGTTGAACTGAATTGGCTCAAAAAACATTCCTCAGATCAGGAACCTGTTGTGGTTCCTCATATTGTCCACCACTTCAAACCTGTTCCTAGTGGCTTCCCAGGCTCCGTCTTAGGTATCTAACCTTATTCCCCCACGGTTCCCCCAAATATGTCCCTTGTTCAATTTCAACTCTATGCTAGAAGTGTGAAAGATAGAAAAATGAATAAAATACACCTTCCCTGCCTTCCCTTCCCATATCTACCAGGGTGGATAAACTATGCCTACTAATAACTACTATCAGTTTAAAATAATATCTTTCACTCCTGAGTTATCCTGCCTCTCCTTCTTTAAGATTGAAATTCTAATTTTGTTCGTATTGGTGACCTGCTCCTTTTTAAATGCTTCCTGGACTCCCTTGAAGCTAGGATGGCCATGTGACAAAATTCTGGCCAGTGAGAAGTACGTGGAAGTCTCTGGGTGGGGCTTCTGGGAAAACTTCCTAAAGGGGACCAACCCAGCTGGCACACACCCTTTGTCTTTTGTCCTTTGTCTTATTATCCTTCTTTAGTCTAGAATGTAGACCCACTGCCAGGAGGTATAGCAGCCAGTATTTGAGCATAAGCATGGAAACTTCATCCTCTGATGGCAGAGCAGAAAGCTAGATGGGCTTTGAGTCCCTGACGGTTCCTTCAGTAGTTGCGGCACGTGGACTCAGTAGCTGCGGCTAGAGGGCTTTAGAGCGCAGGCTCAGTAGTTGTGGCTCGTGGGCTTAGTTGCTCCTCGCCATGTGGGATTTTCCTGGACCAGGGCTTGAACCCGTGTCCCCTGCATTGGCAGGCAGATTCTTAACCACTGTGCCACTGGGGAAGTCCTCCAGTTCATTTTTCAAACCTCCAGTCCTCCAGGTTTGTCTATTCCTTGAATAGTGGATGTGTGCACTTTGTACAAATTTCAAAAGAGTGTGCTTCTCCCACCTCTGGCCCCAGGTTTCCCTCTTTTGAAGCAACCATTCAAAAATATAGTTTCTTGTGTATTTTTCCAGACGTGTTTCGTGCATCTACAAACACATAAATTCAGGTAGCCTCTTTTTTAAAAAGTAACGCAAGTGGACTTCCCTGGTGGTGCAGTGGTTAAGAATCTGCCTGCCAATGCAGGGGACGTGGGTTTGAGCCCTTGTCCGGGAAGATCCAGCTAAGACGCAGCTAAGCCCGTGCATCACAACTACTGAGCCTGTGCTTTAGAGCCCGCGAGCCACAACCAATGAGCCTGCGTGCCAGAACTACTGAAGCCCACGTGCCTAGAGCCCGTGCTCCGCAACAAGAGAAGCCACCGCAATGAGAAGCCTGCCCGCCGCAACAAAGAGTGGCCCCCGCTCGCTGCAACTAGAGAAAACCCGTGCGCATCAACAAAGACCCAACACAGCCAAAAATAAATAAATTTATATATGTATAAAAAAAAGTAACGGAAGCATGCTATACACAACAGCTCTGTACTTTATTTCACTTTACATATCAGTGAGTTCCACATCGTACATGCTTCATTCTACCCCATTGTATGTCTGGTATGTAATTTACCTGGTCCCCTATTGATGGAGTTACCTGTTTCCAACCCATTTCCTACTATAAGAATTGTTGCAGTAAATATCTTTGTACCTATTTCATTTTGCATATTAATTCATCCATGCATTCCACAAATGTTATTGAGCACTTGCTATGCACCAGGCCAGCTCTAGGCACGGTGTGTGCGTGTGTGCGTATGTGTGTGTGTGTGTGTGTGTGTGCAGAGTAGTGAGCACAACAGGCCCAGTCCTTGCATCATGGAGCTGACAATCTATAGTGGAGAAAGCTACAGGATAGATTCCTAGAAGTGGGTCACACTTGCTTTCAATCCTTCTAATGATGTCAGGAAGAATCTCACTTGGGTAAGAAAGTCTCACTAGTGCCAAAATGTCTTTAATATTATCTTTCTCTAATACTTGCTAATCTCTTCAAGACAGAGTGTTGGTCTCCGATTAGAGTCTTTGGCCAGAGCCTAGCTAGAGCTTCATAACAATGTTTGGTTTTTATTGGATATAGCTTTACATAGATTTTCCATCTGCAATCAAAATATGAAGGTTCCTTCCAAAATAATTTAAGTTAAAAAACAAGGTGAGTCAATTTAGAGAAGAATGCTGAGTAAATAATAACATAGGTGGGAATTCAGAGGTGGAAAAAACCCGCAAAACCCGCGAAGGTGTTATTCAAATGACTGAGGTGGGGAAATCACTGATGGAAACGAAGCAAGGAGAAAAGGTGAGGCTCTTTCTACTGTATTTGGTGTTTATTTTTGTATCCTCACTCATCTTTGGTGTTGAAATGGACTTGCATCCGTATTTCTTCATAGGCAGCTTATTTGTTTATCATTTACTATTTGCTTGGTAATTCTTATGCTTAAATTGCACTGAGCTTCTGGTCATGAAAGGGTTTTTTGGTTTTGTTTTGTTTTGTTTTTTGGTTGAACTGTTCCAATTTGCATTCTCTCACAAAATCTCTTCCACTTGGGTTCCCCAGATGCCCTAGCCTCTATTGCCGCCCCTGGAGATATTTGGAAACGCCTCTGCCAGGGGCGTTCATGCAGCACCCTTAGTCAGATTTTCTTAATCTGGTTGAGGCTTGCTCAATAATGCTCTTCAAATATAAGATGATGAAACAACCAAACCCAAGTAGGCCTTTGAGGAGATCTCAAAGCCAGAACCTTCTGGACAATCCCCACAGCTTGTTAGCTAAAGACACAATTAGCTGGGTTGTTGCCAATGTAAACAAGAGTACCTTTCACAAATGGGCTCTTTATGCCCAGTAGGTGGTAGAAAGCCTCTGGCAGAGGTTGCTGGCTATGGTCAGAGGGTGGATGGTGCCTCAAGGCCCTGGAGCAGAGAAACTTTCTGGTGGGAGCTAAGAGGGGCCGCCGTCGAATGGAGGGGTGAGGTTGCAGGTGAGAGCAAGGAGCATCTGGGGACTTGGAAAATGAAAAACAAAAAATAAGGCCCTCCATTAATGACTAAATCCTTGAACTTTGAAATGTGGTGGAGATTAATTATTGAAAATTACTGAGGAACTACCTCATACTAGGCATTGATTTAAGTATTTTGTGAGTACTTAACTCAGTGGTTCTCAAACTTTTTTGGCTGCCTCAAAAATTCTTGAAAACCCCCAAAGAGCTTTTATTTCTGTGGATTATATCTGGTGGTGTGATGCTTAATAACTGGTTCTCTGGGAGAAAAATTCTGATGTGTAACATTTGCCAGTTCCCATGGTGTAAATACTTCCACTGTGACCCATTTTAAGATTCCTCCTGACATAACTGAATGTGAAATGGGGAGAGATGTGCACAATCAACTCTCCCAAGCCAGGGCAAGCTGACTCCAGCACCCTGCTGGGATGTTTATCAATATCTAAGGTATTAGAAATTAAAATTGAGAACAAGTTAAACTATGCATCCATTAGAAATACTAATCACAAACCCATTGCATGTCAGTATAAATAACATTTTTTGCAAAAATAACTGTTATTTTCCAAAATAAAAAATATTTAGTGAAGAGGGTGACATTTTTTTAAAAAATATTTTTACAATTCCCTGTAACATCTAGTTCAATCAAAGACAGTTTGATTCACACATCTTCTGCATTCAATCTGTTGTGATGTCATACATCATATGGTCTCTGGAAAACACTGGAGAGCAATGAAGGTAAATAATATTTTACTATTACTATGAAAATAGTTTTGACCTTTTGGACCCCCAGACAAAATCCTGAGGACATCCAAGGGTCCCTGGACCACACTTTAAAAGCATGTACTGAATCAGGGACATAGTGATTAAACTGGTGGTTGCCAAGGGGGAGGGGGGTGGGAGAGTGTTGGAGTGGGAGTTTGGGGTTAGCAGATGCAAACTGGTATATGTAGAATGGATAAACAACAAGGTCAGGCTTCCCTGGTGGAGCAGTGGTTAAGAATCTGCCTGCCATTGCAGGGGACACGAGTTCAAGCCCCGGTCCGGAAAGATCCCACATGCCACGGAACAACTAAGCCCATGTGCCACAGCTACTGAAGCTCGTGCGCCTAGAGCCCGTGCTCCGCAACAAGAGAAGCCACCGCAATGAGAAGCCCGCGCACTGCAATGAAGAGTAGCCCCTGCTCGCTGCAACTGGAGAAAGCCCACGTGCAGCAGCAAAGACCCAACGCAGCCAAAAATAAAATAAATTAATTAAAAAACAACAACAAGGTCCTACTGTATAGCACAGGGAACTATATTCAATATCCTGTGATAAGGCATAATGGAAAAGAATATGAAAAAGAATATATATATATTATATATAATATATATATAATATATATATAATATATATAACCGAGTCACCTGCAGTACAGCAATAATTAACACCACATTGTAATTCAACTATACTTCAATAAAAAATAAATTAAAAAAAAACAAGAAATGGGCTTCCCTGGTGGCACAGTTGTTGAGAGCCTGCCTGCCGATGTAGGGGACACGGGTTCGTGCCCTGGTCCGGGAAGATCCCACATGCCGCAGAGCGGCTGGGCCCGTGAGCCATGGCCGCTGAGCCTGCGTGTCCAGAGCCTGTGCTCCGCAGTGGGAGAGGCCACAACAGTGAGAGGTCCGCATACCACAAAAAAAAACCCTCAAAAAACAAGAATTGCTGTACTAATACGTTTACTTTTTCCAAACAGCCCAATGAGGCAGGTTTCTTATTATCCCGATTTAACAAATGGGGAAACTGAGGCACAGAGAAGTTGAGTAACTTACCCAAGGACACTTCGCTAGAAAGTGGCAGAGTTAGGATTCAAAGTCAGTTTATAGAGATGAGATTCAGTTGGTGACTGTCACTAGATGTGTGATCTTGGAGACAATTAGTCTGAGTCTGAGGCATTGTCATTTGATTAACCCGTTGTCATGAGGGAGGAGACGACTTCCTCCCACACACAGGTCTCACTGAGGGGTCCCTCATCTGTGCTTCTTTAGCTTTCTCACTTTTTTCTGCCCACATAGCACTTTACCCCACACTATTGTGGAATCATTTAATTGTCCCTTTGGACTGTACACTCCATGAGGGCAGACACTGCATCTACCTTGATTACAATGGTTTTATCAGGGTCTGGACCAGGTGCTTGAAAATCCTTGCTGAAGAAAGAAATGAATAAATAAATGCATAGACATTTTATGTGAAGGCAGGATGAGTCCCTCCTACCCAGAATTCCCCTCTGTGGCCCCAAAGAGGGAGGAGTGAGGATAGGGGAGGGGAAGGGGGTTCTAATGCACTTATATACACTTATCCAAAACTGTTGCATCACCAGAATCACAGGATGAATCACAGGCTAGAAACGTCTCTTCCTAAAAACTCCAAAGCAATTCAGATCATCCTCTGTTTTGCCTGGAGTTACCTCTACTCAATCTTCCCATCACTTGGCTCTCAGACATTCCATTTAGCAGTCCTTCCAGCTAGTCTTCATCCTTCTGGAAAAATTCTGCATCTCCCCCTGTTCTGCTTGGTGGGATGGGGAGCTCTCTGCCTTTTCCTTTCACATCGCAGCCTTTGTATGTTATCAGCAACCCCCGTACCCTTTTCTGTTCCACCTTTTTATTTCATCACCTGTGGAAAGGGTCAGGCATTCAAGTGTGAAGGTGTTATTGTTCCAGTGCTCCATACCTCTTGGTACCTAATTAGTGGCTGCATTTCTGGAGGCTGGGGACCCTGGGGAGATGCAGCCTGGCAGGTGGGAACCAGCTAGATGGAGGCCGCCTCCTTAGGCTGGAGCCTCTCAGCTTCCTCTTTCGCTATCTATATACGGTCCTTTCCAGCAGTGTGACCTTCTAGGATTCTCAGAAGCCTCTGAAGAGAAGTGTAATTGTGGGGGAAGGAGGGAGGCGGCACGGAGACCATCAACCAGGATTCTGCCTGGAAGGTCATGGGGCTGAGCTCCGGCACCAGAGACCTTTAAGAAAAGCAACAAGGAACTGAGAAAACAGCCAGGAGTCTGCTCAGCCTGGAGTTTCTGGAATTCTGCTTTGTGTGTGTTTCCCTCAGCTGCCAACGCTCCTCTGACTAACAAGAGATGAGAATGGGAAGCGAGAGGGCGGGTGGAGAGATAGCTTGGCCTGGCGGCTCTCCTGGGCACTGCCCGCTCTGCAGACCGGCTCCAGGTTTCCTCCAGGAGCTGACCTGGGTCTCCCAAGAACCTCACCCATGAGGGTGGGTGGCTGCCTGCTGTGTAAGGTGTGGGGCAAGTCTACAAGTCAGGTTCTCTTCCCACCCAGGATCTAGCTCTCTGCCCACCTGGTCTGGAGCAGGCCACCAATCTGAGGCCACTGTCTCTAGAAGGCCAGCTTTACAACATGACCTCTACCCAGGAAGCGAGATATGACCCCAGGGCCATTTTTAGGATTCGGTACTTGTCATCTTGGAAGGCACCTAACCTGGCCTGGGCCGCAGGACTGATGGATTTCAGGAGGAGGCGGGAGGGGGAGGGAGTGGAGCAGCAGTGGTGTCGGGGTCGGGGTCGGGGGCAGTTCTTAGGGATATGGGTACAACTGGGATCAGAGCCATTCCTGGGGTTGCAGACAAACCCAAGGATCCTTTTTCCTCCCTCCGCCCAACATTAGTGCAAGTGAAATCTTGCTAAAATAAAAATCAAGGGTAGCCTTGGTGTACTATCGCCTTCTCATACTATATCACAAGAGCCCTTCCCACATCTGTCTCTTCCTCTGACCTGTGAGCTCCTGGAAGACAGAGGGCTGGTTGTATTCACCTCTATATCCCAGTGTCCTGCCCTGGGCCTGGCACACAGGGAGGGCTCCGCAGGTCCTCCATGAATGAATGAACAAATGAATGAAGCCATAAACAAGAAGAACTATAGTCAGGGATGGGATGTTGTTGGGAGGAGGCAATAAAGCCAGGAGGAGCTACAAGCAAAGGCAGACTGGGGAGGATGGTTGTAGACGCCTGTGTCTTTCTGCTACTTGGCATTTTAGGGGCTCAGAGCAGCCTCCTCCTCCTCCTTCCCCCCTGCCCTCCAGCTCACCTGGGCTCTAAACTCTCAGATAAGGTGCTTAATCCATCCATTCAACCAATATTTATTCAGCACTGCTGTGACAAGCACTGGGTTCTGCATGATTGGGAATGAGACCTCCACGTTGCCTGCTTCAGGGGGCTCCCAGTCTAGTGTCACTAAATGAGTCATTGCAATGAGCTGTGCCAAGTGCTGTGACCTGGTAGGTCTCATGGAGCTAGGGTGACCGTGCCGTTTAGTATTCTAACTAGGACACTATTGAGAGTAAAAGTGATTGTTGCAGGTTAAGTTCCCCAGGAAGCAGATTTTAAGATGACGACGGGAGGTGGGAGTGGGATTTGCATGCAGAAAGATTATTAGGAGTGCTTTTGGGGTCAATACATGTGGAAAGGAAGAGACAGAAGCCAGACGGGGCAGAGGGAGAAGTTGAGATGTGACACAGTCTGAGTGAAGGTCTCAGCTAAGCCCACAGGGAGCCCAGAGCTAAGATGGCCCTTCAGTAGCATCTCCAGCTGGGGCCGGGGGCGGGGGGCCTGGCTTGTATAACATCCTGTATAACAATGAGCAGTCCCTGGATACTTGTGGCCTCTGGAAGGAGGTGTGACCTCGGGGAGGCTGTTTGTTTTCGTTAGCCGAGGCAACGCCCAAAGAGGGCTGACAGCTGAAGGCAGCTTGGGTAGCCAGCCCAACAGCTGGGGATTTGGATGGTGCCTCACAGCATCTGCCGCAGGGGCATGATGACGACCATGTCCAGGCAATAGGTGTAACCCAGGAGCGCCTGCTGGATGTTTCAGCTGGAACCCTGTATCAGTGCGGGATGGCGTGAAGCTCCAGGCAACAGGAACAGCATCAGGGCTGGTTCAGTCTGCAACCTCTTCATTGCTAGCTCTCCTCCTTTCCTTCATCTGTTTCCTTTGCTTTAGGGGATCATTGGTGGCGTTTGCATGCACTATATCATTCACTTCACATGCATTGTATCACTTGACTTGCAGCGAGAAAGGTGTCATTTTTATTCTCACCCCCGCATCCAAATTATCAGGAAGTCCTTCGACTGTGACCTCCAGAACAGAGCTCCAGACTATTCCCTCTCTCCATCTCCACTTCTTTCCTAACTGCTGACAGTGTTCTGATTTTGAGCCAAAATGGCCAACAGTATGGAGCTGCTGAAAAGACAGGTAACAATGTGAACAACAAAAAAAATAAGACAACTGAAGGAGCCTCAAGTAGAGTATATGAACTAAACAAACTAGGAAAGCCACAAACACGATGCTTGATCTGGAAAGTCAGCACATTACCTGAAACTTGAGGCTATTCCCTCTCCAGAGTAAATTGAGAGGCAGGAGAGCACAATGGTTAGCGACACGGCCACTGAGGTCAGAGTGCCAGCTTCTTGATTTCTCTGTGCCTCAGTTACCTTGTCTGTAAGACAGAGGTGATGATAATAGAACTATGGGTAAGACATTTAAAACAGTGCTTGGGGCACACAGGAAGTGCTTCTCCAGGGTCAGCTACTGGTATACTGTGAGCTGCCATCTTGGTCCACGTTCTGCATGGCAGATGTGGCTGTTGGTACCCTTATTGGTCCCCACCTTCCTTCTGCTCCTGTTTCCAACACACCCTACCCCACTCCCACATGGAGTCATTTATCCATTCAACAAATATTTCTTGAGTGCCTACCCATGGTACTGGCCACTAAACTCTTGTTTTAGTCTTCTGCATCTCACAAATCCTTGAGCATCCAACAAGTCCTGCCTTGGGTTTGCTTTTGCTGGAGATGGGAGGCCCTGTCCCCTCCACTCCCATTTCTTGTACACACTCAGGGTCACCCAGATGTAAAGCCAGTCTCCATGTGACCCAACTACCTCTTGTCCTCCCTTCTAGACCTTCAGCTGCTGGCTGAGAGCATCACGAACGATCCCACGGATCCTTCCTCTTGGACCCCAGAGGGCTCAGTGGGAGGGAAGGCCCTTTGCAGCATGGAGCCCTGCTCTTTCATGTGACCGCATCCTACCTTGTCCTTGGCCTTGTGTACTCTTGGCCTGTGTTTTCTTTTCCTGGATGTCTCTCCTGATGTCAGGAAAGGCCCTGGAAGAGATGAGGGAGGGGTAAACCAGAGAGCAGTGGGCAGAGCAAGTGGAAGAAAGAAGTGAGGCCAAGCGAGGAAAGGAGGCTGAAACGGAAGGAGGGAGGGAGGATGCTGATGCAACATGTGACATGAATTTAACACATTGATGCCTTCCTTAATCCACATAATAGCCCTGTGAGGTCAGTACGATTATCATCCCCATTTTACAGGGGAGGAGGCAAAGATGGGTTATGAAACTTGCCCAAAGCCTTATTGCTTGTAAGTGGCAGTGCTGGAATTTGAACTCAGAGTCTGTCTCCACTCCCTGGAGGTGGGAGGGTGCAGAAGTCCCAACAGGGCACCCTGAGGAGGAGGGCGTGCACCTGGCATACAGCTGGCACTCGATGAATAGTGTTGAATGGATGGGGATTCAGGCGGGTTGAGGCTGAACTGACTATATAAATCCCTGGTGTCTGTCGGCACCGGCTAGTGAAGCGTCTTAGCTTCCCCACCCCGTAATTCCTCAGCCACCTTGATCAGGGCCCTGAAATCTACCAGCCAGAAGGAGACCTGGATTTACCAGTTCTCAGCTCCCACAGCCCACGCCGGCTGTGTGAGGAGTGGGGAGGCTGTGGTGTGGGCACGGCTTGACGTCGGTCATTTCCTGCCCCTGGGGCCAGAGTTGAGGCACTTAGGCTCACTTTCCTCCATCAGAAAGTAGGAATAGTTGGTCCGTCCTCATAGGGTCTTTGTGGAGCTGAAATTGCACAGGGACAGACCCCACAAGGGGCAGAGAGGCAATAAATAGACGCTGTTACACTGCAGCTCCTGGTCACTAGCCCTACTGTGAGGGTGGCCAATGGGGTCTTTACGGTTGACAAAGCCCTTTCTGCTCCCATCTCAGCCTGACTTGGATCCTCTTAGCAGGCGGGCAGGCACTGTAGAACCTCCCTGTCTGTTTCGCAGATGAACAAATTGAAGCCCAGGAAGTCAGAGAGGACGAGGAGGCCTCGCAGAGGTCTGTGGGGGGTCCGAGGGGGTGTCAGGAAGAGAGGGCCCCTCTGGGTCCTGGAGCCCAGTGTGCCTGCCTGCCGGCCCCTCCTCCCTCAGCTGCCGAGCCCATCAGCGTGGCCGGGATCTGCTGGCCCATAACTGGTCCCCGTGTCCCTTTCCAGCAGCAGCCTGACCTCGTCTACTTGAAGAAAAACAGGAAGCTGGGCTCTGCCAGGAATTGGAACACACCCTTCCTCAGCCCTGGGCTGGAGGACACTGTGATGGTGTTGGGGACAGGACGCGGGACAGCGTGTGGGGTTGGCACTCGGCAGCACGAGCCAGGGTGGCTTGGACCCCGCCGCCTCGCTGAGGGGCTGGGCTTAATAGGCTGGGCTTGCTCTGGCCTGGCCTTGCTGAGCGCCCCCAGGGACCAGGAGCATGCGGGAAGGTGGGGTGTCAGGAGGAGGAGCTCCTGACCTTCCTCTCCCAGGTGGGGACATAATTATGGGGCACCCGGGCCGCTTATGACTTTTGCCTTTGTGGGCCCCTTCCTTCATTAAAAATACTAAACAGTATATGATACAACTGCCTCGGTATAAAGACGAATAGAATCCAAGCTGGATTCATGATTATATGTTCATTATTTTATTCAACTTATCTTTTGATTTTAAAATAAATTAAAATGAAAACATTTGCACGGGCCCCTGAAAGTATTGTGGGCCCCGTGCCTAAAAGATAAGGCAGCTCCCTGGGGGAAGCTTCTTGTGCTTTCCTGTTCTGCAGAAGCTGTGCTCCCCACACATGGCCCCATGACACAGGGATTAGCACTCAGGCATTAGAGGGGAATGCCTGGCTCAGCCTAGAAATAGAACCTCGCTGAGCCTCAGTTTTCTCTTCTGTAGAATGGGGCCATGAGAACATCTGATCTTGTGAAAAGTGTCTGCCCAGGACCTGCTCGGAGGGGCCCCCCCTGCTGTTTTCACAGTGTCTGTGAATTTCAGAGCCCAGGGGGAGACCACAGCAGCTGCAAGGTGCCTGGCCTTGGGATTGGCGGACAGTCCCAGAGTTCCAACCTCTTTAACTTCTCCCTCCTTTCTTGTCTGTCCCTCTTTAACCTCTGCTTCAGAGTCAGACCCAAGGTAACAATGAATCTAATGAATCGTGTGGGTCCAGCTCACAAACCTTCACCCCATAACCCCATCAGTCTTCACAACAACCCCACGAAGAATGTCTTATGTGTTTATTCCTCCCATTTCCCCAGAGATGATACTGACCAACAGAGAGGTTAGGTACCTTGTCTAAGGTCACACAGCTGGCAGGGACAGAGCTGGGACAAGAGTTTAGATCTGTCAACCCTGACCTCAGTTGACTCTGTTAAACCTGACACCCCAAGGTGTTCACGGCAACCAGTGTGTGTATGTGTGTGTGTTGGTTCTTGTGACCAAGGAGGTGTCAAGGATTGGAGTGACTGTGGAAGGGCTCAGGACCTTGCTGGGATGTGTTGACAGGGGGTTCATAGATGTAACATGTCTCTTGCTGTCCCCCACGGGGTCCCTGAGGATCTGGACTTTTGTCTTTGCCCTGCTCAGGGCCTGGGCCGGGACCAGCTTCTTGCTGTGCTGCTGCAGACGCACCCCTCCCCCCTCCTTTCTGTGCTCCCGCTGCTCTTCACGCACTGTGTCCTTAGTAGCAACATAGTTAGGCACCTACTGGATACAGAACCCAGGGGAGAAAGTGGCTTAAGAGAACGGCCACTTTTTTTTTTTTTTTTTTTCGGTACGCGAGCCTCTCACTGTTGTGGCCTCTCCCGTTGCGGAGCACGGGCTCCAGACGCGCAGGCTCAGTGGCCATGGTTCACGGGCCCAGCCACTCCGCGGCACATGGGATCTTCCCACACCGGGGCACGAACCCGCGTCGCCTGCATCGGCAGGCGGACTCTCAACCACTGCGCCACCAGGGAAGCCCAAACGGCCACTATTTTATGTTAGAGCTCCAGAGTCATCTTTAATTTTTTAACTTTTTATTGGACAATAATTTCTTATCTTCAAATATACATAATTTCACAAATAGAAATATACTGAAAAGCTGGTATTCATGTTAGATTTCAGTAAAGAAGTCTTAGCCCCAGGATGAAGAAGAACTCCCAGTTCATAAATATTGTTTAAGTATAAAAACTGATCACTGTGTAGTGTAAAGCAAACTCTTTTTAAAGACCTTGAAAGAGAGACTGAATTTCCATCTGGTGGGGCTGGTTTGGATTAAGGCTTTTATTTCTGTGATGTTTCTAATTAAAGCCTCCCAGCTCTTCTAGCTGAATTAGGCCACGTTGGTCTCTCGTTATTTTGGTATTTCCTAAGAATCTGAGCTGGGGCCGGATGACAAATGTGCTCCTCAGCCCTTTACCCGTGGACTCCGTGGCTTGGTGGCCTGAGGTACCACTGTTCTTGCCCCTCCTTTGCCAGAGGAGGCAGAGGGTAGGGGTGGGGAGGACAGGTCACCCAGCCGATCGGTTTTGAAATGGAAGGGGAATCCATTTGCTGGGGGTGGTCTCTTAATGACCCAGATCTGATCCTGCCACTGTTCTACCTGAAACCCTGAGGGGCCCCTCTGGCTTGTACCCTGCCCCAGCCCAGCAGGACCGTGCCCCTGCCCGCTGGAACCAGCTGGTCCCTTCTCCACATCTCACTTCCTGTCCCTCCGGTTGACACAGGCCCATCATTACTCCCCGTTCCAGCCTCCCGGTGGCCTTCTTCACAGCCTTCAGCATCTGGAATGACCTGTTTATGGGCATAAGTGTTGGCGTGGAGTCTTTAAATTGAGGGCATCTGCCCCGCTGGCCCATAAACTCCCCGAGGGCCAGGACTTGTTCGGTGCCGCTCGCCACTCTACGCCCAGCGCTAGCTCGGTGCCCAGCCCTCAAGAGCCACACGGGACATATTTCTTGACGCCATTATTATGTCTAAGCATATAGTATTAATCCATAGAATAATGACTTCAACCACTATTTACGGGAAGATAAGCTTAGGAGTCACACAGACTTGGGCTCAGGTGCCGTCTCGGCCAGCCTCAGGTTCATCATCTTCAAAGTGTGGGTAATAATTGCATCCGGATCACCGGGCAACTGTGGGGAAAGTGAGGCAACGCCCATAAAGCACTTAGCAGAACGCCTGTTGGGGCAGAGCGCGCACTGAACAAATGCAAGCGGAGCAGGCTGCTATGATGGGGATTCTCTGGAGACAGGGGTGGGTGAGGGTGAGGGCCCAGGACACACTGACTTTGTCTACATCAATGGTGAACATCCACCACAGCTGTTCCACTCCGACGTTGGCTTCATCTGATTTAGAATGACGTTACTGCTGTGGTTCCCAAACTTGGCTGTATGTTGGAATCAAAGGGGAGTTAAAAAAAAAATCCTAATGCCTGAGCTCAGCTCCAGAGGATTCTGATGTAATTGATCTGGGGCGTGGCCTGGACATTGGGACTTTTGCTATGGCCCCAGGCGATTCTATCACGCAGCCAAGGGTGAGACCTGCTGCCATACCCCACGTGTGACTTCGGTGGCCTCCTACCTCTACAGTGCCTTCTTCCCACCTGCCTGAAGTTTGTATTTGACACAGCGCAAAGACTTTCATGGCACAATAAAAAGTAATGGCTTAAAATGCGGAGGACGAATTGAGGAGAGAAAATGGCTGAATTTCTTTCCTGCACATGCTCTCAGTCAGCTGTCAGATTCTTTTCTGCTTTCTTAGCAGGAAGGGGATTAGAGCAGAGCGGCTGGGCCCTGGGAGTTGGAAGGGAAAGGAGAGAGAGGGTCTGGTGTCTGGAGACCCATGTCTTAACCTCAGCTTTGCCACCATGTAAATATAGACAAGTCACCCCCTTTCCCCCAACCTGGGTCTCAGTAACTCCTCTCTGAGATGACATTCCTTTGAAAGCCATCATCCTAGAGCCAGGGCCAATTCCACAATCCCTAAGAACCAGCTTTCCAGCCATCCTAAACCCTGCTCATCCACACAGATTCCCTGGACTCTAGCTTGCCCTGCTTCCTGAAATTTTTATTTATTTATTATTATTATTTCTTATTTTATTTTATTTTTAAAATTTATTTACTTTTGCCTGCGTTGGGTCTTCGTTGCTGCACATGGGCTTTCTCTAGTTGCGTTGGGGGGGCTACTCTTCATCGCAGTGCACAGGCTTCTCATTGTGGTGGCTTCTCTTCTTGTGGAGCACGGGCTCTAGGCACGTGGGCTTCAGTAGTTGTGGCACATGGGCTCAGTAGTTGTGGCTCACAGGCTTAGTTGCTCTGCGGCATGTGGGATCTTCCTGGACCAGGGCTTGAACCCGTGTTCCCTGCATTCGCAGGAGGACTCCCAACCACTGCACCACCAGGGAAGTCTCCCTGAAGCTTATTTAACACAATAGAGTTACTATAAAGCTTAGTTCCCAGAAGACATCACTGTACCCTTGAGGTTATGAAGCAACCCATAGTAAACTTATGAGGTGTTGATAAGTAGAGGTCATGGGGAATCAGCTTTTTATGGCATAGAGGAGAATCTTCTAGAATCAGCTGGAGGCTTATTTACAGTTAGATGCTGCCTAAGAGAGTGAACCTGTTTCCTCTCTTGAGCAGGTCAATATGGAGCCACCGTAATAATTTTTACATAAGTTATTTAAAGGGAACCCTGTTCTTATTCCTTGTTGTCCAATTAATTGATGAGATTTTAGGCCTATAAAGCAGCTTTTTGTTTTTTAAAAAATTAATTAATTTTTACTTGCGTTGGGTCTTCGTTGCTACGCGTGGGCTTTTCTCTAGTTGCAGCTAGCGGGGGCAGCTGTTCGTTGCGGTGTAGGGGCTTCACATTGTGGGGGCTGCTGCGTGGGCTCTAGGTGTGCGGGCTTCAGTAGTTGTGGCACACGGGCTTCAGTAGTTGTGGCTCGCAGGCTCTAGAGCGCAGGCTCAGTAGTTGTGGCGCACGGCTTAGCTGCTCCGCGGCATGTGGGATCTTCCCAGACCAGGCCTCAAGCCCGTGTCTCCTGCATTGGCAGGCAGATTCTTAACCACTGCGCCACCAGAGAAGGCCCTAAAGCAGTTTTAATGAGGCAAAGAATGGGGAGGGTTGAGGCACGGAAATGCCCTGGAACCAGCCTGAAGGGTGGGCCCAGGAAGGTACCCCTGGGCAACCACTCTTGGCTTTCAGATTTTTTTCCAAGGTCAGGGCTGAGGGCCTCCTAGTCACAGAGCCCAATCAGGCCATGATGACTGCACAAATCACAAATATCTAGCGGCAGCCCAATCAGCCCAACTTTTATGAATGTTAGAGCTTTCACATTTGAGGTCAAGCGCTGTTGGACACAGAGAGGAAGGGTATTTGGGAAAGGACAGACTTTTCCCAGAAATGCTCTGGCACCCAGCACCCCCTCTTCCCAATTCAGATTTGGGAGCACATCCAAAGCAAGGCGCCATCATGCAGTCGGCTCAGATACTCTGGGGAAGCTTTCTAGAGGAAATCCATTCAGTCACTTCAAAATAGGAATTAGCTGAGTCTCCTTGTGTCCAGCACTGGGTTTGAGGCTCAAGTAGGAGCTGGGAGGTAAGAAAATGTGGCATTATTCCTGTGAGGGCGTGGAACCCCTCTGTGCTCCAGGCACTGTGGATTCAGACTGGGGGTTCAGAGGTGAGAAAGACCCGCCCCTACTCTGGAGAGGGTCCCAGTCCATGGGGGAGACAAACAACAGACCCGGCTCAACCATCCCGCTGCTCCAGGGCTTGACCCCGCCTGGACAGACCGTGGTTCTTGGTCCCCCACACAGTAATTATTAAGCTCCCTTTACACTATTATGCCCTCCTTTATCCCACTGGCTGCCTGATGGGCTATCTGGTTGACCCATCCTCCAAATAATAATTTATCTCCATAACTGAGTTCCTTGGCACTTCCTGAAATTTTGCTCTTGAGGCAAACGCCTAACTTATCCAACCCTAACTGAGGCCTGGACAGATGTCTGACACAGCCACACATATATAAGCAGCTGCAGGCCAAAGGGGTGAGTGCTTAGAACAAAGCCCCATGAAAGTTCAGAGGGACGTTTGAATGATTCTGGGGGCAGTGTTTCCCAGAGTATGCTCTGTGGAACATCAGTCCTCCACAAATAAAAGATTTTGTGGACAAATAAGTCTGGGAAACAGTGCTTAGTTTAGCTTCCCCTTTAGATATTCATGAGGGACATGAACACACTGAAGCCTCTGAGACTCCTATATGAAGAAACAATACTTTCTTAGGCCATCCTCTGAGGCTACTTAACTGGGTCAGCTTGGGCAAGTCTACCAATGTTTTTTAAAGTGAAATGAGAGAGACATCTCAGAATCTCTTGGGGAGCGCTTGTTAGAAATACAGGGTCGCCAGTCTCGCTGCAAAGTTTCTGAGTCAAGAGTGTATGGAGCCGGGACCCAGGACCCTGCTTTGAACGAGCTCCCAGTTGATCGTGATGCATGCTCAACCTGAGAACCCCAGATAAACCTTCCCAGGCCTTGGCTTTTTTCTCAGAATGTTGTAAAGATCAAGAGATAAGCTTGACCAAAACATGAGTGAAAAAGAAACCTAGACACTTCCAACTCATTCTATGAGGCTAGTATTGCCCTATTAACAAAACCAGGCAAAGACACCACAAGAAGAGAAAACTGCAGACCCATATATATCATGAATATACATGAAAAAATCCTCAACCAAGTACTAGCAAACCAAATCCAGCAATGTATCAAAAGGATTACACACCATGACCAAGTGGGATTTACCCCAGAAGTGCAAGGTTGGTTGAACATCCCCAAATCTATTTATACTATATCACATCAACAGAATTAAAGACCTAAACCATATGATTATCTCAAAGCATACAGAAAAAGCATTTGACAAAATCCAACACCTCTTTGTGATAAAAACACTCAAGCTAGGAATAGTAAAGAACTTCCTCAACTTGATAAAAGGCACCTACAAAAACCCCACAGTAGGTTTTTTAACGGTGAAAGACTGAATGGTTCCCCTCTAAGATTAGGAACAAAACAAGGATGATCACTCTTGCCTTTTCTATTCAATACTGTACTCAGCAAAGTGTAGAATGGTGGTTGCCAGGGGGCTGAGGGAGGGGAAAATAGGGAGCTGTTGTTCAATGAGCATAAAGTTTCAGTTATGCAAGATGACTAATTTCTAGAGATCTGCTGTACAACGTGGTGACTACAGTTAACAATACTGTATTGTGCACTTAAAATCTTTGTTAAGAAGGTAGATTTCTTTCATGTTCAGTGTCCTCACCACAAAAAACAAGACAAAACAAGGGGACAAGAGGGAACTTTTTGGAGATTTATTACCTTGACTGTAGTGATGGTTTCATGGGTGTATGGAATTCATCAAATGTGTCCAAATTGTATGCATTAAATATCTGCCGTTTTTTGTATATCAATTATACCTCAATAAAGCTGTTTAAAAAACCCCCAGAGAGGTACTTCCCTGGTGGCGCAGTGGTTAAGAATAGCCTGCCAATACAGGGGACAGGGGTTTGAGCCCTGGTCTGGGAGGATCCCACATGCCACAAAGCAACTAAACCCTAGAGTCACAACTACTGGGGCTGCGTGCTGCAACTACTGAAGCTCGTGCGCCTAGAGCCCGTGCTCCGCAACAAGAGAAGCCACCGCAATGAGAAGCCTGCACACTGCAATGAAGAGTAGACCCCGCTAGCCGCAACTAGAGAAAGCCCTCACGCAGCAACAAAGACCCAACGCAGCCAAAAATAAAATCCATCAATAAAATAAATAGATAAATTAACTATATTTGAAAAAAAAACACCCCATAGAATTGGAGGTTCTAGCCAGGGCAATTAGGGAAGAAAATGAAATAAAAGGCATCCATGTTGGAAAAGAAGGAGTAAAATATCTATATTCTCAGATACCGTGATCTTTTATATAGAAAATCCTAAGGAATCCACTAAATAACTATTAGAACTAATAAGCAAGTACAAAAAGATTTCAGAATACAAAAATCAGTTGTACTTCTATACACTTGTAACGAACAATGGGAAAATAAAGAAAATAATTCCATTTACAATAGCATAAAAAAGAATAAAATACTTAGGAATAAATTTAACAAAAGAAGTGAAACTTTATACTCCTGAAAACTACAAAACATTGCTGAAAGATGTTAAAGAAGATCTAGCTTCTTTAATAAATGAAAAGATATCCCACATTTGTGGATTAGAAGACTTAATACTGTTGAGATGATAAATTTACTTTTTAGATTCAATGCAGTTCTTATTGAAGTCTCAGCTGTCTTATTTCCAGAAATTGAGTCTAAAATTCATATGAATATTCAAGGGATTCCGAAGTCAAAACTATTTAGAAAAAGAACAATGTTGAAGAACTTGCCCTTCCGAATTTCAAAACTTACTACAAAGCTACATAATAAAGACAGTGTGGTACTGGCATAAAGATAGATATAGAGATCAATGGAATAGAATCGAGAGTCCAGAAATAAACCCTCACATTTATGGTCAATTGATTTCTGGCATGGATAAAGCAATTCAATGGGGAAAGAATTTCAATAAGTGGTGCTGGAACAAATGGATATCCACATATAAAAGAATGAAGTTGGATCCCTACCTCACACAATATATAAGAATGAATTAAAAATGGATCAAAGGCCTAAATGTAAGAGCTAACACTGTAAAACTCTTAGAACATAGTACAGGGTTAAATCTTCGTGACCCCAGCTTAGGCACTGGTTTCTTAAATATGGCACAAAAGCACGAGCAACAAAAGAAAAAAATAGATAAATTGGACTTCATCAAAATTAAAAACTTTTGTGCTTTAAAAAATACCATCAAGAAAGTGAAAGACAACCCATAGAATGGGAGAAAAAAATAGGCAAAGGATCTGAATAGACATTTCCCCCCAAAAGATATACAAATGGTCAGTAAACACATGAAAATCTGCTCACATCATAGTCTTAAGGGAAATAAATGCAAATCAAAGCCATAATGAGATGCTACTTCTCACCCATTAGGATACTAACAACAACAACAATAGATAATAACAACTATTGGTGAGGGTGTGGAGAAATACACTTCTGGTGGGAACATAGGTGGCACAGACACTTTGGAAAACAACTGAAAACTCATCTAACCCTAATGGAGGCCCCGACAGACCTCTGACTGGGGGCAGTACAAGCACAAGCAGCTGTAGGCCAGAGGGGTGAGTTCCTCAAAAGGTTAAACACAGGGTTACCATATGATCCAGCAATTCCACTTCTAGGTATGTACCCGAGAGAATTAAAAACATACATTCACACAAAAACTCGAATGAATGTTCATAGAAGTATTATTCATAATAACCCCAAAGTGGAAACAACCCAATGTCCGTCAACTAATGAATGAATAAATAAAATGTGGCATATCCATGCAATGGACTTTACAATGGAATATTATTCAGCAATAAAAAGGAATGAAGTCCTGATTGATGCTACAAGGTGGATGAACCTTGAAAACATTATGCTAAGGGAAGGGACCAGACACAAAATGTCACATGTTGTATGATCCCATTTACATGAAATTTCCAGAATAAACACATCTATAGAGACAGAAAATAGATTCGTTGTTGCTTAGGGTTGGGGTGGGGTGGAGGAATGGGGAACAACTGCTAAAGGGTATGGGGTTTCTTTTTGAGGTGATGAAGATGTCCTAAAATGGACTGTGGTGATGGTTGCACAAGTCTGTGAATATACTGAAATCCACTGAGTTGTACACTCTAAATGCGTGAAGAGGACGGTATGCGAATTATTTCTCAATAAAGCTGTTACAGAAAGAAAAGAAACCTAGAAGTGGAACTTCATCGCACCCTCTGACTGATAAAGTTCATCAGCTTAGACACAAACAGAACGAAACCAAGTATGAATCATTCATTACCTTCAGCCTCTCTCACTTCCTCAGTATGTTTTCCCTTGCCTCGCTCAACCCCTCCTTGACCACAAACTTGTGGACCTAGCAGAGGAAACCTGGTTGCAAACCCTAGGCTGGTGCTCCACGTGGTCCTCTGTTTTGATGCCTCTGCCTAATTTTCCAGATCTCATTTACCCCAGGAAGCATTTATTTAGAATCTATGTTCTGCAAAGCACTTTGAAGAAAAGAAATATTGCCTTCCATTTTTCGCAGAATCATAGGAGAGATAAGACCTATCATTTAGGATTCACTTTGTTGATACAAGATAAAAACCCAAAATACCAATGGCTTAAACAAGACAGAATTTATTTCACTCACGCTAAATAGAAGCCTGGAGGGACTTCCCTGGTGGCGCAGTGGTTAAGAATCCGCCTGCCAATGCAGGGGACATGGGTTCGAGCCCTGGTCCGGGAAGATCCCACATGCTGCAGAGAAACTAAGCCCATGAGCCACAGCTACTGAGGTTGCGTGCTGCAACTACTGAAGCCCGCGTGCCTACAGCCCGTGCTCCGCAACAAGAGAAGCCACCGCAATGAGAAGCCCGCGCACTGCAATGAAGAGTAGCCCCCGCTCGCCGCTACTAGAGAAAGCCCATGGGCAGCAATGAACCCCAACACAGCCAAAAAAAAAAGAAGCCTGGAGGTGGGTAGTCCAGGGTTGGTACCATCTTTCCTCAGCGTCACTGGGAACCCAGGCTCTTTTATGTTTTTCCGTTTTGTCCTGGCACATGATTTCCCATCCCAAGCTTCACTTCCTGGGCTGAGGTGGCTGCTGAAGCAGGTTGAGAATGAATGGGGACTGAGGCAGAAGGAGCAAAGAGATGAATGGCACAGTAGTTGGATGCGCATATGAGGTCAAGAGATGAATTTGAAAAGATGGGAGACAGTAGAGGCAAGTGAAATAATCTCATTCAGAAGGAGAATTTACAGGTGGCAGAGGGGGTAGAATAGCTCAGGAGTCCAGTTCTTGAGAAGGTGAGAAGAGACGGCATCTGGAGCCCATGTGGAGCGAATGGTCTCGGAGAGGAGCAGGGACCCTCTTCCACTTGTCACGAGGAGTAGGAGAACATGGTACGGATGGGGACATGGGAAGGTGAGGGTGCTCCTGAGGGATCGCTTCTATTTTCTAATTGAAGCTGTCTCCCCCTTGGCCCTCTTTATTTCTTTATTTTTTCCTTTCTTTTTACAAGCATTTATTGAGCACCTACTGCATGCCGTAGCACTGTTCTAGGTTACAGCAGTGATTAAACAGACACCACCACCTCATGGAGCATACATTCTCCTGGGTGGAGTCAACTAATAAAATGAATACGTAGGTTTTATTGATGTTAGAAGGTAGTAAATGCTACAGGGAAAACTAAAGCAGGAAAAGGAGACAGGATATTTTGGTGGGAAGAAAGGAAGGAAATAAGAAAGGAGGCTGTGGGGAAGAATGTTGGGGTGATTGGATCGGAGATGTTGGAGCACTGGTGCAGTGAGAGAGAGAGCTGGAGGGAAGGGGGATATTATCTGAGGGTGGGACAAAGTCTAGCATGTTCTAGGGCAATGGGTGGCTGAGATGGTGTGAAGGCAAATAGCTTTGGAGGTGCGGAGGTCAAGTAACTGAGAGGCCAGCGTCTTGAAAAGTCATCCCTGTGGACGGCGAGGTCACAAGAATATCGACGGGGTGTGGGAGTGACGTGTGGACCGTGCCTGGAGCGAAAGTTCCCAGTGAATTAGGAGGTTGGTCAGGAGGCAAGTGGACGCACTGGGGAGAGGCACAGAGGTTTAGCCAGTTGGTGCAGACTTCGAAGGATCTAGAGGGTTTTTTTTTTTTTTTTTGCGGTATGCGGGCCTCTCACTGTTGTGGCCTCTCCCGTTGCGGAGCACAGGCTCCGGACGCGCAGGCTCAGCGGCCATGGCTCACGGGCCCAGCCGCTCCGCGGCATGTGGAATCTTCCCGGACCGGGGCACGAACCCGTGTCCCCTGCATCGGCAGGCGGACTCTCAACCACTGCGCCACCAGGGAAGCCCGGAACTAGAGTTTTTAAGGGAGGAAGGAAGAGAAATGACTTTGAAGGAGCTGTGGAGAGTAAGACAAACACCTGCCCCACCCCCGGCTCTAAGGTACATGGAATATGAGAGAAAAAATAGCTTCCTCTTGAGCGGGAGGCAGTGTCTCAGGGGAGAGCTTGGTTTCCATTAGGGCCAGGAGGTAGGGGAAATTTCCAGAAAAGGTAGAGTGGGAGCTCCAGAGAGCCCAGGGGGAGATTTTGGAAAGGGGAGGAGAGGGATCCGGTAGCTTGGAATGAGCGTCTGAGTGATGACGGATCAACAATGACTTGCAGCGAGTGATGTGAACAAGGGTGTGGGGCCTGATGGGATAGTCTCAGTGGTCTCATAGAAGGAGAGAAATTAGCCCAGACTGTGTTGATGAAGATTTGTTTGTTTTGCCCTTTTTTCCAAAACGTTTTATTATGGAAAATTTCAAACATACAGAAAATTCAAAAAAGAATTGCATTTGAGCACTCACATACCTACCACTGAGGTTCTACAATTAAGATTTTGTTCTGCTTAATCACATGTCTATGCATCTCTCTTTCTTTCCCCATCCATCCATCCAGCCACCTACCCACCCATCCATTCACCTATACCTCCATTTAAAAAAATCTTTGAGGGAATTCCCTGGAGGTCCAGTGGTTAGTGCTTTCACTGCCAAAGGCCTGGGTTCAATCCCTGGTCAGGGAACTAAGATCCTGTAAGCCACACAGTGTGGCAAAACAAAAACAAAAACTAAAAACTAAAAAAACAAAAAACAAAAAGAATTTTTGAACCATTTCAAAGAAAATTGCAGACATTAACATATTTTACCCCTAAACACTTCAGGAGGTATATAATTAACTAAAGTTCAACATTTGTTCATCTTGTTCAGGTACAATTTACGTACAAGAAAGGCACGGATCTTAATTATACATTAGGTGAATTTTGACAGGTGCCTGTACCTATATAATTCAAACCTCCATCAAGATATAGTACATTACCATCACCTCAGGAAGTCCCCCATGCTCCTTCCTAGTCAGTCCCTTCCTCCCCCGACCCAGGCAGCCACTATTCCGATATTTTCACCATAGATTAGTTTTGCCTGTTCTAGGACTTCATAGAAATCAAATCATACTACATGTACTCTTCTGTGTCTAATTTTTTTCTCTTGGCATAATGGGTGATTCATTCATGATGTTGCATGTATCGGTAGTTAATTCCTTTTTATTGCTAAGTAATGTCCCATTGTATGATTATACCAGAAGAATTATTTATTCTTCTGTTGATAGTCACTGGAGCTGTTTCTAGTTTTTAGAGATTATGAATAAAGTGGCTATGAACATTCTTGTATGAGTCTTTTTGAGGACATATACTGTCCTTTCTCTTAGGTAAATAGCTAGAAGTGGAATTGCTAGAAGTGGAATCATAGGTAGCTTTTGTTTTAAGAAACTACCAGATCTTTATCCAAAGTGGTTGTACCGTTTTACACTCTTACCAACAATGTATGAGAGTTCTGATTGCTCCACATCTTTGCCAACATTTGATGTTGTCATTCTTTAATTTTAGTTGTTCTGGTAGGTGTATATTGGTGTCTTGTTGTGGGTTTTATTTTGTATTTTCCTGATGATTAATGACGTTAAGCAGTTTTTCATGTGCTTCTTGGCCATCCGTATATTTTCCTTTGTGAAGTTTTTATTTAAATCTTTTGTCTATTTAAAACATTGGGTTCTTCTTATTTATTATTATTGAGTTGTAGGGATTCCTTATATATTCTGCATACAAGTCCTTTGTCAGATATATATATATATATATATATATTTAAAATTTATTTATTTATTTTTGGCTGCGTTGGGTCTTCGTTGCTGCGCACAGGCTTTCTCTAGTTGCGGCGAGCTGGGGCTACTCTTCGTTGCGGTGCATGGGCTTCTCATTGTGGTAGCTTCTCTTGCTGTGGAGCACGGGCTCTAGGCACGCAGGCTCAGTAGTTGTGGCACTCAGGCTCAGTAGTTGTGGCGCACGGGCTTAGTTGCTCCACAGCATGCGGGATCTTCCTGAACCAGGGCTCGAACCCGTGTCCCTTGCATTGGCAGATGGATTCTTAACCACTGCACCACCAGGGAAGTCCCTGTCAGATATATTTTGCAAATATTTTCTCACAACCTAAGGCTTGTCTATACTACACCTAATAGTGTATTTTTAAAATAAATTTATTTATTATTTTATTTATTTATTTTTGGCTGTGTTGGATCTTCATTGCTGCATACAGACTTTCTTTAGTTGCGGTGAGCGGAGGCTACTCTTTTTTTTTTTTTTTTTTTTGCGGTACGCGGACCTCTCACTGTTGTGGCCTCTCCCGTTGCGGAGCACAGGCTCCGGACGCGCAGGCTCAGCGGCCATGGCTCACGGGCCCAGCCGCTCCGCGGCATGTGGGATCTTCGCGGACCGGGGCACGAACCCGTGTCCCCTGCATCGGCAGGCGGACTCTCAACCACTGCGCCACCAGGGAAGCCCGAGGCTACTCTTTATCCCGGACGAGGGATCAAAACCCTGGTCTCTGCATTGGCAGGCGGCTTCTTAACCACTGTGCCACCAGGGAAGCCCCACCTAATAGTGTATTTTGATGAGCAGAATTTTTAAATTTTTATGAAGTCTAATTTTTCAATCTTTTTAAAAATAGTTATTTCTTTCTATGATCTATTTTAAGTTACTTTGCCTTCAAGTCCCAAAGATATTCTCCTACATTTTCTTCTAGAATTTCAGCCTTTGACTGAGGTCTGTGATTCATCTCAAATCAACTTTTGTGAGGGAGGGAATGAAGTTTATTTTTTTCTATATGAATTTTCAGTTGTTCTAACACTATTCGTTGAAAAGACTTCCCTTTTCCCTTTGGATTGCTTTGGTGTCTTTATTTATTTTAAAAAATAAATTTATTTTATTTTTATTTATTTTTGGCTGTGTTGGGTCTTCGTTGCTGTGCGTGGGCTTTCTCTAGCTGCGGTGAGCAGGGGCTACTCTTCGTTGCGGTGCGTGGGCTTCTCATTGCAGTGGCTTCTCTTGTTGCGGAGCAGGGGCTCTAGGTGCACGGGCTTCAGTAGTTGTGGCGTGTGAGCTTCAGTAGTTGTAGTTCGTGGGCTCTAGAGCACAGGCTCAGTAGTTGTGGCACACGGGCTTAGTTGCTCTGCGGCATGTGGGATCTTCCCAGACCAGGGCTAGAACCCGTGTTACCTACATTGGCAGGCGGATTCTTAACCACTGCCCACCAAGGAAGTCCCTGCTTTGGTGACTTTATGAAAAAATCAAATGACTGTTTAATTGTGGGTCTATTTCTGGTTTCTCTTCTATTCCATTGTCATTTATCCTTATGACAGTGCTGCAGTATCTCAATTACTGTAGCCTTATAAGTCATGATGACAGGTAGGATACATTCTCCATTTTGTTCTTCTTTTTCAAGGTGCTTTGGATATTCTAGGTCCTTTGCATTTCCATAAAAATTTTAGAATCAACATGTCAATTTCTGCAAAAGAGTCTGCTGGGGCCTTCCCTGGTGGCGCAGTGGTTGAGAGTCCGCCTGCCGATGAAGGGGACACAGGTTCGTGCCCTGGTCCGGGAGGATCCCACGTGCCATGGAGCAGCTGGGCCCGTGAGCCATGGCCACTGGGCCTGCGCGTCCGGAGCCTGTGCTCCGCAATGGGAGAGGCCATGGCAGTGAGAGGCCCACGTACCCTTAAAAAAAAAAAAAAAAAGAGTCTGCTGGGATTATGATTGAAATTGAGCTGCATCTAAAAATCGTTTTGGAGAGAACTGACCTCACAACAATATTGAGTCTTCCAATCCATGAACATATCTCTCCATTTCTTTAGGTCTTCTGGAATTTCTCTCAGCGATACTTTGTAGTCTTCAGTGCAGAGGTCTTACACATAATTTGTGAACTTTTTTCCTAAGTATTTCATGTTGTTTTAAAAAAATGTTATTGCAAATGGAATATTTTCAAACTTCATTTTCTATCGTTGGCAGCAGAGCTGAATGCCAGAACAGTGACAGAAAAGACAGCCCATCAGGAGATCCTAGGTTTGGGAAGTGGGAGTGGGGAAGTACCATTTGTTTACAGGCAATTGTAGAAGGTCTAGGAAGGTTAAGAATATTGCGGCCATGTGATGGGAGGGAGAAAGAGGCACAATATGGTGTGGAAGACTGAATTCCTTTCTCTATCCTGTTCCTGAGAAGGGATGTCCCTCCTTAACACCCTTCTGGGAAGGGAAGGCAGGGCAGTGCCAAGGGGCCTTGGGAAAGTGCTCTCATGTCCCTCCTCCCCAACCTTCTGGGCCACATCATTCAACTAGCCCTCTGGTGGGGCTGCTGCCACCATGGCCTGGGACGAGTGTGGCCCTCTGTGGACAGGTAAGCTGGCGTCAGTGGTATAGGTGACCTATTCTGCCCACTCTGTGAGAAGCTGCCACAGCCTCTGGTCCTTTGCTGGCCCAGCCTGCAGGGAGGAGAGAGAGGCTGAAATACCTGGGATTTAATCTGCTCAAAATAGCCAGACTCCTGGGCTGGCTTTTCCAGGGCCCCCGCTGACTGCCACCCTCAATGGATTTTCCAGCCCCATTTCTTCATGTCGTCCCGCCCAGTTACAGAGTCAGCTGCCCAGACCTCTCACAAGGGCCAAAACTTCAACTCACGCTCCGAGGAACGATTTTCGAGGAGAAAACTGGGCAAGCCCAAACTCCACCCATCCTGGATCTTGTCTGTTTCATGGGGAAGGGCGTGGGAGGGGAGGAAGGGAGGAGAGTAAGGCACGGGAGCTGCCCTGTTGCAAGGCAAAAGGGCTGTTGGTGGGGGGACAGTGGCAGTGCCGAGGAGGGGGACTGTCACCCCTCTGTACTCCCCACGGTGCTCCCAAACCCCCTTCAAAGAAAGGTATACTTACCATGCTTTAAGACAGTGCTAGTTGCTGTAACAAGTAACCCCCCCACATATAGTGTTTCTTTCTCACTCGTGCACCAGTTTATAGCAACGGTTCCTGGTTTGCATTTCTTCCACGCAGCGATTTAGAGACCTGGATTTTTGCATATTTGAGGCTCTACCATCCCCTGGTCTAGCTGTCATCCTTGGCACCCATCTAGTTGGAAGGAAAGAGGCATCACCGCTTCTCAAAAGCTTTGATTCTATTGGCAAGAATCTGTCTTAGGGCCACATTTAGATGCACGGGAGCCTGGCTCCGCAGCTGTTTCCCGGTGACAAAGTGACACTGGCAGAGCTTGAATTGTGCTGGCCCTGCCACCGAGTCCCACTGCAGTTTAACCAGTCTTGTGACCTTGCTTTGTAAACTGTAGAGGGCTGTTTGTATGTGAAGGGTTGTCCCCCACCCCATCCCCAAGCTGGACTCCTCACAGCTTCCTCTGTCTCTGACGTTGCTTTCCACCTCACTCAGCTACCCCAAGGTCCCCCTCTTTCTAAGACATTTGCCTAAATCTGACCTCCTCCACGAAGCTTTTCAGGGACTTTAATATCCACACTGAAGTCTTCCATTGTCTGGGGACCTCGTTTGCCATAAACGTGAGCAGGAGAAACATTTAGGGGCGCGTCTCCCCCTTTCTCACCTGCTTCTAAGGTTTGGAATTCCTTCAACTGAGGACCAAGACTTTCTGTCCACAATCAACATTAAGGCTTCAGATATGCGTACCCCTGGGAAAGGGGGCAGAATTCTCACACCCTCTAGGTCTCTAGAGGGGAGGGAAGGAGAGCAAGGGGACCCTGGACTGAGCGGAGAAAGGGGCCACCTGGGGAAAGGGAGGTGTCAGGCCTGATGCAAGCTTTGATGACGTCTCAGCTATATATATATATATATATATATATATATATATATATTTTTTTTTTTTTTTTTTTTGGTACGCGGGCCTCTCACTGTTGTGGCCTCTCCCGTTGCGGAGCACAGGCTCCGGACGCGCAGGCTCAGCGGCCATGGCTCACGGGCCCAGCCGCTCCGCGGCATGTGGGATCCTCCCGGACCAGGGCACGAACCCGTGTCCCCTGCATCGGCAGGCGAACTCTCAACCACTGCGCCACCAGGGAAGCCCACAGCTATATTTTTTATATTTTTCGATCATCATATGTTGAGCATCTTCAAATTATTCTAAACAAAATGAGACTAATTAGTGTCATTTATTTACTTATTTGTTTGTTTATTTGTTTAGGCCGTGCCACGAGGCTTGTGGGACCTTAATTCCCTGACTGAACCTGGGCCCACGAGAGTGAAAGCGCTGAGTCCTAACCACTGGACTGCCAGGGGATTCCCCCCAAGCAGTGTCATTTATTAGTGCTTACCATGTGCCAGGCATGGCGAAGCACTAAGACTTGTCTATTGATCTTCCCAACGATCTAATGAGGCAAGGACTCTTATTTTATCCCCATTTTGTAGACAAGGAAAGCAGAGCTCAGAGAAATGAACTTTCCCAAGGTCACATAGCTAGCGAATAGAAAAGTTGGGTTGAAACCTAAGGAGACAACTTCACAGTCTGTTTATCCCTCTGTGCCTCTGTCTCCTGGGACACCCAGCGAGGCAGAGGCACTGAATGCTCACTGAATAGCCGTGTGCTCCTCCACACTTCCCAGCCTTCCTTGCAGTCAGGTTGGGGCCAAGTGACTAACTCTGATCAACAGGCTGTGAATGGAAGTGACGCGTGTCATTTCTGGACCAAGGCATTAGGTGCTGGTGTCTGACCCTCCTGTTCTCTCTTTTCCTTTAGTGGTGACTATAGCGGCCATAGCTTGACATGGAGGAGCCACTAGGAGGAAGCAGCCTGGATCACTGGTTGTCGTACAAAGACAGCTGTCCTACCTGCAGCTGCTTTGTGTGTACAAGAAATACGCCTCTGTTGTGTTAAGCCACTGAGATTTGGAGATGAATTTGTTACCGCAGCATGTCATAGCCTCTCCTGACTAATGCACCAGACAGGACACCAAATATATCACTGTTTCACCCCGTTGTCTATTGACAACATAGTGTCCCTAAGATACTTTGTTTCGTGAACTGTATTGTGCCCAGAGTAAGAATGACTGCCCAAAGAAAAGCTTCCAGAAGCAGATGGGAGAATACTGAGGGTCTTCCTAAGCCCCCTGAGCAGCAGGGACCTCCAGGCCTGGCCTCTTGCTCTGGTTCCTCCTCTGCCTGGCATCAGGCTTCTCCCTGTTGCTGGTTTCCAGAGCTGCTCGTCTTTGGCACAGTGCCCCTGTCTCCACCCCCAGCAGATGGCTTCCAGAAGCAAAGGCCCAGACACCACTGGCTGCCCTCCAGATGCTGGCCAAAGTGCCTGGAAGTTTCTCTGAGCCTCACATTGTCTTTCAGATGTATCCCTGGGGACGTAGAGCTCTCGCAATCAGGGCAATCACCGTCTTTTGGCCCCTGCTCACCGGGAACCACGGGCTGGGTGTGGCAGGCAGGAAGCTCAGGGCAGGGCTGCCTGCTTTTAGTTCGTACCTGGGGAGGAAGTGGGGGTTTCAGGGCATTGGGCTGGCTCCTGGCTGGAGTGGAGACGGCCGGGACAGTGAGAGTGTTCACTCCTCATCCAGGCAGTTCTCAAACACTCATCTCTGAGCATCTCTGCGGGCCTGGCCCTGTGCTTGGTGCTGTGAGAGCACAAAGGCAAGAGGTCCTCGCCCCTGCCTTCCAGGAGCTTCCATCCCATAGGCTCAAATAGGACATTAGCTACAGAAAACCAGAGCACAGGGAGTAAATCAGTCTGGGGTTTTTCAGTCGTAAGTAATATAACCTCTAGAGAGAAAAGATTGTGTGCTTCTCACTTCTGAAGGTAATTCCGTTTCAAATGTTATTTTCTGAAGTGTTATTTTTTGGAATACGTGTGCGGCGTGTGTGTATGCCAAAATTAACATTGACTCTTTAGATTTTCTGATTGCAAAATTCTAAATACGTTTATCAAAGCTGAAATCTTTTCCTTTCTTCCTCTGTTGGTCCCCTCAGTTAGCTAGTGCCCTAAGTCCATGCTTTGAGTCATCCAAACTGAACCAATCTCAAAAAGGGAATATTTTGTCCTCATGTCTGAAGGGATTACAGCTTCAGGCTTGGCTGGATCCAGGTTCTTCCTTTAGTTCAGCTCAGACAGGTCCGGAGTTTTCCAGTAGAAATGCTTACTGAGAGACAGAAGGAAAGTGAAAGCACAAAGTGTGATTACAGCGTTTAGCTTTCTCCTGCCAAAGTACAGAAGGCTTGAGTACCCCTGACATCCCCACTACTCTGGGCTTAACCTCCCCTCTCCCACCCTATAGGCTGAGCCAGAGGCTGGGCAGAGGATGGGCAGGGTCTGTGGGGACCCTCAGGCTCTCCAGCCTCCAGTCAAAGGTGGGATTTGGAGTTGGTCAAACCTGTGTTTGAATTCCTCCTTTGTCCCTAGGGACAAGTCATGTAACCTCCCCGAGCCTCCGTTTCCTTTTCTGCAAAACGGAACGAATAAGCCCCATCTCACAAGACTGGCAGGAGGATTAAACGGGATCCTGTATGTCACATACAGGCACAGGGTCTGCAATAAATGGTGACAATGATGATGGTGAAGATGATGAAGGAGATGAAAGAACCAATCAGGGAGGGAGGAAATGGCCAGCAGAGTCCTGTCCCTTGGAGCCTCTGAGCTGAGCCTGTGCGTGAGGCCGTGTCATCAGGCTGGGCAGATGCGGGGGAAGGGAGGCCGGGACAGAGCACAGGGGCCAAGGGCAGCCCCAGCCCCAGACCACGTTCCTGGACTTTGAACTCTCCTTGCCCTGCTGGGCTCAGGGAACCCCAACATGAATATCATTGGGTCACCCTTCCTGGAGATCCCCAAATTAAGGGAAGCGTGGGCCCTGGGTCATGGCAGAGGACCCTGGAGAGTCAGACTGTGCCCACACATTCCAGGTAGTCACCCTCAGAGCCTCGTTTACCCCACTGGTTAGGGGATACCGGTCAGGCTCTTTGGGGTCCCAGGGCTGCCAGAGGAGCAAGCTTTTCACAGGATTTCTACAAATCTCAGGATGGCTGGAATAGGCCTGAAGGATGGGGTGGGGCTGGTGGTGGGGCAGAAGGGGGGTGAAGGCTCAAGCCAGGGGTGACCAAGCTTTACTGCTCCCTTCTCAGTAAAACCATTTGAAGATGTACCCCCAAAATGTCTTTGTTTAGTTATTTATGTCAGTGATATATACTATTACACTAATATATTATGCCCACTGCAAAATATACATAAAATGAAAAATTTAAACACTATCAATAGGAAACAAACAAATTATGGCCCATCCGTACAACGGATTACTAAGAATGAGGTCTTACAACTCAACAATAAGGTAACTAAATTGAAAAATGAACAAAGGATTTGAATGGACATTTCATTAATAAAAGAGATATGAATGGCTAATCAGCATATGAAAGTGGTCAATTTCATTTAACATTAGGGAAATGCAAGTTAAAAACCACGTGAGGCGGGGCTTCCCTGGTGGCACAGCAGTTGAAAGTCCGCCTGCCGAGGCAGGGGACATGGGTTCGTGCCCTGGTCCGGGAAGATCCCACATGCCGCGGAGCGGCTGGGCCCGTGAGTCATGGCCGCTGAGCCTGCGCGTCCGGAGCCTGTGCTCCGCAATGGGAGAGGCCACAACAGTGAGAGGCCTGCATACCGCAAAAAAAACAAAACAAAACAAAACAAAAAACACATGAGGGGGATTTCCCTGGTGGTCCAGTGGTAAAGAATCCGCCTTACAATGCAGGGGACGTGGGTTAGATCCCTGGTCAGGGAACTGAGATGCCACATGCCTCAGGGCAGCTAAGGCCACGTGCCACAACTACTGAGCTCGCACACCTCAACTAGAGGCCGTGTACCACAACTACAGAGCCCACGTGCCCTGGAGCCTGTGCACCACAACTAGAGAGAGAGAGAAAAAGAAACCTGCACGCCACAACTAGAGAGAAGCCTGCGTGCCATAAGGAAAGATCCCTCATGCCTCAGTGAAGATCCTGCAGTGCCGCAACTAAGACCCGACACAGCCAAAAAAAAAAAAAAGTCAATTATTAAAAACAGACAAAACGAAACAAAACAAAAAAACCACATGAGGTAACCCTTCACATCTTCTACCATGGCCTTCTTCAAAAAGAAAAACAATAGCAAGTGTTGTCAAGGACGTGGAGAAATTGGAACCTTCATCCATCACTGATGGAAATGTAAAATGGTGTGGCACTTTGGAAAAACAGCTTAGCAGTTTCTTAAAAAGTTAAACATAAACTTACCACACAGCTCAGCAATCCTCCTAGGTATCAGCCAAAGAAGAATAAAAACATATGCCCACACAGAGACTTGTATGTGTTTGTAAGCAGCATTATTCATCATAAAAAAACCTGGAGACGCCCTAATATCCATCCACTGGTGAACGGATAAACAAAATGTGAACTATCCTTACAATGGCTATTACTCAGGGACAAGCTAATTAAACGTGCTGCAACATGGATGAACCTCAAGGACATTATGCTCAGTGAAAGAAGCTAGACACAAAAGACTACATAGCCTATGATTCCATTTCTATGAAATTTCCAGAGAAAGCAAATCCCTAGAGACAGGAAGCAGCTCAGCAGTTGGCTGGACTAGGGGTGGGAATGAGGGTTAAACTGTAAATGACCTGAAGGAACTTTGGGGATGATGGAAATATTCTAAAACTGGATTGTGGTCAAAGTTGCACAACTCTATAAGCTTAGTAAAAATCATCAAACAGTATACTTACAGTGGATGAATTTTTATGTAAATTATATCTCAATATAGCTGTTGTTTTAAAAAAGAGGACATTCTTTAGGCATCAGTATATACAGGTTTCCAAGACATATTTTTTAAAATTTTTAATTGAAATATAGTTTGTTTACAATGTTGTGTTAATTTCTGCTGTATGGCAAAGTGATTCAGTTATCCATATCTATTTATTCTTTTTAAAAATATTCTTTTCGGGACTTCCCTGGTGGCGCAGTGATTAAGAATCCGCCTGCCAAGGCAGGGGACAGGGGTTCGATCCCTGGTCTGGGAAGATCCCACATGCTGTGGAGCAACTAAGCCCGTGCGCCACAACTACTGAGCCTGAGCTCTAGAGCCCACGAGCCACAACTACTGAAGCCTGCGCGCCTAGACCCCGTGCTCCACGACAAGAGAAACCACCACAGTGGGAAGCCTGCACGCCGCAATGAAGAGTAGCCCCCACTCGCCGCAACTAGAGAAAGCCCGCACACAGCAACGAAGACCCAACACAGCCAAAAATAAATAAATAAATAATAAATTTTAAAAAATAAATAAAAAATAAAATATTCTTTTCCATTATGGTCTATCACAGAATATTGAATATAGTTCCCTCTGCTACACAGTAGGACCTTGTGTTTATCCATGCTATATATAACAGTTTGCATGCAAGATGTATTTTAAATGGAAAAATCAATGTACAGAGTATGCTGCTGTTTGCATTTCTTAAAAAAGAAAAGGTGCGCTGCTATGGAAAACAGTACGGAGTTTTCTCAAAAAACTAAAAATAGAACTACCCTATGACCCAGCAATTCCACTCCTGGGTATATATCCAAAAAACCCCAAAACACTAATTTGAAAAGATACATGCACCCCAGTGTTCACAGCAGCATTATTTACAATTGCCCAGATATGGAAGCAACCTACGTGTCCATCAGCAAATAAATGGATAAAGAAGTTGTGGTATGTATACACAACGGAATATTACTCAGCCATAAAAAAGAATGAAAATTTTGCCATTTGCAACAACATGGATGGACTGGGAGGGTATTATACTCAGTGAAATAAGTCAGACAGAGAAAGACAAACACTGTATGATATCACTTATATGTGGAACCTAAAAAATAAACTAGTGAATATAACAAAAAAGAAACAGACTCACAGAAATAGAGAACAAACTAGTGGTTACCAGTGGGGAGAGGGAAGCGAGGAAGGGCAAGATAGGGGCAGAGGATTAAGAGATACAAACTATTTTGTATAAAATAAATAAGCTACAAGGATCTATTGTACAACACAGAGAATAGAGCCAATATTTTATAATAACTATAAAGGGAGTATAACCTTTAAAAATTGTAAATCACTATGTTGTACACCTGTAACTCACCACCATGCATCTCCAGAACTCTTCTCATCTTGCAAAACTGAAGCCCTGCACCCATTCATCAGTAACTCCCCCAGCCCCTGGCAACCACCATTCTACTTGCTGTGTCTGCGAATTTGGCCACCCTAGGTCCCTTATATAAGTGGAATCATACAGTCTCTGCCTTTTTGTCCCTGGCTTCTATCCATTCGCATAATGCCCTCAAGTCTCATCCATGCTGTAGCATGTGTCAGAATTTCCTTCCTTTTTAAGGGTGAATAATATTCCATTGTCTGTATATACCTTTTGTTTATCCATTCATCCTTCCGTGGATGCCTTGGGCCCCATCTTTTGGCTATTGTGAATACCGTCGCTATGAATACGGGTGTACAGATTATCTCGTGGAGATCCTTGTATATTTACATTTCTAAAGCATGTGACTTGTGCAACTTCTTTGAAGAAAAAAAAGTAAATTAAAATGTAAAACTATGAAATAGAAGTGAATCGAAATGTAGGTTGTACTATTTCTCCCCACATCCCCTTCGAAGGCCCCTGTGTAGCCGTTGGGCCTCCCGGGACGCGCTTGCCTGCCGGAAGGAGTGGGGGGGCACTGAGCGGGGTCCAAGGGGGCGCGTCCTCCCCGCCCCTTGCAGGGTAGCTGCCAGACGCTGGGGGTCCGGCAGGGGCCCGCAGGGAGGGTCTTGCTTAGTCACCGTTAGCCCAGCCGTGCCCTCGCCTGCCCGCCGCCCACCCCCTGCCAGGCGATTGGCCGGGCCACATTCCTGCAAGCTGCCTGCTGCGCCCCGGTGACTCACGGCCCAGGCAGCCAGGGAACGCCCGGCCTCGTCCTGGGGCCCCGCAGCCGTTGGTTTTCCTATTTGGAAACTCCTTAGACGCCTCCGCTCCAACCAGCCCCCTCTCCTCCCCGGTCCCCAGCAGGAGGGGGAAGGAGGGCAGGGAAGCCTGGGGACAAGCGCCCTCTCTGTGCAGCGACCCACCGGCCTTGGAGAGGAGCCATCCACACTCGCTTATCCCCAATTCCAGAATCCAAAAATGCCTGAAAACCAAATGGATGGCAAAACCTGCTGAACTGACCGTGAAACTAAGTTACAGTCTTTATCGCGCTGAATGCAGATGCTCAGACTTTGGCTACGGAAATGTACGTGTCTGATTACAGGATGCTGCCCCAGGTGCCCTGGAGGTGCTATATAGTGTACATTTCATGCTGAACCTCCTTTCTAGAATCTGAAAAATTCTGAATTCCAAAACCCACCTGGCCCCCAGGATTTTAGATAAGAGACTGTGGATCTGTGCTTTGCCCATTTTACTGAACAGGGTCAAGGCTCAGAGTGGTCAGTCAGAGCTGGGCATGGGCTGGTGGGTCTAAGCCTGAGGTGGTGTCTCTCCCAGATGCTGTCCCTGCAAGACTCTGCCACCCTCTCTGTCCCACCCCCTCTTCTGTCCCTCCTCTGGAAAACTTTCCTTGTCCCTCCAACCAAAACCTACTGTCCAACTTGGCAAAGGACCTTCCCCTGTTGGGTCCCAGTGCCCACCACTTATGGGCACTTGTTGGGAAGCAAGAGAGTAGAGAGACTCAGCAGGCTGACCCGAGGCTCCAACTACTCAGGACCTAGCTTTGGTTTGGTCACTTTTCAGCTATGTGACCTCATGCAGGTTACTCATCCCTTCTGTGCCTCCGTTCCCTCCGTAAAGGAAGATAATAATAATACCCCTCCCACAGGGCTGGTGTGAGGACTGGAGGGTGGTCTGGAGAAGGGCTGCCGGATAAAGTGCAGGACACCCATATTGCGTGGGACATGCTTATGCTAAAAACTCATTCACTGCTTACCTGAAATTCAAATGTAACTGGGTGTCCTGTATTTTTATTTGCTAGATCTGGCAACTTTAGCCTATATGTTAGCTAGTATATTAATAATAAATGTTGAACGACATGGGAAGCTTTTTAAAAAATGTATTGAAGTATAGTTGATTTACAGTGTTGTGGTAATTTCTGCTGTACAGCAAAGTGATTCAGTTACACACACACACACACACACACACACACACACATATATATATATATACTATGAAAGGCTTTTTATCATAGTATTTGTATGTGACTAATCTTCCTTACTAGATTAAAAGCTCTTCAAAAGTATTCATTCATTCAATCATTCACTTTATTTATTGAGCACCTACTATATGCAAGTCACAGTTCTAAGCTTTGGGGATAAAGTATCAAACCAGACTTGGTCCTCATGGAACTTCCAGTCTGGCAAGGAAGATGAAGATTAAATACCAATTACCCAAAATGATTAGTAACCATTGCGACAAGCCCTGAGGAGTCCTAGCTGCAGGGACTGTCTGTGATGGGGGCCTGGACTGGTCAGGGATGGGTGCCCAAGCCTCACACTTTTCCATCATTCTCTCAGTGTCCTGCCTGGTGGGTGGCTGGGTGGTGGTGCTAATGGAGAAGGGCTTAGCGAGGATGCTCTCGATCCCTGGGGAAGGAGGGTTGATGTATCCATCCGTGCTCCTGCAGGGGACCCATGGATGGACACACCCTAAACCATCCACGCTCTCTCCCCATCCTCCCTGTGAATGGAGCAGGTTGGGAGGTGGCAGGTTTAGCTGAGGACCCAGTCTGAGATCCAAGTGGATCTGGGCTGAATCCAGGTCCTTATCTTTAGGCACGTCTCCTTCCTGTGTGTTTTTCCAGTCATCAGGCTCTGGCTGGGGGCTAAGAGAACAGGTTTGGGGTGAATAAGGTCTGTGGAGGCTGGAGAATCAGCTTGTGATGTTACCAGAGGAGAGCGTCTTAAAGATCAACTGACCTGACATTTGATGGATAAGGAAACTGAGCACTCTAGAGGGAAGTGACTTCTGAAGGTCACGCAGATGTCTCCTGGTGGAGCTGCCACCAAAACCCAGGCTGACTCCCAGCCAGGCCAGAACCCACCCCCTGGCCCCACCCCCACCCTCCACTGCGGTGCTGGAGGAAAAGGGCCCTGTGAGTTTACTGCCCTGCCTCCACCCGGGAATCCCCGCGGGGGTCACCTGGGTACTGTGGCCCCCCTTCTCCCACATCCCCCAGGCAAGTTTCGGTACATTTCAGGTCCCAGACCTTTGCCTGCTGCTCCAAGCAGGGGAGCCACTGAAAGCCAGCCTCACACAACAGATGAGAAAGTTGACCTTGAAAAAGTTTCACTTCCTAAATTTCATGGTGGTGACTACAATCTGGGCAGCGGGATCTGACATCCCTATGGCTCCCTCACCAGCTCCTTAAAAAAACCCTGAGGAGTTTGGCCCGTGACCGTTCCAGGCTCACTGAGTGCAGGAAGGCCCTCTCCCTTTTCTCCCCGGTGCTAGGTACTGATTCAGGCCCCCTGCCCTGGAGAAGGGGCTCCCCGAGCCCCTGGAACCATCCAACCAGCCCAGCAGTCCCTGAGCCTCTGGGCTGGGATGTCCGCGGGGAGACAGGACAGAGCTCTCACCTTCTTAGCATCACTCCTCTCTGTCTCCTCTCCAAGCCCACATCTACTGCCTTCGTGAAGCCCCTTCTCTTTCTTTCTTGGCAACCTGGAGTCATGTGAGGTCCTATGGCCTAATGTGTAGACACTGCCATCAGACATCCCAAATTCACCTTCTGGTGCCACTACTCCTAGCGGTATGTGGCAGTTCTAAAACACGTCCACAAATTCTTTGGCCATCAAGAAGTGGGGTCTATGTCTCCTCCCCTTGGAGGAGAGCCAAACTTATAGAGTATGGCAACAATAGGGTATGGCAGAAGTGATGTGATGTGACTTCCAAGGCTAGGTCTTAAGGACAATCCAGCTTCCTTCAAGTTCTCCAGGGATACTCACCTTTGGAGACCTGAGCTGCCATGTAAACAGTGCGAGGCTGCCATGTTGTGAAGAAGCCCGGACCGTGTATAGGTGTCTGGCCAACAGTCACAGCCAAGGTCTGTGCTGACCAGTATCAACTGCAGACAGTGAGGGGAGCTGTATTTAGAGAGAGAAGAATGAGCCAGAGGTGTCTGCCAGGGATGCTGGGAGCTTCTCAATCAGGACCCACTAAGAGGTGGAACCTTGACTGGCCCCAAATCTGGGCTTACAGCTCGGAAACTCAATGTCAAGGGTCTCCAGAGATGAATGGGCTCAAGGGGAGAGAATCCCCCCGCCCCGGACTCATAATTAGAGATACTAGCTTTGGGTGCTATTCCCAGCTCTTAAGCTAGCACCCTCCTCCCAGCTCTTAAGCTAGCACCCTCCTCCCTCTGGGCTCTTAAGCTAGCACCCTGCTCCCTATGGGCTCCAGCCCAGGAGGAGCGTGTGCATGAGCGGCATGTTGGAAGGGACCGTTGGTCTGGGCTGTTAAACCACACCAGCTCTCAAATCTGTTTCCTTTATTTCTTTGTTTCTTACTTAGCTCTCTCTCTATGAAAGCAGGGGCTACAGGAGTTTATCTGTGTTGTAATCTGCAGCATCTCCGGCGCTTACAACAGTGCCTGGTATATAGGAGGTGCTCAATAAACATTCATTGAATAAGTAAATGAATGGATGCGTGGATGGTGTGTCTGTCACTGTGAGGCCAGACCAGCTGCAGACTAGGTCCTGCTCCCTCCTCTGTGCGATGGGCGCCATGACGGGACTTACCCATCGGGGTTGTTGGTGGGTGACTTGAGAGGATGGACGAGTGCTCATGCCTGACAGATCACTAACCCTCAAGGGGCAATTGCTGGGACTGTTACCATTATCAGTTGTCACCAGGACATTGGTTGGGTTCCCTCTGACCAGAAAGGCACATTCAGGTTTCCTGACGCCCCTTGGCCCAGGCTCCATGAAGACTCTCAACCTGTGAGCATACTACTGCTTCTGACACTCCAAGCAGCTGAGGCACCTTCTTGGGGCTCCCAGAGCCCCATGTGTACCCAAATCCTAGTTGTGGAACACTGATCACTTGTTGGTCTGTGAGATCCCAGCCTCCCTCCGTACACCGTAAGGATTACTGCTCTGTGACAGCCAAGATGGTGGCTCACAGGGCCCATTTCTTCTCATTTCCCTCCCAGAGCAGGAGCTCCATGTGGACCTGTCAAGACAAAGGCGGTGGTAGTGTCAAAGGGGTCCCCCTACACACACGGATAAGGTAGCCATGGCCTCTGAGAGGCAGCTTCTTTCTCCACAGCAAACACAGCAGGGACACCAGGGGACCTGGAGGCTAATCGGGCACCCCAGGTTCCCCACCACAGCCCCTCATGGTTGAAGAGCAGTTTCTGTGCCTCTCTGGTGCCCACGGAGATTATCTGCAAAGGAGCAGCGGTGAGGAGATGGGGCCTGTCCTCCCTGTGTCCCTCAGCTACTTTCCCCTGGGTCTGCCCAGCCTCGGGGCCCCAGGCCAGGAGGGAACCCCTCTCCCCAGAGTGAGGGAAGGAGGAAGGGGTCTGGGAAAGCCCAGTACTGCTGGCCTGGAAAGACCAGTGGTAGAAGCCACAGTTCTGGCAGTTTTGGGGGTTCAAGGCAGTTCTGCAAAAGAATGGATAGTTAACCTGGTCTACAAGCTAGTTAACTTCTCGCCCTCTTTGGGACCTTCCTTCTTCCACAGCGCCCTCTGCCGCCACGACCCATGGCCTCCGCCCTCTCCGTCCCCACCCGGCCTGCCCGGCTGGCCTGTTTGTTCTTCTACTCCAGCTAGTTGGGAAGTCCACCCAGGGTGACCTCAGCCTGGCCCATCTCCGCATCCGGGCCTCTCTCTCAACCCCTTTACAGCCCTTCCTGGGGGCCTCGGGGTTCTCAGGGTATCCCCCCAACCTCCTGGTCAGGGTGGAGACTTCCCAGCAGCCCTTGCAAAAGGAGGCATCTCAGGGCCAGGAAGTGTGTGTAGGGGTGTGTCCTCCTCTTTCCCTATAGTTTCCAGACCATTCCTCCTTCAACCCCCGGCCCCTCTGAACACACACCAACCGCAGCTGTACCGGCCTCTGCCAGTGCTGGCGTCCACCACCTCCCAGCCACCCCCAACACTCTGGGGGCCCCGATGCCTGTCACCCAGCCTGGCCTGGTTCCCAGTGACTCCCACATCCACGCAGACGGTCCTCAGCATCCTGACCTCCTGGCCTCCAGCCGTTGCTCTCCGCTCTGCCGGCTGCCCACTGCCAGAGTCACCCCCTGACCTCGTCCTCGTTGCTGCCAGTGCGGTGCCCAGGTCTCCACCCTGACCACACCTCTTATCCTCCCAGCTCACTTTCTCTCGGGTGGGCACTGTCTAAAACCCCCAACCAGGGACTCTCTCACTTTCTCACTGGCCGTCACCCCTGCCCTTTCCCTTCTGTCTCTACCACCTTGGAGCCCATGGTCTACCATCTTGATTATCCTCTCGCAACCACCCCAACTCCCGTTCCCTCCTCCCTTCATCATCCAAGTCTGCTGGAGCCTCCCTGTGGCTGAAGCCTGCTCTCCACTTTCTCCCCAGAGAAGCAGGAAGCTGCTGAGCCAGTCCCACAGCCAGGCTGCCTGGGCGCAGCCCCTCAGATGGGCACTGGCCTGGCCTGGAGACGGTTCTATTTTCCTGGTGTGAACACGGACAGAACTGAACCTGTGTGGAGGGTGAAAGGAAGAAAGGATGTGCAGGAAGGACTTGGAAATTTCTGGCTGGAGCAGTAGGGTACGCCGTGGGGCCGCTTTTCTGAGATGGGACAGATGGGGAGAAGCAGGTTTGGAAGAGAAACCAAGGCTTCCTGCAGTGGGTTCTGCCTGTTTTACCCCGCACACAGACCGTCCATCGTTGCTGATCTCGCACCTCTGCTGCCTCCAGCTTAGCCCCGTGGTCTTGTTCAAGCCTCACTCAGGATACATCAGCTCACTTCCTTAACACCTTTCCATGGATTCACATCTCACTGCAGAATTAATCCAACGTCTACAAATCTTTTCTAATCTGGCTGCTGGCTTCCGCCTCTGTCTCATCCCTTCCACTCTCCACTTCACCCTCATCGAATATTCTAGTTTTCCAGCTACGCAGAGTGCCTTCCTTCTGCGCCTCCAATGCCCCCGGCACTGTCCCACCTCAGCACCTTTGCACTTGCTGTGCACTCGGCCTGCCCTGCTCTTTCCACGGCTGATAACTTCTCAGATGTCACCTTCTCTGAGAGCCTTCCGCACACGCACCCAGCGCAGCCCCGCCAGTCACTCCTGGTCATGTCACCCCGTTTGCCGTGTCTTTCTCAGAACTTAGCATCACCTAGAATTACCCTGCTGGTTTGTGTACAAATTTACTCTCCGCCACACACGGATGAGGGGTCTTGCTCGACTTACATTCTTGGCAACTGGCACATACTAAGCTGTCAATATATATTTACGGAGTGTATGAATGGATGGATAGATGGAGGGATCCCTCTCTCCAGCGTTGCTGTGAGGATGTGCTGTGATCCTGGCTGATCCTGGCTGATCCTGTGAGGATGCGCTGTGATCCTGGCTGGGCCAGGATCACTCTGGAAACTGCCTAATGCTGCACATGGTGGGTGTTCTGCTCCTGCATCACACCTGGCACGAAGTAGGTGCTCAGTAAGCGCTGATGAATGAACTCATGCAACACGAGGCAGGATTTAGGGTGTAGAGGAAGTGCAGATGCAGTGCCCGGGGCAGAGGGAACTCATCAGAGAAAGCAAGCGGGGGGGGGGGGGGGGGGGAGGCAGGGGCTCTGTCTGGCCCTCTCCGCCCTGCCTGTCTCTCCGGCCTCATCCCTCGCCAGTCTCCGCCCCTTCCCACCCCAGCTGCATCTCATTCCCCTCACATGTCCTGCCCTTTCCCACCTCCAGCCCTTTGTTCACAAAGTGCCCCCCTCCTAGAAAGCCTGCAGAAAGGTCAGCTTTCACTCATCCCGCACATCTTAGCTCAGCTCTTGCCCGATTCCTTCACCGATACTCCTGGAACACCTGCTCTATGCCTGTCCCTGTCCCGGACTTTCAGGCATTGGAAAAACAGCTGAGGACAAGGTGTGAGGTCCCTGCCCTCGTGGAGCTTACATTCTAGTGGAACAGAAAGCAAACTGATCAGCAACCAACACATCAACCTCCTCCGGGAAGCCTTCCCCTTCCCCAGCCGCCCCTGCCCAAATCTGATGCCTCTTCTCTGGTCCCCTGTACCCTTCCCCCACTGCACTCACCGCCCTCTTCTGTGAATTTCTGTCTGTATCTGTCTACACTTAGGAGATAGGATAGCTGGGATTCCTGTCTTTTCCATTTCTTATTCCCACGGATCTGGTACTTGGTGATAACGGTACCTTTGAGTTGAATTTCAGACGCTGAAAAGGTGAGGCACGTTGTTCTGGGCTGAGGGGCCAGCAGGGTACAGTGTAAGTGGCTGCGTGTTTGGGGAGAGCATGGGGTGCAGGAGGTGGGGTGAAGGCGGCATGACCGTTGTCACCAGATCTTGGAGGGCTGCTCAGGTTTCAAATGGGGGTCTTGCCGAGGGAATGTGTCCCGATTTACTAAACCGCCAAGGGAGCCATGGACTCGATCACGTGTGACGTCACATCGGAATGAGTTGCCCCATTCAGTTACTCTCCTCCCGTCCTGCACAGCGACCTGTAAAAGCTGAAAACTAGGTGTCATTGTCTCAATCAGCAAGTTCCTGGCTTAGGGACCCTGTTAGGCTACCAAGAGGTTAAGTAGAAGTTGGAGTCACTCTCGTGGGTGACCTATCCATATAAGGTGGTAAAGGGAACTGGGATGACTTGGGGACATTCTAACCTTTGAGGCTGACGTCATGGTGATAACCACTCACCCACAACGCATCGTGTGGTACCCGTTCTCCACAGAGATGGATGAGGTCCCTAACACGGGGCTGAGTGTCTGATGCTCTTACAGGCACGCAAAGGGAACCAGCCCCTGCCCCACCCCACCAGGAAACTGCAGAGAAGTTAGAATCATTTGAAGTTACAATCATTCTTTCGTTCGGCAAATATGTATCGAGGGTCTCCTCCTATAAGAAGGTGCCAACCACTAAAGGAATAAAAAACCACGTATAGGTACACCTTGGAGATATTACAGATTCAGTTCCACACCACCACAGTAAAGCAAATGTCTTGATAAAAGGGGTCACACAAAGTTTTTGGTTTCCCGGTTCATATAAATTTATCTTTATCCTGTACTGTAGCCTACTAAGTGTGCAATAGCGTTATGTCTAAAAAAATACTTTATTGAGCTTCCCTGGTGGTGCAGTGGTTAAGAATCCGCCTGCCAATGCAAGGGACATGGTTGCGAGCCCTGATCTGGGAAGATCCCACATGCCACAGAGCAGCTAAGCCCGTGCACCACAACTACTGAGCCTGCGCTCTAGAGCCCGCAAGCCACAACTACTGAGCCCACGCGCCACAACTACTGAGCCCACGTGCCACAACTATTGAAGCCCGCGTGCCCAGAGCCTGTGCTCTGCAACAAGAGAAGCCCCCGCTCACTGCAACTAAAGAAAGCCTGTGTGCAGCGACGAAGACCCAACGCAGCCAAAAAGAAAATAAGTAAAATAAATAAATAAATAAAAAATACTTTATTGTTAAAAAATGCTAACCATCATCTGAGCCTTCAGAGTCCTAATCTATTTGCAATAGTAACATTAAAGATCACCATAAAAATACAATAATGATGAAAAAGTTTGAAATATTGTGAGATTTACCAAAATGTGACACAGACATGAAGTGAGCAAATTTGTTGGAAAAATGGTGCCTGTAGGCTTGCTTCACACAGGGTTGCCACAAAGCTTCAATTAAAAAAAAAAAAGCAATGTGTGTGAAGTGCAGTAAAACGATGTATGCCTGGATATTGTATGTGTTCATGGGTGGGATGGCGCAGAGAGGGCGGAGCTAGCCTCTTGTGGGGCCTGGCATCAGGTAGGAAGGTAGGTGCTTGAACTGGGCATTGAAGGATGGGCCAGTGTGATCACCAGACAGAAGGGCGTTCCAGGGGAACAGCATGCACAGACACTTGGGGGTGCAAAAAGGTGTGATACAGCAGGGCTTGGGCAGGGACAGTCAGGCAGTGGGTGTGGCTCCATTTATCAAGGCCATCCTATGTGCCCAGCACTGGACCACGTTGTTCCTCTGATCAAGCCCATCACCCTCTAAGGTGATTTATAGATGAAGACGCTGATGCCCAGAGAGGCTAGGTAACTTGTCTGAAGTCCCACAGCCAGTGGCAGAGCTCAGGTTCCAACTCAGGTTTGTCAGGTTCCCAAATCTGTGCTCCTAACCACCACGCTGAACTGCCCCATGACATGATGCAGGACCAGAGGAGCCAGGTATGACCATTCGGACTTGAGTCCTGAGAACTCCCCGAACGTCGGCCATTTGCACTCCATCTTCAAGAGACCTGTCGTGTCCTCAGACTTTCATTGTCTGAATGCTTGTCTTTATTTTTTAAAATTTTTCTTTATTTTTAAATTTCTTAATTGATTTACAATGTTGCGTTAGTTTCAGATGTACAGCAAAGTGACTCAGTTATACATAAATTTTTTTTTCAGATTCTTTTCCCTTATAGGTTATTACAAAATATTCAATATAGTTCCCCGTGCTATAGGTAGGTCCTTGCTGGTTACCTATTTTATATATAGCAGTGTGTGTATGTTAATCCCAACCTCCTCATTTATCCTTCCCTAAATGCTTGTCTTTAAATGTTCCACTTTTTAAAAACTTATTTAAGTAATTTTTTTCTTGACATACAACACATATGAAGAAGTACACAAATCAATTAACTTTCACTCACGTTAAAAAAAAGCGCAGTGGTTGAGAGTCCGCCTGCCGATGCAGGGGACACGGGTTCGTGCCCCGGTCCGGGAGGATCCCACATGCCATGGAGTGGCTGAGCCCGTGAGCCATGGCCTCTGAGCCTGCGCGTCTGGAGCCTGTGCTCCGCAACGGGAGAGGCCACAACAGTAAGAGGCCCGCGTACCACAAAAAAAACAAACAAACAAACAAACAATTTTTCACTCAGGTCAATAACAGAATATTATGAGCCCTCAGCAGCCGGTCTTGTGCCGCCTGCCAGACATAGCCCCGCAGGTAGCCACTCCCTGAGTTGTAACAGCATAGATTAGTTTTGTTTGCTTTTGAACTTCATATAAATGGAACCATTCATATAAAGGCTGTTCTTTTAATGTGTCTGGCTCAACATTTGTGTAGTTTAATTTATTCATTCTCACTTTTATACAATATTTCATTATGTGTATATACCAGAATGTTATTTCTCCATTCTACTGACATGTAGCTTGTTTTCAGTTTCTGGCTGTTATGAGTAAAGCTGCTATGAGCATTCTTGTGCACGACTCTTGGTGAACACATGTGCTCATATCTGTTGGGATCATACCCAGAAGTTGAGTTCCTGGGTCAGAGGGTAGTGTGGAAATGCCCAACATGAGTGGATATGGCCAATTTCCCAAAGTAGTTGTCATAAATTACATCCTCACTACCAGTGGGTCAGAGTTCCAATTACTCCACAGTCCTGCCAACATGTGATACTGAAAATCTTTTTCTTTTTAGTCCTGGTGCATGTACAGGGATATCAAACTGTGACTTTAATTCATACTTCTCTGATGACTAATGCAGTTGAGCACTTCTCATCTGTTCATTGGTCACTTATATATGGCCTTTTTTTTTGGAAGCGTTTAAGTCTTTTGCTCATTTTTCTATTTGATTTTTAATTTCTATTCCTTTTTTCTTATTGATAAGTAAGAGTTCTTTATATATACTGGATGTTAGTCCTTTGATGGATATATGATTTACAATCTTTTCCCAAGTAAATTTATTTTATGGGCCATTACTACTATAACTAAAAAACCAATATCACGTGTCATAGATAGTAGGCAAAATACATAAAATAAAAATAAGACAATGTTATTACATTCTAGCTAAATATCTCATGGCTGGCAGAATGGATAGAATCCTGTTAAGAGATTAGCAAGTGAAAAGGAGGTGTTAAAGACATTCGTGGAGACTTTCTCCTTGATGTCTTCAGGAGGTTGGAAAAAATTAGAAAAGATATAATTTTCTCATTTTGCAGCTCCATGTTAATTATCACCCCAGTGTACCCTTTGTCCTTGAGTCTCCTATAATTATGCCACCCACTGTGTGAAGTCTGCACAATAGTTAGGAGATGGTGGATGCGAGGAGGGTTTTTTTTTTTTTTTTGCGGTACGCGGGCCTCTCATTGTTGTGGCCTCTCCCGTTGCGAAGCACAGGCTTCGAACGCGCAGGCTCAGCGGCCGTGGCTCACGGGCCTAGCCGCTCCGCGGCATGTAGGACCCTCCCGGACCGGGGCACGAACTCGTGTCCCCTGCATTGGCAGGCGGACTCTCAACCACTGCGCCACCAGGGAAGCCCAGCGAGGAGGGTTTTAACGAAGGAGGTTAAACTAAGGGGTTGACATAATAAAACTGATGTTTTAGAAAATCGTTCAGATAACAATGTGAATAAAAAAACAAAAATAGAGGTGAGGAAGCTAAGTTAGGAGAAGTTGAAGAAGTCCAGGCGGTAAGTGTCAAGGGTCTAAACCAGGGGTAAGCCAGGGGCTGGGGGTGAGTGTGGGGACTGGAAAGACAAGAGGTAGAATCTGGGCAACGTAGTGGCTGATTGACGGGTTAAGAGAGAAAAAGAAGATGTCTGGGGGACATCTGTGGGATTTGTGGGATTTGTGGGATTTCTAAGTCGGACTGGGAGGAGGGGGATAGCAAAGACTGGAGAAGCCAATCATGGGAGGGAGGAGGTGGTGAAATCTATCTGGAATGCGTTGAATTTGAACTGTTTGCAGGACCTCACAGGGAGAGTCTCCGTTTTTTTATTCATTTCACAAATATTCACTGAACGCGTATGGGTGCCAGGGGTACAGCAGTGGATCAGACAGATAAGATTTCTGCTCTGACGGAGTTTAACATTCATGGGAAAGATGGACGGTGGGAAAGACAGATAAGGACCAGCAAAGTATGCACGTGGCTCAGGGCTCTGGGCCATGGGGCGGATTGGGGGCCTGTGGGAGTCAACGCAGCCATTAAAGCTGTCGGCGTGAGTGAGCTTGCCTAGCGAGAGGGACAGAGTGAACTGTGCGGAAGGGAGGGTGGAATGCCAGCCTTTAGAGGCAGCAGGGGAAGGAACACCCTCAAAGTAAACCACGGAGGAGTCATCAGAGGAGGAGGAGGGTGGAAGTGGGTCACAGGAAGAGGGTTTCAAAGATCTTTCAACTGATGCATTCATTCATTTATTCAATCAAACTTTACTTGGTGTCTTCTGAGTACCAGGCTCTGGGGAATCAGAGATGAATGTGAAGTCTCTGGGGGAGGAAGTTGTGTCAACTACAAATGATTAGGCAAGGCTGCATGAGAAATATTCTATTATGGAAGCACAGCTGATGTATGTCGTGGGAGCTCAGAGGATGGGAACTCCCGCTTTTTGAACCTAGTATGCGCTAGGCTTCCTGGAGGGGTGGGCATGGAGCTAGAGAATGGGGGCAAGGGCCTTGACAGAGAAGGACCAGCCTGAGCAAGGGCGAGGAGGTGGAAAGCTGCTTGGTGAGTTGTGGCAGCCAGGATCCACAAGCACAGGAGGGGTGGAGCAAAGCCAGAGGACCAGAAACCCGGGACAGGCTTGAGATCATGCCGAGACAGTGGGCTGAATTCAGAAGGTGATGGGGCCAGTGCAGATTTCGAGGAGAGTGCCTGCCACCGAGCCCACGGGAGCCAGAGCCCCTGACAACGCCCCTTCTCTTCCCAGCCCCCAGCCGTTAGGAGGCGCCCGCACGCTGCGCAGCCAGTGTCCACTCTGCGCACTCCACACAGCCCGGAGCGCCCTGGACAAGCCCCGGGAGAAGGGGTAGGCATGTGCTGGAAGACATCTTTCAGAGAGGTATGTGAGAGCCGGGTAGAGCATGGGCGCTCCAGGGTCTTGGGAGCGTTCTCGGAAGAGTGGACGGAGAACTGAGGGCATCTGTCAGAGAAGGGAGAAGGGTGGATGGGGCAGGAAGTGCCAAGGTCCAGCCCGGTGGCCTGAGCTCCGAGCCACCTCCTGATGGGGAGCCCTGGGCTGACGAAGGGCCAGAGCTCTCTCCCTCCGCACCTTCTCCTAGTCCAGGCCTCACCTTGCCTCCTCCCCCACTACGGGTCATCAGCCTCATCCCCCAGCCTTGGAACTCAGGGCTGCACTGAAACTTTGGGGCTGAGGGCTGGAGGGGGTCAAGACTCTAGGTTCTCTTGGCGCACGCCCACAGCGGCCCACAGCGCTAGCAAATCCTCCCTGGTGTTCGGGGTTGGGAATCGCCCTTTGGGCAAAAGACCTCTGGCGCCCCCTACTGCCAGCTCAGCTTCAACGACCCCAATCCCTCCTCTCTGCTGCCTACCCTGACCCACGTGGCCGGAACACACCGAGGGCCAGTTTCAGTGGCAGGAAGTGATGAGGAGCCCCGTCAGGACACAGGTCTGGCTTGTGATGTTTACCTGGACTCCAGCAGCTTCCTAATTGGTCTCCCTCCCTCCCTCCTCCACCCACAGCTGGGAGAATCTCTTTAAAACATATCTGTGGAATACTACTCCGTGATAACAAGTAATGAACTATCGGTACTCGCAGTGACTTAAATGGCTCTTAAGCACATTATGCTGAGTGCAAAAAGCCAACCTCAGAAGGTTACATACTTTATGATTCCATTATGTAACATTCTTGAAATGACACAATGATAGAGATGGAGAACTGACAAGATTGCCAGGCCTTAAGGAAAGGGAGGGAGGGTGTGGCTATAAAAGGCCAGCAGAAGGGATTTCTTTTAAGGTGATGGAACAGTTCTGTGTCTTGATTGTGGTGGTGGTTATATGAATCTATACATGTGATAAAATGTCATAGAATTAAACACAAAGACATATAAAAAAATAAGTGCATGCCCGAAATGGTGAAATTGAGTGAGGTCTGTAGTCTAGTTGTGTCTAATGTCAATCACTTTTCTGGTTTTCGTAACACTACAGTTATGTAAGTTGTCACCACTGGGGGAAGCTAGGTGATGGGTACACGGGACCTCTTGGTACTATTCATGTGACTTCCTGTGAGTCAATAATTCTTTCAAAATAAAAAGCTTACGAAAAGAAAAAAAAGCATACCTGGCCATATCACCTAGATTTTGCTTTTGTTTTTTTTAACACATTTATTTATTTATTTATTTTTGTGTTGGGTCTTTGTTGCTGCGCGGGCTTTCTCAAGTTGTGGTGAGCAGAGGCTACTCTTCGTTGTGGTGCACAGGCTTCTCATTGCGGTGGCTTCTCTCGTTGCGGAGCATGGGCTCTAGGCACGCGGACTTCAGTAGTTGTGGTGCATGGGGCTTAGTTGCTCCGCGGCATGTGGGATCTTCCCGGACCAGGGCTCGAACCCGTGTCCCCTGCATTGGCAGGTGGATTCTTAACCACCGCGCCACCAGGGAAGCCTCCACCTACCTGTTTATCTTGTGGCACCTGGTGGGCCACATAGGATGAAGTTCACGGAAGGAAAAGTGCCCACTCCTTTAGTATACCAAGCCCTCCTCTGAGGCTGGCAACAGAAAAAGAATATTCCCTCTTGGAGGGCACAGGGGACTGGACCTCACAGCCCCGATTCTACCTGGGGGGACTCGCTTGTTAATCCCAATGCATTCCCTCCTGTACTGGCCTGAGGGGGCGCTCTTCCACCTCTGATGCTCTGGTCGCCAAGTGGACAAAGAACCCTTCCCTTAACACTGCTGGGCCTCAGTTTTGTTTGTTTGTTTTATTGTATTTCTCTTTTTAAAAATTTTTTTAACAATCATGTAAAGTTTTAAATCAGGAAATAAACTTTTTTAACTTAAAAAAAATTTTAAGACACATCAAACTTCCTATCTAGATATAGTCGTGTATGAAAATCGTATCTTAGCACTTTTCTGTATCACTTTTAAAAACGGGATCATTTCAATGGCTGTGATCCTCTATATGAGTTAGAAGGCTAATTAAGCATTGAAAGGCAAGTTTTTCACCAGCTAAATATTTAGTCTTATTTCAGTAAGACATTTCATTTAGACATAAAATTTCACAAAACTACAGCTTGGGAGTATAGCTTGGGTATAGCAATCTATTGACAGAGGCTACTTACATGTGTAACACAATAATAAACCTTTATGAAAATGTTTCTGCAGGTATGCTGGTGTCCTCCTGGGTATCACAAATACATCTGTGGGGATCAGTCTCGGAAAAAAGGCTGCTCTGGAGCTCCGAGAAACAAAAGCTGAAATAAATTATGTTTTCAGACAATGCAAAGTAAGCTTTTAAGCTTCCACGATGTTGGGTGAGGCATTATAATGAGCTGGTTGGTCCCCATTTTTTGAAGTGCAGCAAAGGATAACCAGAATGAATTTTCAAGATGTCTTATTCACTTTCCCCTTAAAATGAAACTGGTGAATGGTAGTCAGTGCTTGGCTACTGTTAAGTTTACCCCCCAAAATGTTGATGAATAAATAATTTTTACTCTTAAAAAAAAAAAAAAAGAAAAGAAGAGGGAGAGATGAGCTCCCTCTCTCCCGCCGTGCCGTGTGAGGTCACAGCAAGAAGGCAGCCATCTGCAAGCCAGGATGAGAGCCCTCACCACAACCCCACTCTGCTGCCACACTGATCTCAGACTTCCAGTTTCCAGAGCTGTGAGAAATAATTTCTGTTGTTGAAGCTACCCAGTCTATGTTATTTTGTTATAGAAGCCCATGCTAAGACAGTATTTCCCATAAAAACTCGCACCTGAATGTTCACAACAGCATTATTCATAACAGCCCCAAAGTGGAAACAATCCAAACATCCATCAGTTAGTGAATGGATAAAAAAATGTGGCATATCCATACAATGGAATGCTATTTGGCCGTAAGAGTGAGTGACGTACCTCCATGGACTACATGGATGAACCTGGAAGACATGTAGCCCTTAGCCTAGAGGGGAAGTGAAGGCTATGAAAGCACAATTCCGTTACAGCGAGGCAAGTGTGATGAGGGAGAGAGGCACGTATGAGAGATCTGAGGAGGGGTGTGGGGGCAGGTGTGAGCTGAGGCTGAGAGGAGAAGGAGGAATTAGCCAGGAGAAAGAGAGGAAGACAGGGGACTGTGAGCCCAAAAGCATGCAGGCAAGGAACATTCCGGAGTGTGCTGGGAGCTATAGGCATGGGCACAGCTGCTGTGCAGAGAGGTGGGAGGCATGGCTGGGGAGGGCCTCAGAGGCCACACACCAGAGTACCATGGTCAGATGGCTGCTAAGTGGGCGATGGAACTGGAAGTGGAGGAGTCCATCCAGATGAGAGGCTGAGCAGGGGTGGGAGAGGCAGATCCCGGAAATCTTTAGCGGGTAGAAGATAGGGACTTGGAAGCTGACTGGATGCGGAAGGGAAGAAGCCCTGGGTGCATGGATGTGCTGTGCCCTGAAATAGTGGGAGGGGCTGGCTTCAGTTTTGTTTTAGGCAGTGCGGTGCCTGGCAGCCACCCGTGCAGGTGGACATTTGCACTTGGAACTCGGAAGCGAGCGGTTCAGGCTGGTGACAGAGCTCTGAGTGATGCACGTGCAGGCTTGATGACAGTCCCCAGAGTGGAACGGGTGAGCGCCATCAGGGAGGCGGAGAGGAGAGAGCAGTGGGCCCGGGGCATCGCCATTTACAGGCTGGGCAAAGACCCATGTTGCTGTGAGCGAAGGACAGCTTGTCTAGGAGGATGACAGGCAGTTCACGAGTCCACTCACATGAAGGCTGGGCGCGTCCACGGTACTTAGCAAACAGGTGGACACCGGAAGCGTCTTCTAGGGCAGCGTCAGGGCAGATGCCTGGCTGTCGGAGGACATGGGGTATCTGCTGGGAGGGGGGCAGAGGCTGCCCCCTGGGGCAGCCCTTATCAACTGTGTCACTTATTTTTGTCTATCCCCCAACCAGATGGTACTTCAAGAGGGCAGACACTCTTTCTATATATACGAGTATACATATACTCTTTCTATGTATCTTTGTGTCTCCAGACAAAATCCAATTCACCCCAAACGTGTTCACTGTGCACCTGCAGTGCTCGCCATGCACTGTGCTCGCCATGCACTGTGCTCGCAGCTGAGGGTTTATGGCTGAGCTCAACCTTCTGGTGGGGCTCACGTAGGTGCTCAGACCGTGGGCATGAAGCTCTGGGCAGGCTCTGCCGCCAACCTGCCGTGTGACCTCAGGTGAGTTACAGCTCGTCTCTCCAGGAGTTTACTCTCTGGCAGTAGCTGATTTCTGAAGCTCCTCCTGGGAATAGTATGTGATGATTCTGGGACATTCGTGCCTGCAGTTGCCCACATTACTTGCTGCCCACCAAGCTCTTGGCAGGGTCAAAAGCTTGGGGTGGGGTGGGGAGCTGACACTTCCCAAGACCTTCCTGCCCAAGGATCCTCCTGCCACTGTCCTGCCACAGGTCCCCATTCATCGTGGTCCACAAGGCCCTGTGCACTCTGCCCCGTCAGCCTCTCCAGCATCACCTCCCCCCCAGGCCTGCTGGCTTTGTGGGCTCCAGTCACGATGGTCCTCGCTCAGATTTTGTTCTCCCCACAAGACTTCTTGCCTCAGAGCCTTTGCACATGCTGTTCCCTCTGACTAGACACCTTTCCCTTAATTCCTCACCTTGTTGACTCCTCCTCATTCTTTAGTGCTTGGCTCAAATGTGGCTTCAGCAGAGACATCTTGGCCCCCTGGGGGACAGTCACACCCCAGTGACACACCTTCAGAGCACCCTGTGCTTTTCTCAGCTCCCGTACCAACATGGTTAACCAAGTAGTTGGGTGTTTAATATCCGTCCAGTTCCGCCCTTAGACCTGTGAGAGGGGTCTCTGCCCTGCCATGGGTCCCACTTTAGCTCTGGACCTTCTCTGTCTGTGCCTCTCCCCCCAGGATGAGGAATCTTTGGTGCCCCCTTGGAGCCCAGGCCCATCCCTTTAGACCATGCTCCTGACACGTGGGACCCCAGGCCCATTCCCTCAGTGGGTGGACCATGTGGGGTGGCCAAGGGGCAGCAGATTGCACTGCTGTGTCCACCTCCCCTTGGGCCAGGATGCTCTGAGGGTGGGAAGATACGGTGTGTGTGGCTGAGAGCAGAGCCAGCTCTTCTCATGCCAGCCATCTGGGCCTGGAATTCGGAAGAGTCAAAGAAGTTTATGTTAGAACCTGGCCTTCGGGGATTCCCTGGCGGTCCAGTGGTTAGGACTCCTTGCTTTCACTGCCTCGGGCGCAGGTTCGATCCCTGGTTGGGGCACTAAGCTCCCACGAGCCGCATGGCAAGGCAAAACGAAAAAACAAAAAAAACCCCTGGCCTCCCAGGTCATCATGAAAGATATTTGTCAAAGTAGGAGAATAGAACACATTTTATTGAACACTTGTTAGCTTGATTTGTAGCTTTACGACATGTTGACGTATGGTATGAGGCCTCCACTTCTCCTCTTGCCCCAGTCCCTCTGGCATTAGGGGCGGGCTTCGGTCAGCCCTGCCCGCCGAACCATACGCTCCACCAGGGAGGCCGTGTGCGGTACCCCCGCCCCAGAGCACAGTGCCTGGCACAGAAGAGCAGATAATAAATATCGGCTGTGAGAAACAAGTGAGATGATATGGTGCAAATGTCAATAAATATTAGCTATTATTGTTTGAACACATGAACGGGCCGGTGGGCCGGGGGGCTGACACCCATATACTGAGGTCATTTGTGTACAAGAAGGGAAGGGGGGCTGATGACCGCAGCGTCCACGCTTCCTTTTCTGAGGATGTGCCCTCCTTCCCCCTACCCATCGGGTCTCCCTCCCAGCTCTTCATGGCAAGGTGGGCACCAGGGAGGCCTACCTGACAGCCGAGGCACTGAGAGGGGCTAGGAGCTCCTGCCAGTGCTACTTCCCCTCCCCCAGAGAAGAACAGCTGCGGCAGATTCCCTCTTTGCCTCAGGGACCTCCCCAGGCCCAGACAGAACCCACTCAGCTTCGTTTCCCTGCTTTACCGTGAGGCCATGCTGGGGTTGAGGGGTAGCTGAAAGGACTGATTTCACCCTCACAGGAGGCTGTGCTCTGGTGTGAGAGGAGTCCGATCACCCCCCAGACCCTGAACCAGGCACGTTGCCTTTGTACGCCTCAGTCTCGTCATCTGCAAGACGGCATTACTAGTAGAAATGGTGCAAGTCAAGTGGCAGGTGCAGAGCACACATTTAGTGACCAGGAAGAACCCCTGCACAGAGCGCAAGTGGATCAGGGAGGGCAGAGGCCCAGAACCCCAACAGGAAAGTCAATGAAGAGGGTCTACAGCCAGCCAGTGATTGGGCCTGGCAGGAGCTTCAGCCCAGAGGCCCGGGGAAAGGTAGCTTCAGCTGCCCGCCGGAGGCCCGGCTCAGTCCTGTTTCCGCAGCAGGGAGGTTGTCGATTGCTGCTTCATGATGGGCACAGTGCCACGCACGGGCAGGGGACCCACAGGGCCTCCCTGAAGGCCTCCACCAGGTGCAGGCCTGACGAAGCCAGGAAGCCCTTCGGCCAAATTCCTCCTCGCGACAGCGGCCGTCCCAGAAAACTCTCCCCCCACCCCTCGTTCTCGCACACGCACAGTAGGTGGCGCTGTGATAAAGAATAGAGCCCAATTAACCCCCAAACAGGCCAAATCAGAGAAAAAAAAAAAAAAAAAAAATCACATTTTGCGAACTGCCCACCAGAGGTCACCATACCCTCAGAACCGAGAGGTGCAGAACTCGCACGGGCCTGCGGACTGGCGGGAGGCGGAGGGTCTCAGAGATAGTGAGTCCAGCCGCGTGGCTTCCAGCCGCCCCGCTTCTATGCGGGACCACTGTCGCCGCCCCCACTCCCAGGTCCGCAGCGCCAGCAGCGGGGGTAGGGGTGCGGGCCCGCGGTCAGTGCGGCGGGAAGACGTCTGCGCACTGCTGCAGGATGAGCTCCACCACCTGGTTCTGGAACACCATGGTCATGGGCATGCTGGTTTCCTCTGTCTCGGGCCGCAGCAGCGTGGGCCCGAACACTATGGCCACGCTCTGCACGGACATGCGGTTCTGTTCTCCGTGCTCGATCACCCTGCGGTGGGGGTGGGGTGGAATCAGGGCCCAGAGCTGGGGGGAGGCGTGCGGGGGAGGGTCCTATCAGGCCCGCCTCCCCATTCCCCTGCGGCTCCCCGGCTCACCTGCACAGGTGCTGGAAGAGCAGCCGCATTGTGTCGTGGTTGGGGGCGGGCAGCGAGCGCACCAGGCTCTGAATACAGCGGCTGCGCTGGGCCTGGTCCTGCAGCTCTGGGCAGGGGAAGGGTCAGAGGCAGAGAGAAGAGAGGGAGGGAAAGAGAGGGGGCTGACTTCCAGTATTTTGCGGGGACGGTCCCAGCCAGACGGGTGCCTGAGGCAGCCCAGCCCCACCCCTACCCCATCCGCCCCACCTCCCTCAGGCGCTCACTGATGGCTGCGATGAACTGGGGGAAGTGCGAGAAGGGGAAGAGGGGCTCGGGCAGCTCTCGAAAGAAGAGCTTCAGGGCGCCGGTGATTACGTGGACGTCCTCCCAGCGTCCGTCGTCCAGGTCCAGACGTTCATCTGCGGAAAGGGGGGAAGGGAGGAAGAGGAGGTCAGCATCCCTTTGCGCCCTCGGGCCTGGGGCAGGGACAGGGGACGGGCCTCACCGTGGTCCACCTTATAGCGCAGCTTCTGGATGGTGGCCAGGTTTCCACTGATGCGGTATAGACCGTCGATGTCCAGCCCTGTAGCGGAGGGAGGCGCTGACCGCGGGTTCGGTGGGATGGCGCTAAAGCCCCTGCTATGATTCCTGCTCAGGAACTCCCGTTTTTTCCCCCTCGACCCTGTGCTCCCCGGGGGTTCCGTCTGGGGTCCTGGAAGGAGGCCTTCAGGCTCCCGGAATGCCAGGCCCAGCCGGCCGGCGCACGTACGTACCCCGGGCCTCGACGGCGCGGATGCACTGCTGCACGAAGCGCGGCACCTGTTTCTTCTCGCGCTCACACAGCACGGCCAGCGCGCAGCCGAACACCTGGTCTGGGGGAAAGGCTCGTCAGCGTCGCCTCGCCCCTGCGCCACCGGCGCCCAGCTCTCCGGGTCCCTCCTGTACCTCTGATGTAGCCCTTCTCCCGCAGCGACTGCAGCGTGGGCCGCTTCAGCAGGAACTTGCGGAGCTTGTTCCGGACCTTGCTCAGGTCGCTCTCCAGACCTCCCTGCCCCGGGGTGGGCACGGCTGCCCAACGGGAATGGGAATGCCAGGGCTGGGTCAGTCAGTGGTGCCGGGGTTGGCCCGGCAGCCCTAGCCCGGTCGTCACCACCCCACCCAAAGGACGCCCACCATCCCCTCCACCAGCCTCACCCCCAAGCACACCTGCACCAGGCCGTGCCTCATCGTCCCGCCAGCTTCCTAGGCGCTCACTCGACCCAAAGTCCACGGTGCTGCTCTCACTTTCCTCCTCGGGGGGTAGGTCTGCGGACTAGAATCACACAGCCTCAGAGAGGCAGAGCCTTGGGCCAGCTGCATGTCCTTCTGGGATGGGGTGAGGGACCCGAAGTGCCCTCCCAGCAGGCCTGGACTGGAGACCCCCAGGCAGGGAGTTTGCTGTTTCCTTATCCAGGCCAACCCCCTTCGCCTCCACCAGAGAACCCCAAACGCTCCCCTCCCTTGACTGCATGGAGCCCTCCAGGTGTTGGAGACAGTCATCCTGTCCTCCCCCACCTTTTCTTATCCTGACTACCCCTACCGACCTCCCAGTTCCTGGTCCACTTTCCCCATAATTTTCCTTAGCTCCTCTGTACACACTCCAGTAGGTCAGTGCTCCTCAGTACGAGGCTCCCAGTTCGAGCTGGCAGTTTGAGCTGGGGCCGGAGCGCTGCCAACAACCTCACCGGCATCACCTCCCTGGATCTGGATCCCTACCTCTATTAATACAGCCAGGCAGGGCATCCAGTGTTGCCTGGTCCCTTAACAGGGACTTAAGGATCAAAAAGCCTCAGGTCGTTTCCAGGTGAAGAGCTGTCAGAGCGGGCCTACCCCATCTCTACGTATGCAATTGATATATTGAACTTCCAAAACAATGCTAGACTCATCAATTCAATCCTTTTAAGTTCTGTCTTCTGGTTTCAGCCTGTCTTTCCAGCCTCAGGCTGTTTAGCAGAGTATTTACTTTTCTCTTGCCTCAGTGTGGAATGGGACACTCCTCTAGGATATGCCCACCTGGAGAGTCCTCCTGTGTGGCCAACCCCAGAGGCTGGATTCACTTCCTTAAGAAAGGCTAATTTCTTCAGCAGCCCATCTGCATCTGCAGAGAGGGCTACTTACCCACCGGTGCCATGGAGCTCCCAGTGCCCGAGTGGAGGGCCCCACCCACAGTGGGCACAGCTGCCCTGCATAATGGCTGCCCATCCCCTCCCCACCAGCCTTGGCGGCCCCCAACTCTGCCTACCAGCTCCTGGATGCCCTGGGCGATGGCCTTGTGCCAGGTGCTGATGATGGCTTCCGAGTCATGCTGGATCAGGTACTCTGAGCCATCTCGGCTCCGCAGCTGGTGGGACACAAATCACTCAGTCATCTCTGGTTCGCTGGGTCTGTCCCAGGGGGGATACAGAGGTAGAGGTGACCTGTTCCTGTCCCCAGGAACTCAGAGCCTAACAGAGCAAGGGCCTCACCCCAAGCCAAGGTATTTCACCTCATTAAAGCGGTAGGTAACAGCACCTCCGTGTTACAGATGGGCAAACTGAGGCACAGTGAGTGTAAGCAACTTCCTCGTGGACACACAGCAAGGATCTGAGTGCAGAAGATCTGCACGTCTGTCAACGGTCTGGTGTGCTTTTCCCTGCCCCATCCTGTCTCTCCATGAGCCACAGAACACGGCAGGCCTACCCAGAGCACAGGCCAGCAAAAAAGTCAATGAAAGAAACTTCCGGTGGGAGAGCCCAAAGCCACTATTTTATACTATTGAGGAGCAAGCAGATATTAACAGCCTGGGCTATTTTTCAGCTGACTGCTGTTTCCCTAACAAAGTCTACAAAGAACAAGGTGAGGCAACTTGGATGGATCTCTCCTCAACCTCTGGCTCTGAGACCCAAACGTTCAAGGTCGATGGGAATGGTTGGTTGCCACAGCTTTGGGTCAAATGAGAGTCAGAGTCAGCAAAAACTGTCTCAGACAACAGGGTACAAACTTCCAGAATCAGAGAGGGCTGTGTTTTGGCTGTCTACCTATCTAACTCAGACTTGAATGCTACTTAAAATGCTTTCCAAGACAAAACCAAACAAACCTGCAAGTTCTACCCCATCCCCCTCCCTGCAAAGACTAGAGAACCTTCAGTGGGCACACCTCGTGTGTGCCCACAGATAGCACAACCTCGTGCTAACCTAAACTGACAGGAGCCCTGTCTGTTATCCCGGGGAATGGCCTAACAATGCCTCTGAAACAACAGCCATTACTGTTGGCAGCTGTCTCAAAACATATTCAGTTCCTATTTGAGTTTCATACGGAGGCACATCTGTCTAGTTACATTATCAATATACTGCTCAAGACATTCATTCTGTTTACTGCACAGGCAAGCCGAGCTCAAACCAGCCATTCTCAGGGGACTGTTACTGAAGTTTTCTGTGACTCTGGGGTGACCAGAAAGACCAGCCATCCTCAATGATATAGAATTTGGGGCGGTCTCTTGAGAAATATCCAAAGTCACCTACAGGTCACCCCTGAGTGGAGGAAGGATGGCTGCCAGCCAGTGGGAAGCAGGGGCCTCCAGGATTTCCATTCAAGACTGTCAGCCTTCCCGTCGGCTGGAGGAGCTCTCAAAAGCACCATCTGCCTTCCAGTCCTTGCCAGAAAAGACAACTCAGAAGCGTCTCCTCTGAAACTTTCATCCAAAGCCCGGTCAGAGAGGTGACATTCAGAGAGCCCTGTTTGAAGGATGTCCCTCCAGATCAGGAAGGAGCATACCTAGCAAATATGATGTCCCTCCTCAATCTGACGTCCACGGCAGACATTGCTAGTCGCTTACAGCGCTAAGCCTGGAGAAGGCTCCAGACCTACTGATCAGAGTGGCTCATGAGACAAAACAGGTTTCCAGCTCTGCTCTGTGGATACTCTGGTTCTAGAACTGAATGAAGCTGGGTGAATCATCATTAAACGACACACTCAAGCTCCTTGCGGAATTGCTTTTTCTGAGCTGAGATGGAAGGTCATGCTTTTGGGGCTTTCATCAGATGTTAGCTGAAGCAGCCCAAGCGTCCCTTTACTAAACTAGAACGGAGCTGCACACTAGAAACTGATTTCCCTCAAAATCTAGGAAGGTTTCCCCCCGCCCCAATAATAAGAGCCGTGTAACTGATTGCCGTTCTCTTTTCACTCTGGCAACCAGGAAGCCTGGAGGTGATTTTTTTCAGCAACGACAACTTTAGCACCTGTACATCATTCCAATCCCTCTCCGCGCTGCCCTCTTCCTCTGACTTGTTTCGTGCGTCCTGGCTTTCAGTGGCTTTTTCCAGCTCACCATATGCATTGTTACTGTGAGCTGCCTCAAAACATTTGGGGACTGAGGTGAGGGTAAGAGTAGTTTAAAAAAAAGACAACACATGGACAGTGAAGGGAAACACAACAGTGAAGACGGTGAAGACAACACATGGACAGTGGCCTGGGAGGGTCTTGCCTGGGCCCCACCTGGCCTCTCTCTTCCTGCTGCAGAGCCTGAGAAACGTGTCCACTACCCTGGTTTATTCACTGCCAGTTGGAAGCTGGGCTCTGACCAGCTAGAGCAGGTGTCCCAGCCTACCAGAGTAAGTAGCTGGGGACCCAGAGCCTCCTGTCTGTCTCAGGCCAAAGCAGCTAGGATGAGGACTGCGCTTCTAGGCGTGACAGTTTCATTCCCCAAGGACCCCCTGCTTAGGACCAAGGACTCCAGTGAACTCCACTCCTGGAGAGGGAGCTGCAGAATCTGTGATGCCGGAAACACTGTGGATGGATCCCCAAGGTGGAGGCAGTTTTGGTTTTGAGCCCCGAGAATTCCAGCCCTAACTCCCCAGGTCCACCTGCTTGGGGCTTGCTTAGTGAGGGTCCCAAGCCATCAGTAAGCCCCTTCTCCTTCTCCCCCACCCCACCACTCACCTCCAGCACATTCTTCTTGCTGGATTTGTCTTTGGGGGCCCAGGCGAGAGAGGCCCCCTTCAGCTCCACCGTGTACTCGGGGGTGGAGAGCTTGGAAGGCTGCCTCTGCGGGAGAGGGAAGAAGGGTTGGAGAGAGCATGGTTACAGCGCACCCTCAGCTCAGCTTGGGCCCATCACAGCGTCCTGGCTCCAATATACCAGGCTCCCTTGGCTTCAGGGACAAAATGGGGTCACAGTTCTGGGGGCAGGGGCCCCAAGGGTTCCTGGACCCCAGAGATGCTGGTACTTCTTAACCATGGAGCCTGCAGGCTGGCTGGTTGTTTGCTACCTGCCCACCTAGGAGAGGAAAGGAGAAAGGAGTGCAGCCCCATCTCTGCGAGCGGGTGTGTCCAGTCCCCAGTCTCCCTGCCCACCAGGCTGGAGCTGTCCATCCTCAAGGACTGGTCCCCAGGCCCAAGGTGGCTGGAAGTGCTTGTCCTGGGGTGATCTGCTCTCATCACCCCCTGCCAAGGCCCAGCTCCCTTGACACTCATATTCCACGGTCTCAGACCTAGCCTTTGGCAAGGCTGATGAGATGAAGACCCACAGGAGTCAGGAGCAGACGGGGTGGTCCCTGCTGGGCGCCTGGGCCTTACCAGGCCACCTGCAGTCGAGGTCTTCGAGTCCTTGAAGAATGTCAGGATGCCGCCCTCCAGCACTGTCCACGAGGCACTCCAGTTCTTCTTCCTAGGCGGGGCGGTGGTGGCAGGGCTTGGGTTCAGTCCTGGTCTGAGGCCCCCCTCCCACCCCCAGGAGCAGGGCGCAGAGTTTAAGAACACAGCTTGGGGCACCCAACCGTAAGGGGTGGACTCCCAGCGCTAACACCTGGTAGCCAAGGGACCTGGGGCAAGTCACTTCCTCAGTGCCTCAGGGTCCTCACAGGACCTCATAAAGTCGCTCTGAGGGTTAACAAGAGCCTGGCATACGGGAAGTGCTCAGTGAACGGCATCGTTAAGGCCCACCGTGGAGTCTGGGGGCAGACGGGTTCTCACCGGAGCCGCTTTCCTTTGTCCACCGTCTTGGTTCGATGGAGCACGCCTGCCTTGTCCAGGGTCTTGATCTTAGAGAAAGAAGGGGAAGGAGGAGGCAGTTAAGGGGGGAGCCACGGGGGTGGGGCGGGGGGCGAGAGGCTTGCCTCCCTCTCAGCCAGCCACTCCCCACAGGCTGGGCCTGAGTCTCCACTGAACCCTCTTTGCCGGCACCTGGCCGCTGCTTGGTGGGGTGCCTGCTCCCACAGCAGGAGCAGCAGCAGGAGAGACTTCCTTCCAGCTCCGAGCCTCGCCCAGCTCTGAGCCTGGGATGACCCAGAACCCAGGTTCATTCAGCCCAGGCTAGTGCTCGGGGCTATGGTGGAGACGTGCCTCCAGACCCAATCCCAGCCTCCAGAACCTCCAGAAACACCCCAGTTTTTCTGCGGGGGTCCTGCCTGGTCCTACATGCCCTCTCCCTCACCTTCTCCTCAGGTGGGCTGGCCTGGGCCGGGGTCTCACTGTCCTGGCTGGATTTGCGGATGCTTCGAGGGGCAGGGACAGGGACCTGGGGAGAAAGACACTGTCGTATACAACCACCCCCCTCCTCTCCCCGGCACTCTCCCTTCCCCACTTGGTTACCTGGGGCAGCTCCCACTGAACGGAGGCGTCATCTGGATTGTAGAAGTAAGGCTTCCCGTGTTGGTCCTCCAACCTCATCCACTGTGGGAAGAGGGATGGTCAGGGACCTAGCTCTCCTCATGATGGGGGAGCAAAAGGTTCCCTCCAACCAGAGGCCAACATAGCCCCGAAGAGTTTACACGGGCAGGTGTGGGTGATTCTGTCTTGGGCTGACTTGGAGCCCGCGCGGGAACTTCAGTTTAGAGTGTTAAGGGGAGCGACCCCGCAGCTGTCTGGGACCATCTGCCCACTGCCCCTACCTGTTCCTGGGTGTAGTTGTTAGTGTACAGCGTCTGCCCATCCTGGCTCACGTGGCAAGACCAGCCTGGAGGTGTGACCAAGGGAGAGGCGGGGCCGGGCTCACCGAAGGAGCCCACGGGGGAATAGTCTTCCTCTGGGTAACTGGTCAGCAACTCGGGGTAGTCCGTCTCAGGGGTGGGGGGCTGCAGGGAGCAGAAGAGTCAGAGGCTCTCAGAGCCAGCAGTGACCCCAGAGGCCCGGCCCTTTCGGTCCAGGCCACGCCCCCTCACCCTAGTTCCCCCGAGCTGTGGGAGACAGAGGCGGGGTCAAAGTCTCTCAGAGATAGCCCCGCCCACCCATGACCACGACTCCTCTCTCTCTGAGGCCCTCAGAGCCAGCCCCGCCCACCCTGGCCAGGCCCCGCCCTTTCAGACGAGGCCCCGCCCCTCACCCTCTGGTCCCTGGGGCTGCCGGGGCTCAGGCCAGGCTGCATCTCCTGCTCGTCCTCCGGCTGGTCCTCGGACTCGTCCTCCCAGGCCGTCTCGCCCGTCAGCGGGTTGTAGAAGAACACCCTGCGGCTCTCCTCATCCCAGTACTGGCCCCACTCGGTCTCGAGGCTCTCGTGGCTGCCCACCGAAGCCGGAGACGTGGCCGGGCTGGCGGCGCCCTCGGCAGCCTCGAAGGGCGACTCCCAGGTGGTCACGCCCGTGTCCGGGTTGTAGTAGTAGGGGCGCCCGGTGCCCGCGTCCGTGTGCGTCTCCCACACCGAGCCGATGCAGTGGGCTGCGGTGGCGCCAGGCGACGTGGCCCGAGACTGCCTCTCTACGTTCGCGTACACGGGCTCTGGGAGGTCATCCACCTGCGGCGGGAGGAAGGAGACGTGACCTTCAGGGCAGCCCCGCGGTCACATCGTCCCCACTCGGGCACTCGCCACTTGGGCGACTTTCAGCAAGTCACAGCACCTCTCTGCCTCGGTTCCCCCGGCTGCAAAATGTCTGCCCTCCCCACCCCGGAAATTGTAGTGAAGAGAGAATGAGGAAATGTTCTTGAAAGTGCCTTGTAAAGTATGAAGTGCCCCAGATGCATGGGACAATTAGATTAATTATTTATCAACAGTAGTAAAATATCGATAACGAAGTTCTCCAGCTGCACACTCACAGGTGTGAATCAAAGGTTGCGCAGGAACAGAGAAATGGCCTGGGCCCAGTTCCTTCTCGCCTCAGGCCCCAGGACACTGGGGGGCGGGGCCCTGCTCCATTCTACAGCCCCCACAAAGAACCCCCAGCCCTCCTTCCTCCTCTGCCAAGAAAGCTCTGAACTGGAACCAGTACTGCCTCCGGTTCCAGATTTGGAGCCGTTACTTCCCCAATACAGGGTTTGCAGGCCTCAGAATCAATCGCACACAAGAGAAAGAGAAAGAACCAGATGGGAAGGAGGAAGGAGGGCAAAGAAAAGGTGAGCCCCATGTCCCCCTCCAAAGTAAAGTGAGGTGGGCTGGAGGGTCCAGTCACACAGAATATAAGCCTGGTCATGCTTAACACCCTCACGGCTCCCTGCTGGGCAAACTCTAAGCCCTTACCAGGGCCCCAGAGGCCTTCCGTCACCTGCCTGTCTTCCCCCCTATTTCCTGCCACTCCTGGCCCTTGCCTTGAACTTCAAGCTCCAGTAGCACCGGCTTGCTGGAGGCCCCCAGCCTCTCTGCTGTGTCTGCTACAGGCCTCTGCTCCCTCACAACCTGCCCCTCCTGGCTGACTCCTATTCCTTCTTTAGGACTCAGCTCAGGTGTCAGGTTCCAGATCTCTCCCGAGATTTCTCCTGTGTGCCCACCACCCCCAGCCTAGCACCCACCAGAAAGATAACTAATGACACTATCAAACCCCAGGCAGCAGAAGAGCACGAGGAGATTAATACTGTTTTCTAAGAATGCATAATGGTACAAGGGAAAAGCAGATTTCAAAAATGTAAACTCAGTACAATTCCAATTTTGTGTTTTTAGAAACTCTCCAAAATGCTAACGGAGGTCATCTCTGGGTAGGGTAATTATAGGACTTGGATTTGGTCTTGTTTAGTATTTTTCTTTTCTGCAGCATCAAAATTTTGTGCAATAAATCTTTTTTAAAAAATCATAGAGGGACTTCCCTGGTGGCGCAGTGGTTAAGAATCCGCCTTCCAATGCCGGGGACACGGGTTCGAGCCCTGGTCCGGGAAGATCCCACATGCCGTGGAGCATCTAAGCCCATGCGCCACAACTACTGAGCCTGTGCTCTAGAGCCTGCGAGCCCCAACTACTGAGCCCACGTGACACAACTACTGAAGCCCGCGTGCTCTGGGGCCTGCATGCCGCAACTGCTGAAGCTTGTGTGCCTAGAGCCCGTGCTCCGCAGCAAGAGAAGCCACCGCAATGAGAAGCCCGCGCACCACAACGAAGAGTGGCCCCCGCTCGCCTCAGCTAGAGAAAGCCCGCACACAGCAACAAAGACCCAACGCAGCCAAAAATAAATAAATTAATTTTAAAAAAACATAGAGGTTCCTCTGTTGCTGTAACACCTTCACTAAGCTATAAACCAGGGGTCCCCAATCCCCTGGCCACGGACCGGTAGTGGTCCCCAGCCTGTTAGGAACTGGGCCGCACAGCCCAAGGTGAGCGGCGGGCGAGCAAGCGAAGCTTCATCTGCTGCGCCCCACCACTCCCCATAGCTGGCATTACAGCCTGAACCATCCCCCCCCCCCTCCTGCCCCGGTCTTCCATGAAACTGGTGCCTGGTGCCAAAAAGTTTGGGGACTGCTGCTATAAACTGCTCGAGAGGGGAAGCACCTCCCGCTCAAGGCAGCCTCTCACTGGGCCTTGGGCAGGCGCCTACAAAAACATTCACTTGGCCAGCAAAGATCTGCCTGCTCTGTGCCAGGCACTGTTCTAGGCACTGGGAATGCAGCCGTGGACAAATGGACACAAATCTGCCCTGGCGGAGCTGACACTCTAGCGCATATGCGTGTAAATGGTGGTGGGGTGTGGAGGGCACCAAGCAGGGTGATAGGGAAATGCACCGCACCTCAGTGATGACTGCTGCTAACAAGAAAACGAAAATAGAAGGGGGTGTTGCCATTTGAGACAGTGTGATGGGCCCCAGGCATGGAGGGGGCAGGAAGACCTGCGTACACCAGTCCACTCCTCTCCCTCGCTCCACAAGCTCCTGTGTGGCCGAAATGGGACCTTCCGCACCACTTCTCTCTCTGTCCACAACAGCCCTCCTGTGGCATCCTGTATTCCAACCACACTGGCCTGCTGACCCTCCCCCAAACACAAAAGGCATCTTCTTACCCCCATGCCTTTGCTCCAGATGTTCCTGTAGCCTGGAAACCCACCACCCTCCCTCCGCATTCCCTGCTGGTCCAAATCCTGCTCCTCTGCTGGTGCTCAGCCCACAAGCCTCACCTGGGGGAGGCTTTCTCCCTCGGATGAGAAGTCTAACCCGCTGGAACTCTGCTTGTCGCTCTGTTGGGGCCTGATGGCATTCTGCCTTGGTGGTCCGTTCATTGTCCACCCATCTGCTTAACTTCTCTGCCCCCAAAAGGCAAGAGTTTCTTGAGATCAAGACCCAGGATGATGTAACTGACCATAGTTGACCCCCAGGAGATGGTCCAGTGCCCTGAGCCACACAGCCGATCCATCAGAAACACTTACTGAGACCTCCCTGGTGGTCCAGTGGTTAAGACTCCGCGCTCCCAATGCAGGGGGCCCAGATTCGATCCCTGGTCAGGGAACTAGATCCCACATGCCACAACTAAGAGCCCGCGTGACGCAACTAAGGATTCCGAATGCCACTACTAAAAGGTCCCACGTGCCACAGCAAAGATGTCACGTGCCGCAAGTAAGACCCGGCACAGCCAAGTAAATAGATAAATATTTTTTAAAAAATGCTTTATAACAAACAAACAAAAACAATTACTGCATGAGTACGCAAGTCAATTCCATGCCAAACTTCAGTAACAAACAAAAATCAAACACACCTGATATTGCAGGAGAGACTGGGGTTAGCTTTGAGCAAGAACTTCCTGAAAATGAGAGTTCAGGCACAGGAACCAGGGAAATCCTTGGGAGAACAGGATATGGGCAGCGGGTGGAGGAAAGTGGATGACCGGACACACCTCCTACCCACCCCAGCTGGACCCCAGCGGCCTTGCTCATCCCGGGGACAGGGGCTGGAAGGGTGCCAAGGAAGGAGACAGGCTCTTGGGAGTGGGGAATTCCACGTGGCCAGGCTGCTGGCCCTGGCTCTGAGTCCACGGGGAGCCCCAGGCTGGTCCGGCTGATCGGGGCCTTGTACAAGGAACACGCCCAGACGGTATAGAGGAGATTTGGGAGGTAGAAGTTGAGGCCCCCCACGTGACTGTCACCAGGAAGAGAAGACACAGAATTACACTGGGGAGCTCCAGACTGCAAATCAGAGGCCAAACGGGGGCAGGGCAATGCCCCTCGGAGGGAAGCACAGTCTCAGGATTGGAGCTGCCCCAGAGACACAGGCAGCTTTGGAAGGTTGTGAGGGGCCTTCGTCTGAGGTGGGCAAGCAGAGTCGAACCCCTGCTAGGGACGCTGCAGCGCTGTGGAAAGAGCTGGACTGAAGTAGCCCCGAGGCCCTTTCAGACTCTAGAACTCTCTGTAGAGCCCCCGCAGTGCTGAGATAGAGGTACTTCCCTCTCCTGGCAGAGCCTCAGACAGGTTCAGACTGGCTCCTGGAAGCCAGATGGTGAAGCCAGGCCCTCCAGGCCCTCAGGCCTTCAAGGAGGAGCTCTCCCCGGTTAGAGCAGGGCTGCCGCCCCTCCCCCAACTCCTGGAGGCTGAGACTAGATGCAGACACAGCCCGTCAACAGGGGTCTGACTAGGGCACCAGGGGCTCTTGGGCCCCAGATCCCAGTTATGTTAGAGACACAGGGGACACTGAGTGGGAAAGAGAAAGTGGTCTCCCACCTCAGTCCGGAGAACAGAGCCAAGAGGGGCCTGGCTGCACCCATGCCCCTCTCAAATCCAGTCCCCTCCCCTTGCCCACAGGCAGGTGACAGGCCTTGCCTCTCCCCTCCCCGCCCCCCAGCCCCGAAGCAGGTCACCACCTCTCAGCATCCCTATGCCACCCCTCTCAGACAGGCGGGGCCTCAGAGAAGGAAAGAGGAAAGAAGGGAGGAGTCCCACCTCGGTGAGGCTCCCTCAGCTCCTAGTGGGGCCGGAGGATGGAGGCCCACTGGCAGCCCCTGACCCCATAGACCCCTCTGCCATCCCCATCAGAGGCTGAGCTCTCCCCGCAATGCCAGGGTCCCCTACCTGTCCCCGCAGGCCTCGACTCTGCCTCCTGGTCAGTTTGGCAATGATGTCCACCATCCTGTGCCCCTGAGCTGCTGGGATGGAGCCCTGGGAAGGCTTTGGGGGTGGAGCTAAGGGGCACAAGCCCAGGGCTGGTACAGGGCAACAGGGAAACAAGAAGTTGTCTTGCGATGGCGGGAGGCTGAGCCTCCAGCCCATTTCCTGTCAGGGCTGCGGAAATGCTGCCTGAGAAGGAAGCCTCCTGAGACAGGGTGGGGTGGAGTCGGGTAAGGGTACCTCGGGGCAGGGGTATTTTATGTCCAGGGAAACCACTGACCACCCCGCTCAGTGCTCTGATTACCAGGGAGTTCTGAAACCCAGGCCCAGACGCAGACGCGGAGCAGGCTGCACAGAGGACGGCACTGGGCCCGTGTAGGGGGGAGGGGTGGGCTGCACATATGGGGGCCGGCAGAGGGGGCAGCTGGGTGCTGGGGCCTGGGCTGGTGTAGACAGGACAACGAGTGGCCGTCAACTCCTCCAAGGCCCAGGGAGGATGTGATGGAGAAGAGGAAGCTTGTGTGTGGGGGGGGATGTCTCAAAGAGGAAGGGGCCTGGGCAGACGTGGTATCGGAGGGAGCTGGTGTCTGGATCCCTCCAGCCACGCGGAGGACAGGCGGGATTCTGGCCACACCACCATCTACCCGCCTGACCGCCTGGGTCCGCCTCCTCCAGCCTTGGTCACCAAGACGCATGCGTGCACCCTCACCTGCGTGCCCACACACACGAGCAGGTACGCCCGGGCCCCTCCCCCGCCCTCCAAGGACCCAGAGACTAGCCCCCCACCCCACCCTACCCTAAGAGCTTTCTTCTGGCCTCTCCTCTCTTCACCTCCTCACCAGGTGGGTGCTCACAGAGGACACAGCAGGTCCTGGATGAGAAGCTGCGGCCTCTCCTCCGAGCCTTTGGGGTCCATCTTGTCTTTATTAATCCCCTCAGAGGTGCTTCCTCCTCAGCCCCAAGTGCCCACCACCCGGCAGCCCGCGGGCTCGCCCGCAGTGGCTGACCAGGACGCTCTGACCCTCACCCTCCCACCTGCATCCCAGGGCCCTCATCTCCCATTTCAGCAATCCCTCACCCCACAGCCCTGGCTCTCCTTCCTTCCCGGCCCACATCCCCCAGGCTCTCCTCCCCTGCACCCACTGTGGGCTCAGGACAGGGACACCCAAGTCGAGCCAGGCATGGTGTAGATCTGGGGTGTGGAACACCTGGGGAGACCCCATTCAGAGCAAGTCTGAGGCCTATGCCCTACTCTGCCCTCAGGGCTCTAGTATCACTTCACTACCATCCCCTGTGCCCCAACTCAGAAGCCAGCAGCCCAGGGGCAAGACTAATCCCCCAGAGAGGCCTGGAGTCCTCACTTGTCACACATATGGCGCGTCACCTTGCCCCTACCCTGAGGGCCAGGGAATACACACACACACACACACACACACACACACACACACACACACACACAGCCACCAAGAGAGAAGAAGCCAAGCCCCAGAGAAGGGAAGAAGCTCTGCAAATCCCAGAGCAGCTGAGCCACCAGCGAGGAGCTGGGGTGGGGAGGGAAGACAGGAGGACAGGCGCGGGAACCTAGGCCCTCAGCACGGCCCCACAGGAGGAATTGGGGAGCAGGGTCTCCCTGTGGCAGGGACCAGGAGTGACAGTGGAGGGATGGCTGGGACCACAGAAAAGGCAGCGCCCCGGCCACAGCTCCTCCCCTCTAAGAGGCCTGGCTCCCACGCCTGGGGTCTCCCTCTGGACTCCGGCTCCACACTTCAGGGACCGAGCAAAACCCACGCAGCTCTGGCCTGTCCTGGTCACCGAGGCTGGCTCCTCAGGCCTCCTGCCCGGGCTTCCCCTCCCCCGAGGAGAGGAGGTGTTGACCACAGCGGCTCCCCAGCAGGGTCCTCCTCTCTCACCACACCCTCGCGCCTGGAGAGGCACATGCGGGGGGGAAGGGGACACAACAAGCCAGCTGCATATCGCCCATCTCTCCAAAACTCTCACAGAAGTATCGGGCCAGAAGCAGGTGCAACCAGAAAATCCTATCAGCTGTCTGGGACCAGAGGCAAAAGAAATGCCCACAGACCAGCGACTGAGCCCAGGGGCTGGCTAAGGGGGGCCGGGGCAGGGGGGACAGGAACTCCTCGGCTGCCTCTGAGCCTGCTCTGTGCCACCCGGGCTGGGGTGGAGGGGGAAATGAGTCGTGATCTTTGTCCCCAGGGCCTTAGCCGTGTACAGAACCGCCCCTGTTCTGGCGTCTGTCCCTCCTCTGAGCACACCTTCTCCAGCACAGAGTCCAGGCCTCACTCCATATCCACCCCTACCACCGTGCAGTGGGGAGTCATGCCTGGCTCCGCCCCCTGAGAGGCACTTAGTGTGAGATTCCAAACACAATGACCTGGGGTGAGGTTCTTCTCCTGGGTTTGGGGCAGAAGCTCCATTCAATTAAAGGGAAAAGAGAATGGAGCCAGAGTCCAGAGACCTGGCTTCTTGTGTAGACTCTGTCTCAGTGTCTCTCTGGGCACCCCCTGGAATCTCTGGACCTCAGTTTCTTTATCCATAGAATGGGCTGTCATTCTCTCCCCCGCTCAAAGGGTTGGCTGGTACAAAAGAGCCAAGCAGGAACCTGAGTTCCCACCCCCACATGGGGACGTGGGGAGGAAAGCAGGGTTGCACTTCTGTTTTTCTGGTTTGGGGTTTCACTTGGGTGCCCTTGGTTCTGGACTCTGTTCCCAGCCTCTTGGTGCCCATCTCCCGGGTGCTTCGTGTCTCATCTCTGCTTCTCACTCTACTGTCCTGGGAAGGCTCAACCAGCTTTATTAGGTTAACAACTTGCAACCATATCTCCAGGTTGAGAAATCCAGCTGCCCCCCTCCCCCCGCCCCAGGATGGCCTCGGTACACTGAAAAGATGCACACACCGAGTTCATCTTCATTCTCCTCCCCATCTCAGCATCACCTCTGCTGCTCAAGCAGAAACCTAGAATCACCCTTGATTCCTTGTATCACCTGCCTCGGAGCCCTGGCGATCCAGCCTGCGGAAACCTTTCAGAATTACCAGTCCCCAGGTAACACCAGGGTTAGAGGAGCATGGGAACATCACCACAGGGAAGCCAACATTCAGATCTGAAACACACATTCTACAGGACAGCTGGTCTGGTGTCTTTAACAAGTCCGTGTCAGGGCAGAAGGAAAGGAAGGGGGTTGTCAAGGGAGATTTAAGAGACAACCGAATGCAATGAATGCATAGGATTGGATCCTGGTTTGAACCGGCTGTGAGAGACTTGTCTTAGGATAATGGGGGAAATTTGACTATGGCTTGGATCTTAGAGGATATTAAAGCATTAATGTTAATTTTGTTAGATATAATAATGGTATCATGGTGATAGAGAAAAAGATCATTTTTGATCATTTTTAAGAGGTGCATGCTGAAGTTTTCAAGGGTGAAATATAATGAACTCTGGCATTTGTAACTTTCATAATTTTATTCTTGGCAAAAAAGATAGAACATGGAAAACGGTAACTGTTGAATCTAGCTAATAAGTATAATTATATTCACTTCAGTATTCTTTTTTCTTTTTTGTATGTTTGAAAAATTTCATAATAGAAAGAAAAAAAACCCTCAGACTTTTTTTTTTTTTCTATTCTTCATCCTCAGTGTTACTACTTCACAAGGTATTCATTACTTCTTATCTGCAAACAGACCGGCCCTTCCAGCTCTCCCCTATTCCCAATCTGTCATAGACAAAGGAATTTCTCTCCCTTTACGATACAGTTCTGGGGCCAGGGATTCTGAAATATAGCAGCTTAAACATGCCCTGCTTCTCTTCTTCTCCCAGCTGCTACCCTCTCCTGCCCAAACCAAGTGGAAGCTGGTGCAGGTGAGTGGGCAGGACCTGGCTGGCACAGGTGAGAGGTCCTGAGACAGAGGCTGGGACCCGGGAGACCCTGGTGTAGACTGCCCCTGCCACGGGACTTCACCTAGGGTGAAGGCAGGGGGAACCTTGTCCAGACCCCTTGCCCCCAGGAGCTGATGGGGAGCCAAGCAGGTGGGCTAAACACCCTCTGTCCTTAAGGCTGGGCCTGCCAAGGAGGCAGGGAGAATTCACACTGGCAGAGACCACCGCTGCTCTAGGGACCCCCCACCAAGCTCACCCCCAGCCCTGATGAGCAAAGACTCATAATAAACTCCACTCCTCTGATGGCCCAGGGGCTGGAGAGAGGTGGAACAAACAGAGCCACCAAACTGGCCACTGCTATCAGACCCCAGTACGACTGGGACGCAGGACACGCTAAAGACGCCATCACAAATCATGGCAGGAAGAAGAACTTGTCAGTAAAGGGGGATGGGACAACTGGAGGACCATCTGGAAAGAAAAGGTAATTAAAGGTGAGTCGACATCTCACTCTGTCCACTCAGACATACCCCCGAAGGATCAAAGATTCAGATGTTAAAAGTGAAGCCATAGGGCTTCCCTGGTGGCACAGTGGTTGAGAGTCTGCCTGCCGATGCAGGGGACGCGGGTTCGTGCCCGGGTTCGGGAGGATCCCACATGCCGCGGAGCGGCTGGGCCCGTGAGCCATGGCCGCTGAGCCTGCGCGTTTGGACCCTGTGCTCCGCAACGGGAGAGGCCCCAGCAGTGAGAGGCCCGCGTACCGCAAAAAAAAAAAAAAAAAAAAGTGAAGCCATAACAACAATACTCAGAGAGGAAAATACAAGCAAAATTCTCTTTTAAAAAAAAGCCTTTGTGGGATTTCCCTGGAGGTCCAGTGGTTAAGACTCCGCACTTCCAATGCAGGGGGCGCGGGTTCGATCCCTGTTGGGGAACTAAGATCCCACATGCCGCGTAGTGCAGCCAAAGGTGGGGGGGGGGGAAGCCTTAGTAACAAAGACCCTAAATATAAATGCCATAAAATAAGTGATTATACATTTGACTACATAAATGTATTTTAAGAAAACTTGTGTGGCCAAAAATTACCATTAGCAAAGTCAAAAGACAAACTTTGACAAGGGATTACAGCTCATGTAATAAGACAAAGGGTGATTTTCCCTACAGAAAGACCTCCTGGAAATCAACAAAGAAAAAGACCAATAATTCAACAGATAAATGAGCAAAGGATAGGAACAGGCCATTCACAGAGAAAGAGAAGCAAACAGTCCTCAAATATGTAAAAAGATGCTCATTCTCACTGGAAAGAGAAATGCAAATTCAAGCTACCTTAAGATAATACATTTTCCTGTCAGATTGGCAGAAACCAAAATTTTGATGACACTCAGTCGGTAAGGCCGTGGAGAAATAGTCGTGCTCATTTGCATCGGTGGGAGAGCAAATTGGTATAAGCCCCACCCACAGCAATTTGGCAACATCTAACGAATACCTACTGTTTACCCTACTGTTCAACCCAGCAACTGTACTTCTGGGATTTATCCTCGATTTACCGGTACAGGTGTAAAAGATGATTTATTATAGTGTTGTTTGTAATAGCAAAAGATAGGACACAATCCAAGTGTCCATCAACAGTGGACTGGTTAAATGAATTATGATACCTCCCTACAATGGGAAACCATGTAGCTATAAGGAAGGATACTTTCTGTGTACAATCTCCAAGATACACTGTTAAATCAAAAAGGCAAAAAATAACAAGATATAGGACCCTGTGTCCTGCATACTATCTTTGTGTAAGAGAGACAGAAAACAGTCAAATATATATTGATACCAGTTTGTGTTTGTATAAAGAAACTCTGGAAGAATAGAAAAAGAATTAATAAGAGTGGTGACTTTTGAGCCAATGGAGAACAGGGCATGGAAGCAATGGTGTGAGAATTATTGCTATATACTTTTTTTTTTTTTTTTTGCCGTACGCGGGCCTCTCACTGCTGTGGCCTCTCCTGTTGCAGAGCACAGGCTCCGGACGCGCAGGCTCAGCGGCCATGGCTCACGGGCCCAACTGCTCCGCGGCATGTGGGATCTTCCCAGACCGGGGCACAAACCCGTGTCCCCTGCATCGGCAGGCGGACTCTCAACCACTGCACCACCAGGGAAGCCCTGCTATATACTTTTTAATATTGCTTTGATTTTTTTTAACACATGTAAGTATACTACCTGGTTTACGAAAACAAAAACAAAAAACACCTTGAGGCTATTCGAAAGATAGAGGGCTGGAAAATATAATTACAACATGAACAAAAAATAAAAACTCTTAAGGAGATTCAAGTAAGGCACAAAAGAAGGAAAAAAAGGACTATTTTAGAACTTAAAATATATTGTTGTACTACTAATTGAAGGAGAAGAGAGTCACTCTTGAGATTCAAATGTGTGGCCTGGGAGACCAAGCAGAAAAATACCTCAAACCTCAGAGCAAAAGCACATAGAGATGGAAGTAAAGAGGGAAAAGATAAGAAACTGGTGGGATCCAGCCAGGAGCGCTAACATGCAAAAGAAAGAAAAAGTAAAAGAAACAATAATCATGTAACAAAGAGATTCCCTAAGCTGGAAAAAGACCCAAGTCTGCAGACTGACAGTGCTCTGAGAGCTCCAGATGGGCTGCTGAGAAAGAGTCCTCATCACACACATCCTCTACAACACACTGGATTAGGAACCCCAGGGAAAAGCAGAAGCCACTAATGGCGAGCAAAGTGCAGCAGGACAACAGATTAACAGGGAGAGAAAAAGGGAATCGAGAGCAACCTGACTGAAGGGGAAAAGAAAACCACAAGGTAAACCAATCAATGTAAAATCAACCATTAGTGGGACTTCCCTGATGGTCCAGTGGTTAAGACTCCACGCTCCCAATGCAGGGGGTCCGGGTTTGATCTCCGGTCAGGGAACTAGATCCTGCATGCCGCAACAACTAAAGACACCACGCGGCAACGAAGATCCCCGCGTGCCGCAACTAAGACCTGGCGCAGCCAAATAAATAAATAAGTAACAAAATAAAATAAACCATTAGTAATAAAATCAAGGACAGTGTATCAATTGTTAAATGAAATGTGAACAGATTGAATTATCCCATTAAGAGACAGCTTGGGTTTTAAAAAAACAGTGATATGATATGTACAAGAAATACACTTAAAAAAATGATAATGGTTGAAAATAAAAGGATACTGAGAGACCAGCAAGTGCAAAAAATAAAATAAAATGAAATAAAAAGGAAGCATGGCCATATTAATAACAGAAAGGTGGAATTTCAGGTTTAAGCACTAAGCAGGATAAAAAGGGACATGGCAGAATGATAGAAAGGCACGATTTGTGAAGATGGGACGGTCAAAACCTGTATGCTCCCAATAGCATTATAGTTAAACAGAAAAAGCAAAAACTATTAAAAGTACAAGAAAAGGGCTTCCCTGGTGGTGAAGTGGTTAGGAATCCGCCTGCCAATGCAGGGGACACGGGTTCGAGCCCTGGTCCGGGAAGATCCCACATGCCGCGGAGCAACTCAGCCCGTGCGCCACAACTACTGAGCCTGCGCTCTAGAGCCCGCGAGCCACAACTACTGAGCCCGCGAGCCTAGAGCCCGTGCTCCGCAACAAGAGAAGCCACCGCAATGAGAAACCTGCGCACCGCAGCGAAGAGTAGCCCCCGCTCACCGCAACTAGAGAAAGCCCGCGCGCAGCAACGAAGACCCAACACAGCCAAAAATAAATAAGTTTTTTAAAAAAGTACAAGAATAAATTTACAGAGAGAATTTGAGTGGGAGATTTAATAAACCTCTATCAGAATCAGAACAAAAGACAAAAAAAGAAGCGTACAAAGGAAATGTATCTGAATAATATAATCAATAAACTTGATTTGATACATATGGACCCTTACATCCCTTAAACAGAAAATATATACAGTTTTTGTAGGTCTATGGAGAACTTTGAAAACTTAAAAAGGAATACTTTCCCGGTAAAATATGAAAAGGACAAAATTAACTAGAGAACCAGTGGGAAAATTGAAAAGACTAATTACCACTGATGAGAAGAAGAAAAAAAAATCTGTCACTGCAAAAGCACCAGGTCCAGAAGGTTCTGCAGGAGGCTGAACTGTAGAAACCGTTAGGATTCACCTCTGACATCCCCTCCCTGGACAGGAGGATTGTAGATTTCCCTTTCGCCTGAGAGATCCCGGGAGGGGGGCTTCTCGGACGTGCCCCCCACAGCACCGTGCAGTGACATTCGCCACAAAATACTGTAACTGTCATTTACTTGTCAATCTCTCCCCCTGGACAGTAAGCTACCTGAGGGCAGGGACCACCTCTGATTTTTCATTGTCTCCCAGAGCCTGGTAACATCACCTGCCATTTACTGAATCAAGGAACGTGGAAGTGAAAAAGTACAGCATAATCGTCAGCACACTGGGATGCCTGTAAAACTCCCCAACATGTAAGCCTAGGAAAGCAGAATGGATGGAGAGAAACCCAAATCCTAAATCATTAGATTGAAGTTCCCCCTCCCACCCCTTTATCCAAATATTTGCAATGGGGTTAAATTATTTTTATAGGGAAACAGGCATTTACAAGTTCAGACAAGGCGAGGAGCACTCCAGTGTATAATGAGGAGTGAAGACGGCTGGCAGGGTCTGGAGGCAGGCCTCTTCTGGGCTTCCTCTCTCCGGCCCAAGTGGGCCCGGCCTCCAGGACAGACATGAAGCCTAGACATGGAGTCCTGGCCTACTCACCTTCATGCTCACGATGGACCTGCAGGCAGGGCAAGGAGAGGATGCAGGGCGGCACCATGGAGCCCAGAGCCTGGGCTGGACAAAGGGTCCTGCAGGCTTCATCTTGCCTAGGCAGTAGCTCTGGAAATCCCCTCAACACCACAATCCTTCCTCAATTTGGAAACAGTGTCCGAATTTTAGCAAGCACCCCTTCGCGGGACCCAGCGCTGGGAGCCCCATTTCCCTCAACACCAACCAACATCAACTGTCCCCTTGCTGATCCACTTAGATCCAGCTCCAAAGCTCCCCAACACTCTGCCGTGGAACCTTGACCACGTTCTGATCATCAGCTACCTCCGGCCATGACCATGGGCTCTCCCATGCCCAGGACCTGGCACTGACTGGCCATCGGGGCTGGCATTCAGTACCAACTGCCCGACCCCTCCCACTGTTGGACCGACAGCTCCAGGAAGGGCAGAGAAAATAGATACAGAGTGAGGCCAGCTGCCGGAGCCCAGGAAGGAAGTGGGGAGGCAGGTGGGCTTGCCGCGGGGTTGTCTCAGGAGGCCTGGGGGCTGAAGGGAACCGGGTGAAATGAGGCCCAGGCTGGGGGAGCGGGGGAATCACCGAGTGACAACAGTCTGCAGGGTGGGAGGTTGCTCCTTTCTGCCTTGGGGGCAGTGGGCAGGGGGGGCTCTCAGTGGGCAGGAATGTGGGGTGAGGATGGAAGGGAGCTCCCCAAGAACCTGCTCTTTCACAAACCAGGTCATAGGTTGGGCAGTGGGGCTCCCGGGCCAGCCTGGGGCTGCAGGTGAGTCATGGGGAGGGTAAGTTCAGGCCAGGTGTCAAGAAAGCAGCTGGGCCACCCCAGGGCAGCTGCCCTTGCTGGGTCGGGGTGGGCTGAGGTGTTGGAAGGAGGGCGTATGGACAAGGGGACTCATTAGGTCCTTCGCTTGGCCTCGGCTCCCCTGTTCTTACCAGCCCCCCGTTTTAGAAGGCCCCCTGGCTGGTCCCAAAGGGGGATCCAGGTGGGTCAGCCCAAGGCCAGTTCCCTTATCTCCATCACAGCTGCCTGGGGCTGCCCCTGGAGTCTGTCCCAGGGAGTGCGTGCCAGGGCTGGGATCCAGAGAGGAGAGTGGGGCACCTGGCAGCAGGGGTCACCGGGTGGGTTCTAGGGTACAGGGAAAGGCCGGGAGGGGAGTCGGGGAGAGAGTGGGAAAACCGCTGTGGCACGCCCCTCCTCCCCCCAGGGTCCCAGCTCCTTGGGAGGCGAAAGGTCACTCACGGTTCCTGGAAGAGGAGGAGGGAGCAACGAGGGCCCTGGGGTTCCTTCCAGTCCAGAACCCGCTCAGGTGCGGTGCCTCCTGGGCTGTTTGCATAAGCAGCTGCAGAGGCCAGGGCTGTAATGCCTTCCTCCCTGGGGCCAATGCCCCGGCAGCAGGGGCGGGCTCCAGTCCAGGTGGCCGGCCTGGGCCTTCCCACCTCTGAGTCAGCTTGGGGCAGCGATGGTGACCACACCCTGAAATCCCAGAGTCAGGACGGGCCCCCCCCCCCCGCCCGCCTCAGAAGGGTGTGCTTCTGCCCCCTCCTGGGGCATCTCATTCTCAAGGGGAGCGTTTGGAATCCCTGCCTCCTCCGTGCCCCCATGCCCACGGCTGGGCACATACGGAGCACACAGAAAAGTGAACACTTGGGAATCCCCTGGCGGTCCAGGGGTTAGGACTCGGCGCTTCCACTGCCGGGGGCCCGGGTTCAATCCCTGGTCAGGGAACTAAGATCCCGCGAGCCGCGCGGTGCCGCCAAAAAATACCCAAAAGTGAACCCTTGTTTGCCTTGGGCTTGTACTGTCCTTGCTGAGAACAGTGGCCAAGCCCGAAAGCCGCCTGGCTGAGACTGGGCCTGGTAAGGGTGGGGTTTGGGGTCTGGAGGCCTGCAGCTGGTCTGGAAGCAGCCACCCCCTGGCCGTGTGGCCTCTGGCCAGTCACTAAAGCTCTTTGAACCTCTGTTTGCACTCGGGACAAACATGTGGGGGTACCCATGCCTGCCTCCCGGGCTGCTGGGAGGATGAGTGTTTGAGAGCCCACAGGACCGTTAGCCCCTTTGGGACAGGGACCGTCATGTCTTACCATGCTTTGTGTCCCGGTGGCCAGCACACGCTAGACGCTCACTGTGTGCTTCCCCAGCCAAGTGAATGGTTAATGACGAGGCTATGAAATGCCCCACGTGGTACAGGCTCCTCTCCTGTGGCGGGGACAGTCCCTGCCTCTGCCAATTGTCCTGCCCTCCTCGCCACCATCTCCCCCTGTCCAATGGCCCATCAAGTGGACACTGTTCCTACCCCGCCAATGACCCCATGTCACCTCCATGCACACATCCTTGCTCCTCCTCAGAGGAAGTAGGTCCCTTCCCCTCTGCTCTGGGTCCCTCCCTCACTCCTTTCTCCTGGGATCTCATCCCTTCAACGACCTCCTCACCATCCTCAGCCTCCCCCTCTTCCTGCCCCTTCACTGAGATTTGGGGGAGTCTCCACCCTAGATCTGCACCCGCATCTGACCACACGGGTCCCCCTCCCTGCTAAGCTTCTGAGAGTTGTCTACATGCTACCTGTGTCCTCACCCTCATTTCTCTGGCCCTTTGCTCTCTGCCTTCAGCAACCCCTTGACCCCTTGACCAGCTTCTGATAAGGTGGCCGCTGACCTTCTGGTGGCCACTACCGATAAATGTTCGATGGCCTTCATCTAACTTCCCTTTTCTCTGGACACTTCCCCTCGGCTTCTGGGTCAGCACTCTCCTGCTTTTTCTCTTTGTTCCCTGACTGTTCTTTCCCCTTATGATCCTCTCTCCTCCCTCTGTCAGTCACCCAAATGCAATAGCCCCAAGGCTGTTCAGGTGCTCCATTCCCCAAGCCCACATTCTCTCCACACCCATGGCTCCTCCATCACAGGCTGAAGGTCTCCTCCTGGATGGCAGCCCCAGCTATCCGACTGCCTACTGGACCAGGCAGGGCCAAAGTGGGCACCGCGTCTTTCCTCCACCCCTTCCTCCCCAGTTATCCAGCTGTGAACAGCACCACTGTCTGCCCCAGAGTGCAGACTGGGAGACTGGAGCTCCTCCTGATTTCCCACCACCCCCCCCCCGACCCATCAGCCACCAGGTCCCGCCAAGTCTACCTCCCAAATCTCCCATTATCACTGCGTGCCTGGGAGACCATGAAGGTCCTCGTCATTCTCCAAGGCCCAGCCACAGGGGTTTTTCCTCAATCCCCCTCCCTTCTCTGCTGAAAGCCTTCCAACAGCTGCAGGATAAAGTCCAAATTCCTGGCGAGAGCCCATGAGCCCCGGCTCGGCAAGACACCATCCACTCCCGACCCCAAGCCCCCATTCCTGAGCCCCAGCTGTAAGGCCCCAGAGGTGCCGCATCTTCCCGCACCTCCACCTCTGCCCATGCACCCCGAGTGTAGCTCCATTACAGGTGGCCTGTGTCAGGCACTGAAGTCCCCTCCTCCCAATCTCCCATCCCAGACAGCGAACCCCTCAGAGCTGGATCTGTGCCTCAGTCACCTTTAGATCCAAAGGTCCACCTGGTGCTTGGCAGGTGTTCAGTCAATTCACATGTAGTGAATGGAGGGGAAAGGTAGGACCTGCTTCTCCTGCATCCTCCAAGGAGAAAACAGGCAGGCTCACCTTTCAGGAAACTACTTCTCTAAATGCTATCTTGAACAACTGAGAGCAGGGTGGGATTTCCTTCCCAGGAGGGAACCATCTGCCCACCCCTGGAGTTCGTCAGGGATGGGGTGTCAAGGGAAGCCCACAGCTGACACTCGAATAAAGCACAGTCACAGGGAGTGTGGTATTATACCCATTACACAGGGGAGGAAACAGGACCAGAGATGCTAAGTGACTTGTTGAGGTCACACAGTGAATTAGGGCCAGAAGTGGGACTGGGCAGAGCCTCTCTGCCAAAACCCAGGTGTCTGGGAGACACCCCAGTTCCTCCCTGTACAAGCGCTACCCCCATCATCACCTGTGTCCACATACTCCTAATACACCACTGCAGCTGCCGCAGCTAGAGAAAGAAAGGGCAGTGACCCTGGCTCCTGGGGTGATTTCTCTTCTCAGGAGGTACCAGGATGCGGGGAGTGGGGTGGGGTGGTGGTGTCTCCTCTCCCTCTTTCTCCCATCTTGGTCCTGGGCTCATGGGTGGAGCCCCTTGGGCAGACCTGCAGAGCCCCGGTTCATGGTAAGGGGGCTGGCTCTCCTCGTCCCTCTTCAACACATTCGGCAAGGCTCTGGGCCAGGCCCTATGCCAGGTGCTGGGGTTCAGAGAGAAAGGCCAGTCCCCCACCTCAAGGATCGAGGAGTGCACCTCCAAGGGCCAGACAGACATTCCCACCATCACAAGGACAGAGAATGTGGAAAGGCCCCGGAGTGTGCCGCCGAGAGCCTGCTCAGTAAACGGAGGGGCGCCGGGGAAGGGGTGCTGGCATCCAGCCATGTATTCCAGAGGAGCCTGGCTGAAGGACTCGCCCCATCCCTGCTCCGCCCTCGCAACTCTCCCAGCTCCGGGTCTGGGTCCCGATCTCCTTCCCCACCCACCGCATGCTGTTCTCCGCTCTGGCCACCAGGAGGCGGGTTGGTCCTTGCAGAAACCTTAGCAAAGGTGGCGTGCACCCGGAGGAAAAGACACCCAGTGGGACCTCAGCCGGTCTTGGCTGACCGCCTACTACGTGCCAAGCACTTCCACGCTTCACCTCGTTTAAGGCTCTCAACGCCTCGAATCCTTTGGTATTGTTCTGCATGTACACAAGAGGGCATCGTGGCCAGGGGAATGAAGCGGCTTGTCAGGAGCTGGCAGGTGACCCAGCAGAGTCAAATTCGAGTCTCTGCCTCAAATCCTGAACACTGCACCATAACGAGACCGGGCGGAGGGAAGACCCAGGAACTCACAGATGGGGACGGTGCCTCTTTCTTCCCAGACTCAGTCCCTGAACGTGGCAGGCATCAATATTTATTGTAATCATACTGGGTCCAAAGAAGGAAATCAGAGACTCACAAGCTTCAGGGGTCATCCATCCCCTACCCCCTTGATCTAAACACGAACTGAGACCCTGAGAGAGGAAGTGGATTGCCCATAATTACACAGCTGTCAGATGTGGCACATGTCAGAGGGGGCCTGTGCCCTCCACGCCCCCACCTCTCCCTGAAAAGTCCCTAAACTTGAAGAAGTCCAGGCCGCCGAAGTATTCTGAGGATGTAAGAGTTTTTAAAAGGTGCTCTTATTTTAAATGATATTTAAATAAAAATTTTAAATTTCCCAAATTTACATAACCGAATTCTGAGGCAAAAAGAACATCCTCGCGATAACTGGACTTCTTTCTGAAACAAAACCATCAAAATTACAAAAAAAAAAAAAAGGAACTAAAATGTTGGAACCAGTCAAAAAAGGAAGGAAGCAGACCCCTGACTTTCACATCCATTATCTCCTCCGACGCCCAAGCTCATGTGAGAAAGGCGAGGCAGGTAGAGCCGGCGGCGGCAGGTCCACAGTCCCCTATTTCATTCTGGATACGTTTTGGAATGGTTCGGATTTTAGAAGGATAACCGGCGCACACACCTGCCACAGGTGACATAACTCTCCCTGCAAGGCTTGGGCAGCAGCCTGTAATCGGGTTTATTTGCACTTCTGCAGCAAAACTTGAATATTCACACTAAATGGGATAAATTAAGACCGTCCACGGCCGCACATGGTTCAAGTCAAAGTTTGCCATCAGCTGAGTTACAAAAACCCTTTGGGCTCCAGGGAGCTTTGACATTTGGGAATTGCAGCTAAGAGATCGTTAGTAAGCCTGTACCCCTCTCGTTTCGTAGTTGAGTAAAGTTAGGCTCGGCGTGAGCGGTCCAAAGCCGGCGGACACTGCTGCTCCGTGGAGCCCGATGCAAGACTGAGCGGGTCTCCTAGGGCCGCCACTCGCGGCGCGCGTAACTCCCGCCCGTCTGCCCGCTCCCGGCTCCCCATGGCGTACCTGCTCCGGGTGCTGCTCCAGCGGCTGGCCGCGCACGTCCTGGATGGCCTCGTAGACGTTTTCGGAGTTGCTGCCCGGCAGAGGCCGCGGGCACAACCAAGAGCCCGCCACGCTGCAGGCCTTGAGGCTGCCCCCGCTCCCGAGGAGACCGGCAGGGGGCGCGGCGGTGCGGGCCAGGTCGTCCAAAGACTGCGCGGGCCGCACAGGTGCCATGGGCCTCGTGTACAGGCAGGCGGGCAGGCAGGGCGCCAGGCTTCGGCGCTGGCTTGCTGCGCCGCGCCGAGCTAGGCCGCACATGGAGCCCGCGCGGCCCCGGGGCTCGGCGGGCGCGCCGTCGGGACCGGCGGGCGCCGACGCTCTCACGAAGCGGTAGTCATAGGAGAGCGGTTCGGGGTCTGCGGGACCCGGAAGGCGCGCGGGCGGCTGCGGGGCGGGGGCAGGGTGACCGAGGGCAGGCAGCTCGCGCACGTACTGCGCCGGCAGGTAGAAGGGGCGGCCGCCGGGCTCGCTGCGCACGTGCCACCAGTGCTCCGTGCTGCGGCGCAGCAGGCGGTAGCGCTCGTTGGGCTGGATGGCAACGCGGCGCCCGTCCTTGCCCGTGTACTCGAAGGGATGCTCCACCAGCACGTACACGTCCCCCTCGACGTCCGCCGCCATCGTGGCCGCGGCGTGTCCCTGTGGGCAACGAGGAGGAGGGGCGCGGAGGTCAGGGCCGCCGAGCCGGGAAGCGCACCGCACTAGGGAGACGGAAAACTTGGGTTCGAGTACCGAAGCTACAATCGTTTGTGTACGTTCAGGCCTCAGTTTTCCTATCTCTAAAACGGGGGACTTGGATAAAATAACCTCTAAGGTTCTCATTCTTACACTCAGTGATGGAATTAAGACAGCCCTTTCATTCTCTTGGTTGATAGTAAAATTCTATCCCTTGGTGGGGAGATTGTGGGTAATACTGGTTCAGCTTTACAGCCAGGGAAGCTTTGGCTCAAAGAGATGGGGGTGATTGCCCGCGATAAAGTCGACACCACGTTTGCCTAAAAGTTGACTAGGCCTCAGTTTCCGCGTCTGTGAAGTGGGAAGAATAGCTCATTCCATTACCCCCGTCCCACCCCTCCCCGACGCTTCCAGCCCTCAGGGAATCGCGTCCTTGGCACCCCACTCCCCAGGCGTGTGCGCCCAAGGCCCGCGGGAACAGGGTTGGGGCGCGGGCTCCAGGAGCGGCCCCCGCTTTGCTCTAGTCCGGGAGTGTCCCTGCCCCGCTTAGTCCAAGGGCCTTGGCGTAAGGGGCCGCAACTGCCAAGGCCGGGGGAACCGGTTCTCTCGGTTGCTCTTTCCTTCCCCGGCGGCTTTGCCACAGACGTGAACCCGGAGTCCGGCCAGCCCAGACCGACCGGCACCGCCCCCTGCTCTCTGGCTCCCATCTCCACCTCCCGAGAGAGGCTCGGCCTTGCGGCCTGCCCCCCTGCCCTGTGATCTCTACTTTGCCCCATGAGAATGGCCCCTAGGGAATGCACTTTGGGACAGTGACTACCCGTGAGGTGTAACCAGGGACCTCCAAAGCTCTCCTGGAGTGATCACCACAACACGACCCCCTCCACGCCAGCTCAGTCTGGCCCTTGGTATGTTGGGGGAGGGAGTCAGAGCCCAGTTGTAAGCCTGCCTGTGTGGCTGGTCCCTCCAAGCCTTTACATCGACCACACCTACTGACCCACAAAGGTGACCTGGGACCAGCAGCTGGGAGCTCGGCCTCTTGCTGAGGCTGAGGGATCCAAGGCACAAGGTCTGGTCTGGTGTAGCGCTCCTTCTTCTCAAGCTTTCCCCGATGGGGAAGGGGTGTAAACTGAGTCATTAAGCACACTGGGCCCTGGAGGCGGGGTCCTTGAGCTGACGGGAGCTAAGCCACCAAACCCTAGGGGGGGGACACCACTTCTCACCACCTTCCCCTGGACCCCCGCGCTCACTCACGTCGGCAGGGCTGACCTCAAGGAGCCCATGGGCTGGCTGGGCGGAGCCGGCGGATGCATGCAGGTTAGGCCCCTGCCATCTCCTTGGGCGGGGCTTCAAAGAGCTAGGCTGGAGAGACCTCGGGAAGGAGGAGCTGGCGAGGAGAGCAAAGAAGGAGAGGGCTGCCTTCAGTTCCCAAAGCGGCTGCGTCTGGGAGGGGCGAGGAGGAGCCTAAAGAAATCTGCCTGGGCCGGTGGGGACTTTGGGGGCGGGGCCCGGGGCAGGAGAAGGCCAGAGGGAGGGGCAGGGGCAGGGAGGGCTGCGACCGAAGGGGCGCTGGAGGGTCGCGAGCGGATCCAAGGGAGGGTAGGGTCCCGACCCTGCCCCGCTCCACCCCTACGCGCGACATTCGTTGTCCGCGAGCCTCTGCGTCCCGCGGGCGCGCTGCTTAGGGGCTGTTCGACCCGGGCTTGCAGTCTTGCCGGGGCGTTCCCAATCCGAGCAAGGCCATTTGCATCCTGAACTGTGCGGATTGCAGGCACTACCCGCTCCCGTCCCATCTACGTCCTCCCCAGGCTCTTTCCGAACGCAACTCGGCCGGGCCTGGCAAAACTTGGAGCGGAGTTCCCACCGCAGGGACGCTCCCCCGAACGCAGGGTCACTGGCTGGGTGGGGAGGGGACCCAACCCTCGGCTCCTTCCCCGACCCTGGGGGAGCTAAGAGAACGGAAGGGATGGGGGAGCTGGGAGGATCCCTGGAGCGCGAGGACGGACCCATCACCAGGAGGTGCACTGCGTCCACTGCCCGGGAGACAGACAAGAGCCACAGCGGCGCCAACGCCTGGGTCGAAGCTGGGGGCCTGGGCCTGCGCCCCTCCTGCCCCGGGACGGAGGGCAGCCCTTCGCCTCCCACCTCCTCCCGGGGGAGGGGAAGATCCGTCCCGCGCGGCCCTCCTTCCGAGCCCGCGCAGCTCAGGCTTCAGCGCAGTGCGAAGGGGCTGGCTCGCGATGCTCCCGGGTGAGGACCCGCCACCTGCGGTCCCCTTCCCCGCCCCAGATCAGCACCCCCGCCCAGTCCGGCCCTACCCTGGCACCTCGGGGTGTCCGACCGCTGGCCTCGCCTCCACTTGTCCTGGCAGCCGCGCGGGGGCTCGGCGTCCGGCGCTCCCTCCTCCACCGCCCTGCTCCCACGCTGCCCTGTTTCCTGTTCAACAATATAGCGAGGGAGGCACCGGCGGAGAGCACCCGGCAGAACTTCCTCCCGGACTGGGGTTGCGGCTCCGAGAGACAATCCCCGGTGTCCTGGCTTCCTGTCCCCTCTGGGACGGGCCAGCGCCCGAAGAGCAGAGGCGCCACCCCTTCTCCTGCACCTCCCGGGATCCTGGGCCACACCTGGCGGTCTCCCGGAGGTGGAGACAGCAGAACCAGGATGGTGGGATGAGAGGGGAGGAGGCCTTCTCACCAACTGCTGGCCAGATTTCCCTCCACTGCTCTACCCCACCCCTTTCCCCCACTGCCCTGCCTTGATCCTTGTGGGGGAGGAGGGCCTCCTCCAATCTGTCCGTAGGATAAGCTCAGAGCAGGCTCCTGGGGCTTGAACGCAAGATGCTCACCTTATCTCTGCATCTCAGTTTTCTTTCCTATAAACTGGGGATTATAACACCTACTTCATAGGATTGTTGTGAAGATTAAATGAGATGCACTAAGCAGATGTATTGTTATGATCACGTTCTAAGAACACACATTAGATTAGTTATTACCACTAATTTTATTATGAGGTGAGCTGTCCTCCTCTTTGGGGTTGAATTGAGGTCTCCAATCCCCACTCCCCCCATCCTCCTTTAGGCAGGAGGGGGAAGGGAGACACAAGTGTTCTCAGAAACACCTTGCTAAGGATGGAGGATTGAGTCCAAAGGCAGCACACAGGTCATGTGCTCCTGGCCCTCCTCTGGGCCCGCCGCCTCTAGCCCGCGCACCAGGTCCCTCAGGTTTCCTCGGAGCCCACCACTGCCTGCCCTTGACGGAAGCTGGGGCTCGTGCAGTGGGCGGAGAGTGAGTGGTCCCTCGAAGGCCGAGAGGCATCTTCAAGGACAGGAAACTGCAGACCTGAATCTTTCAGTCCCATTTTCCTGCAACCTGATTTCCCTGGGAATTACTCTGTTTCCTTCTTCTGTCTTTACAGTGGGCAGTGGCGGGCTTCCCACTGCAGGCGCCCCCCACCCCCACCCCTGGGACTTCTTCTGGAACTTCAGAGGAAAGTTGGCAGCCAAGTAAAGGCCACATTGAGCCCTAAAACCATGAGCCCTGAATCGGGCCCTGCTCACAAACCTTTCCTTCCTGAGCCCCTTCTCTTGCCTTGGATAACCCTGTGGAAAATGGTTTCACATGTTCCAGTGTCAGGAGTCTGTGCTTTGACATTTAAGGAACAGGAAAGAAGCCATCACGGTGGGATTTCAGGCATCAGCTTCATTAGTTATATGAGTGTATGTAAGTAAAGCTCCCCAAAGGCCCTGAAATCCTACCCCACGGTGGGGGAGGGGGGCTGACTCCGGGGAGAGGCAAGGGTCGGGGGTAGACTGAAGAATTACTTCCCCTCTTCTCCATGCCCACTCCTGGCACACAAGCCCCCTGCTTGCAAATGTTTACCAATAACCACCCTCCTCCTGCCCTCCATTGCCTACGGTTTGACTGACAAGAGAGCAGAGGCGGCTATCAGATGGTAACTGAGGGCCTGTGGTCTCCCCCAGTCAGTGGCAGCATTAAGATTCAGAAACCAGGGACTTCCCTGGCGGTCCAGTGGTTAATACTCTGCGCTTCCACTGCAGGGGACCTGGGTTCGATCCCTGGTCTGGGGAACTAAGATCCTGCATGCCAGGTGGCACGGCCTAAATAAACAAACAAATAAATAAAATAACCGAATTACATATTAAAAAAAAAAGATTCAGAAACCAGACCACAGGTTAGAAAGATCAGGTCTTTACTGCAAAATCATTCAAAAAATCACACGCAGCAGTTCCTTCGGTACATTGCAAAGCACTTCTCAGGGCCAGGGCCCCTCACTAGAAACAGTTTATTGCATAAAATGAAATTTTAAAAATAGTGTGGGCACGACCGAGGTTCACATCAGCTTCCCATTGGAGGTGAGGGTGTTAAAAGTCAACTCATCTGAAAGCATCAGCAGCTTTTTGGTATGGGGGAGGGTCAGCTCTAATGCTACTGATCTCGGGGAGGGCGGGGAGCGGGGCGTGCCAGGCCCCGCCAGACCAAAGTGAGCGCCTCCAGGGCCTCCTGCTGCCTCCTAGGGACCTTCTGGAATACAGGATATACTCACAGGCCCGAGGAAACAGGGCTGGGCTCAGGCGGCGCTGCCCACCCCAGGCCCACTCAGCGATCTGGACCAATTACGGCTCTGATCAGGCTGTGTCTGTGGTGGAGCATTAATGCTGGCTATGGGGGGTGGGGATGGGGGTAAGGATCCACCTTCTTTGGTGCGCTGGGCACAGGTGTGCACCATCTTCCGTGATGGGGACAGAGCAGCTGTGTGACAGCCCCCTCCCCCATCCGCCTGCCACCTCCTCGATTCTATTGCACAATTTATCCAGCTCCACAGGGCCGGGCAGGTGACTCAGCAGTCAGATCAGCCCAAGGGAGAGGTGGGAGTAGGTTCGTATCTTGACAGTGAAGGCGGATCTCCACCTGAGGCCCCCAATCCAAGCTGAGTGCAGATAGGATGGCCAGAAGACCCCAGGGCTGAGGATCCAGGAGAGGTGGGGGGAGGCAACAGAGAAATCATGCCCAGATTTCACCCCCCAACCCCAAGGGTCTAAATATCACTTTGAAAACAGTTCCAGGCTCCACCCCAAGACCCCTTCAAAAGGCAGTCGTGCTCCAGCGAAATTTTCCAGTCTCTCGGCAGCGCCCCTCCTGGGCCAGTCCAGCAAAGCTCTGTGAACTCTCATGGCTTTGTAAACTGAGGCTGAGCATCCTTCCACGGGGGTGGCTTCTCCTGCGTGTCCCTACACATCTCAGCAGCAGGGCTGACACTCTTCGTGGAAGGACGAGGGTTCTGAGGGTTCCACAGTGGGGACCCAGCCTACCTCTGTCCTGGTGGGAGTCAGTCAGGCGGGGATGCATTCCTGCGTCTGCAGCAGTCCCCCGCCCGTCTGGCTGCTTGTCCGTGGTAGGAGTGAGGAGGGTAGGGGGCTGAGGGATGGGCTAGATGACGACCCTTCCCTGGACCAAGGAAGGCTCAAAGTGCTGACAGTGCTGGTTCCGAGTCATTCCCCTCCTCCTGCGGGACCAAGATCCCAGGCTATTGGAGAGCCAGGGGCTCCGACACGGAGGAAGTGAAGGGCTTTTCAGGTGAGGAGGGGGCGGGGAGCAGAGAGGAAACACATGGTCCTCAGGACTGAGCCTGCCTGGCCCCCCGGGGGTTTGGCACGTTGTACAGGAGCTGTCGGCAGCGAGCGCGCGGTAAGGGGGAAGGAAAGGCGCCCACCAGCTTGCAGGCTCTGTCCTAGGGGGCCTGTCCACCCAGCCGCCACCCGCCTACAGGCCTGGCCTGAGCGGTTCCTGCACATTTGCTCAGGGTGAGAGTGGCTGGATTTCTTGGGTGACTTGTGGAGGGTCAAGAATAAAAAAATATTTTCTGTTGAAATATGAAGGGAAAAAACCCACCTTAAAAAAACTAGGCCTTTTAATCAGGAATGTGGAATTGAAAATGCTTCCCAAGTCTTATTTCCACAGTGTGTGAACAGCCCTAATGGAGACGGTGCGTCAGTGAGGCGATCCAGGCCAATTAGTGCAAAGCCCCCTCTCCTCCCGCATCCTCGGACAGGGGCATTTGCTGGTGTCCTGGCCTCCAGACGGGTGGGGGGCAGGAGGTGTCATCAAGAGTTCCCAAGGCTCCCTCTCATAGGCTCATGCTCTGGTCACATCTGAGAGTCTTCCTGACAAGGGAGACATCTGTGACACCTTGAAAGTGTGACCCAGGCTGATGGCCAACCCAGCTGGGATGGCTGAGCCCTGGGTCCCGGGTGGGGACAGGAAATGGGGTTAGGCGAGAGTGCTCTGTTGCTGGTACTTGAGCCGGCGGGCACAGCGGGGGCAGCCCTTCTTCATCACGGCCTGACAGCTCTGGTGGAAGACGGTCTTGCATTCGCCACACCTGGGAGAGAGCAGCAAGCACTGCTGGGACCGACGGGCCTCCCGGGGCTCGAGGCTGGTCAGTGTTCCTGACGGGGGCCTGCCACCCACGGCACATGGCGCTGCCCCTCCGCTCCGGGACAAAAGGTTCTTGCCACAGTGCTGACTAAGCCCCGCAATGCACACTGATACTCTCTATTCTATTTCCCTTTTATAAATACTGCTGAGACTCACAAAACGATTTCTTGCCTATGTTTCAAACACTCTGCAGTTTAAAAAACTCAGCCCCAGGTCTGTTCAGAGGTCAAATGCGGGTCCGGGGACACCTACTGAAAATGAATGAATGCTCCCACCAGTTCCGTTTTCCACTCCCACATGGACTGGAATGGAGGTTTGGTGGATGAATTTTTCCATTTAGAGGCTTCTGATAATGAGCAATAACTGGGGACAAGAACAATTGTTACGGGGGCAGAGGCGGTGGCAGGTACCACCCACCAGGTGCCCGCTTTATGCCCGGCCTGTGCCAACACTCCAGGCCAGAAACTCATCCAGTTCCTCCTCCACCTGCTCATAGAGGACGAAACTGAGGTCCTCCCACCGCAATTCAAAGAGGCAGCAGCCACCTCTTCTCCAGAAACATGGATGGCTCGGTGGAGGCAGGGAGTCCTGTGAGGGCTTGTCTTGTCCCCCTCCCTGGGTACCGGGCCTGCCGCCCGGGGACGCCGTGGGGCCGGGTGGGAATGGGGGTGGGGCGGGGTGGCTGGCTGAGGGTCCGCATACCTGACTGTGGTGTCAAACTCAAAGGGGAAGATGATGTCATGGTGGTGGCAGATCTGGCAGATGAAGCCGCGCTGGGTGCACAGGTCGCAGTGGTAGACGTGCTGGGAGGCAAACTCGATCAGGGACTTGAGGAATCCTTCATACAGCCCGTCCGCGATCTGTGGAGGGCAAGCGTGGGCCACCAGGCCTTTTAAGCAGCTGTGCTGAGCCTGAGGCTGCCTGCAAGACGTGGTCTGCTGCTGCTCCTGGCACCCTGCCTGAAGAACTCCTACCCCAAGAGGAGTTTCCTTCCACTTGGGCAAGAAAACCTCCCGGAATCAGGCCGAGCACGTGCAGCCCTTGTGCACGGAGGAATCCACTGTACCCTCCCTTGAGGAAAGGAACGTCCCAAACCCTCACCCCTCCCCCTGCCCTCCCTGCTGGGGAGGAGTCCAGACGCAGGGAAGGGGCTGAGCCCTGTGAGCCTGGGCTTTGCTGCAGTGCCTGCTGGTCCCAGGGGCGCTGGGGGCTCAGTCACTGCCCAGGAAGCGTGGATGGCGGGACGCCCGTTCCGAGCTACCAAAGAGCTGAAGACGGCTGTCTTGCCTCAGTAAACTGCAGGCACTCTCCCCGCACCCCATCATCTCCCTTTCTGATTTCTCCAGGAATAAGGTCCCTCTAGAGAGGTCTGGGGGGTGGCATTCTCACCTGCTGGAGGTCCGCGACACTGTACTTGTGAGGAGACTCCAAGAGATAATTCCTGTGGTTGAGTCTTCAAAGAAAACACAAGAGATTCCTTAGAAGGAACCCGGGCCAACCTGGGTTTGGTTTCATTCCCTCAGCGCTGCTGACCAGGCATAAACAGCTCCCGCCTGGGCGGAGCAGTCAGCCGCCTGGGCTTGGGACCTGGGCTTCCAGGTGAAAAGCTGTTGGGACCTTGGGTAAGTTACTTAACCTCTCTGAACCTTAGGTTTCCTCACCTGAGAAAGAGCGCTGTTCTGAGGATGAAATAATTTATTTAAAGCATCCGGTACAGTGCCTCGTACATAGTAAACAAGGAATAATTGTTAACCGCAGTTGATAACACTGCACTGCATAATTGAAATTTGCTAAGAGTAGAACTCAAATGTTCTCTGTCTCTGTCTCTCTCTCTCAGACACACACACACACACACACACACACACACACAAACACCATGTATATATATATAAAAATATATAAAATATGTGAGGATGATGGATATGCTAATTGACCAGATGGGAGGAATCCTTTCACAATGTAATCATATGTCAAATCATCACAACATACACTTTAAATGTCTTACAATTTTGTCAAGTATACTCAATAAAGCTGCAAAAATTTTAATTTGAAGATATAAAAAATAAACATCTATTTAAAAACTAATAATGATGAGGATGATGAGGAAAGCGAACGCTTGGTACCGGGAACGGGACTAAGCTTTATATATATTAACTCACTTAATTTTCACAAGACTCCTGTGAGGTTGACACTATTATAACCCCCATTTTGCAAGAGGAAATGGAGGCCCAGAGAGGTTAAATAACTTGCCTGTGGTCACACAGCTAGTAAGTGGCGGAGCTGGAGTCTGAACAAACGCAGGAGTCTGGCTCCAGAACCTGCATCCTTTCCACCCAGTGAATGCCTGTAGGTGTTAACTGTTGTCATTATTGCCACTATTACATACCAGGGACAGGGCTGGGGACAGAAATGCACAGGACGTGGCCTCTGCCTTCCTGTAGCCCCTGGTCTAGTGGAGGGACAGACATTTAAGCATCTGGTTTCAGTGCTATGGGAGAGGAGCTGAGACACGTCCTGAGTGCAGCAGATCCCATTTCAGAGATGGGGGAGGGCGGGGGGTGGGGGAGGCAGAGGACGAGAGCTCAGCTGCCAACCCAGCTCTAGTTTCCACCTCACCAATGGCACAGATCCCAAGGGTCACATCCTGAGAGATGGAGAGGAAACACCTGCAGAAATTCCCCTGGTACAAAAACTTGTCTAGCCTTGCTGTGTGTCTGTGTTGGTACTGGGGTTGGGGGGAGAATTCTCCCAGTCTGAGGAAGCGTGGGAACCTGCCCCAGGATGCTCTGGACACCTGGAGGCGGGAAGGTGCCAGGCCCTGCGGCATCTGGAGTGGGTGCTTGCCTTTGCCCACCCCGTGGCCTCAGCTGTGGTCCAGGGGGGACCCCACCCGGGGCCGAGATGGCAAGTTCCACCAGGCAGGCAGGCAGGCCAGGCTGTGCTGCGTGGGGTGAGGATGCGGCCACTCAGCTCAACGTGCTGGTCTCCCCAGTAAACTTCCAGCTTTCTGGGAACAGGACGCTGCCGTTTATCACCAGGAAAATGCAGGCGGTGCGGGGTGCACAGGCTGCTGCTGCGCCAGCAGGAAGGGTGGGGCTGATTTGGATGGAGAGTCCCCTGCCCACAGTCGTGGAAGCCCAGGGGGCCAGCCAGGCCCAGGGCCTTCCCTACGAGCCACCTATCCTGGGTCTGTCATACCCTCAAGTGAGGCCGTACAACTGTTGGGGGAGATGAGGTCAGGGAGGAGACCCTTTGCCAGGGCAGCCCCCTGAGAGAAAGGGGATCCCACATCTAAAACCTGCCTGTTTCTCCTCAGCCCTTCCCGTCCTCTCACCCTTCACTCTGGCTGACTCAGTCCAGGCCTCCTCACCTCCTGGGCCAATTCCTACACCAGCACCCACGCTCCACTGCTGCTAAACTGGTCTTTCCTAAACTCCTGACTGAACGTGACCATCCCTTGCTCAAAACCCCTCAACAGCTCCCCAAGGCCAGCAGCATAAAATCCAGACGCCTTTGCTGTGGCACAGGGGACCTTCGAGGTCTGGCCCCTGACCCACCACCTGGCTGCCCTGAGTCCCCCGAAGGCCCTGGCGAGCCGTGCTCCTGTCCCGCCTCCATGCCGTGGGTTCCCTTAGCCAGGAAAGCGGGCCCTCCCTTCTGCTTTCTTCTCTGCTTCTTTTGCTGAACCCCAGTTCACTACACACGTGATGCCGTTTGTGTGGTGGCAACTCTGTTCTCCTGTGTGAGGACCAAGAGGGGTCTGGAGCATCTAACAGAACTGATGGTGGCCAGACTAGAGAAGGGGGATCCCAACTTTCTACTTGACTCTCTTTCATACTATTTGAATACTATCTTTGTAAAGAAGAAAAAGAAAAGCACTTTTTCTTTTTAAAAGAACAAAAGAAATGAACTTCACAAACCCTCAACTGATGCCACCTCCTCCGGGAGCTCCCCTGGCCCTTCCTTCCTTCTTCATGGCACACGCCGCCCTGACCCAGGGCCATTTGTCCACCTGTCCCTGTCCCACCCCAGACACTGATCCCCTCATGTGGCCCTCACCACAACTCTGGGAAGCCACGTCAACACAGGGATCACTGGCCCATTTTACAGACAAGAAAGCTGGAGCTCAGAGAAGTGAAGCAACTTCCCTGAGTCACACAGTGGATCTGGGGCCAGGCGGAGGCTGCGCCTGGACTCTTTCCCCCGCCCCACGCTGCTTCTGAAATGGGACTTCCACAGGCCTGGCCCTGGGCACCGTGTGCAGCGCTGCCGCCCAAGGATGGGAACAGCAGGGCCACAGAGAAAGAGGCAGGACTGTCCCCAGTGCCCAGGCAGGGCAGCCCGGACAGGCCAGTAAGGCTGCTGACCAAACAATCTCAGCACGGCAGGGATGGGTGAATGAGGCCGGCACCCAGGACCCACCCTACGGGCACCTGGTCTTCTCAGTCTGCAGAGAACCCTGGACCGGGGAGGGTGACAGGGTCCCACTTGACCTGGACAGAGGGGCAGGAGGGCAGACTCTGGAGCCCTGGGTCCTGGAATCTCAGGAAGGATGGGAGTGAGTAGGGACCCAGGCACTCAGCTGATTATGGAGACAGAAAGAGCCTTCCCAGAAGCAGCCTTTCAGGTCCCTCACGGTGGCCCCCAAAGGGCTTTCTGTCCTTCTGGGCCCTGTGGAGGAGACCAGGGCTCAGCCGGCTGCTCTGGGAGCCTGGGAGGGGCCAGCCTCTGCTCTCTGCCTAGGAGAGGGGCTCCCCGCAGCAGTCTCTCCCTGCGCCGCCCCGACGGGCACCAGGACTGAGCAGGGAGCCCGTCAGACAGGCGGTCTCTGGGCCAGCGCTGTCGGGAGGGGTGGCTGCAGGGGGAAAGTGGAGGGACTTGTGAGCCGCTCCAAGACCTCAGAAACCTAGCGGCGAAGCCCAACTGGGCACCCGGCAGCAGCTCATCGCCTGAGCTCTGCCCTCCTAGGGCCCCACAGAAGGTGTCACCCCTCAGCCCCGACTGAGCACTGAATGTCCCCTTCAGGCCCTGGGTACCAAGAAGCTTCTTGAAGGGCATCTTAAGGGTCCCACACAACCCTGTCCTCTTGCGAGGATTTGGGGACGGATGCTGCCACAGCAGCAAAGCCAAGCCGCATGGGGTGAACGGCTGGCGGCAACCAGAGGAGCCAGGGCGACACAGCCCTTCTCACCTCTCCAGCCTCCTCTCACCACATCCCTACTTCCCTCCTCACCCCCCGAAAGTTCTGCCTTCCACGCATGGGGCCTTCATTCACAGCCTGAGCACACCACTCCTTCTATCTGGAACAGTCTTTCCTGCGTCTCCTCGCTTTCCCACTCGTTTGGCAGGTCTCACCTTGGATGTCAGTTCCTCCAGGGAGCCTTCTCCACTCCGCCCTCCTCCAGTCTGGGTTAGATCCCCCGCCCCTCCAGTAGGACTTCCAGGGCGTCCGACTCCCTCCTCCAGCCCTCACTCAGCAGTAAGGTGCTGCCTTACTCACCTGCCATGCAGGACCCAGGTCCACCTTGCTCAGCACTGGGGCCCATGCCCCAAGCCCAGTGATGGACCCTGAGCACGTTCTCAGTAAATTTGTCAAACGAATGAATGAACAAATACAAGCACAAATAAAAGCCACTCCTAAATGCAAAGGGAAAGCGTTCTCCACCCAGCCCTGGCATTTCTTCCGAGAAGCTGCTTTTGCACTGACCCCGTGTGTATGTGTATTTGTGTGTGTGTGTGTGCGTGCGTGCGTGTGTATTTGTGTGTGCGTGTGTATGTGCATTTGTGTGTGCGCACGTGTGCGTGCGTGCGTGTGCGTATTTGTGTGCGTGCATATGTGCATTTGTGTGTGTGCGTGTGTATGTGCATGTGTGTGCGCGCGTATTTGTGTGTGTGCGCGTGTGTGTGCGTGCGTGTGCGCATCCATGCACGCCCAGGGTGCTCACCTCTTGCTCAACTCCTTCAGGGCTCCGCTTCGGCACAGGCCCAGGTAATCCCCCAGGAGCTTCAGCTGCTCCCGGCTCCTACCGATGAGGTGCATCCGCTCCACGTGCTCGTACAGAGACGCGTTCACCAGCTGCAGGTTGATGAGGGGCTGGGCCCGGATCCGCGTCAGGAACTTCAGGGCCTGCCTGCAGACCTGGGGACACCACCAGGCAGCGAGGGTGAGATAGGAGGGCCATCTGGTGAGCACCTGAGGGCCAGGCACTGTGTTACCTACTCACTCGCTCACGCCTCCCACCACCTGCCGAGGGAAGTGGTACCATCTTCATTTTACGGATGAGGAAACTGAGGTTCAGAGAGAGGAAGTGACTTGGCCAAGGTCCACAGCTCACACAAGTCATGATGTGAACCCAGTTTATCTGACTTCCAAACCCACTCTTCCCCCTTGACACCAGCTGCTGCCCCTCCTGACGGTGCTGGGACGGAGGAGGGGCTGCTCCGGTCAACACGCCTCTCCTCCTGGGCCTCACAGATCCTTCCCACTATTTCCTGTCGTCCCTGCCCCCACCTTCCTGCCGAAAGGAAACAGGCACTACCCCGGGCCGACTCAGGAACCAGGTGACGGGTGTGAGTCAGGCTCCAACCACAGTAAGCTACGGATCAGACACAGCTTAACTAGAGGTTTCCTGAGCTCCCTCCACCCCTGCCAGCAGCACCAACCAGGGCCCCCCAAGGCTCCATGTGGATTTGAGTGATCAATCTGGGCCTCTCCCACGTGATAGGACTTTGAAGGTTCTACCCTCAGCCCTGACCCTGATGCCAAAGCCAACTACTGAGCACCTACTATCTGCCAGACGCTGGGCTAAGGACCTCGACCACATCCTCACAACAACCCAGAAGGGAAGGTGTCATCATCCCCATTTTACACATGAGGAAACTGAGACTCAGAGAAGGTAGAGTGGCTTACCCAAGCCACCGGAAGAAAGCAGAGCCCGCGTCTAAACCGAGGTGTTGTCTCTGCATACTTGGCTGCCTCACGTGCTGAAGAGGAGCCCCTCTCCCCTGCAGTCTCCTCCTTGCCGTGATAAGGATGGAGGAGCTGAGATGTTCTCCACCGTCAACCACCCTGCAGTGCTCAGGAGTCGGGCTTTGGCTCCTGGTTCGCCCCTTCCCAGCTGTATGACCTTATGAAACTTACCTAACCTCTCTGTGACTCAGTTTCCTCATCTGTAAAATGGGGAAAATAAAAGCACCTAGCTCATGGGATAATTTTGAGCTTAGATGAAAAGAAAATCCATGTAAGCGTATCCTCTGTAAAGGGGAGCTGCCATCAGACTCTGTGAGTGCCTGTGGGTCCCGGTGTCTGTCCCCTGGCTCAGGGGGACGTAACAGGGCCCTCAGGAGACCGTTAGGCTGGGGGCTGCTCCACCAGCTTCACCAGCATCTCTCGCCTCCCGCAGCAGCTGACAACTCCATCTTTTCCCATTTCCCAGAGCCCTGAGGAACCAGCCCCCAGCCAATAGGCAGCCCACTGGCAAAAGCCTGGTGAGTCCGTGACTCGGGTCAAACTGCTGCTCCCCAGCCCTTCCCACGACTCAGCCCCAGGCTTCTGGCGAGGCTCAGATGAAATACCACGCAGGAATGTGCGCTGAAAACTGCCAAGTTCTGCCGACAGGCATGGGCTTCGAGCTCCCCAGGGACTGTCCCTTCCCCGTGGGTGTGGAGGAGACAGACAAAGAGAGAAGCCCCAGGCCTGGGCTGACATCCTGCCAAGTAGTGCCAGCCGGACCTTGCACAAGTGGGTCAGCCAGAGTGGTAACAGTGGACAAAGGGCCCTTAACCCGCTGATCAGCCACTTTCTAGTGTGAATTTTCATGTCCTTCCCAGGCCCGGGATCTTTGAGAGAGCTGGATATTTCCTGACCTCAGGCATGCCAAGGGAAGTGTTAGAATTCTCCAGTTGGAAAAAGGAAGTGGTACCAAAATTACAGCAGTGAAAAGAAGGTGGCTCAACAGAGGCACCTGGGTGTTGTAAGCAGGGAGGGTGTTTTATGGGCAGAGGGTTCTTCGCATCTGCGGTGATCTTGAGGCTTAGTTTTCTCCATGTAGTTAGTTAAATACTTAACATTGAGGGCAGGGGTGGGGATGAGGTAACCAATAAAAAAGCCAAAGTGAAGCTAATGTCTTTGGAAGGTTCTCACCCCCAGCGGGGTGGGGGTCAGAGAGGTACGGGCTCTGAGAACCATGTTCCCTGGACTCTGATGGGGACATGTGAAGACACCTCCACATAATGAGACAGCACGGCCGGCAGGCCTGGGTCTTGAGAGAAGCACCCAACCTCTTCCCGGTGTTTCTGTGTCTTGTCTTAGCAGAAATCTGTGCCTTTGGAAGAAAGCCAAGTTTGCGCCCCTTGAGGCAGACCCTCAAGCAAATTAGGGGCAGAAGGTGAGGCCTCAGGGCACTAATGTAAGGCACCAGCTAAGTGACTGTCTCTTTTGGTCCTCACACAGCCTGGGGACAGACGCTGTTATTAATCCCCCTTTACAGACGAGGGAAGTGAAGTTAAATAGTCTGCTCATGGTAACACAGCTACGTAAGTGGGTAAGCTCAGCTGAAGAGGAAAATCTGAAAGATCAGAGAATACATCTTATGCGGAAGCATTTGGTGAACATAAAAAAGTACCCAAGATGTAATACTAACTAAACAAAGCACGTTATAAAGCAGTATGAGTCCAGCATGATCCCAAACTTTACAAAAAGTAGATGCAGGAGCTTGTAATCTTGGGGGTGGGGAAGAAAGGCTAAACAACCGAATAAAGATGATTTTGAACGGTGAAAAAAAAAAGTAGATGTAAATGTAAAAAACAAAAATGCATGGAAAAATGCTCCCAGGGAAAGTGCAGCCAGCTGGCTAGCCCACCCATCCATCCACCCACCCACCCACCCACCCATCCACCCATCCATCCATCCATCCATCCACCCACCCACCCACCCATCCACCCACCCATCCATCCACCCACCCACCCACCCATCCATCCACCCACCCACCCACCCATCCATCCATCCACCCACTCATCCTTCCATCCACTCATCCACATCTATCCACCGATCTACCCATCCATCCATGCACGCATCTACCCACCTAACCCATCCACCCAACCATCTATATCTAATCTATCCTATCTGTCATTTCCATCTATGTATCTAGTTGTTGGTGCTTTAAACAGTTTTATCTGTAACCATGGGGAGCTGCAGCAAACCATCCTCAGATTCCCACCTGAGGACCAAGGTAGGCACTGACAGAGCTGTGTCCAGGGGCTGGAGACCAGCACCCAGTTACTTTCTTGGTCAACTCCCCCACATCATGGGGCCTGAACTAGTGACCCGGGCTTCCCTAGAGCCAAACTCCCCCAAACATACGAACAGCAGCCACAGAGAGGAGCGACCCCCGCTCTGTCGCTCGGCAGCCCCGCGCGGCCGTGGCAGGCTGGGCTGCAGACTCACCGGGCGCTTGGTGAGGTCCCAGTTGTGGATGATCCTGGCCGGGATCACTGAGGCATCGTCTTGATGGCAGATGTCACAGTAGTAGAGGCCAGAGAAGGCACAGAGCTTGGGCCGTACAAATGAGAAGCCGATTTGCCGGGAGCAGCCTGGGGAGAAGAACAGGGAGAGGGTGAGCAGCGGTGGGGACGGAGTCAGCTCCTGAGTGACCCGGAAGCGGCCAAGGCAGAAAGGGCCCGCTATCTAAGGAAAGTATCCATAGAAAGATTAAAAAGGAGAGTACGAAGATGAAAACCACCACCGCTCCTATGCCCACCAGTCAGAACCAACCCTATTAATTAATCTTTACGACAAAACACTGTTAAGGATTATCAGCGGCATTTCACAGCTGAAGAAGCTGATGCACAGAGGTCAGGAAACCTGCCCAGTCACACAACGATGGAGTGGCACAGCGGGAGTCAGATTTGGGTGGGGCTGGTGTAGAGCCCTCATTCTCTTATTCCCAGCTGCCTCTCTTCACTGCTTGCACAACAGTGCCAACCTCCTCTAGGTCCACTCCTCCATGGCGGCCCAGAAATGGAAGCCACGGAGTCAGGGTCTCGCCAAGCAGGGCGGGAGCTGGGGACATGGGGCTGGCCACAGGGAGTGGGTGGGGAAGCCAGCCAGAGGCAGGGCTGTCTGGACATGGCCTGGGGCCAGCTGGAAGCCACAGCTGCCTGATACCTCGGGACAGTGGTTCAGGGCCAGCTTCAGTCCCTCTGCTGGAGGACCCTCCACAGGGGGGCGGGGGAAGGTGGGGGGACCAGGAGTGGGGTGTACCCAGAGCACAACAAAGGCCTGGCTCGAATCCTGACACAGGCCCTGCCTCCTACAGGGCCAGGGAAAGAGTCCCTTCCACCTCCCGGGGACTAGAAGGACTGGTTCTTCTGCATGCTAGCTGTCTCATCCTGACCGAAGTTTTGCAAGGTTCCAATTCCCTGCTACTTGCTCTTCTGTGGGGTTATTACAAAGTTTAAATGGAGTTTTGAAAGCGCCCTGTAAACTATGAAATACAAGCCAGATGTCAGAGGTTGACGTCTGCCCGGCCACCGAGCTGCGCTCGCAGGCAGAGAGGAGGCCCGAGCTCCCCAGTTTCAGTTTGGCCGGCAGGCTGGCGGGCGGCAGGCGTCGGGAGAGCCACCCACCAGCACCCAAGTCCCCAGCGAGGGAGCCCTCCTCCCAGCCCCGGAGGCCTGGCCTCCTCCCTGAGACTGGCGCCCACGTGCTGAAGGGCAAAGTGTGAGTGCTAGGGTCTGGCTGGTGGGGGGCGAGGGGTGAGCAGCAGCTTGAAGATATTTTCTGCGGGAAGCTCTGCTCTGCTTAGCTACTCCATCCTCCAGGGGCACCAGCTGCAGACCACTCCTTTCTAGATGCCTGAAGCAGGCTTTTGCCTCCCGTCCCACAGGCTCCTCACACTTCACCCGGAGGGCCCAGGGTGATGGATGTGGGTGTCTGGGTTGGGGAGAAGAGCTAGAAATGGAACGTGAGCAGCAGAAGATCACGAAGCCTTGAAAGCAAGGGAGCGGAGAGGCCCTGTGAGGGCCTGGAAAAGAGCACAGGTTCTGGGACCATCAGGTCCTCTGCGGGCTCCACCATCACTCGCTGTGTGAGCGTGGGACAGGTACTTACCAGCCCTGTGACCCAGTTTCCTCAGTTACAAATAGAGACAAACCCCCACAGGGTTGTTGTGAGGATTAAACAAGGTTATCCAAATAAAGCCTCTGGCCCAGGGCCCAGCACAGGATTTGACGATGCTAATGACAGAGCAGACGTACTGACGTAGAAGAATACGCATAATATACTCCTAAGCAGAAAAAAGCCAAGTTGCAGAACAATAGTTATAGCTGCGCCGTCTAAAACGGTGGCCACGAGCCACAGGGGCCCATTTACGTTTAAATATATTTACATTAAAGCAAATTGAAAATTCAGTTCCTTCCACACTAGGAAGCCACATTTTAAGTACTCAGTAGGCACATGTGGCTTGTAGCAACCGTACTGGACAGCACAGATCTAGAACATTTTCATCATCACAGAAAGTTCTGTTGGACAGCTCTGAGTAATACGAGCCCATCTTTGTAATTTAAAAAAAAAAACTGTGTCCACTTGCAAAAGCATGCAAAAATGTTTTGGAAGGGTACCACGCCCCTGCTCCAAAAGAATACAATGTGATCATGGAACGGCCTCATTTGCTACAACTTCCCCGGGGCAGGATGGGGGCACTCGTGGGGAGCAGGAAGGGGTGCAGAGCCTAGAGTGGGAACCCCACCGCGGGCAGAGCGAGGCTAGCAGGCTGGGGGCAGCAGGACAGCGAGTCGGCACCTGCACAGAAGCAGCCCTGGGAGTCGAGGCCTTTCTCCGTGGGGATGGCCACCAGGTACTGCAGCAGGAAGCCGTTCTCCCGCGTGGCGAACTTCAGCACCTCCTGACAGTTTTCATCCAGACTCCCACCGAGTGTCACCGCCTCCTCAGCTGTCTCCAGGTAGGACGCCAGGACCTTGCGCACCAGGTCCCTCCACAGGGCGGCCTCCTCAGCGTTCCCGGCCTGCAGCTTCAGGACGGCCTTGGCCGTGATGATTTTGAAGAAGGATGGGCCCCCAAGGCTCGTGTCCGGCAGGATATCTCGGATGGTCTCGACTCCATGGCTGTCACTTAACATCTTCTCGTTGTTTCTCACGCGGAAGCACTTCAGAGACTCCAAGGACAGGGAGAAGATACAGGGCATCCAGGTCCGGTCTGTGTACAGGTACAGAAGGGATTCCTTAATAGCGTCTGGCTCGGGAACCTGGGAAGAAGACCAGTCAAACTGCGGGCCCTGGGGGGTTTCAGGCTCCGAGAGCAGGTCCGAGTGGGAGGGGCGGCCACCCTGGGGGGCCTCTGGAGGGTCCTCGGGCTGGTCTGGGTACTGGATGGTCACCCACTCCTCCTCCTGCTGGGGCCGCCGGCACTTCTGCAGCGCCTCGCGCACACGGTCCAGCCAGTCCTCGGCTTCATCGCGGCATGAGGAGCGCAGGGTCAGCTTCTTGCCCGAGAAGACCAGCTCGAAGCGGCCGTCGCTGTGGGCCGGGCCCACGGACTCACAGCGCAGCAGAGAGCAGTTCTCCACGCAGGTGCGCTCCTCGCCGCTCAGGTAGAGGCGCAACTCCAGCGGGGAGAGCTCGCAGAAGAGTTCCTTCCAGATGCCCATGGCCCCCCGCCGCTCCACCGTGCCCAGCTTCAGAAGCCCCCGGAATGGGTTAGACAGCCCTGGAGGCAGAAAGAGGTGCTTTAGACGACGGGCCTGACCCTTCACCACCCAGGAGAACGTCCGGGGCCTGAGTCCTGTCCTGCGTGCAGACGACGTGACCACCAGGAGAACACAGGCCCACCATGGGCCGGATGGGAACACTTTTTGAGAGCCTCCATTGCATCCTCACCCCAGCTGTTGACCTTGTTCTTGAATTTCACCGAGAGAATAAAAGCGCTCAATCACCTCCACATGCCCCCCACTACCCCTCTCCCTTCCAGCATCTGCACCCACACTCTGACTGCCCCCGTCGCCAGGGATGAGCTGACTACGCTTATGTCTGAGGCCAACCCTCCCATTTGTGCATCTGTGCAGGGGGTCCCACCGCCCCCCACATACTCAAGGACAAGGACGTCCCTCCAGCAATCCTCCCTCCCTCTCCTGCGCTGCCGTTTCCTCCCTTCTCTACTGGATCATTCCCACCAGCCCACAAACACGCTGTTATTTCTCCCAGCTTTAAAAATAACCTCTTGACTCCACTCGCATCTCTAATTACCACCCTGTGTCTCTGTCCCCTTTTCAGAAACCTCCCTGGGGAGGTGTGGGAACTGTCTCTAGTCCCCCTGCTCCCATTCCTGCTTGAAGCTGCTCCAGGCAGCCTTCTGTCCCCTCATTCCACAGAACCTGCCCTTGGGAAGGCTACCAGGCCCTCCTTGTCGCCAAGTCCAAAGGCCAATCCTTGGTCCCCATCTGGCCTAGCCCATCAGCATCACTGGACACAGCTGAGCCCCCCTTCCCTTGGCTCTTCTCAGCCGTCACTGTCCCCCCTCCTGTGTCCCAGGCTCCCCCTCCTCTTGCTGGCCTCGCAATGCTGGAGGCCCCGGGCTCAGCCCTGGATTCTCTTCTCTACTGACACCAGCTTCCTAGCTGATCTCCCCTGGTCTTGGGGTTTTATGTCAACCACTCCCCAGTTTTTATCTCCAGCCTGGACCTTGCCCTTGAACTTTAGATTCTGATCTTCAACTGCTCTGTGTATGTCTAATAGGCTTCTCCAAGTTGACATGTCCAAAAATGAATTCCTGATTCTCCCACTCCAAACCCGCTTCTCTCCTGAAGTTCCTCATCTCATAAAATGACTAACTTCATCCTTCCAGCTACTTGGGCTAAAAACCTTGGAGTTATCCTTGATTTTCCTTCTTTCACACTCCACATCTAATCCATCAGCCCATCCTCTTGGCATATCCAGAATCTTCCTCCACACCGCCTGCACCACTACCTCAGGGCTTCAATCCGCCGTCATCCCTGGCCTGTTATGGCCGTGGCCTCCTAACTGGTCTATGTCCCCTTGTAGCCCTTCAACAAATGAGCCAGTATGACTCCCCCTTTCAAGAGACAAGTCAGATCACGTCTCTCCGCCCCAAACCCTGCAAAGCTGCTGTCTCCCTCAGAGCAAAAGCCGACGTCCTTTCTGTGGCCCACGAGACCCTCCATCACTCTGACCTCATCTCTAACCACCCCCCTCCCCATCTCCTCTATTCCAGCTACTCTGGTCTCCACTCTTTTCCTGGACACGCCAAGTACGTTCCCATCGCAGGGCCTTTGCACATGTTCTCCCCGCTCGAAACACAAAGATCGTCTCGTGCTTTCCTCCTTCCCTCCCCGATTTACTATTCCCCACAGATTATTATTACCTGCCCACACTGTACGTTTACTTGTTTATTTGCTTATTTCCTGCCTCTCACACTAGAGTATAAGTCTCGTGAAGATAAGGACTTTGCTTTGTTTCCTGCTGTGTCCCCAGCACCTAGAACAGTGCCTGGCACATCACAGATGCTCAGTAAGTATCTGCTGAGTGAGTGAGTGCGTGTCTATGTACCACACACAGCCCAATGCTCCCTGCTCCCTGGGGGTCAACCATCCCCTGAACCAGGGGGTCCAAAGGACACACACGTCTCTCTCCCAGCCTGGACTAGCCTTAGAGATTTCAAACCATTGTGTAGGGTCTTCCCACCCTTCAGGGTACCTGATGATGCAGGCATAAAACACACCTTCTCTGGTACGGTTGCAACCATCACATGCGCTGGAAGAAAAACCTAAAAGGAGGCAGCATGGAGACCAGGGCTCTGCCCAGACTCCCCGAGCCAGGGCCCCAGGAACCTGGCCAGAATTCTCTGCTGGGTCATTGCAAACAGAAAATGAGGAGAGAAAGAAACTGACTCTAGAGCACATGTGTTTGTTTGTTTCTGAGGGTTACAGAAAAATTAGGTTATGGTTATTTAATGCTTTCTGGAATTTCACAGGGTGTGGAGATCAAGGTGGCCTCACTGTAAACTGCACATAGAGGACACTGAACAAACAGCAGATCTAATAAACCCCATCAGAGCTGTTAAATAAACTAAGAGAAAGGCCTTGGGAAGGAGCAGTTGAAACACCTGGGCCTTTAAGAGGCGGGGGTTTGCTCTGGGCTACAGACAGAATCACGATGTCTATATACTCATAAGATTATCTTATGTATCTTATGTATAATCATAAGATTTATAGGAGAGTTTCAGGGAAGATATTTTCCATTTCAATATATGAAACAGTATTTGTGTACTCTGTAGGCAGTCTTGAGCATTACTTTATTAACATTTTATGAGAGGGACTTCCTTGGTGGTCCAGTGGGTAAGACTCTGCACTCCCAATACAGGGGGCCCAGGTTTGATCCCTGGTCGGGGAACTAGATCCTGCACACATGCCGCAACTAAGAGTCTGTGTGCCACAACTAAGTGTCCCCATGCTGCAACTAAGAGTCCACGTGCCGCAACTAAGACCTGGCCCAGCATGCACGCATGCATGCACGCATGCATGCATGCATGCATGCATGAATGAATAAATAAATAAATAGGGCTTCCCTGGTGGTGCAGTCGTTAAGAATCTGCCTGCTAATGCAGGGGACACGGGTTCGAGCCCTGGTCCAAGAAGATCTCACATGCTGCGGAGCAACTAAGCCCGTGTGCCACAACTACTGAGCCTGCGTTCTAGAGCCTGCCAGCCACAACTACTGAAGCCCATGTGCCTAGAGCCCATGCTCCGCAACAAGAGAAGCCACCACAATGAGAAGCCCGCATGCAGCAACGAAGAACCAGTGCAGCCATAAATGAATGAATGAATGAATGAATGAATAAATAAATAAATAAAAGATTTTATGAGAAAATATAGTACTCTTCCTGAAATGCTTTTCTGAATTACTCAGCAAGGGTGCTCCTTATTACATTTTGGGACGAGGTTTTTCTTGGGAGAAGACACTGCCCAGTTGGTAACGGAAAAGGGGACTTTTGAACTGCTTTCTGAAAGGCACTGCCCGCGCGCAGTGCAGCGCCCGGAAGCCTGCAGAGTCGCTTACCCATCTGCCTGCGGTGCACCACCCTGAAGTTCTTATGCTCCGGCATCGGGGCGGCCTTGCTTCTCCTGCTTCCTAGGGAAGGCACACAAGCTTTGTCTAAGGTCTCCATGGAACAGCTTCTTCTTGGTCCTTGCGTGAGGAGACCAGGCCTCGGCTCTGGAGTCCCTCTGGGAGAAGCCACGGAAGCATGGGAAGGACTCTCTGCGGGCTGTTCCCGGGGAGGCCGGTAGAAGTCATCTTCTGAGATCCAGCTCGTGCTTTTCTATTGGGAAAGAAGTAAAGACAGGTTGTTTTTAAAAACATCTTTATTGAGACATGATTCACATACCATAAACTCAATGCATCGAAAGCATGTAATCCAGTTTTCGTGTCTTCACGGAGTTGTGCAACCATCACTACAATCTGAGTGTAGAACATTTTCACTGCTTCATAAGGAAACCTCGTCCTCATCAGCAGTCACTCCCTGTTTCCGCTCAACCCCCCCAGTTCTCGGCAACCAATAACCTACTTTCTGTTTCCAGAGGTTTGGCCATTTTGGACATGCATAAACGAAATTTTATAACATGCGGTCTTTTGAAACTGGCTTCTTTTCCTTAGCGTAATGTTTTCAGGGTTGATCTATGGTGTGGCATGTATCAGTACTTCATTCCTTTTTATTACCAAATAGTATTCCAACATATGGATGTACCACATTTTGCATATCCACTCATCAGCTGACGGATGTTTGGGTTGTTTCCACTTTTTGGCAATTATGAATAATGCTGCAGGGAACCTTGACATACAAGTTTTTCTGTGGACACTCGTCTTCTGTTCCCTTGGTACATACCTAGGAGTGGAACTGATGGGTCATATGATAACTATGTTGAACTTCTGAAGAATTTCCAAACTGTTTTCCTAAGTGGCTGCACCATTTTACATTCCCACCAGCAACATATGAGGGTTCCAATTTCTCCACCACCTCTCCATCATTTGTTATTATCTGTATTTTTGATTATAGCCATCCCATATGGCTGTAATAAGAAATGCAATCTTATGGTTTTGATTTGCATTTCTCTAACATCTAATGACACTGAGCATCTTTCCATGTGCTTATTGGTCATTTGTATATTTTCTTTGGAGAAAAGTCTATTCAAATCCTTTACCCATTTTTAAATTGGTTTACTTGTCCTTTTGTTCTTGTGTTATGGGTTGAACTGTGCTCCACCCCCAAAAAAAGATATGTTGAAATCCTAACCCTCAGTACCTCAGAATGTGACGTTAGGTGACAGAATGTGAAAACAGGGTTGCTGCAAATGCAGTTAGTTAAGATGAGGTCATACTGGGGTAGGGTGGGCCCTTCATCCAGCGTGACTGATGTCCTTATAAGAGGAGAAAAGACACACAGAGAGAGAACACCACGCGAAGACAGAGACACAGAGGGAGGCCACCATGGGATGACGGAGGGAGGGCCTGGAGTGATGCGTCTACAAGCCAGAGAATGCCCAAGATTGCTGGAGACACGACACGTTAAGAGAAAGGCGTGGAACAGATTGTGCTTCAGAATCTCCAGAAGGAACCAATCCTGCCTCCATTTGGATTTGGACTTCTAGCCTTCAGGATATCAGATACAGTAGTTCCCCTTTATCTGTGGTCTCACTTTCTGCGGTTTCAGTTACCCACAGTCAACTGTGGTCCAAAAATATTACGTGGAAAATTCCAGAAATAAACAATTCGCACTGCGTGCGAATTTCACACTGCGTGCATTCCGGGTAGTGTGATGAAGTCTTGCACCGTCCTTCTCCATCCCGCCTGGGCCGTGAATCATCCCTTTGTCCAGTGTATCTCACCCATTTGTCACTTACTTAGTAGCCCTCTTGGTTATCAGATCTCCTGTCGTGGTATCACAGTGCTTGTGTTCACGGAACCCTTATTTTACTTAATAATGACCCCAAAGCACAAGACTAGTGATGCTGGCAATTCGGATCTGCCAGACAAGCCGTAAAGTGCTTTCTTTAAGTGAAAAGGTGAAAGTTCTCAACTTAATAAGGAAAGAAAGAAATTATATTCTGAGGTTGCTAAGATCTACGGTAAGAATGAATCTTCTGTGAGACTGTGAAGAAGGAAAAGGAAATTTGTGCCAGCTTTGCTGTTGCACCGCAAACTGCAAAAGTTATGGCCACAGCATGTGATAAGTGCTTAAAGGCATTAAATTTGTACAATAAGATATTTTTTGGAGGGGGGCAGGCCACATTCACATAACTCTCATTACAGTATACTGTTATACTTGTTCTATTTTATTATTTGTTATTGTTGTTAATCTTTTACTGTGCCTAATTTATAAATTAAACTTTATCATTGGTATGTATGTATAGGAAAAAATACACTATATGTAGGGCTAGGTACTATCCATGGTTTCAGGCGTTTACTGGGGGTCTTGGAACGTATCCACTCAGATAAAGGGGAATTATTATAATACATTTCTGTAGTCTCAAGCCATCCATTTTATGGTCTTTTGTTATAGAAGCCCTAGGAAACAAACACAAGTTACAATGTTTTTTTTTTGTACTCTGGACACTAGGCCCTTGCCAGATACATGATTTGCAAATAACTTCTCCAATTCTGTGAGCTGTCTTTTTACTTTCTTGATGTTGTCCTTTAAGGCACAAAATTTTTAAATTTTGATGAAGTCCAATTTATCTATTTTTCCTTTTGTCTCTGTGCTTTTGGTATTGCACTTAAGAAACCATTGCCTAAGCCAAGGTTACAAAGACTTACTCCTATGTTTTCTGCAAAGAGGTTTACAGTTTTAGCTCTTACATTTAGGTCTACAATCAATTTTGAGTCAATTCGTTTTTAAAAAGAATTAATGAATTTTTGGCTGCGTTGGGTCTTCATTGCTGTGCACGGGCGTTCTCTAGTTGCGGCGAGCGGGGGCTACTCTTTGTTGTGGTGCGAGGGCTTCTCTTGCTGCAGAGCACGGGCTCTAGGCGCATGGGCTTCAGTAGTTGTGGCACGCAGGCTCAGCAGTTGTGGCTCGCGGGCTCTAGAGCGCAGGCTCAGTAGTTGTGGCGCACAGGCTTAGTTGCTCCGCGGCATGTGGAATCTTCCTGGACCAGGGCTCAAATCCATGTCCCCCGCATTGGCAGGCGGATTCTTAACCATTGCGCCACCAGGGAAGTCCTGAGTTAATTTTTGTGTAGGGCGTGAGGAAGGGATCCACCTTTATTCTTTTGCATGTGGATATCCAGTTGTCCCAGCACCATTTGTTGAAGGGATGTAGGGTTTTTCAGCACTGCTTGTAGGGTTTGAGATGAGGGAGGCGTGGGTGAGCAGGACCCAGAGACCTCACTAGCTCCCTCTGCCTCTGCTCCCCACTTCTGAACAGGCCCCTGCGGCTCCAGGCAGCCAGGCCCTAGCCCTTCCCTTCTGTTGCTGTCTCTCCGAGTCTGAAGTTGCTCACTGGCTGAGGAAAGTGGGTGGCTCTGGGGTCAGGAGGCTTGTAGGAATGGACTCTGCCTCCTTTTCTTCACTATTTCAAGTGCTCCCTGCCTTTCCGTGCCTAAGTGTGGAAGAGCAGAGGTGAGGAAGCTGGCTGGGCGCCTAAGTGGCTGTCTACACAGAGGAAATGAGTCACCTGAGGGGTGGGACAGCCCAGCTGTTTTGTTAAGTGCCACCGACCTCATCCTGATGTTGCTATTTCCACCCCCTAAATTAAGACTGCCCTCCCTGCTCCCGCAGACAGGGAATGGGGGAGCAGGGCTTGGAGCTACCCAGAATGCCCGGAAGGATTGGTTTGGACAGTTTAATCCATTAAGATGCTGCCAAATTTTCTGAGTCAGGAGCTTGGAGGTGGGCGGGGGGCGGGGGGGGGGGCTCACAGAGCTGGGCCTCCAGAGCTTCCTCCCCAAACCCTCAGATTGGCAGGTGCTTCCTTCTGCCAGTGACAGGACAACGTGTCAATCAGGGTGACTGCTAGGGACTATTTACAGCTCTGAACAAAGCCTGTCTAAGTCATCATGACCCAGGGGAACTCCCCAGGGAAAATGGGCTGGAGGAGCAATCACATGGCTGTCCAGGCCACCTCCTGGTGCCTGGCACACACACCTGGGAAACCCTGCAACGCTGCAGCCCCGGATAATGGCCCTAACGGGAGAGACCACTCTCCCTTGAGGCTCAGCTCAGGGGTCATCCATCGCCTTCTCCTGGAAGCTGTCCTTACTCACTCACCCCCAGCTGGGTTTGGGACCCCTTCTGGGCTCCCATGGCATTCTGTGTTCACCCCCATCCTAGCACCTACAAAGCTGTTTGGAATGGTCATCCTTCTTTGTGCCGGGCACAGAGCTATAAAAGATGAGGGGATACACCTTGACTATCCAACTATCTTTAACATAAAGTAACACGGATGGGGTGAGGAAACAAGGCAGGAGACAGATGTGGATTTTGAGATGGTGTAGGCTCACTGGTGAGGGCCTCTCTCTCCTTGGAGATGTTCACATCTGGTCCAGTGGCCCCAGGCCGGCCACCAGGAAGTGATACTCTAGGGAAAACCTTTTGTTCTCTTAAGCAATAGAGAAAAATAGCAGGAAAACTGGGTCCTTGGAGCTTCTGCACGTGGGCCTGGACTGAGCTCTGCGGCTGTGCCCCCCTCCAGGACCCCCAGTTATTACACGGAGCGGGGGAGAGGGCAGCACACCACTGTTTCCCCTCCCCCACTAAACCTTCCTGCCTCCTGCTCATTCAGGGCCCCATATCTGGCCCGTTCGCTGCCCCTTTAACAGTGGGGGGAAATCACCAATGACCAAGGATCTAAGCCAGAGCAGCACCTGCCACCAGGACCCAAGACAGAAGAATGCCCCTTGGAGTTACTACAGGGACCGGGACACTGTGTACAACAGCTAAATCCCAGAGAGGGGACTGGCAGAGGAGTGGGACGTCAGGTCTCCGGACCACTTTCAAAAAATCCCTTTAAAAAAAAAAAAATCCCTTTTGTTCAGTCTGTCCTCATTATGTCAGGCCAAGGGACTGCCTGTTCCCCCTCCTGGGGGAGGGGACCACATGCCAGAGGCCAGTGGTCCATGAGGGCAGTGATTAGGGCCAAGTCTTAGAATTCAGACTGTCCTCTGGGAGTTAAACTGAGAAACCAACTCACGACCTTCCGGATGCCACAGAGTCACCCTAGTTTCCCCACTTCTGTCCTTCCCAGCACTTATCACCAGTGTAATTATGATGCAGATAGTTATTTGTCTAACATAGTGTCTGTCCCCAAGGAGCAGAGCCTTTGTCCTGTTCCATCGCTGTACCAAGTGTAGTGCTTGGCCCATAGCTGGGGCTTTTAATTAAATTCATTAAAAACAAATTTTTAAAGAAAGACTGAATGGCTCTCAGGATTATAAAACTTGATAGTGACTCCCTCCCCCCCATAAAGTGTCAGATAAATAGCAGTGACTAAATGACAGAAGCATAGAAAGATGAGAATCGCAGGGGCAGCACAGTGACTATCTCCTGAGAAGGGAATGGACGGACCCACAGCTCCCCTCTAGAGACAGACTCTGGGAGGGGCGAGCATCCGAGGTTCTCACGCTGAACTCGGCACCCGGTGCTTCGATTCCACGGTCCCCAAGCAACCCTGCAGCAACCAGACTCCCCTGATGCCGGCCAGGAGGCGGAGGGTGACCTGGTCAGACCAACCTGCCCGCCGCAGGCACCTGGTGGAGCACTTCTCAGTGTAAACTTACAAGCTGGCATCTCGGGAGTCTCTGAACAATTTGAGAACTATTCACTGATACCTATGCTTTCCCAGGTACAGTGCTCAGACTGACAATATAGAAGTGGACGTGGGACTTCCCTGGTGGCGCAGTGGTTAAGACTCCACGCTCCCAATGTAGGGGCCCCGGGTTCGATCCCTGGTCGGGGAACTAGATCCCACATGCATGCCGCAACTAAGAGTTTGCATGCCACAACTAAGGATCTGGCAAGCCACAACTAAGGAGCCCGCCTGCCGCAACTAAGACCCGGTGCAACCAAATAAGTAAATAAAATAAATATTTAAAAAAACAAGTGAACAGACGTGGTCTTTCGTATCATGGAGCTAATATCCTGGACAGAAATACAGGAAATAAACACGTAAACAATGAAAGCGATAACAGAATCTAACCTAGTGATGAGTGTCATAAAATGAAGCAGGTAAATGGGAAAGACAGTCATCGGGGATGGTGCTTTTGAAACAGGGTGGTCAGGGAAGGCTGAAACGACAGTGAGGAAAAGCAGTGAGTTGGGAAAGGGTCCAGGCAGAGGGAACAGCAAATGTAGAAGCTGGGGCTGGAAGGAGCGGGCTCTGGAAGCAGGTGCACGGAGGCAGTGCGGGGGTGGAGGCGGTGGGGACCGTCAAAGCTTGGTGAGCAGAGGAGGAGCTTTGCTGACGAGGTAAGCTGTTCTGTCCATCAGCTCTAGGACCCTGGCAAGATAGGATGTCGGAGCCAGCAAAGCAGAAGCCAGACCCTCGACAGGAGTGAACTCACCACAGTCAAGGCCACGCTGGGGAGCCCTGTTGCGGCCCACAGCCACTGTCCACAAGGGACATCCCTTTCCTCTAGCTCGAGTGGGGGCTTCAGAGCCTTTCTCTTCAACCTTCGGTGTGTGCTGCTGGTTTTATAGTCACAACCTTCAGGGTCTTGCGACATTCTGGGCCTAAAGCCACCTTCAAGACAGCAAAAACTGGGGAACTCCCTGGTGGTCCAGTGGTTAGGACTCGGCGCTTTCACTACGGTGGCCCGGGTTCAATCCCTGGTCAGGGAACTAAGATCCCCTAAGCTGCAAGGCCCGGCCCCCCCCCCAAAAAAAAGAGAGCAAAAACTGAGAGTTTGACCCACACGTACACAGTTCCATGATTTACACAGTCATACTCGATAAATGGAACTAAGTCAATCAGATATCCATTTGGAAAACACCTACCTCACACCATATACAAAAACTAATCCCAGATGAACCATAAACCTAATTGTAAAAGGTAAAATATGAAAGCTTCTAGAAGAAAATACAGGGATTTCCACAGCCTTCATAGCCTTGGGGTAGACACAGATTTGAAAAATAGACACAAAACACATTGATCCAAAACAAAAAGACTGATAAATTGAAGTTCATTAAAATTAAGAACTTCTGGGACTTCCCTGGTGGTCCAGTGGGTAAGACTTTGAGCTCCCAATGCAGGAGGCCTGGGTTTGATCCCTGGTTGGGGAACTAGATCCTGCATGCATGCCACAACTAAAAAGTCCACATGCTGCAACTAAAAACCCCACATGCCACACTGAAGACCCCGCGTGCTGCAATTAAGACCCGGCGCAGCCAAAGTAAATAAATAAATAAATAAATTTTAAAAATTAAGAACTTCTGTTCAACAAAAGATATCATTAAGATATTTAAAAGGCCGGCCATAGACTGTAAGAAGATATTTGCTATAAACATATATTTCTCTCCAGTAAAAGACACGTCCACAGTATATAAAGAGCCCCTACAAATCAATAAGGAAAACACATACAACTCAATTTAAGAATGAGACAATTGTAGTGAGGTGGATGGACCTAGAGTCTGTCATACAGAGTGAAGTAAGTCAGAAAGAGAAAAAGAAATACCATATGCTAACACGTATATATGGAATCTTAAAAAAAAAGTGGTTCTGAAGAATCTAGGGGCAGGACAGGAACAAAGATGCAGACGTAGAGAATGGACTTGAGGACACGGGGAGGGGGAAGGGTAAGCTGGGACGAAGTGAGAGTGTCATGGACTTATAAATACTACCAAATGTAAAATAGATAGCTAGTGGGAAGCAGCCGCATAGCACAGGGAGATCAGCTCGGTGCTTTGTGACCACCTAGAGGGGTGGGATAGGGAGGGTGGGAGGGAGATGCAAGAGGGAGGAGATATGGGGATATATGTATATATATAGCTGATTCACTTTGTTATAAAGCAGAAACTAACACACCACTGTAAAGCAATTATACTCCAATAAAGATGTTAAAAAAAAAAAAAAGAATGAGACAATGACTTTAAAGGATGCTTCCACAAAGCATCCTTTGCTTTGTGGAAAGCGTGGATAAGACTCCACGCTCCCAGTGCAGGGGGCCCGGGTTTGATCCCTGGTGGGGGAACTAGATCCCACATGCACGCCGCAGCTAAGAGTTTGCATGCCACAACTAAGACCCAGCGCAACCAAATAAATAAATATAAAAAAAAAAAAGTCTGTGACAACTGTAATCTGTTAAAAAAAAAAAAGAATGGGCAGATGTTTTGAATGGACATTTCTCCAAAGAAAACACACAAGTGGCAATAAGCATTTAGATAAAAAGATGCTCACTATCATTAGTCATCAGGGAAATGCAAATCAAAACCATAATGAGATACCACTTGTCACCCACTAGGATGGCTATAATAAAAGCAAAACCAAGAAAAACAGACAGTAAGAACTGCTGGTGAGGATGTAGAGGAACGCACTGCTGGTTGAAATATAAAACAAGGCAGCTGCTCTTGGCAGTTCCTCAAAAGGTTATATATAGCTACCATATGAGCCCAAAATTCTGCTTCAAGGTATGCATTCAAAAAGGTTAAAAACATATGTCCAAGCAAAAAATTATACATGAATGTTCACAGTAGCATTATTCATAATAGCCAAAGGGTAGGAAAAACGCCAATGTTCATGAACTTATTAATGGATAAATAAAATGTGATACATCCATCTAATGAAATCTACAATGGGATACTGCTCAGCAATGAGAAGGAATGAAGCACTGATACAGGCCACAACATGGATGAAACATTTTGCAAACTGAAAGAAGCCAATCACAAGTGTCACATATTACATGATTCCATTTATGTAAAATGTCCAGAACAGGCAAATCTATAGACAAAGGAGATGAGTGGTTACCAGGGGTTGAGCGGGGTGAGGTAGGAGGGGAAAGGGACAGGAGTGATTGCTAATGGGTAGGGGGTTTCTTTTATGGGAGACGAAAATGTTTTAAAATTAGACTGTGGTGATGGTTGTACAAATCTGTGAATATACTAAAACAAATTGAATTATACACTTTAATTAGGTGAATTGTATGGTATGTGAATTATATCCCAATAAAGCTGTTAAAAAAAGAGAGTGGACATGCCTCTTCTATAGTCTATTTCATGGCGCTGGCCCATCCTGAGTTATAGGATCTGAAAGCTACAGGCCAAAGGAGAGATGTGTGTGGATGGAACTGAAAGAGCAAGGTTATATCCCCAACACAAGCCCCAGACAGCGGCTAGGATGAGCTCTGGGTTTTATGTGTCTGGGTCCACGTGCACTCCCATTCCTACTTCTGCTTTTCATGACCCAAGAACAAATGTGAAATGGCACAAGAGCTTGGGTTCACAGCTTGACGACTGCTTCCCGGGGCCCACAGTTCCAGCCTCTACCCTCGGGGCTCTCTCCAGGACAGTCCCAGAGCTGGCTTCCTCAGGTCATCAACACACTGGATTGGCTTATTCTAGAACAGCGCTGTCCCACAGAAATACAATGCAAGCCACACAGGTCACCTTAAACGTTCTAGTGGCCACATTTTTAAAAGTTTAAAAAAACAGGTGAAATTAATTTTAATAATATATTTTATTTAAAATACATATTTTAAATGTTTTCATTTTAACATGATCAATAATCAAATTACGAATGACACATTTTACATTCTTTTTTTTCCTACTAAGTCCTCAGAATCTAGTGTGTATCTTACTCAGCTTATCTCAGTTCGGACGAGCCACGTTTTAAGTGCTCCAGAGCCACACGTGGCTAGTGGCTGCCCAAGTGGACAGTGCAGCCCGACATCTGCTTCGTGTTGCAAAATGAGTATTTTCAAAGCCTGGTGCTTTACGAAAATGTTAATAATAACAAGTACTGAGGAGGAAACCAAAGCTCAGTGAGGTGAAGGGCCTCGCCTAAGGCATAAGGGCATAACCCCTGAGTGGCAGGGGTTAAGGGAAGAGAGTCTGAGGTTGGGTGAGAATTCCCTGCTCCACAGGGTCCATGTGCAGATGACAGGAGACACCCATGGGAAGAGATGGGCGCACAGCCCGGCTCACATCCACCACTCACACCCCAAGGAACATGAGCTCCATCACCACAATGCTGTTAATACCAAACCATGCAGGGCGAGAGGCTCAGGGGGAAAAGGCAGAGACCACTCGGGGTCACTAGCTGGAGAAACCCCGCACCGCCTCTGAGACATTCACCAGCCCCCCCCCCCCCAAACCCAGCTTGTACCACTCACCGGACTGGTGGGCGAGGGGACCACAAGGCTCAGTCGAGGTCCATCCTCCTCCGGAGGCTTCCGCTGGCCACTTCCTTGGCCGACTACTCTGGTCGCCTCCCTCACCGGACTAGGAGGCTGCTGGCCTGAAGTGCTCCCCCAAGGGACAGCTTGGGCACTGCCCGGCTGTGGCCAGCCCAGGGCGCCAGGTGCCTGGGAAAGCGGCTCCTGCTTGCGGTCCCCATCTCGAGTCCCCGGGGATGCTTGGGCGGGGCGGGGCTCTGCAGGTACCTCAAGGCGCAGGGGTGTGATGGTGTCCAGGCCGCGGAGGGCGAGCAAGGCCTGCAGCGTGGGAACCTCCGCTTCGTGGCTCAGTCTGTCGGTTGGCACAGAGTTCACCTGGGCTTTGCTGAATTCCGACAACACCCTGGAAGTTTTTAAACAAAGAAACCTGTGTGACGGGCTTGTCAGCTAGAATGCCCAAGGCTAAGTGGAGAACTGCTGTTTTGTGATTGAACAAAAAACAAAACAAAACAACCCCCAACCCCTTAATCATCGCTGCGCTCCCAGCTCACACACACAGACGCTCCCACCAAAGTTGCTCCCCGGCTGGGACTTGGGCAGGTTGGGTAGCCAGGTGAGTTGTGCGGCCCAGGATCTCAGCTGACAGAGCCCACAAAGCAGAGGACAGGACTAGAGGTGAATGGGAACTGACCGCCTTTCAGCCTCTGAACAGGCTAACGGTGGGCCTGAAGAGCCGGCTCAGCCAGACAGCTGTGTGGCCGGTCCCTGCCCCAAGGCGACCTCAGCAGTGCCTCGGTGAACAGCATGTCTCAGAGCTGGGCTCCAAGACTCCGCTCCCTGGGACACGGGCTTGGGCGAAGTGAGGACCCGCTTTGCTCCTGGAACAGTAACTGGGCAGCAGGGTCGGGGTGAGGGGCTGGGTGTGGATCCACAGAAGCCTCAAATCCCCAGACGCTGCTGCTGGAGCACAGTGCATACAAGCTGTGCAGTGCGTGTGCCCGTGTACACGGGGATGTGTTCCTGATGGGACTGGCACGTTCTGCCCCTCAGTGGTATGTCTGGGGCCGGGGGAGCCAATGTCACTGACTTTGTGTACACACACACACACACACACGCACACACACACACACAGTTCTGGGACTTCTGGAATGTGCACTGGCTAGTGGCTGCTTCTCCCTCCCTCTCCTGAGGCTTCTGAGAATCCAAGTTCTGTTTCTGAAGTAAACCTATTTGCTGTCTCCACCTCTGCTTATGAATCCAGTGAGGACATCATGGGCAAATACAGGTTCTGGTGGCAAGAAAGCTGTCTGGAGCCCAAGAGATCTCACCATCGCACGTATCTGCCCTAATGGCTTAGACTGGGTGCAGAAGACACATCAAACTCCCCTTAATGCGGTTACGGAAAAGAGGATTTTAGAACTCAAGTTTTCATCTGATTGTCTTCTAGGTGAGCTCTGCTCTTATTTACACCATCATAACCCCAAACAACATAGACATTTTGGACAAGAAGAGGTGACCAACCCATGCATTTCTGGGCAACTGATTTTCAACAGAGGTACTGAGACATTTCAGTGGGGAAAGAACAGTCTTTCAACAAATGGTGCTGGGCTAAGTGAATAGTTCCATGCAAAAGAATAAAGTTGGACTCATCTCACACCATATAAAAAAATTAACCCCAAATGGATCAAAGACCTAAAGGTAAGAGCTAAAACTATAAAACTCTTAGAAGGAAAGAGGTGTAAAGCTTCATATCTTTGGATCAGGCAATGGTTTCTTAGATATGACATATAAAATGTGCAAATATTATTATATATCTGATAAGAGTCTAGTACCCAGAATATACAGAGCTCTTACAACTCAACAATAAATAACCCAATTTAAAAACAGGCAAAGGACGGGACTTGCCTGCTGGTCCAGTGGTTAAGAATCCGCCTTAAAATGCAGGGGACGCGGGTTTGATCCCTGGTCAGGGAACTAAGATCCCACATGGCACAGGGCAACTAAGCCCACGTGCTGCAAGTAGAGAGAAACCCGTGGGCCGCAACGAAGAGCCCATGTGCCACAACTAAGACCCGATGCAGCCAAAAATAAATAAATAGTACAGATGAACTGGTGTGCAGGGCAGAAATAGAGACACAGATGTAGAGAACAAACGTATGGACACCAAGGGGGGAAAGTGGTGGTGGTGGTGGTGGTGGGGTGGTGGGATGATTTGGGAGATTGGGATTGACATGTATACACTGATATGTATAAAATGGATAACTAATAACCTGCTGTATAAAAAAAAAATAAAATTCAAACAAAAATAAATATTTTTAAAAAGAAAAAAAGCACAATGCTTTCAAAGAATAAATAAATTAAAAATAGGCAAAGGAAAAAAAATAGGCAAAGGATTTGAATAGACATTACTCCAAAGAAGATATATAAATGGCCAATGAAGACATGAAAAAGTGCTCAGAATCATTAGACAATAGTGAAATACAAATCAAAACCACAGGATGGCTATAATAAAAGAGACAGAGAGGGCTTCCCTGGTGGCGCACTGGTTGAGAGTCCGCCTGCTGATGCAAGGGACACGGGTTCGTGCCCCGGTCCGGGAAGATCCCACATGCCGCGGAGCAGCTGGGCCTGTGAGCCATGGCTGCTGAGGGTACGCGTCCGGAGCCTGTGCTCCGCAACGGGAGAGGCCACAACAGTGAGAGGCCCGTGTGGAGAAATTGGAACACATGTATACTATCAGTGGAAATGTGAAATGGTGCAGCCCCTGTGGAAAACATTTGGTAGCTGCTCAGAAACTTAAATAAAGAGTTATCATGGGACTCAGTAATTCTACTCTTAGGTACTTACCCAAAAGAATTCAAAACATATGTCCACACAAAATACTTGTAAATGAATGTTCACAGCAACATTATTCATAATAGCCAAAAAGTGGGAAAAAAATGTTCATTAATTGATGAATAAATAAATTGTAATATATCCATACAATGGAATATTATTTGCCCATGATATGTGCTATATAACGTGGTTGAACCTTGAAAACATTGCACTAAGTGAAAGAAGGCAGTCACAAAAGGCCACATATTGTATGACTCGACTGATATTAAATGTCCAGAAAAGGTAAATTCATAGCTAATGGGTAAGGGACTTCCTTACGGGTAATGAAAATGCTCTTGAAGTAGACAGCAGTAGATGTTGAATTCACAACCTTGTGAATATACTGAAAACCACTGAACAGTACCCTTTACAATGGTGAATGTTATGATATGTGAATCATATCTTGATAAACAAACAGATGACCTCTCAGAGAAAGCTGTAAATGTGTTTGTGGAATAGTTACAGAGGGGACGCAGGTGGGGACTCGCTCTTGCTCTAAAAGCCACACTCTAAAAACAGACCCACAAAAAATCCAAGAGTGCAATTTGCAGTGAGTAGGCAATGATGAGTTCTGGAAAGAAAGGGGTAGTTTCCATAGGCAGAGGAGGAGGGGCATTTGCTAACCACTTATATGTGTCCAAACCACGAGGCGCCCTTCTGAAATGAACTAGGGTGTCAGACTTTTTACAAGGTCCTCTGTGAGGTCCCGGCTCCTCATGGGCTCCCAGGAGGTGGTGTGGTGAGTGATTAAAAGCAGGGGCTCCCGAGTCCACCTGGCCTTGCTTAACACACGGCTGTGGGCCCCACAATGTGAACATTATGTTCATGGACTTAATTCCCTTACCTGGAAAATGGATGTGGTATCAGCACCCATCTTTTATGACTGTGACAAAGATTAAATGACATAATACAGGTAAAGTGCTTAGCACAGTGTCTGGCACAAAGTGATCAATAAATGTTAACCTCATTATCATTGATAAGACTGCTTAGCCTCTGTATACACAAACATAAACGTGTAAGGAAAGGAACAGATTTACTGAAATACTCACTAGCATTACCAAAACAGTTACCAATTAGAAGTGAATCCTAACCTATAAGAAAGATTTTAATGACAAGCGTAGACTGGGTGTTAGAATAAGTCAGTGACTTAATGCTTAGAGAAATGTCACCAAACAGCAGGAAGCTTGTGTGATCAATTAGAGCTTCTGTCAAATCAAAACCAAGATCAAGGGGAATTCCTTGGCAGTCCAGTGGTTAGGACTCTGCACTTCCATTGAAGGGGGCACGGGTTCAATCCCTGGTCAGGGAACTAAGATCCTTCAAGCTGCAGGGCACGGTCAAAAAACCCCCCAAAAACAAAAAACCCAGGTCAAGGTGAAATGAAGCTCACAGAGCTTCATCAGAATTGGTGAAGGATCCAGTGAGAATAAGAGAGACACGTACATCAAGTGGAAAAAAGGGCTAGAGATGAGATTTTGAAGGAAAGGCAAAAGAAAGAACATTTTTAAAAATTTTGAGGAAAATGAAACATAGAAATGAAACTGGGGGGAAAAAAAAAGGAAAAGAAATGAAACTGAAACCACTACAGTCCTTCCACTTTGGTCTGGTTCAGGGCCGTGTTTCCCAAAACCTTTCTGTTCGAAAATTGTTTTTTTTTTTTTTGGCTGCGCCGCCCGGCATGTGAGATCTTAGTTCCCCAACCAGGGACTGAACCCAGGCACCCCCTGCATTGGAAGCGCAGAGTCTTAACCACCGGACTGCCAGGGAAGTCCACTATTCGAAAATTTTTAAACTTTGTGCTTTCATTTAGAGAACATCTGGAAAAAAGGTATATGTATTATAAATACTTATGTATGAAGTAAATTAAAAGCATGGCCTGGAGAATCTAAATGGCCACCTTATAAAGTACCCCTGAGAAGTGATCCTGAGCCTGCGGTTTTCCTGAACATGCGGACTATTGTGTTGGTGATACACAGTATTATTTGGCAGTCAAGAGCCACTAATAAAAGCAAAGAGGGCTTCCCTGGTGGCGCAGTGGTTGAGAGTCTGCCTGCCGATGCAGGGGACACAGGTTCATGCCCCGGTCCGGGAAGATACCACGTGCTGCAGAGCGGCTGGGCCCGTGAGCCATGGCCGCTGAGCCTGCGCGTCCAGAGCCTGTGCTCTGCAACGGGAGAGGCCACAACAGTGAGAGGCCCGCGTACCGCAAAAAAAAAAAAAAAAAAGCAAAGAGGTAGGTTGCACATGCTAAGAATCATTTCCCCCAAGGGAAGGCCTCATGACAATAACCTCTGACAAATATTACTAACCAAGGTTTTGCAGCAGTGTATGTGAGGGCAAGCAGCAGGAGAACGGATGTCACAGGTACACCAGTAAAATGACACCACCACCCAGTGAGCATGCATGCTGTGTCAGACACTGCTCTAAGCATTTGACAGACCTAAATTCATTTCATCTCCCCAGCATTCCTTTGAAGCATTCTTATCCCCATTTTACAGATGAGGACATCAAGGTCAGAAAGGTTGAGTAACTTGCCCGAGATGGCAAAGCTGGTTGATGGAGGGCTCAGGCAGTCCGGCTCCTGAGTCCACACTTTTTACCATTAGACTGTACCTATGCATGATATAATTATAATTATAATTCAGGATATAATTATAATTCAGACCCAATGAGCACAAAAGAAGCTATGTGGGACAGTCGATCCTCTCTTCACAAGGCAAACTGTAATTTGGCTTCTGCAAAACATTAATAAGTTTCATTTGGAATGTTATGGGTTTTGCGCTTCATGTTTAATTTGTAGATTTTTTCTTTTTTTTTTTTGGCCACACAGAGAGGCTTGTGGGATCTTAGTTCTCCGACCAGGGATTGAACCTGGGCCCTGGCAGTGAAAGCGCAGAGTTCTAACCACTGGACCACCAGGGAATTCCCAGTTTGTAGATGTTTTGACTTTATAGCTGTAAGAGTTTTAAGCACAACGTGTTTATGCCTAATTTTAAGTTATATACATTTAAGCAAACTCTTACGTGTTGGTGAGCATCTTTACCATTAAAACATATACTCTAAGAAATGCTGGTCTCTGTGAATGCTCCAAGACAAACTTCCAGCCCAGCTCTAAGAATGATGGCGCTGGCTGCGTGCTTGTGTGTGTGTGTGTGTGTACGTGTGTGTGTGTGTGTGTGTGTGTGTGTGTGTGTGTGTGTGTGTGGTGTCTGCCGCTTCCTCACATCACTGTCCAGTGTTGGTCTGTACATCCTGACCCTCTTCCCTTGAGTTCCCCTGGAATACCCAGGACAACACTTCCCATGCAGGGTGGATGGTCACTGATTCAGTGGCCTTAAGCTGGAATTTTCCAATCACAAGACTCATGAAAGATAAAGGCGAGGCACATGACAAAGAGAAGGCTGGCTGGTCTGCGGGAGGAGGGAGAGACAACCAAGGGCTAAGACAGGTGACTGAGCCCCAGTCACGCCACGGGCCCAGCATCTCTGGGGTGGGGGCTGCTCCTTCCCAGCACGTTATATCCAATCCTTCCGTTTGACATGTGAAAATTCTATCTGATGTGCTCAATGTTCGGAGGCCATTTCTGGGACCTACCAGACATTCTTATGTGTGCATCTCACTCATGGGTATCTCACTTGATTCTCAAACAGCCCTATGAGGGAATTTCCATTTTAAAGATGAAGAAACAATAAAATAGGTAACTAATAAGGACCTACTGTATAGCACAGGGAACTCTACTCAATATTCTGTAATGACCTATATGGGAAAAGAATCTAAAAAAGAGTGGATATAAGCATATGTATAACTGAATCACTTTGCTGTACAGCAGAAACTGAAACAACATTGTAAATCAACTCTACTCCAATAAAAATTAAAAAAAAAAAAAAAGAAAAAGATGAAGAAACAGAACCTCAAAAAGAGTTAGCCGTGTACGAGACATTACTGGGCTTGTAGGTGGTGGAACGGGGCTTGAAACTAGATCTGCTCCAGGGCCAGTCCCTGACACCCAATCCTGGCGTGATTCCCACACCGGGTGGGAGCCCTGTGAAGACCTGAACCAAGGTGGGGGGAAGGGTGGGAACAGCAGGAGTGGAAAGGTCCTAAACACAGCTGATGTAACACAGGTCCTACTAGAGGAAATGCTTCAGAGACGGCTACCATGTTTCACCTATGAGACGAGCAAATTTTCAAAAGTTTGATGATACCTTCTGTTGACAAGCCTGAGAGGACACAAGCACAACCCTGATGGAGTGCAAATAGGCAACATCTGTGAAAATTACAAATTAATTTATTCCTTGGCTCAGCAATTTTGCTTCTGGGAATTTACTGAACAGAGCTAGCTTGCGTAGGCCTAAAGGACCACATACACAGGTTATTGATAGAAACACTGAACTCCAATGTCCATTAAACTCAGGGCTGATTCAATAAACTAAGGTACATTCATACAATGGAAAAATCTGTAACAGGAAAAAAAAAAAAAAAAAAGAAGCTCTGATATGAAAAGATCTCCCAAACAAGGTATAGAATAATTTATACTAGCTTTCGTGGAAAGAAAGGAATAAGAAATAAGAAAGATAATAACCTATAAGGGAAAAGAATCTGAAAAACAATATATTTTATATATATATATAACAATGTTATATATATTATATATATATAACATATTTATATATATGTATAAATAACTGAATTACTGTGCTGTACACCTGAAACTAACACAACATTGTAAATCAACTATACTTCAATTTAAAAAAAAAAGAAAGGGCTCCCCTGGTGGCACAGTGGTTGAGAGTCCGCCTGCCGATGCAGGGGACGTGGGTTCGTGCCCCAGTCCGGGAAGATCCCACATGCCGCGGAGCAGCTGGGCCCGTGAGCCATGGCCGCTGGGCCTGCGCATCCGGAGCCTGTGCTCCGCAACGGGAGAGGCCATGGCAGTGAGAGGCCCGCGTACCGCAAAAAAAAAAAAAGAAAGAAAAGAAAAATTTAAAATTTGTACATTCATATTTGTTATAGATGCATTTAGAAATTGGAAAAATATGCAAGAAATTAATAATTATGGTTACATAAATACAGTGGGAAAGTCTTTTCACTGTATATATTTTAGATTTTTTTAAACTATAAAAATATATTATCTATTCAAAAATTAATGTTGAAAAGCCTGAAGGAAGGAAGGCTCTGGCCAGGCTCCCTTCTCCAGTCCAGTTCGTCATTGCATGTCCTCCTCCTCCACACACTTGCTCGTCCCCACTTGTCTGCCACCCCCGTCCTGGCATCACTCAGGTTTTCTGTCCCCCAGAAGGTCTTCTGTGAGGTCCCAGAAGATCACCCTTATGCACTGTGCTTCACTGCACTTTTTTGGAAGTTGTACATAGAGCTCTGAACTATAAGTTTCCTTCTCTCTAGATGAAGACGACAATAATATTTCACACTAAATCTCAGAGATTAAATAACTTGTTACAGGTCACCAGGACAGAGATGGGGCTGGAACCAACTCTGAGCCCCATCTAAATGCATTCTCCCCACTGGCCCCAGTCTGCCTGAAGGTACAGCTCCCAGCAATTCCAGTCTCTGGGGGAGAGTCCCTGCCCCCTTCGTCTGTCTTTACGCCCTAACAGAGTTCCGTGCTCAGTGACAGGCAATCACATGCCCCAGGGAGGGAGGGCAAGAGGAAGAGAAGAAGGAAGGAGAAAGAGAGGGAAGGGGTGGGGGAGGGGTACTCACTCTTGCAGAGACAGGTCCGAATCGTCAGCATTTGCCATCCCCAGGTCTGAGTCGCAGGACATGGGCTCCTCGGAACGGTCTGGACTCTTGGAGCCATTCTCTTGGAGCAGGCAGCTGTCAGAGTTGAGGCTGCAAGAGAGCTGGGATGAACTGGCCGTGTCCAGACTGAGGGAGGAGGCCGTGAGCCCCCTGTTCCGTCGGATCTTATGGCCCGAGTGCTGGACCTCGATGTCCTCCGAGCCTGAGGAATGGGAGATGGAATCCAGAGACTCCTTCCGCTGTAGTTCCGCTCCGGAGGTAGTGAGGGGGTCGAGCTCCGAGAGCGGGCAGAGCCCGGAGAGGGCCAGCGGGGTGAGCGTCCACTCGTTTAGGATGGCAGACTTGTAGGAGAGCTCAAAGGACAGGGACGTCAGGCCCTGCAGGAAGCTCAGGAGGAACTCGCCCTCCTCGGCGTCACGGAGCAGGGCCGTGGGCTGGTAGTACTCGCACAGGCGGGCCTGCTCCTGCAGCAGCAGCTTCAGGTAGCACTCCATCAGGCCGTCATTGAGGGCCAGCCGCAGCCAGGCCCGGCAGCGGCCCACGTCCGTGCTCACGAAGATCAGGTGCTCCAATTCCGAGATGATGTGTCTGGGAAGGTGGAGAACACACGTGTTTTCAAGAAACAACTCCAAATCATGAACATGTCATTTTATCCACTGGTTAGCAAGAGCCAGTAACAACGACCACAAATATACATAGGCATGAAAAGCTCCTGGATAGCAGTGTTCAAAGGGGAATTTAGAAAGGTTCAGCTCTAAACCCCCAACTTTTTTACATTTAGTGTCATGAAGGATTGTTGCCATTTTCATGACAACTACCCGTCTGGCCCCTGACATCATCTGCTCATCCAGGACATGTCTGCTAAGCCCCTAAATTTTAGGTTGAGGTCCTTGGAGCTGCGAAGACACAGGGTAAAGTCATGGTCCCTACCCTCGGTCCAGGAAACCGCCTTTCAAGGGCATATTGAGGTGAGCCCTGTTGTTAGCAGAGCTGGGGTGAGGGCTGGGTAATCACCTCTGGGTTGGAGTAAGAAAAACACCACAGAAGAGGGTAGTATCTGAGCTGGGCCTTGAGAGACTACAAGAGGCAAAGATGGATGGAGAAACTTTGAGGCACAAGGGACTGACGGAGAAAAAAGCATAAAGGGTAGGAAAGCAACAGACTGTAACAAGAGTGGGGAGCGCTCCAGTTACAGCACACGGACGAAGAGTGGGTGATTGGGTTGCAAAGTCAGGTAATGCAGGGCCTTGAGTATCAAACGGGGGAGGCAAAGCGGGGCGATGCTCCCCACACCTGGCTGTGCACCCGAATCACCTGGGGAACTAGGTTAGGATACAGGTTCCGGGGCCCCAGCCAAGTGAAGCAGACCCCAGGCTGGCGTTTGGGAGCCTGTGGGCTACGGGTTTTTGCTCAGGAAAGTGACGTGCTCGCAGCTACGCAGACTTCAGGGTGGGGTGTTCCTACCCAACCCGACCCCACGTGTACCAAACTCAGCTCCTGAATGCCTCGGTCTGATGTAAATGCCCCTCCTCTGACTACCGCCAACCCCTGTGCACGTCTCCTCCACGGGAGTGCGGACCATACTCTGCAGAACCCAGTGATGGAGCTCCAGTCAGCTTAAGCTCAGTAAATGTTGGCTGACTGACCAAAGGAAAGACAGAATGAGATAAGGGGGACAATTAGAAAGGCACTGCCACCCAGGAGTCAGGTAAGAGCCTGAGATAGGGCAGCGGCAGTAGCACGGGAAGGAAGATTAGAGACTGACAAAGGCACCTTCGGGCAGGAGGTGGCATTTAATAGCCCCGAGAGGCACAGTGTCAGCTGCCTGCTCTGAAGCCCAGGCGGTTCAGGGCAGGGCCAGCAAGACAAGTGTCTCAGAGCACACATTCAGAGGCTCTAGCTGGATGCCACTCTTCTTAAGAAAAAAGAAGCAAACCCTACCTTGTTACAAGTATGATACGTAGCACACAGATGTGCAAACATCCTAAGGCAGGGTCAGCAAACTTCTGGAAAGGGCCAGACAGTAAAGATTTCAGGCTCTGCAGGCCGCACAACCTCTGTTGCAACTACCGAATTTGCCAGAGGGTGGTACAAAGAAGGCTCCTGCTCTTGCTTAGGGCACCCAGCCCAGGGGCTCGACGCTGCCCCAGGCCATGGCCTGAGGGGCTCACTGAGCCCTGGTCTAACATCCCCCCACCCCCACCCCACTTAGTCCACCATCTCCTCTCCGGGACACAGGGCTCTCTGTGCCTCTCCCGCATGGCTGGAGGAAAGAGCCCAGCATCCCACACTCTGAAGCTCTTCGCCGACGTGAACCGCCTCCACCCCCCGCCCCGCCGCCCCCAGCAGCTCTCACTTGTGGGTGACAGCTTTCAGGAGGGGCCAGAAGACGGGCTGAGGCAGAGGCTTCTGGTGGGCACTTTTCTTCCTTTTCCCTCCGGCCTCGGCTCGGATGTGCTTGGTGTGCAGGCCGTGGATGAAGACAGCTTCCAGGGCACTGCACATGCTGTTGGCATCTCCGTCTTCACTTGTGACTGCTGTGTCCAAGGACACGTACTGCTTCTGCAGTGCCTTCACGGAGCCCACTAGCTTCTTCTTGATGACCTGGGTAGCGCCAGACATAACACAGGCCTTTAGAGGCTCCTGTGGCGACCCCTGCAATGTGACTCTTCCTGTGGCCAAACACATGGGTCCACATGCATGCACAAATCTACATACCTGTGTAGCACAACGAGTGCAGGCTAACAGTAGAAAATAAAGAGAAAGCAGAGAGAAGTAAAGGAAAATCGCCCCAAGATGTGTTAGTTTTTGCAAAGATACGTGTGTTTTTAAAATTTCTTTGTTTTCTATTTTTTATTTACTTATTTATTGGCCGCACGGAGAGGCTTGCGGGATCTTAGTTCCCCGACCAGGGACTGAACCCGGCCCACGGCAGTGACAGCGCTGGGTCCTAAGCACTGGACTGCCAGGGAAATCCCTGTTTGTTTTTTAAACCAAACTTCAGTGAGCTGAGAGCCATATACACCTTGTGTTTAAATACTGGCTCCATCAGAGTTACAGCTATGGGAGCTTGGGTAATCCATTTAGGGCAGGGGTGAGGCTTTCCACCTTAATCACATGACCAACATTCCACTGAGAGTCAACAGGTTAAGAGTCAAAAAGTGCTGCTTTAGAACAATAAAAACACCCAGAAACAGGAGCATGGTTTACATGAAGAAAGATCCTAGACCTGGCAGTCAGAGCCTGGGTTTAGTCTCAGCTCTGTCAGTCACCAGTTGGGTCAGATATTTCACTTAACCTCTCTAAGCCTCAACTTTCTCATCTGTTAAATGGAAATAATACTTGGTGATTTGCAGCTGGGGGTATTACTCTTTGAAAGTAGGACTAGTTTTTTGGGTTTTTTTGCGGTACATGGGCCTTTCACTGTTGTGGCCTCTCCTGTTGCGGAGCACAGGCTCCGGATGCGCAGGCTCAGAGGCCATGGCTCACGGGCCCAGCCGCTCCGCGGCATGTGCGATCCTCCTGGACCAGGGCACGAACCTGTGTCCCCTGCATCGGCAGGCGGACTCTCAACCACTGCGCCACCAGGGAAGCCCAGGACTAGTTTTTTATTCATCCTCGTGCCCTCAACAATGGGCCTGGTTCTTGGCACATGTACTCAGTAAATGTTTGCTAAATGAATAAATTATAAAATATACCTAAAGTCCTTTGAAAATACATAGTTAAGATCGTTCTATCATAATATAAGTACATATGTCAAAATTACCTAAGGGTTTGGAAAAGGACTGGAAGGGATTGCAGAAAAACTGGTTTGAATTATTAGGTGATAGGATTATGGACAAATATTTCACTGTTTCACTTTTATTTTAGCCAACACAATTAATGTTAATGTTCTTTGAAAAGTTAAATGTTCCTTTTTTAGAACAGCTTTAATGGGACATAATTTACATATCATAAAATTCACTCATTGAAATACACAGCTCAGTGGTTTTTAGTACATTCACAGAATTGTGCAACCATTTCCGCTATCTAATTCTGGAACATTTTTATGACCCCCAGAAGAAACCCTGTACCTATCAGCAGTCACTCACTATTCCCTCTCCCCCAACCCCTGGCAACCACTGATCTACTTTCTGTCTCTATGGATTTGCCTATTCTGGACATTTCTTATACATGGAATCACATGATATGCAGCCTTTTGTGTCTGACTTCACTTAGCGCGTTTTCAAGTTTGTCTGTGTGGTAGCATATATCAGTCCTTCATTCCTTTTTATTGCCAAATAATATTCCATTGCATGGATATATCACATTATATTTATCCATTCATCAATTAATAGATATTTGGGTTGTTTCCACTTTTTGGCTACAACACTGCTATGAACATTCATGTTCATAGTTTTTTGTGTAAATATATATTTTCAATTCTCTTGGGTGTATACCTAGGAGTGGAATTGCTGAGTCACATGCAACTCTATGTTTCACTTTTTGAGGAACTATCAAACTGTTTTCCACAATGGCTGTACCATTTTACACTCCCACCAGGAAGGTATGAGAGTTCCACCTTCTCCACAACCCCACCAATACTTATTATTGTCTGCCATTTCGATTACAGTCATCCTAGTGGATATGAAGAAGTATCTCATTATGTTGTTTTTTTTTTTTCTGGCCACGCCGCACGGCGTGTGGGATCTTAGTTCCCCAACCAGGGGCTGAACCCATACCTCCCCACCCTGGAAGCACGGAGTCTTAACCACTGAACCACTGGGTAAGTCCCTCATTATGATTATTTTTTCTTACTATTTTACTTTTAAAATAAAATTTGTATTGGAGTATAGTTGCCGTACAATGTTGTGTTAGTTTCAGGTGTAGAGCAAAGTCAATCAGTTATACATAGACATATATCCACCTTTTTTTTTTTTAGATTCTTTTCCTATACAGGCCATTACAGAGTACTGAGTGGAGTCCCTGTGCTATACAGCAGGTTCTTATTGGTTATCTATTTTATATATAGTAGTGTGTATACGTCAGTCCCAATCTCCCAATTTATCCCTCCCACACCTTGTCCCCGGTAACCATGAGTTTGTTTTCTAGGTCCGTAGTGACTCTATTTCTGTTTTCCTCATTATGGTTTTGATTTGCCGTTGTCTAATGTCTAATGATGTGGAGCGTATTTTTATGTACTTATTGGTCATTTGTATATCTTCTTTGGAAAAATCCTTGGTCCTCAGGTAACCTACATGCAATCTCCATTGTTTTTTGTAAATCTCCATTTTATCACCAATAAGATGATCTAGAAAGGGCAGGCTCTCCTCGGAGCCTGCTTCTGCTATCACTTTTTCTTAACTCCAGGCCTCTCTTTCTGAACAGTGCAAATGCATTTCAAAGTGAGAAAAAACAATGAAATGGCTGTCCCAGGCACCCCTTCCCCCACCCTTGATTCTCCCTTGTTGCCTACCGGGATGGCAGCCCGGGGGTCCAGTCCATTCTCCACCGCTGAGAGCATTTCCACTCAAGCAGCAGCTCCCCAGAAGAATCACATGACACCTACAGGGACAGACACGGCCGGATGAACAATCACTGTGCCCAAACGATCTCCTCCCCACGCCCCACCCCCATCTTACTCAACCTGCAACTGCAAGGACTTTCAATACAAAAGTAAAAACTGAGAGTGGATTTTAAGGATGGAAACAAGGAAGGAAAAAAGATTTCGTCGGGTGTGCCATGGGCGGGTCTATCCCAAAGGGTGGGTAGAAAGGGCTCTTGACGCCACTCCAAATGCTGGCACAAAAAAGCAGGGAATAAAAGGCTAATTTAGGGACCTCCCTGGTGGCGCAGTGGTTAAGAATCCGCCTGCCAATGCAGGGTACATGGGTTCAAGCCCTGGTCTGGGAAGATCCCACATGCCGCGAAGCAACTAAGCCCGTGTGCCACAACTACTGAGCCCGTGTGCCACAACTACTGAAGCCCGCGCGCCTAGAGCCCGTGCTCCGCAACAAGAGAAGCCACAGCAATGAGAAGCCCGCACACCGCAACGAGGAGTAGCCCCTGCCTGCTGCAAATAGAGAAAGCCCGCGTGCAGCAATGAAGACCAAACACAGACAAAAATAAATAAATAAATAAATTTATTTAAAAAAAAAAAAAGGCTAACTTAGATACAGATCTGAGGCTGCAAGGGGGGATGCTGCAGCTGAAGGTGCCAAGAACCCACAGGGGCCGGGAAGCAGGGGCTCACAATTCACATTCAGGGCCTGGGCTCTGCAACTGTCCCGACTCCCGTCCCATCCCAGGGTCGGCCAGCTCAGTGGGGAAAAGTACAACTGAAACGCCTTCAAAAGGAAGGGCTCTCTCGCCACACAGCTGCTTCTCCTTTGGGCTGCAAAGGTCTAGCTTGAGCAGCACAGGGACATGTCTGAAGGGGAACAACACGGGTTCTGATCTCAATTTGCCACTAACCAGCTAGGCACACTGGGGCATGTATCAGACCTCTTAAGGGGAGACTATGAGTATGGAAAACGCTGAGCGCAGGGCCTGATATTTACCGAGGATAAATGGTATCTCTAACCCCAGTGGATGCGGCCGCCCAAATCTACAGGCGAAGAATGCCACTACCTAACTAAGCGTGTGCTAGCAGCTGAAGTCAGTACGCAGAGAAATCTCTCGGGGCAGCTGGCTCTCTCCCGGGGTGGCTGAGGCCAAGGGTGGGGTGGGGGCGAGGACTGCGGCCTGAGCATGAAGGGGCTGCTGCCTGGCCTGCCCCACCCCGGGAACTTGCACAGGGCAGGACTGGACAGGCACACTCACATCTAAACAAATCTCTAGTGGCCACACAGCTAAGCATGAGGGGACACCACCACCACCAACAAAAAATAATAAAGAGAGAGAAAATCAGGTTACTGCTTTCTCTGCTCTCAAGAACCCATGGCCCAAAGAAGTTAGTAAAACCAAGACCTGTTAAATGGGTTTTGTGCCCTTTACGTGTGTTACCCCATTCATTCCTGATAACCATCCTAGGAGTGTCTTATCATCTCAGTCTGACAGATAAGAAGTAGAAGCTGGGCTTCCCTGGTGGCGCAGTGGTTGAGAGTCTGCCTGCCAATGCAGGGGACACGGGTTCGGGCCCTGGTCTGGGAAGATCCCACATGCCGCGGAGCAACTAAGCCCGTGAGCCACAATTACTGAGCCTGCGCGTCTGGAGCCTGTGCTCTGCAACAAGAGAGGCCGCGACAGTGAGAGGCCCACACACCGCGATGAAGAGTGGCCCCCACTAGCCGCAACTAGAGAAAGCCCTCGCACAGAAACGAAGACCCAACACATCCAAAATTAAATAAATAACTAAATTTTTAAAAAAAGAAATAGAAGCTTGGGAAATTCCCAAGATCCCAGGGCTGGTAAGTGGCCAACTCTACCAGCCGCCGCCAGGACAACAGCAACCCAAGCCCAAGAGAAACCCCCAGATTCCAGGAGGAGTGCGACCACCTCCCTTCTGGAAGAGGCGGGTGTGGGCTGGGGCTAAGGGGGCGACTGGCGAGGGGGCAGGGGAGGCCTGGGAGGAGGGCTCTTCAGCCGGGGGCCCCGGTGAGAGGCCACAGTGGAACACTGAGGTCAGTCTGGCAGGAGAGGTTTACAGGGGGACACGAACATGATGCTTGGAGATGAGAGAGGCAGAGTGGCCCTAAATGGTAGGAGCTGCTCTGATTCAATCCCTGGCCTGTGGAGTGGGCAGTGGGTAAACAGGACCCAGAACCAACCTCTCCAAGTAAGGACATGCAGAGGGAGGGAGGTGTGTGGAGGGTGGCCCCCGCAGAGCCAACTCTGGTCAGGGTGTGAGAGACCCCAGAACACGGGCCCCCGGCCTCAGGCCTTGTCTGACTTACCTCACCCTCACCTCACCCCCCTCCCACCTACCAGGGATTCTTCAGGGCTCTCCTCCACACTCCAGCCACCAGCGCCCCAGACAAGGGGACATGTGCTGCAGACAGTCCCTCTGGACAATGTTCCTTCCAGGCCACCCTTGTGCAGCCCAGGAGGCCAAATCCAGGTTCTCTGGCTCCAAGACCCTGGGTTCCAATCGCCTTCAGCAATTCCAGCAGCCGAAGGCCTCCCCTCCGGCCTGCCCTTCTAGAGCCTCAAGCTGCGAAACTGCCCTTCCCTCAGCCAGCCACGGGCCAGGCCAGGAAGGGCTCAGGCCTCAACAATCTGAAGAACAGCCCGGATCCGTTAAAGCCTCATTGACTAATTAACTGAAAATAGTATTCATGGGACGGAGGGAGGCCTGTTAGTAAGTGGGTCCTCCAGCCCAGTAAGGGTCTGCTAAAAACCCAAAGCAAACTGATGCTGAGAGGTCAGAGCAGGGGAAGACATGTAATCACCCCCTAAAACCAAGAGTCAGAAAAGCCACAAAATGACTGACGACGGTGCAGAGGAGTCCAGAAGGAGAATGGCCACTTGACAATTCACAAAACAGGACTGAGGCTTTGGGGTTCGGGCCACAATCCAGGGCACAACTTCCTTTGCAAGAAGCCAAAGCACCCCACCTATGTGGGTCTGCTCCATCATGCCTCAGGGCGCAGGAGACACGAGAACTTGCTGACGGAACCATAAGGGGGCTTTGGGTCTCCTGACTGCTGGGTCAGCACTCCATCATTCTCCAGACCCCCAGTCCACCTTCCTATGGGACTGGTTTCACTTCCTGTCCCCAGAACAGTCTTCATTGACACCAAAAGCCAAAGCAAAGAGAGGCGTGGCTGCAAGGAGACCTAGGCTAAAAATAGTTAAGGAGAGAACGTGGGCAACATTACCAAAGAGCTCTTCAAACATTACTGGTGGAGTTTAGCAGAAAAGGTGACTTCTGTCTGCCTTTTAGGCAACTCCTAACCACAAGAAGTCTACCTCTCCCCGTAAGTATTGATTCATCCTGACATGGCTCTCCTAGCTTCTCTAATCTCATTTAATTCTTAAAACAATCCTGGGGACTTCCCTGGTGGTGCAGTGGTTAAGAATCTGCCTGCCAATGCAGGGGACACGGGTTCGAGCCCTGGTCTGGGAATATCCCACATGCCACGGAGCAACTAAGCCCGTGTGCCACAACTACTGAGCCTGCACTCTAGAGCCCGAGAGCCACAACTACTGAAGCCCATGTGCCTAGAGCCCATGGTTTGCAACAAGAGAAGCCACCACAACAAGAAGCCCATGCACCACAACAAAGAGTAGCCCCTGCTCTCTGCAACTAAAGAAAGCCTGCGCACAGCAATGAAGACCCAACGCAGCCAAAAATAAATAAATAAATTAATTAATTAAAAAAAACAAAAAACAATCCTGTGAGAGAAGGATGATTATCCCCGTTTTACAGAGGAGAAGACTAAGGCTCAGCAGAAAAGAGCCCCAGGTAAGGGACAAAACTGTCTGGTTTCCTCATTCTAAGTCTTGTGTCAGACTTCACCAGACCAAACTGTCTCAGGTCTCTGGTTCCAAGAGTTTCAGGCAAACTGATTACTTATAGACTAGGTAATAATTAACTTAGTACTCAGAAAGCTCCATTTTTATCAAATAAGGCTAAAATCAACAAGAAACAATCTTACCCATCAGGTCTGTAGTCCCAACCAGCTGAGGCCACATCCTTTCCATGGTACACAGGTTTCACAGCTGTCCTTTCTTAAATGTTCCAACACACAGGAAGGAATTGTTCTGGTTGCTTTTCTTTATTATATTGCCTGGGCTTCTGCAAACATCCAATTTCACTTCTTTCAGAGACCAAGGAAGAAAGAAAAAAAATGGCTTATATGAGACTTACATTAAAAGAAGAAATGGATGGCTTGGCTTCCCCGCTTCTGAAACACTCCATCCATAGGTAAACAGCAACCTCTCCTCCTTAGAGACTTCTCAGCCATTCTCAACAGCCTCCTCTCTACAGCCTGAATCCAATCCTGTACCGGGCTGTTCAGAACAAACAGCCTGACGTTTAAGCCATCCAGCTGCTGTACCAGTTGATGAGTCATGATTTTCAGTTGGAAAAGAATGACAAAGTTATCAGTTGGAAAAGAATGACAAAGTTATCTTCTGATTCAGAAAGGCAGCTGATCTTTCAGACATGTTAGTGCTGAGTAAACTGCACCTCCTCCCACCTGTAAAAGGCTGGATTTCTGGACAAGTGTCCTGGAGGGCGGGGGATGCAGAGAGTGTGCTGGGGAACTGCATCTTTGAAGCAATTGGATACCAGCTGGAGGGCAAGAAACGTCTAGCCTGTGATTCCCAAACCAAAGGCTAGTGAGTGAGCCCAGAAATGTGAATCAGTGAACAGGGGGTAACTTTCTTTCCCCCCTCCTTCCTTCCATTCAATAATACCCATCTCCCCCATATTTCTGTCCCATCCTTAGGATTCCAGCAAGGATCAAACTCTGAATGACTAAAAACAGGAACTTTGCTCAACTCATTCACCATTACATTTCTAGTGCCTAGAACAACACAGAGCACGCAGTGGTGCTCAGAAAATACCTGCTGAATGAACAGAAGAATAAAACAAAAATAAGGCTCAGGGGCAGGTTATCTCCATTTCACAGACCGAGGAAAGCTGAGGTATAGAATTCTCAGCCACGATGCAACTCCTTTCATTAAATCACCCTGCCAGCAGGCTGAGACCACTCTGATATATTGCACCTTAATAGGGGGTGGGGTGGGGGGACACTGAAGGGAGAGCTTCAACTTTCAAAGGAACAAGACTATAAACGGCAAAAGCAAAGACAGCGGGTCCTGTCTGGGGCCCTTTAAAATTGCTGCCAGACGGCCAACCCTCTGAAGCCAGGTCACTAGAATTCGGAGAGAATGTGTGCCCTAAAAGCCCAGGAGATGATAAATGCTGAGCTTGGGGCCCGGGTGCCTCAAGAATGTCCCTCTGCCTCAGCTACTCAGATATCTCAACTCCCCACGTTCATGGGTAACCAAATGGCCAAAACTCAAAGATTCAGCACCTGCAAAAAGAGGAAGTGATTCGACAGCCTCTGTACTCGCCTTCGCCTCCTGGGAACCCTCTCAGCTACACTCTTCACAACGTGTAACATCATCTCTGGCGTCCACTGTGTTCCCTGTGTTAAGCGTTGGGACAGGTCTGCTGTCAGCTCCAGCCGGGAGGAACACTGGGTGAGGAGGGTCCTTTACAAGCGCCAGGACAACACACATGGACGTGGTTCTGTGGCCACAGTCACACAGTGGTGCTCCCTGAGTTTCTCCTGGGCCAGAAAACCAGCCAAAAGGAAGTGATGGCTTCCATTGGCCCAGGCTGTGAGTGAGCTAGGTGAGGGGCCATTCCTCACCTTCCAGGTATGTGGGCGACACCCACCATTCCAGCAGTAGCACAAGTCATTTAATATGAATGCTAGATCCATAATCCCTGGGAGCAGGTACAGGGGACAAGACACCCGGGAAAAAAAATCCCTGACCCTGACCTGAGGGCGGATCTCTACTTCTCCACACTTAGTTACCACCTGAGGCCCTGCATGCACCCATCAAGGTGCTCAGTCTCTAACCGCTGGGCTCCCAGGAAGCACCTAAATTTGGCTGTTGAGGGGCAGCCAGTGGGGTTGGCAGGGGACTCTGCACTAAATTCTCAGATTGAATGGGGACGGGGGTCAAGAGAAAAATGGGTGTAGAGCTGAGGTGGGGACAGCAGAGGTGAAAGGGCAGGAGATCTCATTTTTAATAAGATTGGCTGAGGGTGGTAGTAACTGGGGCACCAAGAGTTGGGGGTGGTTTAGCAAAGACTTAGGGATGGAGGTGTCCTCTGATGGCTGGAGATGGAAAGGAAGTGTATGGTGGGCTAGGAAGTTAGGGTTTGAGTCTGTGAGGACAAGATACGTGTAAGACTTGGGATAGGGCTGAGATCAGAGTTATCAAAAAGAAAAGGGTGTGCTCAACAGGGCATCTACTTTAGTGGTGGGTCTTAAATGAGAGTGGGACAGAGGTGGGGAGCTGACCAGCGGGGTGTGGGAGATTCGGATAAGAAAGCTGATCCCGAAAAGGGCAAACCGGAATGGTGGGTCCCGAGGAGGCCTGTGTGCAGCATTAGCACGGCCAAAGGGGTTGACAGGTGAAGACGAGCTGTGTTAGAGGGAGGCGGAGGGATGTGGCCAAGGTCGGGGTTGGAAGGGGGCTACAGGGCGGCTGCATTTCCGCAAGACCGGCGGTGAGAGGGTGGGGGTAAGGGCTGGGGTCAGGTCACGAGCGGCAAATAGAGGGGAGAGGCCAGCAGCGGCAGTGCGGGCCGAAGGCTAGTTGGAGTGGGGCGCGGGGCTTGGGCTGGGAAGGGTGAGGACTCTGAAGCAGGACAGTCTCAAGGTAACCAGGGGTTTGGGATCACGGAGAGGGCTGCTGTTCCCTGTTTGCCTGTTCCCGTCCCGGCCTCGCCGCCCCTCTGCTGCCCGCCTCGCCCCCGATCCCTAACTCACCAAAAGGAGTGGGGAGGGGGGCGGGGGCACTCCCGGTCGCTGCAGCCCCTAAGACTCCGACCGGACGCTGCGGCCTCCGGACTACTGACAACAGGAAGCGGTTCCCGCGGCGCCTGACGCCGTCCATCACGTCGGCTGGGCGTCCGGCCCCGCCCTGGCCCTCGGAGCCAATCGTGGGGCGCGGAGGAACCGCGGGGCGGGGCCAGCGCGCTTGGACGCCCCAGGGTTCCCAGGCCGGGAGCAGAGACGTGATCTGGGAGACTCGCGATTCTCGCATTCCTGTTGGGCGCAGAGAGGCAACGCCACAGACACCGGGCGGAGTGCGTTCTCACTGCCTGCCTCTCGCAGGGTCTGCGTCAGACGAGATCCTGGCTTCTGGGTTCCTGACCTTATCTGGCCGCAGCACTATCTGCGTAGAATTGGGGCCGACACATGGCCTCCTTCAGCGAAGATTGCCCACTTGTAAAATGGGACCAACGCCTACCCCGTTTTTGCCTCCCCCAGGGCATCAGAGTAGCCCGGTGGGCAGAGCCCAGGCGCAACTTAGAACTTCCCTCCTGCTCTCGGGAAAAACGTAGATGTTTTGAGCACAGCTTATACCAAGTGAGCTCCTTGAGGTCCTCTGGGCATTGTCCTGTAACGCGCGCCATCATCCCCGCGCCGCACATGCTCAAGCAATTCTCATACAGCCTTGTTTGCTTTACATCGTATAAGTGCTATTTCTCTTTCAAATGGAATCAGAGCAAAAGGTCAAAAGTAGCAGGGGTGTCCTGCCATACTTCAGACATTTAACACATGCAGGCTTTGATCGACTGAGAGCCTAGGGTCTGAGCGTGGGCAAGGGGCGGAGAGGTACCACTACATGCAGGTCCAGGGGACCCTGGAGTGGCTTACAGGGCTGGGAGAGGAGGGGACAGGCCAGTTCTTAGGAGCAAGCTCCACTGATCTCTGCTGGATTCCTGTGCTCCATCCGCCTCTCCAGGGAAGGTGTTCCTCATATCTCTGGGAAGACTGAGGTCCCAGTGTAAGCAGTTGTGTGTGTGTGTGTGTGTGTGTGTGTGTGTGTGTGTGTGTGTGGGTGTTCCCAGGAGGAAAAGAACCCGATATAGCTTTTTGACATAAGAGAAGCCATTTTCAGCCTAAGCCATTTTGTGATCTAAGCCTGACCACAATGCTTGCCTTTGAACAGGTCTCAGTAATTAATGATCTTAAAGGAAAAAAGGAATGGAGGAAAGCCATCAAGAAACAATAATTCCGCGATAAAACAGGAGTCCTAGTTCCTCCTTAAGGGATAGACTTAATCTGATACATATCTTTGAGTTGTACTACAGGAACTAAGGACCCCCACCCAGGTGGAGGGTGGTAACTATATGCTAAGACCACAGACTGGTGGAAAATTAAGGAATGATGATGTTGACCTTTTCTGACCCTGGTGACTTCAATCAACTAAAGCTTGGACTCTGTCAACCTTTGCCCCTATTCTATGTTGAATTCCCCTCTGCTCAAGCCCCTTCATGAATGTGCATACACCACCCAAGCCCCTTCATGAAGTATGCATGTGCCCTTAGTTTAAAACTGCCCCAATTTTGCTGTTTGGGGAGATGCTACTTAGGGAAAGATCCTCCATGTTCTCTTGCTGCAAGTAATAAATCCTTCCTTCTGGTCTTTGGCTTGGTTGTGATATTGAATTGGTCGACTGGACCTGTGCCAGGGTCCTGGCCAGCTGAGACCCCTGGTCTCTGCCAAGGAGGTTTTTTCTGCTTGGATTCGCACAGCCAATAATGAAACCGATGCTGAGACTGGAACAGACAAGCTTTATTCAATGGCTAAAGAATGGAGAAGAGGGGCTTCCCTGGTGGCACAGTGGTTAAGAATCTGCCTGCCAATGCAGGGACCCGGGTTCAAGCCCTGGTCCGGGAAGTTCCTACATGCCGCAGAGCAATGAAGCCAGTGCGCCACAACTACTGAGCGCTTGAGAGCCCACAAGCCACAACTACAGAAGCCCGTGTGCCTAGAGCCCATGCTCCGCAACAAGAAAAGCCACTGCAATGAGAAGCCGCGCACCGCAACGAACAGTGGCTTCCGCTCGCCACAACTAGAGAAAGCCCACGTGCAGCAACGTAGACCCAACGCAGCCAAAAATAAATAAATAAAATAAATAAATGAATAAAAAAAGAGAAAGAATGGAGAAGAGGAACTTTTCTCAAATCAACTTCTCAACCCAACTCAGGTGGAGACATCATATATATAGGAGAGGTAAAAGAGAGTGAATTGGAAAGAGAGAATGACTATTCGTGAGTTATCCAACAACAGGGGTGTGGTTTGGACGCGGAATTGATGCAATACTCCTTTTCAGTCCTTGTCCGGGCTCTTCCAGTTGTCATGGCAATTGTCAACTGTCATGGCGCTAGTGGGTGTGTCATTCAGCATGGTAATTCATTACAGTGAGGCTTAAGGTCTACTGGAAGTCAAATCTTCCACCATCTTGGGCCTAGTTGGTTCTAACCACTTCTTGTTTTTCTCTTTGCAGCTTCCTCCTGAAACTTAAATAAGAGACTTAGTTTCCATTCGAGGGAGGGGTAGGTGGATGATTCTGGAGAAACAGCCTTGGTAATAACAGTTGTGTCTTTTAGGGACTTCCCTGGTGGTCCAGTGGTAAAGAATCCGCCTTCCAATGCAGGGGGCACGGGTTCAATCCCTGGTCAGGGAACTAAGATCCCACACGCTGAGGGGCATCTAAGCCCGCATGCCTCAACTAGAGAGCCTGCGTGCTGCAAACTACAGAGCCCCACGTGCCCTGGAGCCTGCACACCACAACTAGAGAAGAGAAAACCCACACGCCACAACTAGAGAGAAGACCGGCACCACAGCGAAGGGCTCGCGCACCACAGCAAAAAACCCCGCGTGCCACAACGAAGATCCCGCGTGCTGCAACTAAGACCCAACGCGGCCAAAAATAAACAAATAATAAATCTTTTAAAAAAAGTTATATCTTTTGGCTTGACAGCCAACAAGAGGTGAACCCAGCTTTCAGGTGACACCAATGACAGTTTCCAGTTATAAAAGCGTCTGCTGGGGCTGTGGTCGGCCCCTCTGTAATTCTCCAGCAGTGAGAACCACCGCATCTTCAGCTTTAGGCTAGATGCATCTGACTGCTGAGCGCCTTCACTGGAGTTAACGGTTGAGCGGAAAGATTAGAAATAAGGACATAGAGGCAAAGTGTTCTCTCAGGGCCGAACTCATTGTAAACAAGGTGGAAAGTAAGAGATTTACTAGGGAAATCCGGTTACCTTGGCAGAAGGACAGTGTTTCTGGTCATGATTGGCACAGCAAGAGCCTCACTGGCTTGGCACAAGCATGCCCTCCCCACAAATGGAACATGCAACGTCCCTCGGTTATTCTTTTTTTTTTTTTAATTTATTTTATTTATTTTTGGCTGCGTTGGGTCTTCGTTGCTGTGTGCCAGCTTTCTCTAGTTGTGGTGAGCGAGGGCTACTGTTCGTTGCGGTGCGCGGGCTTCTCATGGCGGTGGCTTCTCTTGTTGCGGAGCACCGGCTCTAGGCGCATGGGCTTCAGTAGTTGTGGCACGTGGGCTTCCGTAGTTGTGGCTCGCGGGCTCTAGAGTGCAGGCTCAGTAGTTGTGGCGCACGGGCTGAGTTGCTCCGCGGCATGTGGGATCTTCGTGGACCAGGGCTCGAACCTGTGTCCCCTGCATTGGCAGGGGGATTCTTAACCACTGCACCACCAGGAAAGTCCTCCCTCAGTTATTCTGATAGGGGCAGAGTAAAGTAGGTGATTAAATAGTTAATCCCACTAGGGGATTGTAAGCAAAAAAAAAAAAAGTATGGGAAACCCCTGTAAGTTAACGATTACTCAAGAAAGCAGGTTTGCTTAACCACAAAGTCAAGCAGGCTTGCTTAGCAACAAAACCATGCAACAGAAGCAAGAGACATGCCCCCAAACTATAAAACAATGGTGGCATGAGACCCACATCCTGCCCAGTGAGCTCAGTAAGTTAATGACCCCTAGGACATGCTCTCTGTACACATAAAAAACAATAATTTATGGAAAGGTGATATTTCAAAGTGAAAGACCTTCATTGTACTGAGACCTGGAATAATTTTTCCATAGTCCCATGACAGAGAAAACCCCTCCGCCCGACCTAGAGGAGGACTAATGATGGCAGCATGACGTCTACTCAAGAATGAGGAAGACGGTGGTCTTTCCCCCCGCCTCACTTTTCCTTTGATTATACAACTGTAGCCCACTGAGTTCTCAGGGCGGGGCACCCTCTCACCCACCCGCTTGTAAGCCTCACAAGCGTCCTCTTCTAATAAATCACTTCTTATCTAACACTTTGCCTCACTGAATTCTTTCTGTGCTGAGACATAAAGAACCAGAGCTCTTTGGAGCCCCCTGAAACGCCACCTAGCGGTTTCAATTGGGATGAATGTTTGCACAGCTGCCATCTGCAAAAGCTGTGGGAGTCCCCTGGATTAATGCTGTCTGACTTTTCAGCAGCACCCCCATCTCCCGGTCTTCTCTTATTTCCCAGGCTTCTCAGCCTCTGTGAAAAATCTGTGGGCTTGTCTTCCTCCTTCATCTTGCTCTACAAAACTTTGTGAAGCTGAATAAAGCCTTGGATCCTGGCAGGCGGCTGGGGGTGGGACGGCTGGAGAATGAAGGGGCATTCCACGAAAGGTTTTACACATGGACCAAGAGTCCACCAGGTAGACTCCAGCTAGAAAAAGAATCTCACATTACCACACAATTTGAACAATAATAAAAGTACTTGCAAACTGCTAGACAAGAGAGCTTGAAATGCATCCTGGAGGAGGTGACTTTTGATGGATTTAAATTTTAGGGACTTCCCTAGTAGCGTAGTGGTTAAGAATCCGCCTGCCAATGCAGGGGACACGGGTTCAAGCCCTGGTCTGGGAAGATTCCACATGCTGCCGAACAGAGCCTCCTCTGCTCCCTGTGATTCAGTGGGCACTGAAGTACTGGTTTAAGACCCCGCCCAGCATATGCACATGACCATGACTGGCCAATCAGGGTCTCCTCCTCCTGGACACATGGTCCAAAGGTGTGGAGTGGGAATGACTAATGACCATCTTTGCTGTCAGGGTGCAGGAGTCCTCTGGAGGCTGAATCCATGAGAGAGGAAAGCAGAGTCAAGGGACAGATGGGGAGAGGATGATGTTGTTTGAGTCCTGGAAGCAGCCAGCTCTAAGCCCGTAGGCTTCCTGGTTATGTGAGCTGATATACTGTATGCCATTTGTGGTTTAAGCATCTTTTAGTTGGATTGCTTTCACTTGGAACGTAAAGAGCAGTGACTAATATATTATCTTTGTGAACTTGGGTGAGTTATTTACTCCCCCCCACCCCAAGTCTCAGTTTCCTTATCTGTTAATTGGGGAGAATAAGATCTACCTCACAGGTCGCTGTAAGATGAGATAACATACACCCTCAATATGTGATAGCTGTTAGTGATACAATAATTCTATTTGTGGAGACACAGGATTTATTGGCTCTGCAAACAGGGCTTGGTGGACACGTGTGTTACGAGGCCCCCTGCTGTAACTCGTCTTCCCAGGACTTACGGCCACATCTTGGAAACCCACTGCTCCACGTGTTGCCTCTTGAGCAGAGCAACGTCTAATCTCCTGTCCCCTTTTGGTCTATGCTTATTCCTTCTCTAAAAGCATCATGTGGTGTTGCATATTCCCCCTACCCCCGTTGCGGGAAAGAGAGTGGGGCCCGAGTGGATGGTCACGTTCCAGGTCTCAGGCGAGTCCCTGGGATGGCTGCCGAGTGTGGGTTCTTGCCTTCTCGCAGCAAAGAATTCAAGAGTGAGCTATAGTAAAGTGAAAGAAGGTTTATTCAGGGAGATACACACTCCACAGACAGAGTGAGCCATCTCGGAAGGTGAGAGGCCCCAAGGTATGGGGCTGTCAGTTTTCATAGGGGTGGATAATTTCATAGGCTAATGAGTGGGAGGAGTATTCCAGCTATTTTGGGGAAGGGGTGGGGGTGTCCAGGGTTTGGGCTACGCCCACTTTTTGACCATTTATGATCAGCCTTGGAACTGTCATGGCGCCTGTGGGTGTGTCATTAAGCGTGCTGATATGTTACGAGTGTGTACTGAGGTTCAAGGTCTAGTGGAAGTCGACTCGTCCGCCATCTTGGACCTAGTTGGTTCTAACGTTTATGTCGCCTGCTCTGGCTATGTCATTCTTTTTTTTTTTTTCTTTTTTTTTTGCGGTACACGGGCCTCTCACTGTTGTGGCCTCCCCCGTTGCAGAGCACAGGCTCCGGACGCGCAGGCTCAGCGGCCATGGCTCACGAGCCCAGCCGCTCCGCGGCATGTGGGATCTTCCCGGACCGGGGCACGAACCCGTGTCCCCTGCATCAGCAGGCGGACTCTCAACCACTGCGCCACCAGGGAAGCCCCTATGTCATTCTTTAGAGGTTGTGCCTGCCCACTTCCTCTTCTTTCACTTGGAAGGTATGCATTCTGCAGAACACTTCTTTCTGTTACACAACTAGGAATATCCTTACCAACAGGTCCCATGGCTGCTGTTATTGATGCAGAATAAAATCACAGTCATCTGCATACATTTCTCAAGAGAAAAAAAAATGCCGTCAACCAGTGCTTGACAGTAGGTTGTTTTTCCTTTTTTTAAAAAAAAATAGGGCTTCCCTGGTGGCACAGTGGTTGAGAATCTGCCTGCCAGTGCAGGGGACACGGGTTCGAGCCCTGGTCTGGGAGGATCCCACATGCCGCAGAGCAACTGGGCCTGTGAGCCACAAGTACTGAGCCTGGGCGTCTGGAGCCTGTGCTCCGCAACAAGAGAGGCCGCGACAGTGAAAGGCCCACATACCGCGATGAAGAGTGGCCCCCGCTCTCTGCAACTAGAGAAAGCCCTCGTGCAGAAATGAAGACCCAACATAGCCAAAAATAAATTAATTAATTTTAAAAAAAGAATAATGAATTTAAAAAATAAAATAAAAAATAATTTATTTATTTTTGGCTGCATTACGTCTTCGTTACTGCACGTGGGCTTTCTTTAGTTGTGTCGAGCAGGGGCTACTCTTTGTTGCGGTGCGCAGGCTTCTCATTGCGGTGGCTTCTCTTGCTGTGGAGCACGGGCTCTAGGTGTGCAGGCTTCAGTACCTGTGGCTCGCGGGCTCTAGAGTGCAGGCTCAGTAGTTGTGGCGCACGGGTGTAGTTGCTCTGCGGCATGTGGGGTCTTCCCGGACCAGGAATGGAACCAGTGTCCCCTGCATTGGAAGGCAGATTCTTAACCACTGCGCCACCGGGAAAGCCCTGTTTTTCCTTTAACATCCCCTTGCTACTTCACATTGTTGTCTGTGAGCTCACAAGAGCAGAGAGATGGTGGCAGGAGCTAAAAGTTCACACTGTGAAAAAAAATTAAATGTGAAATCATAATATCTATTAACTTATTTTGTTTTAGGCTGATTGCAAAGTCATCTCCTGGGAATCACTGTCCTGGTACAGTGACCCTACATGGAGATTTCTATTTATTTGTTTATTTATTTATGGCCGAACCGGGTCTTAGTTGCGGCATGCAGGATCTTTAGTTGCGGCATGTGGGCTTCTTTAGCTGCAGCATGAGAACTGTTAGTTGTAGCATGCATGCAGGATCTAGTTCCCCGACCAGGGATCGAACCCGGGCTTCCTGCATTGGGAACACGGAGTCTTACCCACTGGACCACCAGGGAAGTCCCCCTATATGGGGATTTCTAATTCCCAGTTTGTTTTTTAAAATTTAATTACTTAATACAAATACATGATATAAAATTCAAAAGGTACAAAACGGAATATGGTGCTGTAGTCTCTCAGTTTTCTTCCCTGAGAGCAACTACCGTTATGAGTTTGTGTGCCCTTCCGGAGATATTCTGTACCAGCATCATCCAATAGAACCATAGTGATGAAACAGTCTATCTGCATATTGTCCAATATGGTAGCCGTTAGCCACATGTGACTACTGAGCACTTGAAATGTGGCTAGTGTGACTTAGGAGCTGACTTTTAAAATTTATTTAATTTGCATTAATTTAAATTGGGATTTACATAGCTACATGCAGTAGTGGCTACTGTATTGGACTGTGCAGTTCTCTACTGTACATCTAACACAAAATGTATAGTAGCATCTTGCTTTGTTCACTTAACAACACACACATCTTGGAGATAGATTGTTCCAGTCTGCCTTATTTTTAAAACCTGCTGTCGTAATCCAGTAAGGCAATCCCTTACCCAGCCTAGAGAATTCATCACTTTTAATAAAAAGCTCTAAAATCTTTTACATGCGTCATAACCAACACATCTCTCAAGAATGCTGCGTTCCCCACCCCTCCACTTATACCGGCCTGGGCCTGAGTAGTTTGACATTGAATAGTCCCTTTTAGGGACTGGAAGCTACGACTTACCATGAGTCACTGCCCTAAAATACGCTTTCCACCCTCATGCCCTGTGCCTGGAATTCAGTGGTGATGGTGGCATTCTTTAGGGTTAATCATGGCTCCCTTTAAGTGGTTCTCCTTTAGGGCAAAAAGTCTGAAGGGCAAGGCAACAATGAACGGAGAGCATCTGGGGCCAGTTTTGCTTCTGCCCCGATGACAGGGACAAAGACATGATGAGAGGGGCCAAGGGGCTTTGTGGAGCCGTGCGGGCTCTGATGGTGAATCTCACTGTTCTTAAAGTTGTCTTTAAGTCCACGTGGATCCCTAACTAGGATTGTGGTTTTATTTAAGATTTATTTTTATTTTTTATTTTTATTTTTGGTCGCACCACACAGCACATGGGATCTTAGTTCTCCGACCAGGGATCGAACCTGGGCCCTAGGTAGTGAAAGTGCCTAGTCCTAACAACTGGACCGCCAGGGAACTCCCTAGGATTGTGCTTTTAGACAGCCTTCCTCTTAGGATATTTCAGGCAATGAGTCTCTTTCCAGTGTCAAATGGAGTCTAGAGAAAGACATTTCACTAACCTGTTTTGATGTTTACCCTGTACAAACCTTTTCTTCTGTGAGGTCCCTACGTGAGGCTGATGTGGGTAAAAAACTCAGCTCCAAATGGCATAGTTCCTTTGCAGCTTATGGGGCCAACACATAGCATCTTGTGCTGACCTCTAGGAGGTCGGTCTGTATTTCACAAGGAATCATATGGGGAGAATGAAGAAATGGTCTAAAATTCACTGAAGAATACTCCTGAGTCATCACTGGGGGCAGGGCCTGCTACTAGACATCGGGGAGAGGAAGGAGATATGATTCTTGCCTTGTCAGCGTTCCTGACCTAATAGAGAACAGTGTCTGGGTCTGCGCACTGATGGACACTGTCTTTCACAATGTTCCATTTAGAGGTGACACCTGAAAGCGTGGAAGGTGTGCATTCTGCGGAACACTTACTTCTGTTACAGAACCAGGAATAGCCGTGCCAACAGGTCCTGTGGCTGCTGTTTATTGATGCGGAATAAAATCCCAGTCATCTGCCCACATCCCCAGCCAAGACTCAGCCACATCCTGGGACAGATAGAATTCTTAGTCCCGATTCCTCATCCCTCCCTGCATCCAGACTCTTTGCCATGTCTCACTGTGGGCAGAGTGTACTGTCCAGTCCCCTGGCTTGGGTCTTGGCCATGTGACGTGCTTTGGCCCATGGAATGGGCAGAAATGAGAGCGTGCCAGTTCCGTGCCCAGCTGGAGGAAGCCTGATGCTGCTTGCCCCCGTGTGCTTCTCTTGGGTAGCTGCTGCCTCTTCAGCCCGGGCCCCTGAATGAACACACATGGAAAAGAGCTACCTTGGCTGATCTGCAGACCAGCAATGAGAAGCAGAGCAGACCCAGCCAGCAGAGCATTAAACCATAGCTGTACCAGCCAAACGGCAGACTGATGGGAATCGTTATTCCAACCCACTGAATTTCTGGATGGGTTTATTACATAGCATTATTGTGGCAGTAATTAACCAGTACATGTACCCACTCTTTTATTAGGTTATAAGTTCAGCTGCTGCAATAGAGACCCTAAACAACAGTGGGTTAACTAAGAAAGACATTTATTGATCTCTCGTGTAAGAATCTGGTTAAGTAGTCCAGGGTTAGTTTGGTGGCTCGTGTGTCAGGGAGCCAGGCTCCACCATTCTCCGTGTGGCCCTCTTCCACCCGAAGCCTTCATATTGTTCACAGATCGAAGTCTTACCGAAATATTACACAGGGTGGCGCCAAACCCTCGTTCCAACATCACCGTCCAGCACCTAAGGCCTCACCTTGAACCATGATTCCGCTTCTCTTTCAGGCCTGGGGACTTGTCCTCTTCTTGAATGGGCTTGCTCCCCCCCACGTCCCCAAACTGGTGCTCTGCTACCATCCTCCAGGTGTCAACGCATCTCACTCTCACCAGGACCCCAGGGGCCAGAACTGGCCAGGGCCTGGTGCTCCCCAGGAGTGAGAGGCCCTCACCTCCATGGGGAGCGGGGGGAGCCGTCCAGTGTCCAAGGCAAGAGTCCAGTCTCCCTCCCAGTCATCCTCGCACCTGGCCTCTCCCACCCTCAAATCCCTGCTCACCTCCGACCCCGAAGAAGCCAGAGAACCTCGGCAGCCCCTACTTCCCTGCCCCCCTTCCTTCCACACCTCAGCAGTTCAGTGAGCGTAACAAGGCTTGTTAAAATGGGTCCCTCTGCTTCTGAGGTTGACTCAGGATGGGTGGGCACGTGGGTTTGGAGGGTGACAGGCTCTCTGCTGGACCAAACTCTAGCCAGACTCCTCTGAGCCTTCCTCTAGATCCAACCTTGGCCACTAAAGACGTCAACAAACACTAACAGAGTTTCTAACAGCTCGAGACCACATGTCTAGGATGACCCTAGCCCTCCTTAAAGTGGCTGCCTGAAAAAAGCTCAAGGCTGCCTAAAGGATTTGCTGTTTGTCCTAGCCAACACCTAAAGATAGGGCCCTTGTCTCCCAGCTTCTGGGACAGGGTAGGAGCCTAACTTTGAGAAGCGTCAGTTAGCCAGCACAGATGGGTTTCATGTGACCACCCCCCCCTCCCCTTCTCACTTCTCTGACTAGACAGACCCTCCCCCCTCCTCATCCCCTCATCCTCCCTTTAAAAGCCCTGTACCAGTCGCAGTTGAGTTCAGTTCATGATGGTCTCTTTCCCTCTACCACTGCAATTGTACATTATTGATTGAACTCTGATTTTACCACTTTAAGTAGCACGTGGCTTTGTTTATTTTTGATAAGGGGGGGCGTGTGTGTGTCCAGGACTAGACTTTTATTTTTATTTACTTATTTAGGATCAGCGTTTTATTTTTAAATTTTTATTTATTTATTTTCTTTACTTTTTGGCTGCGTCAGGTCTTAGTTGCAGCATGCGGGATCCTTTTGTTGCAGCGCGCAGGATCTTCATTGTAGGGCTCGGGCTTCTCTCTAGTTGTGGCGAGTAGGTTCTCTCTCTCTAGTTGTGGCACGGGTTCCAGAACGCGTGGGCTCTGTAGTTTGTGACGCGCGGGCTCTCTCGTTGAGGCGTGCGAACTCAGTAGTTGTGACGCGCGGGCTTAGTTGCCCTGTGGCATGTGGGATCCTAGTTCCCCGAACAGGGATTGAACCCACATCCTCTGCATTGGAAGGCAGATTATTTATTTATTTATATTATTATTATTTTTTAAATTTATTTTTGTCTGCGCTGTGTCTTCATTGCTGCACGCAGGCTTTCTCTAGTTGCAGTGAGATGGAGCTACTCTTTGTTGTGATGCGTGGGCTTCTCATTGCGGTGGCTTTTCTTGTTGTGGAGCACGGGCTCTACGCAAGTGAGCTTCAGTAGTTGCGGCACGTGGGCTCAATAGTTGTGGCTCGCGGGCTCTAGAGCACAGGCTCAGTAGTTGTGGCACACAGCCTTAGCTGCTCCGTGGCAGGTGGGATCTTCCCGGACCAGGGCTCGAACTCATGTCTCCTGCATTGGCAGGTGGATTCTTAACTACTGCGCCACCAGGGAAGTCTGGAAGGCAGATTCTTTACCACTGGACCATCAGGGAAGTCCCAGGATCAGCCTTTTAAAGAAGCATCCCAGAGATGTTTGAGTGCAGAGCTCCAGAGACCATATTTTGAGAAATGATATTTCCCTATGGACACCTTTCCTCTGGCAGCCCTTTTGAATGGCAGCTATGTTCTCTCCAGTGCTGCACTGCCTGCAGTCTACCCAGCTTTCATCCCAGTGAGAACATTCCAGAGACCAACTAAGGATCAACTCCAGGTGTTTCTCCAGTCACCTCTGGGGCTGACTGCATGTCACCAGCAACCAGTACCTCACCTGCTGCCCAACTACAGTGACAGCTTCCAGATTTGTGACTCAGCTAGCTCTCCACCATGTTATTCTATGTAGACACCACCCGCCTTTTACAAAGCCTTGGACACCCATAAGCCTATAAAAATAAAAGAAAAAAGGAGTAGGTTTCCAGGACTTCTCCAAGTACAGGTGGTGCCTCCTCACCATACCTGTATATGGACGCATGTTGGTTAGTGTTGGCTTACAGGGAGAGCCAGTCTTCGGGACTGTCCCCTGTGCTCTGACGGGTATTCTCTTTCTCCCTTTCAGAATTGCTGAGCCTCAATCTTCTTTCAAACATCAACTGTGTGAAAAAAATTGTGTCCGGAACAGGGGGGATGAAGAACTGGTAAGGAGGCCATGGTGGGATGAAGTTAGTGGGCGGAGCCTTAAGAAAGACATAGTGACAGAGAAAGGGACAGTAGGCCAGGACCTGACCTTTTCTACAGCCTAGAAAAATGTGGGATGTGGCAGGGCTTGGAACTCCGGCTTAGAAGACCTGGGATCTGGCTCTTCCTCTGACACCGTATTAAACAAAACTCTTTTGGTTGCAGGAACAGAGCAACTTGAGCTAGCTGGGGGAGATTTATTCTGAGAGGACAAGGTGTCTTGCTGAGCCCACACGAGGGGTGCAGCTGGGCCTCAGGAAGAGGGTGGAAGCAGGGCTGGAAACTTTCCTTTGCAGGTTTCTGCTTCTCTTTGTGCATTGGCTTCACTACTCCCTCTGCAGACCAGCATTCTCTGCTCTACAGTCCACCAGACAGACTATGTCCGCCCTGAATCTATGGGCTAATGTCCTAAGCGACCATAGAGACTAGCTAGGCTCAGTCCCAGTCCAAGTGCCTGGCAGGGAGGATCTGATGGGTTCAGGTTGGACCCTGTGTCCCAGCTCCATTCATTCAGCTACAGGCATGGAAGAAATTAAGCAACATAAACATGGCTGCCACGGGCCCTCTCTACATAATTGGCAGCAACATTTTCTATAAAAAGTGTTGCTGGGCTTCCCTGGTGGCTCATTGGTTAAGAATCCGCCTGCTAATGCAGGGGACACGGGTTCGAACCCTGGTCCGGGAAGATCCCACATGCCGTGGAGCAACAAAGCCCATGTGCCACAACTACTGAGCGCACACGCCTGGAGCCCGTGCTCTGCAACAAGAGAAGCCACCGCAATAAGAAGCCCGCGCACCGCAACAAAGAGTAGTCCCCGCTCGTCGCAACTAGAGAAAGCCCGTGTGCAGCAACGAAGACCCAACGCAACCAAAAATAAATAAAATTGATTCTTAATTAAAACAAAAGAACCAATCTTCCTTCTCTCCACAGGGTAAAATAGAGGTTGCACTGTGCAGGCCGGCCACTGTCCTACTGGATGACAGGATGCCACCTGGCATGAGACAGGGAGCAGGCCTGTGGTGGAGTCATTCCAGAACTCCTCTCCTCACTTGGGAATTCTTCATTTCTTCTTCCTCTTGCCTCCACCTCATGTTATTTTCTTCCTTTCCCATTTACAAATAAAACTGACCAGAGCCCCAGGAGTAAATGGTTTTCTAGGACTTACTCCTTGTTCCTATCCAGGCCCAGGCCCCTGGTTCCTGACTGTCATTTGCAAACCAAGAAGACCACGATGAAGAATTTTCTATATTTTTGGAATTATTAAAGCATTCCTTGTGCAAAGAGTCTGTTAATTTAGTCATGATTAATCCCAAGTGTATTTGAGTACCTAATAGAGTATGAGTGTGCTAAGTACTAGAAAAAGGGTAATAAATCTGTAAATATTGTTCATGAGGTGTTCATAATCTATCTGGAGAAGATTATGGGGATCTTCTCCATGCACAGATAATGGATACAATGAATAAATGGATACATACAATGAACGCAATGGATAATGATATGGATAATAAATCTATAGTTATTGGTTTGAAACAGTATCAAGATCTAAGTAATTCCTCCAAAGTCACCAATTCTTGAAGTAAAAGAGCTCAGAAGTAGGTAATGGGTGGGGCTAAGTGTCTGCTATATTGAGGTGGAGAAAGTCGTGGTGGGGATGCAGAAATGTGCTGGATGATTTGGCGGTACTTTAGGAAAATGGGCTAGAAACCAGCTTTTTAAGAATTTCATACTAGACTGTTGATGGCTTTAATGTTATGCCTTGATTTGCCTATTTAAGACTCATGCAAACACTCAAGTCGAAGGATTGCATCTTTGGTGGTCATTTCTCACACAGAGTCGGGAAATCTAAGTTTTTAAAGTTCAGTGGATAGTTAGCGCTAACTACTTAGTACTCTAGTCTTCTCTGGGAGCTTGGAGATGAAGCCAGCTGCTATAAACATGTCCGCACCATTCGATCCTGTAAACTCACACTTTGGACTCTACGCTAAAAATACACTTGAATAGAAACGCTAAACTTCAAAACTTCTGGGCGCGCGGGTTGCGGAAGGGGAACTAGAGGCAGAGGCAAGCCCGGAGTGGGGGGGTCGAGGGAGAAGTTCGAGCACCGCCCCCGTCCCACTCCCACCGAGCTGGCTCCGCCCCTCAGGCTCCATTTTTTAAAAAGCGCGGGCGCGCGTGCGCAGGCGCAGTCCGCTTGCGCCACGAGCCGCGCACGCGCGGTAACGGTAGAATGATAGAGTTGGTACCTTTTGCGGTTCCCGTCGCGGGTGACAAAACCTTGCTGGTGTGGGAGCTGAGCTCTGGACCCACGGCCGAGGCCTTGCAAGTGAGCCGAGCCGGGGCGGAGGGAGGGGTGGAGGAAGCCGCCCCGCGCCCCAGTAACTGGGCGCCCCGGGGTACTGCTTCAGCACCTCATCTGCCTGTGGTCTCCGCTGAGAGGAATCTTAGTTCTAGAGCCGACCTGAGCAGTCAGCTCGCTCCCAGAGATTTTTGAGAGATAGTTCCCAACAGACGGCATTGCCTCCTAATGCTTCTCGAAGCTTAGGATTTCAGAGGGAAACTTGTTCATAAAATGAGAAGTGTTTGGAGTTGCCGGCTCACCACAGTTGCCTGTGGCGAAGGGCTGGGGGAATATAAGGGAATGGGCGGTTTGTTTTCCTGGGCGTGAAATTTCCTGCACTTACTTAGCATGGGACCACCCTACAGCATTCTGTGTTCACAGTCTTCTCCCAGATTGGCCTTCTGTATTCGGTCCGAGTCTTCCCAAACGCAGCAGTGGCCGGTCCTGGGTTCTATGGCATCATCAAGTTTTATTCAGCAAGGGATGCCCACAGAGCCCAAAAGGCATGCGACCAGAAGCAGCTTTTCCGGACATCTCCAGTGAAGGTGGGTCCAAATGTGGAATTCCTCGCTCTACCGGGATGAAGTGCTGAATTTAAAACTAATGGGCCATCGGGAATTCCCTGGCGGTCCAGTGTTAGGACTCTGCACTTTCACTGCTGAGGGCCCGGGTTCAACCCCTGGTCGGGGAACTAAGATCCCAGCGGCGGGGGCGGGGTGGGGGGGGGGAAGGCCAACGTTTGTACAGCACTGTGGTGTACAGAATGCTCTCAGATTCACTGCTCCAGTGATCCCCCAGTTCCCCAGATCTTTCTTTCTTTTTTTTAGATGAAGAAACTCGAACTCAGGATGGTTAAGTGACTTACTTAAGGTTCATGACAGTAAAGGTGGAAACTAGAGGCCAAACCCAACTTAACTGATGTTAAACTCCATGTCATTTTATGCTGCCCCTTAATTTAAGAAATCTTCACAAGAGTCTTCCTTATATATACTTTTATGTGATTTTCAAATGTGTGAGGTTGACAAACTTTTTCATGAATTAATTAATTAATTAATTTATTTTTGGCTGCGTTCGGTCTTGTTGCTGCGCGCTGGCTTTCTCTAGTTGTGGCGAGCGGGGATTCCTCTTCCTTGTGGTGTGTGGGCTTCTCATCGCGAGGGCTTCTCTTGTTGCGGAGCACGGGTTCTAGGCACGCAGGCTTTAGTAGTTGTGGCTTACGGGCTTAGTTGCTCTGCGGCATGTGGGATCTTCCCGCACGAGGGATCGAACCCGTGTCCTCTGCATTGGCAGGTGGACTCTTAACCACTGTGCCACCAGGGAAGTCCGGAGCTTGAGGAACTTTTGTCAGATGTAACATAAAGGAGGCTTCATCACCACTCTCAAACTGTGTGTCTTCTCTGATTGGCTTCTCGCTCTGGCTACTTCCTACTGACCTTGCTGCCTATTCTCACCCATATTTCTTTACTCACTGAGTTCACCTTTATTGAATCTGAGAACTCTCCTCAGATGTGACTCCAGGTACACTACCTCCCACTTCTGTACCCTGTTTAACACCCTCTTCAATCCTGTACTCCCTGGGATTGAAATGATTTTGTGCCAGGCATTCTTTTGTTTGCACACCCTGCGACCATTTCACATAACCACTCAGATATTACAGATGGTCCTGGAAAGATTATGAAACAGTTACTTGGTGTCAGTTGTGAGTAATGAGTTCTTTTCTTATATTGGACATTAAGACCATTCCATAAGGTTAGGTTCTGAGATTTTCACAGCATAAAGCTCGGCACTGATAGAATGTTCTACAAGTCACTATACAGTTGAGAGGAAAGGGCATTCGTATTAGATTTCCTTATTTAATGCAGAGCCTTAGTTTACTGCTCACACGCCCGAAATTGTTACCCACTTTAATTATGCGTTCTTTTAAAATTTTATTTATTTATTTATTTGGTTGCACCGGGTCTTAGTTGCAGCAGGCAGGCTCCTTAGTTGTGGCTCGCAGGCTCCTTAACTGTGGTGTGTGAACTCTTAGTTGCAGCATGCATGTGAGAGACATAATTCACTGACCAGGGATCGAACCAAGGCCCCCTGCATTGCGAGCATGGAGTCTTAACCACTACACCAGCAGGGAAGTTCCAATTATGTGTTCTTTTATTCATTGGCAGGTATACATACTTCTTATCTTTTTTCCCCTGTATTTTTTATAAATACAGAAAAGATAATAACATCTTAAAATGCAGGAAAGGCCTAATGTATCTGAGTTTTTCTCAGTAGCATGAAGGGATATGTTTGCCAACAAGAACTGTGGCAAGGTTATCCCAGATGTCAACTGTCTCTACTACCCAGGGGCTCAGAGCCCTTCTGAAGGTTCCTAATTGTCCAGGACAGCTCCATTATGACTCATCGTACAGGGCCTAGCCTCCCATGTGACACTCAACATTTAAAAATTAGTCTTCATTTCTCCTTCCCAGCAGGCAGCTTCAGTTGGAGAAAATAATTTCATTTCCTTATGTACTCATTCATTCACTCAGTCAACAGACCATCACTCCCCTATTATATGCCAAGACCTATGCTTGTTTCTGGTAACAAGGAAAGAATAATATACGGTTCCTTCAAGCACTTAAGGAGCTCGTAAACTAGTGACGGGGAAGATGCACAAACAAATCAAAGAATTAACAATGCTTTGACTTTCTTTGTATTATTTGAATTTTTATGACTGTATTTATATACTACACGCTGTTCAAAATGGAAATAGACATTTAAGAAAGAACTAGTGATGTAAAAACTCCACAGTAATATGTAAGTTATTGAGAGAGTTAAGACTGGAAATATTTGCACTCTCAAAGAAGCTTGTTAATGCAGATGAACCTCTAATTCTTTTGGTTGCTTTATTTACATTTAGAGAGGTATATGTATTCCCTCTTCTAACAGGGGTTAGTAACTTGGGGAGGGGGTGCTACAGATTAAGGTCCTAATTCAGTGGCAGGTCCATCTTATCTCCTCTTCAGCTCGTATTCTCGAGCAGGAGCTACAGGATGAGACGACTGAAACAGTTCACTTCCTTTGCTTACCCCCAGCCCCATAATAGGCTTCTGCTGGGCTTCCTTGGTTGCTTTCATCATCACTTTCACCACCAGAGGTCAGGGAACCTTCCGGTTAATCAGGGGCCCTGGAAATGATGCAGAAAAGTACTGACCTAAAAATAATAAATAACATTTATTTAGGGCTCACTGTGAACTCATTGCTTAAAATGTGCTACTTAATCTGCACAGCCCCTCTATGAAATTGGTATTGATAAATCTCAGGTATATCCAAAATAAGCCTCTATGTAGGGTTGTGATATTTTTAGGTCTTTTATGTCTTTAGGTTCGTCTCGGCACCAGTCATAAGGCGGTTCAACATAATACGCCTGCCCTAAACAGCTCCAGATGCCAAGAATTGGCAAATTACTACATTGGTTTCAATGGGTGGTCAAAAAGGATCATCAAGGTAAACTCTGTAGACTTTGTTTTACTAACCAGACTCCTTTCAACACTGAACTCCTAGACTTTAGAGAGAAGAATAGAACAGGGCTATGGGGAGGAGATGTGAGAGGCTTCCACATGGAAGTATCTGAGCATTGGCCTGCCACCTAGAATTAGTGATAATCTCAATGACATAGATGGTGGTGTCCATAATTTTCTCCAGTATTTGCATGCTGTATAATAAAAAATAGTTGACCATATCTAATCATTCATTTGCAAGTCTCACTTGATTTTGAAGCTATAGCATACCTAAACTATTACCTGGGGTTGCTGGAGTTTAGTTTTTATTTCTAACAACAGAATATTTTGAAGTCTAGCCTTTAATTCAAAATCCTAACAGCTTCAGGATCTTTCTAACCTTGAAGAAAGGGAAAAGGAAGATATTGTGACACCACTTCAGAAGCAAAGCCTCAAGTTCTTCTGTGCTTTAGAGGTGGTGTTGCCCTCCCACGAGTGCAGGAGTCCTGGAGTTTGCATGGCTGAGGAACCTTTGGATAAGTTGGAGGAAGGTCTGTTTTCCAATATGTGTGTGTATGGGGAGGTGAGGGAGTGGGATTTCTCTTTTTTCCTTTCTTTCTGAAACTCAACTTTTCAGATACATCATCACCATAGCTAAGCAACTAAAGCCCTGGGCAGAATTTTTCTGCCTGACAATGTAGGTTTTTATCTTAGGCAATACCTGACAGGACCTTAAACTTTAGAATTTTAGAACTGACTGCCTGCCAGGAAGCTTAGGAGGAGGGAAAATTAGTTAGTTTTTGTGGTTTTTTTGGTTAATAATTTGTTATGTGCTAAAATAGTCCTTCAAATACAGATGTCTTCTGGCCTCCAGTTATCCCAACAAAACCATTGTCTAAAGATTGAAATAAACTCTTGTGTAAATGTTCAGTCCTTTGCCTCCTATAGAAGGGCCTACGCGGAAAACGTAAATATAGATCCCTAGAAAGGGGATTCCGATTGGTGCTGAGTTTTTTCCTAGAGTCCATGGCACTTGGGCTTAGGGTTTTAAGTCAGAGGCAGGGCTGTTAGTGAACGGAGTGGAGGAGGCTCCACCATCCACCTGAGTGGGTGATGGTTGAGGAGAGGCCAGATCATCTGCACTACCACCAAATCTATCTCACTGTATGAATCCAGCCCTTCACGCACAGGAGAGCAGCGTCTGTAGCAGTGTAGCCTCAGCTTGTCCACTTGAAATCTGTGTGTCATATGCGATTAGTGCCACGTTCTTGGTTTGCATTTCCCATCGAGTATTTTAGGAACTTCCAGAATAGATCTGAGCAGTAAAAATGTGCCAAGCCAGGGTATACCTACAGCAGAGTCATTCAACCGCACCCCACTGTAGTGCCTGCCCTTGATCACTAAGGTAATGATCTAAGAATCACAGATGCATTTTTAGTTTTAAACACATTACCTAGAAATCAGTTATTCAGCATTTTAAATTCATCTGTTTTGGTTGGATTTAGGGTCATTATCATTCCTTATGAAAAGGAAGGTAACCCAGAAGCTTGCTATTCAGAAGGCTATGACAGATGCATTCCAGAAACTGCTGATTGTGGTTTTAGGTAAGACCTTTTTGACTGTCCTTGAAGTACTTCTGTTTCAGTGAGCAAATAAACTTAATTGAAAAGTTAATTGGATGAAAATAATGGTTATCTAAAACATTACCTATTCTTTCATTCACCAGATGCTTTCACAGCAGCAGTCTTAAATTTGTTCTTTGTGGCATTTATGAGAAAAACGACAGGAAATATTATTATCCCCAGTGTTTAGATGTAGAATGACTTGCCTCAGTTCATACAAAAAGTGTTTGATCCAGTTCTTCCTCAATTGCTTGCTTATTGTACAGAATAGTGTAGTGATTATAAGCCTTGGACACCTGTGTTTGAGTCCTAACTTTGTCTCTTAGATTTTGTTGTTGTTGTTGTTGTTGCAATTTTAGGTTTTTCTAGCCAGAGACATTTGAAGGTATTTAATATCTCTAAGGTGCAATTTCTTTATCTGCAAATAGGGTTAGTAATTCAGCTTACCACCTAATGGGGGATATTGTAAGAGTAAATGAGATGATGAATGTAAAAAGCTTAGAACTATGCCTGAAACATAGTAAGCAGACAAAATATATGGACTATTTTGAGTATCGTTGTTTTCTTGTTGAAAAGTTTATTAGATTATGTTTTTGGAATCAGTTTAATTTCAGTTTTCATTTCTGATATATTGGGTGAATATGATTCTTATATAATAATCGGCTACGTTTTTGTGAGCCTTGAAAGTGGTCATGGTATTGAATAGCGTTGATTGTGTTCCCTATCGAGTTATACAACGGTGAGAATGTCGCAGGCTATGCCCGAAGGAAACTTTATGATTAGTAGATTCCCGGAACAGAATTGCTCCCCTGCTTCACAGCCCTGCAGGCTTAGAGACTGAGAAATCCTAGCTAAGTTGTCAGAGAGCTTATTTGCTTGTAAGAGTTGACCCTGCATTGGTCTTGGCCTTTCCGCCTGGGCAGTCCTTCCAGTGAAGTTTAACTTCCCTGGTCATCAGGCTGAATCTCCACCAGCTGTCAACTCTGGGTAACAACCTTTAAGAACCAAACTAAATGTCTGGGTTGTTTGTCCCTAATTTGCCAAGGTATTCCTTATATGTACTCAAAACTCCTTAGACCAAAAAGCCTGGTGGCTCTAGCTTGCCTTGAGGAAAGCAGTATTGTCCAAAGGGTACATGGGCCAGTTTCCGCCAGTAGAGTGTTCAAATGCTCTCTGTCTCTGTCTCCAAAGCTTTGTTCACTGTATCTGGTAGAATTTTGGTCCCAAGGAGTAGGCACTTGCCTTGCTTCTAACATGAAGTATCTATTATAGTCCAGTGGTATCTATCCCAGGTTTGAACTCACTTTGACCCCCACCTAATGCCTTCCTATTTCGTTGTATTGTGATTGAACATTTTTGTTTCCACAGCTTTTAATTCCTATGTCATTATTCCTTAGTTCTTATTTCTAAGATCATAAAGGTTTTTGAACCAAAGTTGATACTTGTTATATATTTTTTCACAAGTAATTATGATAAAAACGGAAGTGTCAGATGAGGGAACTTCTAGGAAAAAGCTCTTATTTTCTGCTTTTAGAAATCAAAAGAATGTCTAATTATTGGGTGCTACCATTGCATACAGGAAGTTTTAGAACAAGAAACCTTGTGAATTGATCCTTGTTAGCTTTATGTCAGAAAGTGGTAAAGTAGCTGTGGCATATAGACCCTGTGAAGAGGCCACAGATGCTAGAACCGAAGAGGAGCTACAGGATTTCATTCAAGTATGTGGAGATAAAAACTCAAGGGGTACACAGCCAGTGTAGCCGTAATTCAAAGCACCCAGCAGGATTTGGAAGACTTTGGCATGTCTACTCAGCTCTGTCATCCTCAGGAAAAGGTGAAACTCTGAAACTGCTTTAGAGGCAGGGAATTTCTAGGACTTTTCCAAGTCCCGAGCCTTGTCTCTGGCCCCTTATTTGAAGTTTGGAGAGCAGGATTGAGGGCCATCAGTGTATGTCTATAGTTGTGGACACAGGAGAAGACACAGGCCTTTTAGAACTCCCCTCAAATAGAATTGCAAGGATATGGGAACAAAGTAACTATGGCCTTCAGTGTGATTATGCTACAGTGTTTTAAAACTATTCATGCCTTTCAAGTAAGGTATATTACCCAGATCTCAGCATCTCATATATATCTTGTGTTAAATATTTTGCCAAAGAACCTTTTTGTAAACCAATTATATGGATGCCTCGAATTAGGGATTAAGTTGTCAACGTAATTTCTAAAAGAAAACATTAATGTACTGCATATAGGATTTTTATTAAAAAGGAGCAAAAAATGTGTTTCATGTCATTGAGAGCTGAATTTGGGGCTAGATTTCTGATGATTTAACTCACCCCAATGTTGCAAAGTTTGTTCTGAAGGGAAGAAAGTAGAGAAAGAAAAGGTGGTTATGTTCTGAAAAATGTAAAAATTTTGAAAGTTTTTCCTGTACAAAACAATTATTTTAATTCAATTTAAATCAGTCAAGGAAACTTCAGACGTATCCATGTTTGGGCTTTAAGAAGTCTAGCTTCCTGTGAAATGTGAGAGGAAAGGATTCCGTATTGATACTAAAGATTTCGGAAACCTGATTATAACAACAGATCCATTCCTAAATGAGGCCAATCTTGGAATCAGTTCCATTTAGAAACCATTATGTGCTAGGCACTGGAAATAAGATGAAGCTCCTTCTCTCTTGGAGTTTAGGTGTTAAAGGTGTACCAGACAATTAAAAAGGACTAAAATTAAATAGATTATGAAAAGGACTGTGAAGAAAGTAAATAGGGTGCTAGTTACAGTAGTTCAAGAAAATTACTTAACATGCTGACTTTAACATTCTAAGTGTCTTCTCCATGTGTGCACACAGGGTAGACCTCTGAAAAGTGACACTGTAGTTTTTTCTAGATTAATGGCTCTGTTGAGACAAGGTGGGGTGTGGGAAGTTTGCCCATTCTAATGTAAAGGGCCATTCACTTGGTTTTAGACTCTCTTTCCCAGAATGAATTGCTCACCTGCCCCAAACCCCTCCTACAGAAGTTCTGGAGTCATCACTGATTCAGTGGTAACCCCTAATAACAGAGTGGTGAATGAATAATGAGACGTGAATACTGAGAGTTTGGAGGAAATGGCAACATTGTAGAATAATTGTAAGGAGTGTTCGCCTCCCGACACCGGAACTGGTGCTCATTTTGAAAATCAGCTACTTTTGTTCTCAGCCGTGTGGCCAAAGGGAGGAAGAATGTCTCTCAGACTTCAGCTCTGAGGAGGAAGAGTTCAGATTGCCAGAATTGGATTAGCACTTTTGAATTTCCTAGAATGCCACGTCCTGTGGTTTCCTCGGGAAGCTCTGCATCCTTTCCAATCCCCCTCGGCCCCTGGGCTGCTGGAGTTTGGGGCCACTGGGGACTGCAGCCCAAATCCCGCCTCATTGTTTGGGGCCAGGGAGGGCAGGGAGGGGTTGGGAAGAGGGCCCGGCAGGAGGTAACTGTCGCCTTTGCAAGGGGAAGGATGGCTTGCGCCCTGGGGACTCTGGGAAAAGGCCCACTCTGGTGGCGGGGATTGAATCTCCGCACGAGCCTAATAAAGGTGGCGTAACTGCAGGTGTCGTAAATAACGGGTGGGCCGTTAGGCGGGGGAGGGACGCGCGGTTGTTAACGGTGAGCCCTCGCGTCGCGGCGCTGGCATAACGGTTCGGTTCGGCTCTGAAGGAGGTTGTGGCTCCGGCTCCTCCCTGGCCTGGGCCGCTGCGTCTTGAGCCGCCGCATGTCATGTCGTGGCTGCGCCTCTGTGTCACGGCTGCGCCCCACGGCTCCTCCTCACATGGCAACGACTGTGGCTTCTAATCTAGGCAGTTCAGCCTCCGGAGTGGGCCCTGGGCCCCGTCCAGGTGACCCCCAACCCCCCGCGGCTGACAGAGGCTTGGGCAGAATGATGGTGGTATAACATGTGGAAATACAGCAGTTGGGAAGCAGAGTCAGTTTGAGGGAGATGAGTTCAGTCTTAGGCATCTTTTATTGGTGAGCATAAAGCAACCAGAAGGCTCTGTTTGAGTGGAAATGTCCCTCAGGCAGATGGGCAGGCAGGTATCCGTTTTGACTTATTTCTGACTCCCGTGAAAAATGTGCATATAAACTGAATAGTTCCATTGTTGCTGAGGGAAGAGGGCAAAGCTAAAGCTAAAGATTCAGTCACCCACTGAGTTAGTGGTGCAAACCGAACCTCAGGCATTTAACAGCTTCTTTTAAACACGTCTAATTCATGGATACATTCTCACTGTTTAAAAAAAGAAATGCCACAGAAGTATATAGGGTAAAATGTGAAAATTCCACCCCACCTTCCCTACCACCAATAAGGTAACTCCTGTTACTGTTTTGATGTGTGTCCTTCCTTCCGATCTCTTTCCTTTGCATTTTGTTCCCCTAATGAGGTAATAACTTTACTCCTTGTTCAGTGACTTGTGCTTTTCCCTAGGCAATATGTTTAAGAGATATTTTCGTATTAGTCCCTCTGATTTCTAATTGCCTTGCCCGTATCCTTCTAACACCTGGAGAGGTTCTGAGGGCACTGAGCCAAAGCTTTGGTGTTGCCTGCCATAGGATTTCTTAATATTTATTTGCTGATATTGATAAATGTTTGCCATTTTTCTCATTGATTTGTAGGAGTCATTTTAGACACATAAGTGATTTTGGAAAAAAAGTAATTGGCATTATGTATCCAAGAATTTGGACAGATAGGAAGTTCAGGTTCTGAGGAGATGCCTCATTGTTTGTGCCAGTGGCCTCACAGTATGTTTTTATTAATTGTGCACACTGGGAAGCTGGGAAGCTGTGGGAATTAAAAAGCTGGTCTTTTCTGCATTTGAATATTCCCTACATGGTGGCCATGATTCTTTTCCTTATTCTCTACATTCTTTTTCTACCTATTCAAGCATATGAACTGTGTTTCTTCACAGAAATTTCCAAGGAAACTCTATTTCTTACCTTGATGAAAGTATATGGAAGGCATACCGCTGGGCTGAGAAGCTGTGAGTTACTCTCCCCAAATATGAATACAAAAAGCTAACTGCATTGTAAGATCCTTCTTGGTCCAGAATTTTGAGGTCAATACCTGTGAGCAAAGGTACTTCCCCTTCCATATCCCAAAGCAACCTAATGATTGAAATTCTATGTTTATTTAAAAAATTAAATTTGGCAGGACCTCTTGAAAATCAGTAAGAGACAACTTAAACTTATTTTCCATTGTACAAGTAATACATGATTATATTCTCAATATATAACAATGAAATAACAGGGATAGTGAAAACCCTTCTTGTGCCCTAGTCCCACACCCACTACTTTGAGTTTAGTATTAATCCTTCCAGACTCTTTTCCATACGTTTGAGTACATACATATTTACAGATAGCAAAATAGGTTTGTGTGTTTTTCTTATCTTTTATTACATAAGTAACATCCTGCAACTTGATTCCTTCATTTCCTGATATGTCTTAGATTTCTTTCCTTCCCAGTTCATAGAGGGTTACCCCATTCCTTTAAACTCCTGCATAGTATTCCGTAGTATGAATGTATCACAGTCTACTAATGCCCCTATTGAAGTATGTTTAGATTATGACCAGTTTTCTTGTTACTTGCATTGCTGCAATGAATATCCTTGTACGTGCATTTTTGTGAGCCTGGTCATTTATTTCTATAGAATAGTTATCTAGAAATGGGATTGTTGGGGTGAAGACTATTTAGATATAAAATTTTAATTGCCCTCAAAAAAGTTGTGCCAGCTTACCCTCCAGTCATCATGCTGTGATGACATTCATTTCCCCACACCCTTCCACCACTGATATTCTCCCTTTTTTTTTTTTTTTTGCTAATCTGATGGGTGAATAAAAGGGGTCCCATCTGAATTTGAATTTTTCTTATTACTTGTAAACTTAAATATCTTTATATGTTTACTGAACATTTATATTTTATCTCTGAATTGTCTGTCCTTTGCCCATTTTTCTGTTACTATATTTTTTATTGATTTGTAGAAAAAGTCAGTTTAGATATATAAGTGATTTTGGAAAAAAACATTCACAGTAAGTTTTCATGACAGTCTGTGGTCATATCCTTAGTTCAGCTTGAATAGACAAGTCATAAATGACTTCTGGATTAATAATAAAAGACATAACAGTCAATCTAAAAATAGGTATTATGACCACCTTAAAGAGATGTCCCCTTAGTCTGATATCTTATTGGTATGGAAAAAAATGCTAGAACCAGGTAATTTTTTTAATTTACATATTTCCTAAATACTATATGTAGTTTATATTTTCTGTGATAGTATCTAACTTGGAGATTTTATTTCCCAATCTTGTAAGAAAAATGAAAGTCATTTGGCACAAGAAATAGATAACTTAATTTCCTCTGGGAGTGGAGGGGGGTGGTAGACTGAGGGACAGAGGTAAGAGAAAAAGTTTGAATTGTGTGCTACATATTTTTGGAATTTTGAGATGTGAATATATATTACATATTTTTTAAAAATAAATTGAAATTAAAAATTAATTTTTGAAAAGCATGTGTTTGGGAGGCAGTATACTATAACATGAGTCTGGTAAGGTTTGAAGATTTCTAAGTCAGCTTGAGGTTTATACCTTATAAGCAGAGGTTCCTAACTTGAGGTCAGTGGTTCCCCAAAGCAGAATTTCTTAACCTCCCTCCTGCTTCCCCGTGTATAACTCTTTGGCAAGCTGCAGAAGCTTATGTCCTTGGGATAATGTTTTAAAATGTATAGTAAGTCAAAATATATAGAAAAACAAAGGAAACCAACTATATTGAAATAGTTTTCAGAATATTTTTAAAATTAGTGAAATAGTAATAAATATGCTTCTCTTAACACATTAAATAAGAAGGTATAGTGGTAGGTCTAATAAATGTTATAACTCCAGGGTAGTGATGAGAATAAATGATATTTCGAGGCATCTGCAGCATATACGTGATATGGAGTGACCTGTGATTTCTATTGGGGACCGAATTAACTATACTGCTGATCTACTGTGGTTTGTTGCCTACATTCATAATGGAAGGAAGTGCTGGTTTTAGTTAGAGATTTGTGAAAACTGAGGTATAATTTTATTTCCCATCCAAGTTTGGCACTCTGGATTCAGTCCTCTCTATTCACAGACCTCTGCCCTAAAAGGAAGATCCACAAGTCGAAATTGTGTGCACACTTTTGCGTGTGTTCAAGAAAGTACAGATTTTTAGGGAAAAGAACCATTGCTTTTATGAAATTCTCAAAGGATTCTTGTCTCAAAAGATTGAGTCACAAATGTAGGGGAGAAAAAAGACATTTCTTTTCCTATACTTATCTTCCTGAGTGACAATAAATGGATAATTTATTTTAAATAAAAGTATCTGATAGTTGATAATTTGTCACTTTCTGAATTCACTCAATAAATATTTTTCGAGTATGTACTATATGCCACGAACTGTTTTACATGCTAGGGTTTCAGGCCCAAGAATGAAACAGCCCAAGTATCCCAGTTCTCAGGGGGTTTACAAATAAATAGAAATAAGTATATAAGTGTAATAAATAGATAGGTATAATTTCAAGCATTGCTAAGTACTTTGGAGAGAAAGAAAGCAGGGGAACGAGAGTAAATCAGTTCCAGAAAGGCCTATTGTTTGCATTATATATATAGTTAAATCAATCAAACCAACCAACCCTGAGCCCTCTCAATTTCCTAGAAGTTTCAGAGGTGGAGGGAAGGGTAATTGTCAGTATTACAGAATCAAGAATGAATGTGAAGTTCAGAAGATTGCCTTAGACCTGAACCCTGGTCTTTCTTAAATGTTACTTCATGCCTAGTTTTGATATTTTCATGGTGTGAGAAAGTTTTAGATCTGGCTTTAACTCTGATTCCCCATAGTTTTAAAATTTCTTCTGCAGTCAAAATGAATATTTGAAGTTCTACAGATTAATGTATTTTATTTCAGTTATTGCTTATTGGAAGCTCCTTTTTGGGTAATTTTCTGGTGACTGACTCATTCTCAGTCTAAACTTTACTTCTAGGCTGAATTTAGCGTTGTTATTTTTAAAATTTCTACTCTCCTGTCATCCAAACAACTTCACAGAAAGAAGCCCCATTAATTTGAAATACACACTGTTTGGTTACCCGCTGTTCGACCATGATATTCAAACTCTAACCAGTCTGAGATGGGCATCAGCCAATCAGAGAAGACAGTGTCATAAAGAGTTGAGGATCGGCCCCATCTCTTTGCTGTACTTACTGAATCCTTGTCAACTTTCAAAGTTATAATTAGTATATATGAGTTCCACTTTTGTGTAGCTTTTTTTCATATACCATCATTTCCTGTGACATTTGTATATCATTTATGATATATATATGTATATCATTTATGATATATACGATATATATAACAAAACATACAGTTTTGTTATGTGATATGGGGAGGTAGAGTTTTTTCCTACCTTTGATGGTATGAAAAGTGTTACCGTACATGTCGTTGGACAAATTGATTTGGTTTTCCTCTTTTTGGATCATTTCCATGGAAATATGAAACCACTACTTAGAGGTGAGAAAACAATCAATCTTAGCACCATCTGTTGACCATTCCCCCTAACATGTATTCTGACAATCACTGCGATTCCTCCTAAAATGGTGAATTTCAAATTGAGGTCAGGGTCTTTGAATCATGCTCAGGGCTCCAAGAGTTCTTTGTGGGAATTGAAATCTTTTGTGTTTTTGTTTTAGTGATCTTTTAAAAATGTGTGTGACTATATTCTGTATAATATGAACCACCTTAATAACTGAGTTGCAGAGTTTCCAGGTAGTAATATTTTAATTCTCATAAGCTATGAGTAAAGAATTAACTTATGAGCTGGAATTAAGCTATGAGATGGAATTAATATAAATATGTGACCAAGAGACACTGTGAGTGAAAAGCAGAACGTTTTAAATGCAGAATTCAGTGGAAATAGTTTCACAAGGCAACATAGCCTGTGCTCAGATCCCCAAGGCTCCTGAAGGATGTACCACTGTTAATATTACCTGCAAGGAAGGGGATTCTTCCAGGCAAGAGAAACCTACCTTTGACATCTTATAGAGTTTCTTCTATACTGGCTCTCTCTACCACTCCTTCACTCCACTCTTGGGATACAGGCTATGTGCCTTCCTGCTTATCAGATATAAGAAACTGGTGCAAAACACCACCCCCTCCTCCCCGCAGCATGTTCCTAGTCTTTAGTGTGAGACCAGCGGAAGCAAAGGGCTTAACATTCCTCGGGCAGACCCAGGGGTCAGGCCTGACAGTGAATCGTTCCTGCTCCCTTCATTCTGCATTCTGGAGCAGTCATTGGCCGGATCTCTCAGTTTCCTGATTTATTCTTTAACTTTCATTTCTGCTGCTCATATACTGAGTTTTTTTTTTTATTATTGCTAACACTTTTCATTTGTATATATACATTTTTTTTTTTTTCCGGTATGCGGGCTTCTCACTGTTGTGACCTCTCCCGTTGCGGAGCACAGGCTCCGAACGCGCAGGCACAGCGGCCATGGCTTACGGGCCCAGCCGCTCCGCGGCATGTGGGATCTTCCCAGACCGGGGCACGAACCCGTGTCCGCTGCATCGGCAGGCGGACTCTCAACCACTGCGCCACCAGGGAAGCCCATTCGTATATCCTGAGTTGATTAATGGATGCACTATCTGCTTACATCTGTCTGAGGGTAATAATTGTGCTGTCCTATGGTCCTCTTGTGCTTTGTTAACTCTGATTCATTGGCTATAAGCTCTTTTGTTTGTTTTTGTTTTCTGTCCTTAATGGAGTTGGCTTTGTCACATTGTTTGGTCATTCCTGAGTGTAATTCATCTTTGTAGTTGAGATTCTACTGCGTTTGTTTCCCAGCTTTAGGGGAGAAGTGAAATGAGCTCTTGGGGCTTATTACTCCCAATGGGTTCCCCTGAGAATAAGGCAGAGGTGGAAGGTGCCTTCTAGTGGCTAGTCAGGGAGTGCATACCTTTCTTCCAGGGTTCTGGGACCTTGCCCCCTTGCTAACACCAATTGCTCCTGCCTAGAGGAAGACACTTTTTCTGCCTGGATCAAGGAGGGAAGATGTGGGGTTGATGTGTGCTGTAGGCTGCTCCTACCACACTATTCCAATGGATCACCCTGTAGGTAGCTCCGGGACGTTTCTGGTAGGGGAGCATTTGTGCAGCTGCTCCCACACATTGAGCTAAGCTTGTGAATTTTAAGTTATATCTTTTCTATCATTCTTAGGGATTTTGTTGGAAGTTGAAGGGGTGGAGACTTGACATGTTTCAATCTGCCAACTTGAAATAGCACAACTTCTTAGGAAACAATTTTGTATCCCTATTACATCCGAGAGAAACTCAGTCAAATATGTATCAGGATACAAATACAAGAATGTTCAAAGCAGTATTGCTCTTAATAAATAAAAACTAGAAAAATCTCAGTCTACACCAACAGTTGAATGAATAATGTATAATCATACTTAGAAGTCATATACTTCATCAGAAACATAATGCAAGCCACATAAGTAATCTTAAATTTTCTGGTAGCCACTTAAAAATAAAAGTAAAATGAAACAGATGAAATAAATGTTAATATCTTTTACTTAACCCTTATATCCAAAATACTATGATTTTAACATGTAATCATTATATGCATTATTAATAAGATATTCTACGTTTTTTTCATACTAAGTATTTTAAAATATCCAGAGTATTATCATACCTACATGTAATCAATATAAAAATTAATGAGAGAATCTACATTTTTTTCCCATACTAACTCTTTGAAATCACAATTTGGTTGCTAAATTTTATTACAAATACTTGATCGGTATTTAGATTTCATAAAATTTACACTCGAAAAAGTAGTATCACATATGCAAATTGTTGCTAACATAAACATTTTCCAATAATTACATTGAGTATCAGTTTTTTTAATTTTGAAATAATTGAAAGTAATTAAATTAAAAATTCAACTCCTTAGTCACATTAGCCACTTTCAAATACTCAGAAGCCTCATGTAGTTGGACATGCAACACTACATACTACAGGCAAAAATAAAATAATTTTACAAAATAATGTTGAATGAAAGAAGCAATGTGGAAAATAATACATATAATATGATTCCACTTATATAAAGTTCAAGAACAAGCAAGACGAAACTGTGTTGTTTATGGCTGATAGAGAAAAGGCAAAACTACATTTAAAAAGCAAGGAAATTATTCTTAAAGTCAGGATAGTGGTTCCCTCTAGGAAGTCAGAGAGAGGGTTGTGATTGGAAAAGGGCACACGGGGGGCTTCTGGAATGCTGGCAGGATTCTTTCTTGACATGAATCGTGTTACGTGGGGATCTGTTTTGTAATTATTAAACAGTTGAACAGTTGTTCAATTGAATTATTAACAGTTAGGTATATTTTATGCACATTTTAGTTTTCCAAACAATTTTAATGGGGGAAAAAATCAGATGGCTTCATTTGCCCTGATACAGTTCTGGGTGGGGCTTCCCAATAAGGTTTGGGGCAAGAGAGGAGGGAAGGGCAGCTCTGCAACGTTGCTGCCACCCAGAGCTGGGTTCTAACAGAGACTTCGTGATCTAGACAGTAGGCATTAACTATATGATTCGGTGGGAAGAGTGGGTGGGGTGTGTGTGTGTGTGTGTGTGTGTGTGTGTGTGTGTGCGCGCGCGCACATGCGTGATGGAGAGAGATGGACACAAAAGACGACATGTAAAGAAGGTGTAAATGAAAACAGAGCAGAAATCACCATCCCTAAATTAAATAAGAATTCGGTTGTTTAGGAGGCACCATTACCCAGCTTTCCTGCACATATAGGACTTAGTCCTATGTAGTATATAGTTGTAGTTATTTTGCATTTTGATCCAGAAATAACCTTTTCATTTTTCAGAAATCTCAGTGAAAATGATTTGACTGAATTACATAAGGACTCATTTGAAGGCTTGCTATCCCTCCGATATTTGTAAGTTAATCATATTTATTTATGAGTTCTTATCTATAAAGTAGATTATCTATAAAGTAAGTAAGGGGTTCAAGTTAGGTAATCTCTTCAATTTCTTCTAGCAATAAACTTCTACAGCTCTGTAAGTCTGTGTAGGGCCCCAGCCCATCACTAGCCCTAAATATCTCCTATTCATTTTTAATTTTTTAATTATATAGGCAAGGTATAGATAGAAAAATACCCTTTAGTTGTAGAGGAAAAGTGGTAATGAGGTCTGAGCAATTATAGACTCCCATATGAACATTGTTATATAAGTGTTCATATACTTTCCCTCTGTATTTATATTTTGTTTATGACCTATGGATCAAATCTGACCCACAGTCCGTTTTTATACAGCCCATAAGTTAAAAGTGATTTTTAACGGGCTGTAAATGAGAAGAAAAGAAACGAAGAAAAATAAGTGACACACACTGTATGTGGCCTGCAAAGCCTAAAATATTGACTTATCTGGCCTTTACAGAAAAGGTTGAAAATGTTGGTTGAGTGAAATGAGAGGAATTAATGTTAACCTCAAATTGTAACCTACAGGACAAAAAAGTATAGAACACTTACATTAATATGAATGCCATTAACTCATAACTTTGATAATTTAATCTAAATTAAATTCACATTTAAATATTAAATATTTAAGCAGATGAATTATGTAAACAGTATTGTCAAGGGACTTCCCTGGTGGTCTAGTGGTTAAGACTTTGCCTTCCAATGCAGGGTGTGTGGGTTCGATCCCTGGTCTGGGAGCTAAGATCCCACATGCCTCATGGATAAAAACCAAAACATAAAAAAAAAGAAGCAGTATTGTAACAAATTCAATAAAGACTTTAAAAACGGTGCACATAAAAAAAAAAATCTTAAAAAAAAATCAGTATTGTCAAGAACACATTAAGTTACCAAAAGAACAAACTGTTGTTAAGGATTTCAATGCAGGAATTGTGATACCAATATTAAGAATGTTTAAGATGATGGTTAAGTGGTATATTTAGAAATGTTTACACTAAATCAGCATATCAGAAATGCCCCTAACAAAAATCTCTACAGCCTTTTTTTTTCTGGTTCTTTTGTTTGTTTGTTTTGGTTTTGGGGCCACACCACAGGACTTCTGGGATCTTAGTTCCCTGACCAGGGATTGAACCCAGGTCCCCAGCAGTCGAAGCGCCGAGTCCTAACCCCTGGACAGCCAGGGAATTCCCTCTCCAGCTTCTTTATCAAAGAGGAACTGCTTGCCTAGTATTTCTTTTTATTTAGGGATAAGGAGATAACAGTGTTTTTCGCTATAAAAGCTCAGTTTTTGTCCTTTGTCCATGGCATCCAAAGCTGTGTATGTCATTAATCCTTATTAAGCCAATTAATGATCCTCTTTAGCAAATAGATTCTTCTTGCAAACATAAAAGGCTTAAGGGAAGTGGGTATAAAGAGACTCACATGACCCTAAAAATAGTTGTTTTAATTATCAAACCTTCCAAGCCTTAAGGGGCCAACACCTTTATATTAGTCCCTTCCATGCCTTCTGGGCTCCAAACCTTACCAACACAGTTTGGAGAAAAACCAATAAGATAAGTGCTCAGTGGACTAGGCCCTTCATTACTTCTACTATGAAATACTTTATAATCTGATTATTTCATGTTAGCATAAGTATTCTGATTCTTAAAAAAAATGCCAATCAATAAAAAAGCGAAAAAAGAGTATGCTAACAAGCACTATGCCTGGTGTTGTAACACGACGGCGGGTAAGACAGGTTTCCTTTTAGCAGCTCATGATCTCACAGGGAAAATAAACATATAACTCAAACCATACTGACAAAGTGCTGTGGAGGCACCATGAAGTAATAAAATCACATTTCTTTTAAAACAGTCATTTCCTCCTTCTATCCACTCCCCAGCTACTTGTTGATTTTATAAATATTTGAGTTTGCTTTATGTCCACACGTAGGCTTTAAACATGATAGATGGTGCACATAAGCAGTATCTAGTCCATAATTTGAAGGAGTTTATGCTCAGAGGAAATGGGTTGCAAAAATAGCTATATTTAAAGAAATAAATGAATATGGGCAATGAGAGCTATAAGTTGGTATTGGAGCACAAAAGAGGGAAAGAAGACTTCAAATTGGATCAGGGAAGATGTTACCAGAGCAATGCTGTTTAAATGGGACCTCGAAGGGCCATTGGGTATCAATGACAGACATCCTGGGAAGAATAAGCTTGCAAAAGGCAAGTGGGAGAAAGGCAGAACACAGGAAAAATACTCTGAGTACCTGTAGAGTACAAGTGGGAAGAGTAGGAGATGAGAGCCAGATCATCTAGGGCTTTGGAGGCCAAGCCAAGGATAACACGCCAAGTTACCATGTTACCACAGCAGGGCTTTAGGACAAGCTTTAGTCTGCAATGGAACCAACCACTGGGAGGGCTTGTGAAAACACAAGCTCCACCCTCATAGTTACTGATTCAAGAGGTCCCCAGTAGGGCTGAGTATTTGTATCTTCAATAAGTTCACAAGTGATGCTGGTATTTCAGAAGCACTTCCGGAGATTTAATCTGGTGACTGCGTGGAGCATGGCTTAGAAAGGCAGAGGGTAGAGATGGAAACACCAGTCAGAAGACAGTTATACCAATCCAGGTGAAACGAGAGACTAACCTGGGATCAATGGAAATAAGACAGTCAGCTATAGTCAAGAGTAGGTATTTTCGAATAAAAGTCAATATGATAGAAAGTGTAATACTGAATTAAAGTTACATATTAATGAGAGGAGTAACTTCCTTTCAAGTTGTGTGAAAGGGTCTTTTATTTCTTCTGGTAATGAATTGGCCTAGAAAAACAGAACTATACTGGGAAGTGTGTAAATATAAGAATATTCCTTTGAATATTAGAAATTATAATGATATATAGAGATAAAAACTTTGAGCTCATAATCTAGAATTTGGTAAGACCACAAAAGGTGGAATCTAATCAATGCTTCTGCTCTCAGGAAAGATTACCTCCAAAATCTATCAAGATCTATAGTTGTATATTTAATTTATGAAGATCCTGAAGGTGAGACTCTTAAGAGAGGTGAAGGCAGGGTTAGGGGCTCTGGAAGGTTCAAATAATAATTCCTAAGGTTTGGAGTTTAGACCAAAACTTCTTATTTATTATTATCATGCTAACCTCTACTAGTTATTCCTACTAATTAGATATCTAAAAGCTAATTGAGGCAATATTTTCCTTTTCCTTTTCGTAGAGATTTATCCTGCAATAAAATACAGTCTATCGAAAGACGTACATTTGAACCACTACCTTTTTTGCAGTTTATGTAAGTTACAAATATAATTTCATTATATTTGGAATCTTTATAAAGCTTAATTTTTTCTAAAATTAATTTGTTACTCATTTTGAAATATGATTAAAATTACTACTAAAATTTAGTAGCAAATCCCTTTAGTCTCTGGCAAAGATTAGTGTGAGAATTATTAAACGGATCAGAGTGAATCATTGTAGAGCAGTGGTTCTCAACCAGGGTGATTTTGCACGCAGGTGACATTTGATAGTGTCTGGAGACATTTTTGTTTGTCAGAACTGTATATGCTCCTGGCATCTAGTGGACAGAGGCCACAGATGCTACTAAACACCCAACAGTACAGGAGAGCCTCCCACAGCAAAGAATTATCCAGCCCAAAATGTCAATAGTGCTGCCTTTCTAGAGAAATAAAGATCACTTAACACACGTATTTAATGAGCATTTACTGTTTTGTATTTAATGCACCACATAAAATCATGAAAGTATAAATCATAATATCTTCCCCAGTGAGATTTCTTTAGTGTATGGAGGGAGTTAGTGATGTTATGTTTCATCATATATAAATTAGAATTATTGCCAAACGATAACTGTTCTGAAAGAATATATATTTTTCTTCTTCTTTTGCTTGTGTCTTGTTTTGTAGAAATCTTGGTTGCAGTTTACTCACAGAACTGAGCTTTGGAACGTTTCAGGCCTGGCATGGAATACAGTTTTTACACAAGTCGTAAGTGAAACAGAAAATGAATGCATGTAAAAAACTGTGTGTAAAAACATCATTCAGTTATTGGTTAGCTGGGTGTAAGTAAGCCCAGTATGAATTCTGGAAAGTATGTCTTGAGAGCCATTTATTTCTTTTACAAATGAGGAAACTAAGGTACAAAGAGGCCAAGAGACTTGTTTAACTCACATATATATGAAACGCTCTGCTTTCCATAGTTCTGATCTTTGTCACGGCAATAAAAGGCACCAAGCAAAAACGCTCAGATAAACACTGTCATGGAATCCCACTGATGCCTCTCCACTATGCGAGTGGTCCATGAAGTTCCGCTTTTGAATTTAACTTTGATTCCTGCTCATGTGCAAAGTTCCTAACTGCTTAAAATGTATGCAACACAGAGCTGCAAAGAACTAAGTTTAGCACTGAATTCTTCAGGAGCATAAGGTGTGGGTGCTGCCCCAACCATTATTAGCTCTTTTAAATGGCAAAGCAGAAAGAATTCCTGAACACCGATCACAGGGCTCTCCCCAGCCACCCAGAACATTATTTTTCAAAAAGCATATATCTCTGAAGTGAATTATCTGTGGCCAGTAGGAACCTTTGCGGTATGGAAAAAGACGTTTGTGTTCAGCTGTAGTGTGAAAAACATAAAGAAAATACATTGCTGTAGCCTAATTCAATATACTTTCTTTGCTGACTACTCTTCAATAAGAAGTGTGGGTTTTACACCCCTTCAGCTCAAAAATTCTGTGATTTCTCATGACACAAGGAAATGATAGTGGGTACGTTCAGTGGCCCGAAGGCGATTTTAGACTCAAGGTAAAGAGCTCTTCTACACCTGGCTTTGGAAAAGACTGTCTTACCTGTCTTGTGGTTCAGAAATCCAGTTTCACACAGTTCACACACTTTGGTTAATGAAGGTGTTGAGGCTGTGTCTGGACCTGGATTAGCAATTCCTGCACATGCCTATCTTTAGCGGCCTCCTTCCTTTCCCTTGTTAGTTTGCTGATGCCTGTCTTGGGGAGAGAGCACCAGGGTCAGTTTTTCTTTTGCCAGCACAAGGGAGAGCAGGCTCATGACATCCCTTCACCAGGAGGTTTTAGTAGCATCAATACAATGTCTTAAACTCACTTAAACTTGCTACATATAGTAAGTCTTTGCTTTGGGCTAAGTCTTTCTAATAGACAAAGCTAATTTGCTTCAGGAAACATTTGCCATGGTGAGATATAAACTTTATTGCATCTCTTTCCAAAGGGAAGCCACCAAGGGAAGATGCCACCCTCGAGTTAGGTCATTTTACTACCTATAATGACATATTACTGGGGTGTTTATAAGTTGCCTGCATTAAATAAGTTTGGAAAAGGGCCCCAGCTGAGGTCAATTTATCATGAATTCAATGAAGCTTAGGTTTCAGGGCTCCTCACTTGCATAGCTCCCTTGCAAGGTCTTGAGAGGGGTCCTGGCGATTTTTGTATTCATAACTTTGCATGTTTTTATTAGATATGATTTCCCAAAGTAGATGAGGTTCAGGCCCCACAAAACCTTGATTCATCACTGGGTTTCAGGTAATTATAAGACAGTGGGTTTCTTGAATGACGCCTCGATGTTATTGACAAGCATAAGGTGAAGTAGTTAGCAGTGTGGTAGTCTATTTTAAATCTGAAATCTACCTCAAAGATGAGCCAAGAGCTTATTAATTAATAAAGTACCACTCTTTGAATGGTGGTAGTAATCATATCTCTTTCAGATAAAATCAGGAATGAAATATATTATGGAAAACCAGCAGTGGTTGATAATCCTAAATGTTAAGTATACTTTTTTTTTCTGACTTTAAAGTGTTTCTCCTTCATTCACCTATGCAGGTGCAGACTGATGGCTTATTTTTAAAAATTCTTTTAGTCACTTCATTGGTTCTAACAATACAAGCTCCATGATTTTAGGAACTGAAGAACTCTACAATGTGGAAAGTCGATGTAACTTAACCAGTCAGAGCACATTCACATGCTGGCTTGTCTGTGGTACATCAATATTGTACCAAGAACATAAGCCCTAAGAGAGAATAAGAGGAAAATCAAAGCCTTATCCCTATTGAATTATTTACCCCATTGTTGAGAATATCAATGAGGGAGGTGAGGCCACACTATGAAGGCAAATTGAGCTGCGGACACAGAGCCGCCCTAATGCTCCCCCATTCAGCTAGCATTGTTTCCTTTAGATAGCTATGTACACACCAAAGCTTACACACTTCAGGGTGCTGTCATCACTATTTGCTATGTACTAGAATCCTGGCTGTTTCTCAGATTTACAAAGGCATAAACATTAAAACAAAAATAACTTGGGTCTGCCCTTTGGGGTGATTCAGGATGGCTGTTTTATTTGTAATACTTCAAAATTTTGAGATTGTCACACCTAGCAAGTAGTATACTTTTCTTCTCCCAACTGCATCTTATTCTTCCCACCTGTAGTATTTTCTCCCATGCTATATGTTTTCTCACTTTCTTGATAGTGTCCTTGGAAGCACAACGTTTTTAATTTTTATGGAGTCCAACTCATCTATTTTTCCTTTGGTTGTTTCTGCTTCTGGTGTCATATCTAACAACTGTTGTCTAATGCAAGGTCATAAAGATTTACTCCTGTGTTTTCTTCTAGGAGTTTTATAGCCTTAGCTCTTACATTTGGATATTTGATCCATTTGGAGTTAATTTTCATATACGGTGTGAAGTGTAGGAGTCCAGCTTCATTATTTTGTGTGTGGATGTACAGCTGTCCCAGCATCATTTGAAAAGACTGTTCTTTCCACATTGAATTGTTTTGGCACCCTTGCTGAAAATCAACAGACCATAAATAGGAGGGTTTATTTCTATACTGTCACTTCTGTTCCATTGATTTACATGTCTGTTCTTATTCCAGTACCACACTGTGATTGCAGTAGCTTTGAACTGAGTTTTGAAACCAGGATGTGTGAGTGCTCCCACTTTGTACTTTACCAGCACTGTTTTGGTTTATTCTGTTTCCTTAAATTGCTATATGAATTTTAGAATTAGCTTGGCAATTTCTGGAAAGAAGTCAGCTGGGATTTTGATAGGAATTGCAATGGAACCATAGGTCGATTTGGGAAGTAGTGAAATTTTAATAAGATTATCTTCCAGTCCATGAATCCAGCATGTCTTTATATTTAGATCTTCTTCAATTTCTTTCAACAGTTTTGTACTTTTCACTGTGAATCTTGCACTTACTTGGTTAAATTTTTCCATAAGCATTTTATTTGTTTTGATGCTGTTACACGTGGAATTGTTTTCTTAATTTCATTTTTGGATTACTCATTGCTGGTGTGTAGAAATAATATTGATCTTATATCCTACAACCTTGCTGAACTCATTTATTAATGCTAACAGTTATCTTCCTAGATTCCCAGGAATATGTCTTGTGGTCTTCCAGTTTCCCAGGAATACATTGGAACATTTCAAAGTCTCTGTGGACATCTTATTCCTCAGCTTTTCTTTTTAAGCTTTTCGGTTGGGCTGTTTTTTGCCCCCAACTGTTATCCATTGCCTCATGCAGCCGCCATGTTAAAATATTTGCTTGAAAATGTTTTCCAGAAATGCCACCTGAGGAGAGTCTTTTCTCACTAGACAGCTCTGAGTCAGCTCAATGGCAAGCCTTTCAAGTGAGGTCTTCCAGGGGACCACCAGACATGTAAAACAATGACAGTTCTTTGGGGTTGAGGCTTTGAAGGCCCTCCCAGTCCATGCTGCTCCTTCTGGTACCAGGGATGTGGGCTGTTTTGCAAGGCTACCACTGGCATGGAGAGCAAAGTTCAAGGACAGGTTAAAGCAACACAGATCTCATTGTTCTTACAGAAGTTAATTTGTTTTCCTTGAATAAATTGCTCCCCAATTTGCTTCAAGCCTGTTGGTTAAATTTCCAGAGTTCAGAAAAAGTTGATTCTGACCATTTTTGCCAGTTTTGTTGTTGTAGTTATTGTTATTGTTGCTTCTATGGAGGGATGAATTTTCAGATGTCCTTCCTCCATCATTTTTACTGATTTTCCTGCAATATTTTTTAAAAATCTCTAAAGTCTCAATGACCATAGGCTACTTAAATATTTATCATGGGAGATGATTAAGGAAAAAATAAATTAAAAGAGAAATAAATAAATAAAAGAGAAAATATAATTCTTATAGAGGCTTTCCCAGATGGGTAGATAAAGTTTGAAAAGTTATTTCTATATTTAGTGCTCTCAAAATTAAGGTTAAAGTAACAGATGTTTTAACCCCCCCACCCTTTTTTTTTCATTCAGGTTAAACACAGGCTTTAGAGTCAGAACTGAGTTCGAATTCCAGCTCTGCTTCCTGCTAGCTTGATGACTTAGGACAAGTTATAGAACTTCTCCGTGCCTCAATTTCCTCATTTGTACAATGGGGTAATATATCTATCACACAAGGTTACTGTGAGGATTAAATGTTAAATGCTGATCACAGATGCCTGACAACCCAAAAGATATTAGTTTTGATAATTATCTTTCAATATTCTGCAAAAATACGCCAATAATTCTTGAGTACAGTTAACCTAAAGTCATATATTCTTTTCTCTCTTCCTGTTTCTTTTGGGGTTTTTTTTCCCCTTATTTGTTTTAAAGAACTAATGAAAAGAAAGAAATAACTAAGAAGAAAATCTATTCTAGCATTTTGGAATAAAATTTTGTTCCCCAAAATTTATTTGTTTATTTTATAGATATATATACAAAATGTTTTTTATTTATTCAGCCAACATTTATTAAATACCTAGTAAATATTAGGCACTATGTCAGGCACAGGTATAATAATGACAATAAAGTGTGGTCCCTGCTCTCAAGTTGCTGACATTCTAGGAGACTGACAAGTAAACAGGTGATTACATACACAGTAACAAAGGCTATGATACAAGAATACACATGGGACTATGTGATGGGAGTATGGCTTTCACCAGTTCCTCTTGGATTTATCTCTTCTTTGGCTCCAGAACCAAGGAATTAGCCCTATTTTTGTCTTTAGCTGGGTAGTGTAAATCATGAAATTTTAAAAAATTGGTAGAGATGAAAGACAAACACCTTGAATTATGGAGGACACTAGAAATAGTACTTTTTTACAGAGCAAGGGCTTCCTATCAGCATAGTCACTTCGAGGGTTTTTAACCTGAAGAGTCCTTTGGCATATTTTTTCTTTGCTAGCCACTTTTTTTCTATTTTATTGTTTGTTTGTTTGTTTCTCTTCTCCACTTTATCATCTAGAGACCTGGGTAGTTCCCAGTGAAAGAGTGTTTTACAGATTCTAAGGGTGATTTATACGTAAAGGCAGAAAATGACTTTTTTTTTTAACCTTCCAGTTCCATACCAAAAAAAAATGAATATAAGCTTTCATGGAAGTAATTGAAAATGCAGATAATTTTAATTCCATTCCATTTTTCAGAATTCTCAGTCATAATCCTTCGACAACAGTTGAAGATTCTCATCTTTTTAAATTGCCAGCATTAAAATATTTGTAAGTATTGTAACAGTTTCATGGCTCATGAAATAATTTCTGCTCTTTTTTACTTTCGTCAAAGATTGAGTACTTTGGCTAAAAAGTAATAATTTAGATTTTAACTGGGTTATTGAAAGTAAGTGTTATTGGCAAAGAAACGGATTAAGAAAGAATATATTTGGGTAAGACAGCCAGCAGAGAATGAGAACAGTGTTGAAGAACACATATAGATATGGAACATGTAGATGCATGTAGGAATATTATTTATCCCAGAAAGAAAAAAGGAATAAGGGATACATTATTTTTTTTAAAAAAGAGTGATCAAAAGAGGTAGATGCAAATGAAAATGAGAAGTAAGGATAATAAAAAATGATTGTACTGTTCAGCACCAAGGTCATTAATTTGATGATGCAAATTTAAATTTCTTCAATAAGAGCTCTTTGGAATTATCATCTATGGCAAGTAAGAAGCCAGAATTGAAGTAATCACATGTTAAGTATCTTTTTAAGTTTAGAACTTTTGTCTTTGGGTTTTCTATCACGCATGTTTGGGCTTCTCCTTCAGAGACATGGGAACAACACAAGTGTCACTTACAACAGTTGAAAGCATCCTCATGATGACCCTTGAATTGGAAAAACTGTAAGTTGATTTTCCTTACGTTTATTTTCACTCAATTGTTTTTTTAGGTTTACTATTTTCTTAAGTCAGGTTTATTTATATATAATTTTCATTTAACAAAATTCACTATTTTTAAATATACAGTGTGATGTGTTTTGACAAACGTATAGTTCTGTAGCCACCACCACATCTGAAGTAAAGAAAACGTCTGCACTCCCAAAAGACCCCTCGTGTCCCTCTGTAGTCAATCCATACTCCTCCCACTACCAGTCCCTGGCAACCACCAATCTGATTTTTATCCGTATAATGTTGCCTTTTCCAGAATACCTTATAAATGAAATCATGTGGTATGTAGCCTTTGTTTTTGGCTTCTTTCACTTAGCCAGTCTCTTTGGAGATTCATCTGTTTTGTTGCCCCTGTCAGTAGTTCATTCCTTTTTATTGCTGAGCAGTATTCTAGTTGACTGGATATACAATTTGTTTACGGATTCATCGTTTGATGAACATTTGAGTTTTTTCTCGTTTTTTGCCATTATGAACAAAGCCCCTGAAAACAGTCACATGAGTGTCTGAACATATGTTTTGTGCGAGCATATGTTTTCATTTCTTTGGGGTAGCTTCATCATATGCTAAGTGCATATTTAACTTTTTAAGAAACTGCTCAACTGTTTTCTAAAGTGCCTGTGCCAGTTTGCTTCCCCACGGGCAGTCTATGAGAGTTGCGGTTGCTCCACATCTTCACCTGATCCTTATATTTGTTTTTAAGAATACTTTAGCCTTTCTAGTAGGTGTGTAGTTGCACCTCGTGGTTTTTGCCACATTTTGCATTTCTGTAATAGCTGATGATGTTGAGTGTCTATTCATGTGCAAATATCTTTTTAAATGAAGTGTCTGTTCAAATCCATTTTTCATTGGATACTGATATTGTGTTTTAAGAGTGCTTTATATAAAAAGCAGTGGAAAAAGTCCTTTCTCTCAGATATGTGTTTAGTAAATATCTTCTCACAGATTGTGACTTTTCTTCATTGTATTAAAGTGTCTCTGAAGACCAGAAGTTTTAAATTTTTGATGAACTCTAATTTAGCAATTTTTCTTTTTTTTCATATTTATTTATTTATTTTGTTGTGTGGGTCTTCGTGGCGGCTCATGGGCTTCTTAGTTGTGGCATGCGAACTCTTAGTTGTGGCATGCATGTGGGATCTACTTCCCTGACCAGGGATCGAACCCGGGCCCCCTGCATTGGGAACTCGGAGTCTTAACCACAAGGGAATCCCTTAGCAATTTTTCTTAGATGGTTTGTGCTTTTTTGTGTCTTACCTAAGAAGTCTTTGTCTGAGACCCCATTGTTTAACCCAAAATCACAAACATTTTCTCCTCTGTTTTCTTCCAGAAGTTGTATAGTTACATTTAGGTCTATGATTCATTTTGAGTTAATTTTCATATATGTTGTGAGAGAAGGTTCAAGTTTCATTTTTTTGCAGTTTCAAAAACTATTTCTGTAGGACCCTATTGTGACAGTTTATTACACAACTCACTGCACCTTAAACTGTGCCATCCCCCCACCAATATGGGAAGCTAATAGAAACCTTCTGTTATGCCAAGGCTAGTTGAGGGGATTGCATGAGATTAGTATGCGGAAAGTGCCCTGCATTTAGCAGTCTGTTCCAACCGTCTTTGTCAGGTCAGCTGACAAATGACCGTCTTCACCATGCCGTCACACATTGGTCACTGCTGTAGCCTCATCTTCCTCAGCTCCCCAAAGCATCTGCCACAATTGCGATCCCTGTCTTGTCAGCTAGATGCCCTCCTCTCTGGATATTAAAAATTATTTCCCTATGTAACTATAATACTGTTAACACACAGTATTTAAGAAATTGAATTCCTACACAATAATATTACCTAATAAATAGTTGCTATTCAAATTTCCTCAATTGTCTCTCTTATATAATATCGTTTCTTTTAACAGCTTTTTGAGGTCCAATTGACATACAGTAATCTTTGTTCACCCACACACATACATACGCACCATGAAGACATCACCAAAATCAAAATGTCCATCACCTCAGAAAGTTTCTTAATGTCTCTTTGTAATTCTTCCTTCCCATCTTTCCTCGCCCTTCCCAGTTGCCATGCAACCATTGATCTGCTTTCTGTCTGCATTTTCTAGAATTTTATGTAAATGGAATCATACAGGGTATACTTTTTTCTAACTGGCTTCTAACTCAGCATGATTATTTTAATCTTCATCCATATTGTTCAATATATCAGTAATTCATTTCTGTTTATTGCTGAATAGTATTCCATTATATGGATGTACCACAATTTATCTACTCACCAATGATGGACATTTGAGTTGTTTCAGTCTTTGTCTATTACAGATAAAGTTGCAATATAATAGTTGTACACAGTATAATAGTTGTGTACAAGTCTTTGTGTGGATGTGTACTTCCATTTCTCTTGGGTAAATACCTGCAAGTAGAATGGCTGGATCATTGGTAAGTGTATGTTTAAGTTTTTTAAAAATACCTATTTTCCATAGTGGTTTGATCATTTTCATCTCTACCAGCAGTATATGAGAGTTGCATCTTCTTCACGTTGCGGCCAACACTTGCTATGCTTAGTATTTTTAATTTTAGATAGTTTAATAGGTGTGTAGTTGTATCTCACTGTAGCATCCCTAATGATTAATCATGTCAAACATCTTTTCATATGCTTATTTTCCATCCATATATCTTTGAATCTCTTATCTAAGTATAAGAGATTGCTAAGTATTTTCTCCCATTCTGTGACTCATCTTTTCATTCTCTCAGGAGTGTCTTATGCAGGGCAGAAATTCTTAATTTTGATGGTGTCTAATTTATCTATATTTTTCTTTTATGGATTATGCTTTTGGTGTTGTATCTAAGAAATCTTGCTGAACTCACGGTCATAAAATTTTTCACCTGCTTTCTTCTAGAAGTTTTATAGTTTTATGTTTTACATTTAGATCTTTGAACCAATTTGAGTTCATTTCTGTATATGGTTTGGATGGAACTTCTTTCTGTTTTTTTTTTTTGCAGCTGGATATTCAATTGCTCCAGCATCATTTGTTGCAAAGACTATCGTTTCTCCACTTAAATGCCTTTGAACCTGAAAGTCAGTTGTCCACATCTCTCTCCTTCTGAACTTTCTATTCTGTTCCTTTGATCTTTTTCTCTGTCCTTACACTACTATCACAGTGTCTTGAAGGTGTAGCTTCATAAGCCTTGAAATCAGTTACTGTTAATTCTCCAACTCTGTTCTTTTTCAAAGTTGTTTTAGTTATTCTAAATCTTATTTCCATATGAATTTTAGAATTAGCTTGTCAATTTCTATAGAAAAGCCTACTGGGATTTTGATCTATAAATCGATTCGGGGAGAATTGATGTCTCAACAATACTGAATCTTCTGATCCATGAATACTTTATATCTCTCCATTTATTTAGGTCTTCCTTAATTTCTCCCAGCAATATTTTACAGTTTTCAGTGTGTAAGTCTTTTACATCTTTTGTCAGATTTATTCTAAGTATTTTATCTGTTTGATCCTATTATAAGTAGTGTTTTAAAACTTTGATCTCTGATTGTTTGTTGAGATAAATTAATCTTTTTGTATGTTGATCTCGTATCCTGCAAACTTGATAAACTCATTTATTAGTTCCAGTAGCATTTTTGTAGATTCTGTCAGGTTTTCTACATAATCATGTTATCTGTAAATAAAGATAGATTTACTTCTTCCTTTCCATTCTGAATATCTCTTTTCTTTTTGTTGCTCTATTGCACTGGCTAGAACCTTCAGTGCAATGTCAAATAGAAGTAATGAGAACAGACATCCTTGCCTTTGTCCTGATCCTGGAGAGAAAGTACTTTGTCCTTCACCATTAAATATGATGTTAGGTATTTTGTAGAAGTCATTTATCAAGTTGAGGAAGTCTCCTTCCATTCCTAGTCTACTGAGGGCTGTGTTTTTCTTTAATCAGGAATGGATGTTAGATTCTCTCATTCTTTTCCTCCATCTATTGCAATGACTATGTGATTTTTCCCTTTTTTTCTTTTCTTAATTTGTTTATTTATTTTTGGCCGCATTGGGTCTTCATTGTTGCACACAGGCTTTCTCTAGTTGTGGCGAGCCGGGACTACTCTTCATTGCAGTATGCAGGCTTCTCATTGCGGTGGCTTCTCTTGTTGCAGAGCACGGGCTCTATGGTCACGGGTTTCACTAGTTGCGGCACATGGTCTCAGTAGTTGTGGCTCACAGGCTCTAGAGTGCAGACTCAGTAGTTGTGGTTCACGGGCCTAGTTGCTCCGTGGCATGTGGGATCCTCCCAGACCAGGGCTCGAACCTGTGTCCCCTTCATTAGCAGGCAGATTCTCAACCACTCTGCCACCAGGGAAGCACTTAAGTATTTTTTTTAATGTATTTTTTTGCTGCGTTGTGTCTTTGCTGCTTTGCCTGGGGTTTCTCCAGTTGTGGCTAGCAGAGGCTACTCTTTGTTGTGGTGCACCGGCTACTCATTGGATGGCTTCTGTTGTTGCAGAGCACAGGCTCTAGGTGCATGGGCTTCAGTAGTTGTGGCACACAGGCTCTAGAGTGCAGGCTCAGTAGTTGTGGCATACGGGCTTAGTTGCTCCACGGCATGTGGGATCTTCCTGGACCAGGGATCGAACCCGTGTCACCTGCATTGACAAGCAGATTTTTAACCAATGAACCACCAGGGAACTCCCAATTCCAGTATTTTTAATCTTTTTTGTAGATCATTATTCCAATCTGGTGTCATTTTCCTTCTACTTAAAAATACTTCTTTTAACATTTCTTATAGGGAAAGTCTATTAGTAATGAATTCTTTCAGCTTTTGTATGTCTGAGATAGTCTTTATTTTGCTTTTGTTTTGACAGATCTGGGTATAGAATTCTAGGTTGATAGAATTCAATTCACTACTTTAAAGATGTTATTCCACTGAGTTCTCGTTTACATTGTTTCCAACAAGAATTCTGCTGTCATTGTTATCTTTGTTCCTCTGTATGTAGTGTATAGTTTTTTCCTCTGGCTGCTTTTAAATTTTTCCCTTTATTGCTGGTTTTGAGCAATTTGATTACTTTTTGTGCCTTGGTGTAGTTTAGTCCATGTTTCTTATGCTTAAAGTTTATTGATCTTCTTGACTTTGTGGGTTTACAGTGTTTACCAGTTTGGAAACATTTTGGCAATTATTTCTTCAATGTATTTCTCCTCTCCTTCATGGACTCTAAGTACACATGGAATAGGCCACTTGAAGTTGTTGCACAACTCACTGATGCTCTATTCATTTTTGTTGTTGTTTTGTTTTGTTACTCTTTTTGTTTAATCTTGGATAGTTTCTATTACTATGGTTTAATGTTCACTGACCCTGTCTTCTGCGGTGTCTCTTCTGCCATTAACCTCGTTCAATGTCTTTTTCATTTAGACATTGTTTTTAATCTCTAGAAGCTCAGTTTGGGTCTGTTTTGCATTTTCCATGCCTCTACTTAAGATTTTCAGTATTTAGTCTGGGTTTTTTTTTTTTTTTTTTTTTTTTTTTTGCGGTACATGGGCCTCTCACTGTTGTGGCCTCTCCCATTGCGGAGCACAGGCTCTGAACGCGCAGGCTCAGTGGCCATGTCGCACGGGCCAAACCGCTCCGCGGCATGTGGGATCTTCCCGGACTGGGGCACGAACCCGTGTCCCGTGCATCGGCAGGCGGACTCTCAACCCCTGCGCCACCAGGGAAGCCCTAGTCCGGGTTTTTTAACATATGAAATAGTTATAATAACTTTTCTTCGTGTATAATAACTTTTTAAATATTCTTTTCTGCCAGTTCTAACATCTGCATAGATTATGGGTTAGTTTTGATTGGTTGCCTTTTCTCCTCAGTATGGGTCATATTTTCCTAATTCTTTGCATGTTTGGCAATTTTTCATATGATAACAGATGTTGTGAGTTTAGTTTATTGTGTGCTATATATATTTATATTCCTGTAAAATCCTTGGGCTTTGCTTTTGTGAAATTAAGTTACTCAAAACAGTTTTATTCTTTTAAGTCTAGCTGTTAAGATTCGTTGGGTAGGAGTCCACGTAGCCTTTAGTCTGGAGCTCATTATTTGCAACTACTGAGACAAGTCCTTTCTGAGTATCATGAGGTTTTCCAGTCTGACTTGTAGGAACAGGTACTATTCCTACAACCCTGTGTGATATCCAGTTATTCTTCTTATTAATCCTTTCTTGTGGTTCTTTTCCTGGCATCAGGTAATTCCTCACACAAATGTACTGACCAATACTGTGTTGAATTCTCAAGAGATCCCTCTGCATATCCCCAGAGTTCGTTGTCTGTGCACTTCTTTTCTCTCTCATACTCTGCTTTGTGAACTCTAGTTACCTTGGTTTTCCCAGACTCTCAGCTCCATTTCCTCAGTCAGGGAGTCCACCAGTCTCAGCCTGGACATCTCTTCCCCATACCATGACCTGGAAACTCTCTCAGAGAAGTAAGTTAGGGCTATTATAGGTATCACTTCATTTATTTTCCATCTCCTAGGGATCACTGAACTGTATTGCCTGAGGTGCAGTTTCTTGAAAACTGTTGTTTCATATGTTCTGCCTGATGCTTTCATTGTTTCAGGTGGGAGGTTAAATTGGTCCTTGTTACTTCATCTTGGCCAGTAGCCAATAACATTCTTTAAGTCTGTTTTATTTTCATACAGGGTCCAGTTAAAGATTAGTCATTGCATGTCATATCTTTGTTTCCTTTAATCTAGAATATTTCCCTACTATTTTTTTTTTGGGTCTTTTATGACATTGGCATTTTTGAAGAGTCTAAGCCAGTTGTCTTGTAAATTGCCCCACAGTCTGGATTTGTCTGTTTCCTCATTTGATTCAAAGTAAATATTTTGGGGAAGAATACTATATAGGTGATGTATTCTTCATACTTCATCACTTCAGGTGGCCCAGTGCTAAGTCTGATCCCTTGATTAAGGTGGTTTCTTCCATATCTCTCCATTGTGAAGTTATTTTTCCCCTTGGTAATTGATAAATAATATGAGGTCCCATACTTTGGGATCAGTGCAGATCCTACTTTCAAACAACTCTTCACCCAACTGTGCATCAATGATAAGCCTTGTCTGAATCGATTATTACATTGATAGTTGTAAAATGACACTTTCCTGATCTATCATTCCTTTTGCATTTATTAGCTGACATGATTCTATAAAGAAGAGCTCCGCCACTTTTCATTTTGAGTATCATTATGAACTCATGTGCTTTTTTTCTGAATTAACTATGTTATACCTTATAATGATCATGTTATTCTTTGGAATGTTCCATTTGTCCAGATTTGGCCAATGCGATCTCTATTATTGTTTAACCACATGATGCTTTTTTATTACCAGAATAATTTCTAATATATTACTACTGACATATAGGAACTGAGAAAGGGACTCCAGAAGGTGAGGTCTTATTCAGACTCTTCTTAGAAGTCTGCCTTCTTCCTGTGTACTCTCAACCCAAAGTGAGGCTTTGGAGTTGGTACGAGATACTTCTGAATTAAATTACAGATCAATGTCCCCCAATTCTAATCCCTATTCCCTTTTTTCTAGGCATACCATACCTACTGCCATCCTAATCCTTCTGTTGGGCACCTCTCTCCTCCACTATATTTATTTACAACAGTCAAGAGCAGCAATTGGCCAACCGGCCCCTATCCTGTTCTCCAGCCCATGAGCCCCAAGAACTCCTTTTTGCACTGGTCTGTGGGGGCCTTGGACTCCCCCTTCTACCTACTCAAGTAACTGTTTTATCACAACTTTAATGACCAGTGTTTCCATTTATAGGATCTTACCTAGCCGTATGGGCTGCTGCTTCTGCCAATTTAAAGATAGTATTGAGGTTGCCTGTAAGACAGTCAAGCTGCGTTGTGACAGTGAATGCCTGACAGACGTGACACCTTGTGGTGAGTCTCAATGGCGGGATAATAAATTGTTAATTTAATTTTTTAATGTTTATTTTTAATCAATGATGATAAATTTTAAAATTAGTGGTGTAATTGCATTGTTTTAATTCATTCATTCAGAGTTCCAGCTCCCTAAGATTCTAAGAGCTACCCCCTTGCTAAAAATCAGATGCTTGGTTACATTATTAAGCTATATAACTGATGCATACATAATGGAACAAGATAAAGGAATGGAAGGGGGAAGGGAATTAACATTAATGGCCACTTTTCCTATGCTGTGCTCTCTGCAAATGAGAACTTATTCACATAGTGAATCACTTGGAATCATGCAGCCCGGGTCCTGTGCTGGCTGAGGCAGGAGGTGGCTAGGTTTGGTGCTGGGCTGAGCTGGAGGGAGCCGAGCGGCACACAGCTGACCCGCAGCGGGGTCAGGAGAGGCCAGGGCCTGAGGAGGGCCGTCTTTGGCAATGGCTGCTCTCGCATGTTCTTCTTTACCCTGTCTTTCTGGCACCTCCCTGCTAGTTATCCAAGGGTTGGGATCTTTTTTTAAAGAAAAAAAAACAACCCAATGGGAATTTCCACCAGCTTGAAATGGTGGAGAAGCCCCTACCAAGACAGGGTACACATTTGTCATGAGTTTGAGAACCTGGAAGAAAAGTCAGGCCTTGGCTCCACAGTGGAGGGAGGCCCAGTGATGCAAGCATTCTCGCAACCCCAATGACCGTACGTGACGGGCCAGAGGTAGATGATCCTCTATGGGCAGGAGGTCGAGCATGTTGTAAATAACTGGTACTTGATGAACCAGGAGAGAGGGCACCAGGATGAATTGTTATTTGATTGAATGACCTACGCCCCTTGCGGATGGTATGTTTTCCAGTTCCCAGGGACGGATGATGCTGGGGAAGCAAGGGAGGGAAGCCCCTCTTCATCCTTCTACTCATCCTCCTTTGCCCACATTTCCCCTTGTGGAAGTACTGGCTGCATGAGGGATTCTAGTTTCAGCCCTGCTTCTTCTTGCAGGCCCTTGATATTGGTATATAAATATTCAACTATTTACATTTTAATTCCTTACCACATGGTTAGACTTGGTTATGAATTTATACATTTTAATATCAGAAAAATAAGTATTTTTACAGGCTATGCTGAGAAGCCAATATGAGAAGCCATTTTAAGAAGAAAATAACATTTGCAGGTGGCTTGAGGCAGAACAGGGCTCACTCTGTGGCAGTCTCGTGTGCTGTCTCACTTTCCTCACCCGCCTCTTCATCAATCCAATAGGCAGCCAGAAGCTTCTCTGCTGGGGCTTTGATGACTTCCCTGGGGTAAGAAGAGTAATGCCAAGGCTTTTAATTTTGAAAAGAACAATTATAATTTTCATTATTTCCTCATTTTAGATGAGAATTTTAAATTGTCCCCTATCATTTACCTTATAGAATATCTCATCCTCATCAGAAGACTCCCTGTCGTGTAGCTTTTGTGCCATGTTTTCCATGCATGTGGCGTTGAGGGGCCTATAGGTATCCTTAAGCCAAAGTGGCCGCCTTCTCCCGAAATCGCCCTCCTAGAACACAGAAAGGGAAGTATTAATTCTGCATCTCCCCTGCTTTCTCTGGCCACAGTACTTTACCCTCCTCAAATTTACCTGACTCTCACTTTCCCCTGAGCTTCTCTTACGCCGCAGAAATCTAAAAAAGCCCCTCGGAGGAAAACACACACAGTTAGTGTTACACGTCATTTTTCATCTCTCGCACAATGTGTTATCTCTGGTCTTATTAGGACTAAACGGGTACCTCAGTCCATAATCACAATGAGCAAAAATCACCACAGACCCGGGATCTTGAAATTCATTCCATGCACGCTGGCCTTCCAGAAGTTCTCTGTGTCTGTCCAAAGTGGACCCCCAGTGTCTCTGGGGAGACCACTTCACCACAGACCCGGGATCTTGAAATTCATTCCATGCACGCTGGCCTTCCAGAAGTTCTCTGTGTCTGTCCAAAGTGGACCCCCAGTGTCTCCGGGGAGACCACTGCATGTGGCTTAGCATGGAGTATAGGCAGGATTTTCAGCCCCGTTCACCTTTCCTGGCCCTTGGCCAAGTGCCCTCGTGCGGTGAAAACACTGCACGACGGCGCTGGGCAGAAACACGTTACTCTCTAGATGCGCTTCACACCAGTCCGCTTCGCACTTAGTCGCACATGCAGCATTTGCTGGGGGTGTGGGTGTGGGGAGAAGGTGCTTTTATTTTCCTGGCTGCCCTATCCTATAAGTTGAATCACACCAAGTAAACACGTGAACCCAACAAGCAAAGTTATCTATAGCTCTCTGACTTTCATACTGCAGGGTAGCACTGAGGTGTCAGTGAATTGTGAAATCGGTTTAAAGGCCATGACCAGCAGGGAAACACAAAATACTCTTTCTGAATACAAATAGAACAGAAAAAAAAATCTGAGTGCACAGTAAGTTTGTTTCAGAAACTACTTTTGTCCATATAGTATGTGTCTACTGAATTGTGACAGAAAACCTAGCTCACAAAACAAACAAACAAACAAACAAAAAAACCTAGCTCACAGCCCAAGCACAGTGTGATCAGTAGAGAAGTCCTCAGTGGACAGGGACCATCTTCTTTTTCATAATCACTAGCAGTATGACCATGGGGCAAGATATTTTCCCTTTCTTTTTCTCCAGTTCCTTATTCTAAAAGGATGAGACAAACTACAGTCTAAAGTTTCTCCCGGTTAAAATTCTATGAGGTTGGGATAAAGGGAATAGAGAGTAGGGGCCTGAAAAACAGTAGGATGAGAAGGGAAGTTTTCTTGCCACTTTACAGAAGGGGCTCATATGTTCTACCTTTCGTCAGCTTTGAGTGAGGCCAGCCCCTAAATCCCCAACCATGTGGCTCTCCCGACCCCAGAGCCTCCTAGAAGGCGTCTGGTCTGGCCTGATGCCTAGGAACCAGGCGTCAGGCCAGCAGGAACAGGTACAACCAAAACCCCTCCCCGTCCACCCTCTTTCCTTAAAGGCTAATGAAAGCAGATGAATCTGTGCCAGTCCTGTTCTAACTCAGCTTGGGCTGGGGAGCTAATTCTGCTGATTTCTAAATTAGGTTAAACCATTAGGGTAATTAAACATTCTTCCTGCCTTTGGTGAGGAAATTGAAATAGATGAGTTCTATGTTTTCCTCTAGTTGTAAAATTCTGCTTTCAGAGACCAATATTTACCTTCTGCTTCTTTTTTTATCCTCCTCATTTGCAATTCTATGAGAATAAATCTGTTTTGAAAGAAAACATGATCATGATTAGCCATTACAACTATTTCCAAATCCTTATTCATTCCTTTTTACTTTAAATCTTATCTACCCAGTGAGAATGATAACTTTTTTAAGGAAAGGAATTCTACCCTGTTTAAAATTCCTTTGACTCTTCCACAGTACCTAACTTAGGGTCTTGCATGCAGCCAGCGATATATTTCATTGACTGTTTTAGATAACGTTCAACAGATAATTCCTAATAAAAACTCTTAGAAGTAGGAAAAGAAAATAAAAGTATCTGGCAGAAACCTAAGCATTGTTTTAAAGTCAAGAACAAGAGTAGGATGCCCAATAATTACTGCTACTATTGATCATTGTGGAGGAGGTCTTAATCAGTACGATAAGAAAAACCAAGTATTGGAAATGAAGTATTGGAAAGCAAGAAACAAACGTATTTGCATATGAAACGAGGGACCTAAAAAGACCAAAAGAATCAACAGAAATTTTATTGGAAGTAACATGAGTAAGATAACTCCATACAAAATCAAGAGATCAACATATAAGCCTCAATAGCTTTCCCATATAACACAAATAACTAACGAAACAACAGAAGAAACATCCCATTTACTATATCCATAAAAATGCATAAAGTACCTAGGAATAAACTTAACCACAAATTTGTAAGACCTATGTGATGAAAATATTAAAACTTCTCAGAAGGACATGAAGAAGAAGTACTTACATGGCATGAGATACCATCCTCCTAGAATGTTGTAAAGAGGTCAGTTCTCCTCAAATGAAACTACAAATTCAATGCAATCCACTTATAGCCAAAATAATTTTTAAATGAAACCTGGCCAGCTGACATTTGGGAGAGAATATATGTAAGAATAGTTATGAAATGTATGCAAAAGAAGGTCAAAGAGTAGGACCTTGCCCTACCAGATATAAAATATGTTATAGAGCAACTAGAATTAAGCAGTGTGATACTGGTACTGGTACAGGACAAGATAACTGGATCACAGAATACAGTCCAGATGAAGAGAGTATATTACGCCAGGGAAGAAAGAATAAACCATTCAGTGAAAGATTTGAAGAGAATTAGATCTTCATGTAGGGGGAAAAAGTTACATCCCCTACCTCAACCACACTAAAAAACAAATACAACAAATTCTAGACAGATTATAAAAGTACTTGAAGAAAATATTAGAGATGATTTTTTTTTTTTCGGTACGCGCGCCTCTCACTGTTGTGGCCTCTCCCGTTGCAGAGCACAGGCTCCGGACACCCAGGCTCAGGGGCCATGGCTCACAGGCCCAGCCGCTCCTCGGCATGTGGGATCCTCGGGGCACGAACCCGTGTCCCCTGCATCGGCAGGCGGACTCTCAACCAGTGCGCCACCAGGGAAGCCCTAGAGATGATTTTTACGTCATGAGGTGACAAAGGCCTGGCTAACAAAACCCACCCCACCTGAGCCATGAGGAGAGGACGGGCAGATACGGTGGCAGACTGTCAACACACCTCCTACTCTTCACAGCCCTTGCCCCACTTTCCCCTGGACTGTTTGTCTTCTTCTTGTTGACTCATGAAACTCTTGGGAGTTCCCTGGTGGTCCAGTGGTTAGGGCTTGGCTCTTTCACTGCTGTGGCCCGAGGTTCAATCCCTGGTCAGGGAACTAAGATCCCGCAAGCTGCACAGCATGGCCAAACCCCACCACCTCCAAACAAACAAACAAACAAACAACTCTTCATAGTAAAGAAATACTGGCTTTCATTGAATTTCAGGGTTTCGAATCTTTCCAGTGTTTTTGTCTCTAAGGAGACACGACAAAAGAGTGGAGTAGGGAGCACAAGCTTTGCAGTCGGGTGAAACTGGCTTCTGCTTTTGGTTTGGCCCCTGGGCCCTCACACTGATCTCCTTCATCGATGAAGGAGGGATAGTAATATCATCCTCACAGGACTGTGGGCATTAAATCAGACAATATATGGAAAACTCTTCATCTTACGCTTGGCATGAATCAGTGCTAAGCTGGTGTCACAGACAAGATGGTGGAATGTATCAAAGGCTCTGCTTGTGGCATCAGGCTCTGAAGGCTCTTTCCCACCATAAGATTATAAAAATATTGCTTTTATTTTCCTCTAATACCTTTATGTGGTCTTTCTTCACATTTATGGAAATACGTTTATTTAAGATGAAAAATGGGGATCTGCTATTATTTACCCCCAAGGAGTTAGGCAGCTATTCTATCACCATTTATTCATTTTCTTCCACTGATTGGAATATTGAAACATGACATTTCAAAAGTCTTAACAACACATGGGTCTACTGCTGGACTCTATGCTACTTCAAATAAATATTCGGCTGCATTATTCCTCACTGTGGAATTGACATAATGCCTCATCTCTGTTCCGTTGAACCCCATTATTGTCTACCATAGGAAGAACACTGCATGGCCCCTGTCCTCAAAAAGCTTATCACATAAGTGGGGAGAGGAAATAATGGTTAGGACTCCTCGCTTTCACTGCCGAGGGTACAGGTTCAATTCCTACTTGGGGAACGAAGATCCTGCAGGCCAAAACAAAACAAAACAAAACAAATGTAAGGTTAAACTACCTAGAAGTTAAAAACAATAAAAAGGGGACTTTCCAGAAATTCTAAAAAGGCAAGAGGCCATATGCCACCTGGAGATATAGAGGGTACAGTCTGGGCAATGGCCAATGACTAGCAAGCTGACCCCATGCCAGTCCCCAGCCTCCTGGCTCAGAAATCATACTCTTCCTCACCAAGAGAGAACTCACGTCTTCCTGTTGTGGCGGTCGCACTTTATCAATATCACAGGATTGATCAAAAATCAGAATGCCAAATTATTACTTGACAATGAGAAATACATCTCTTCTACACACAGGGCATCCGTGTCTGCACAATGAGAGAATTGCCTTCTGTGGAGACAGGCCTCCGCGGCACACTAAAGCACAATCACACGATCGGAGGCTACTTGGTGAGAACAGAATTAGAAAAGGAATCAGCTGAATCGAGAATTTAATGGGAAGGCCTGAGGTAGCTGGATCCGTTCATCTCCTCCACAGGCACAGCCTGGCTAGGGGGCCTGACTCGTCAGTTATGCTGCCTAAGGTGCCATCTCTACTCTCGGGCAATGTGAGGATGGGCACTGCCCATGCTGGTCTCTCCTCACCTTTTCTATGCTTTCACTACTGACCAACCCTCCTGCAGATAGACACATTTCTCGTTAGAAGTTAGTACATCATGCCAGGTTGTATTCAAGTCTGATAGGCCCGCAAGCCATTGGTCCTTACGCATCTCTGCTCAGCTCCATGATGTGCTAACTTTGGTGTTTCTCTCTTGGGGGGCTGCCTTTTAAAAAACTGCTTACCACTTTTGTGAGTTCTGAGGGGAGGGACCGCTTTGCTATGGGCCCTAAGAAATGGTGACAAACCTCACAGGACTAGGATCAGGAGGGCTGCAGTATTCAGGGAAGGCTTTACGAGGACAGATATCTGAACTTGAGTTGGCTTTTCAGAGATTCATAGGACTTCCACAGGCAAAGCAAAATAAAGGAATTTTAGATGGGCAAAGGCACAGACCAAAGTAGGAATGGGTATGGTGTAACGAGCGTATAGTGAGGAGCCGCTTTGGCTGGAATGGAGGGAGGCCATTACAAGAGAAAAGGTAAATAAAGTAGGTTGGATTCGAAGGGTAGAATCAAGATTCTCAGCTTATTAAAACCACTCTTTTAATGTTAGCAACTGCCTGTGGGGAAAAGTAATAAACCATTGTGTAACCGAACAAAAGGTAAACAGGCTACCTCCAGGAATAGGCTACTATAAATATGACATACTTTAGGGTAGCCTGCTGCAGGATTTTACTTGCAGTGGTTTAATGGAACCTATCTACACAATTCCTAATACACCGGAGAAGAAAGATGCTAAGTAAACCTAAGGAATTGAAAAGATCACACTTTTATCGTTTAGGCATGTCCTTTTACCTCTCCCAGGGTGACTGATAGCTCCATGACTTTGGAGATCGTATATCTCTCATCATTTCAGCCAACAAGGAAAGAAATCAAAAGTAGAATGAGAGTGACTGCTGAGTACATCAAATCAGCATCGTTTTCTGAGTTGAAGGAATTTTACTATCATGTCAGCTCTGGCCTTCCTATAAACTTAACTTGTCAAAATAGTCCAGTGGCTTGTTATCATGGATCCAATTCCATAGAGATTTCCTGGGAGTGGAGTTCCTTTAAAAATCCTGTGGGGACTTACCTGGTGGCGCAGTGATTAAGAATCCGCCTGCCATGGGGCTTCCCTGGTGGCGCAGTGGTTGAGAGTCCGCCTGCCGATGCAGGGGACGCGGGTTCGTGCCCCGGTCCGGGAGGATCCCGCATGCCGCGGAGCGGCTGGGCCCGTGGGCCATGGCCGCTGAGCCTGCGCGTCCGGAGCCTGTGCTCCGCGGCGGGAGGGGCCACGGCAGTGAGAGGCCCGCGTACCGCAAAAAAAAAAAAAAAAAAAAATCCACCTGCCAGTGCAGGGGACACGGGTTCGATCCTTGGTCTGGGAAGGTCCCACATGCTACGGAGCAACTAAGTCCGTGCGCCACAACTCCTGAGCCTACGTGCCAAGAGCCCATACTCGACAACAAGAGAAGCCACCTCAGTGAGAAGCCCATGAACTGCAATGAAGCCCCAACGCAGCCCCCCAGAGAAAAAACAAAAACAAAACAAAAATACAAAAAATCATCCTAGGAATATACTTTTCAAGAAAAGAACAAAGTGTATGTCAGTCCTTATGACTAAAGAGAAGAATCAAGTAGTAGTAGGTGGAAAGGTGGATTTCATTCTCAGCTTGTGAGTTCTGAATCTGAATTAAGTATTGTCCTTACCTCAACGAGACAGAGAATTGTAACCCAAGTAGTCACTACTGCAGATATGGATATTGCCAAGATGAGTCTGTTGTTATAGCCATATGCTGGAACTTCTTTTGTGAGCTAAAAAAACAAGTAACAACTTTTTAAAAACAAGGAGATAAAAGGGATGAAAACTGACTATTCTTAAACCTATTCTAAACGCTAGCTAACTATTCTTAAACTACTATAAAACCCAATCCTTTCAGGCGAGTAGCTTCTATAAGAACAAGCCAATTGTAATGTTAATCTTATCATTAGCATTTTCTTCTACAATTTATTTATCTACACCTTATTTATCTTGTGTTATGCATTTTCTCGTCTTCCTTAGGAAGAGTGGCACACTGTTTAAATGAGCAAAGTGGGAGATCACTGTCTTAGCCCGTTTCATGGCTGAAGATAAGATAGAGACTAGGAGCCCGTGGCATTCCTGCTTGGGCACGTTAATGGCGTGTCCTAAACTGAGTAAAAGTCCAGGTCCCATGTGTCAGGGGTTACCATCACCTCACTTGACTCCTGCCCTTTCTGCTCACTCTGGGCTTCTGTGCTCTCACTGATATAGTTGTCAGCTTTCCACTGGTCCGTATCCCCCTCCGCTTCGGACACATTTACTTCTTGCTGCTTGCTGAGAAGCTTCATCAGGAGGCCTGTTCTAGAGATGAGGTTGGCACAGGCCAGCTGCACGTGGGTCTCCAAGCAGTTCATTTTTAAAGTCTGGATAACACGAGAAATGAGCCTTCGCACGTCATTGTTGGGGATGAGGGACCGTAGCTGCTGGTTTAGCTGAGTTTCAACTTGATCACCCGGGGATGTGAGCCCTGGGAAAGCGAAGCCTGTGGGCTTAGAGGATAATTCAGTGCCCGTGTTGTGGTACTCCCATCGTGTTTGGTTGGTGTGTTGAACAGTTGGCATACTGTTGTCTGCAGCAACAGTAGAATGTGCAGTGGACACGTTCCTATGGGTAGTGTTTCCAGGGCCGTTTCCTCCTGGCAGAGTAGAGTTTCCTGTAGAAATAATTTCTTCAGAAACATTTTGTGCAGTATTGTTTCCTGAAGTAGTATTTTCTGTAGAAGGGTCTGAAGGAGAAAATAATTCTGGAAAAGGCTTTTCCTGAGAAGTCACTTCTCCTGAAGATGAAACAGCCTCTCGTGGAGGGGAATTTATGAGACTCCTCAGTACAGAGAACGGAGGGCTTGCAAGCATCATTCTAGTGAGTGAACTTTTCTTTCTGAACTTTCCACTCCTTTTGGCTTTGGGTTTTCTGTGGACCCGATGAGACCTAATTTTATGGAAGATGTATTTTTTTCCAGAATGTGAGATTAGTTCGAAGTCCTTAATGTTTCTAGTTCTAGCCTTTGCATCCTCTAAAACATGAAGAGTGTTGGATAAGTCTTTTGATGTGCTTTTAACGTCAGATGGGGATTTTGGAGGGATGGAGGCAGAAGGCCTGCCCTTGAAGTACTGTTTCCGGGAAGAGGAGCCTGCTGCCTTGTGTTCCTTTATGAATGCAGACTCTGCGTTGGAGGACTTTCCCACCAGCTTCCTGGGACTCTGAACCATGAGAAGCTGTTTCAGCTTTCTTGGGGATGGCCTCCTGAGCCTTCTTTCTTCAGCAGTGTTCGCCTCAGATGGCTGGGCATTCTGTTTCCCCCTGACGCTCTCATCTCCCACTGCTTTGAGGTGCATTTTCTGTATGCCCCTTGGGCCCTTGAGGACCCTGTTCACTCTCAGCAGCCTTTCCTCTGTACTCTCAGTGTTTGCGAGGCTGTCTTTCTGTGGTTGGGCAGTTTGCAATTTCTTTTGAAAGATGTAGCTTTTAAACGTGGCACTTGAAATGTTGGAACGCGTACGCGTGGCAGGTTTTTCTTCCTTTTTAACCTCATCAATTTTTTCTTGAGTTTCTGCATCTAACAAATTTTCCGCAAAACGGAGTTTCCTCAATTTGTTTTTATTAGTTGAAGTGTTGGGTACAGGTGTAACAGAAGGGCTCCTTGTACTGTTTTTCAAAAGGCCCTGCGGCATATCTCCATCTTTTGTATTCGAAAACAGAAGCTGAATGAATGGTAATAATGTTGCTTCCACATCTCCGAGATTTCCCTCTGAGGTATAAGGCAGTATGTCATTTAGTGTACTGATAATATCACTTTTATTATTAAAGTCCAGCTGCTCATTCATGAAGCCTGACAAGGTGACAGCACTTTTATCTGATGACGCCCTCTCTGACTCAATAGTCAGCTCAGTGGTGGTGTTCTTCTTGCGGGCTTGTAACACCTTCATCAACGATCCTTCTGCATTCTGTATAGATGTTTCTTCATCTGTCAAAAAAGAAGGGACTGTTTTTGATCATTGAACACTGATGGGACAGCTTTTTGTCAGTCCACAGCCAAATAAATTAGGAATCAGTCAAAGTTTGAGTGCCACTGAGGAGTAAAAGAAACCCACACTTAAGCCTATGACTGGCAACAACAAAATGTGAAAAAGATATCTCTTGAAAAAGTGGCTATCTACTCAGAAAATTCTGTAGCGTGAAATATAGTAACTATGTTCAGGATTACTCCACTGGTTCCCAGGGGCCAGTACTCAAGAAAAGGCAAGGCTGGAAGACAAATACTCCCCTACTCAGCTGGACTCTCTGCAGGTCTACTGTGACTCCTCACATTCATATACCCCATCCTGTCCTGCCTCAGAGGCAGAGGAGTGTGAGGCTTCCTCTCTCCACCTCTTCAGTGTGCTTGTGTTCTTGCTGCTATCACATGACCACGACAACAACCGCCGCTAACAGGTCGTCATCTGGACATGTCCTTCTCCACCCGCCCACCGAGTCCTTTGCTCAGTCCCTGCTTCCATATATCCCAGCGCCCATAACACAAGGATCTATACAGAAAAAACCACTATGTCCACCCTGGCTCTTTGCTAAAATTTGGGCAGGGATCTGGGGTATAAATTCAGAGATTTGCCAGATTATATGCCAATGTGGAATGTTCAACAAATCAATGGAATAATACTTGAGGTCTTCAACTGCAGAAGGGAACAAGCAACTTCTGTCAGATGGCTACTTTGCTTTCATTTCATTTTACTTCTAATATTTCCAGCTTTACTTGGGGAACCGTCCAAAGCTTCTGACTGTGTGAAGGCAATGTGTACCATTGTGCAGGTGGGCTTCTCTTCCAAAAGGATTAAAAGTAGTTTTGGTGAGGGTCAGAGGAGGAGGGGAGGGTCATGAGAAAGGAGGAGCATGGGCTTGCAGAGAGCCCCAAACTGGGGACAGGAGATCGGGGCACTAGGGTCATAGCACTTAACACCTCTGATCTTGTTTTTTCTCACCTGTAAAAGGAGAGTAAAAATGCCTTTTCTGCCCACATCTGGGGGAGAAGGGAGTAATATAATTAGTAAAGTGTCTGGGGGAGTTCCCTGGTGGTCTGGTGGTTAGGACCCGGCACTTTCCCTGCTGTGGCCCGGGTTCAATCCCTGGTTGGGGAACTAAGATCCCACAAGCTGTGTGGCACGGCCAGAAAAAAAAAAACCGTGTTGAAAAATCAGCAATATTGCCTTTATATAAGGTGCAAAGTGTTGTTTGTAGGATGTGCTCTAGATCACTGAAAGAGGCTTGTATTCAAGCTACCTGGGCATGAAAGTACATTTTGGAAGTCATCAACTTAGTACCAATAAAGCTAATATATAGAAAAATAGTTGAAACCCCCTGAGTGTTTTGTGGATAGAAAAGCTTGAGATTCAGAGCAAGCTCAGAGCTAGACAGTCTAAGAATAAACTAGCTCTCCCGTCCATTAGAAGGGCTAGGTAGCAGCTTCTGGTTATGGAACCAGAAAATCTCAGGCTCCAAATAGGACATAAAACAGCATCACTTGTACTGTTTAAAAAATTGCAGAAACACACAAAATAAACAAAAATATATTTACACCTCTCCTATGAGACAAAGAGTACCTGAGACTTAATGTATATAAAATCAGTTTACAAAATGTGATGCGCTATATGAATAAGTTCTCATTTGCAGAGAGCACAGCATAGGATATGTGGTCATTAATGTGAATTCCCTTCCCCCTTCCATTCCTTTCTCTTGTTCCTTTATGTATGCGGATCAGCTACATTACTAAGCTAACAATGTACCTGAGCTATTATTAGCTTAATAATGTAACCAAGAATCTGATTTTTAGCAAGGGGGTAGCTCTTAGAATCTTAGGGAGCTGGAACTCTGAATGAATGAATTAAAACAATGCAATTACACCACTAATTTTAAAATTTATCATCATTGATTAAAAATAAACATTAAAAAATTAAATTAACAATTTATTATCCCACCATTGAGACTCACCACAAGGTGTCACATCTGTCAGGCATTCACTGTCACAACGCAGCTTGAGTGTCTTACAGACAACCTCAATACTATCTTTAAATTGGCAGAGGCAGCAGCCCATACGGCTAGGTAAGATCCTATAAATGGAAACACTGGTCATTAAAGTTGTGATAAAAGAGTTACTTGAGTAGGTAGAAGGGGGAGTCCAAGGCCCCCACAGACCACTGCAAAAAGGAGTTCTTGGGGCTCATGGGCTGGAGAACAGGATAGGGGCCAGTTGGCCAATTGCTGCTCTTGACTGTTGTAAATAAATATAGTGGAGGAGAGAGGTGCCCAACAGAAGGATTAGGATGGCAGTAGGTATGGTATGCCTAGAAAAAAGGGAATAGGGATTAGAATTGGGGGACATTGATCTGTAATTTAATTCAGAAGTATCTCGTACCAACTCCAAAGCCTCACTTTGGGTTGAGAGTACACAGGAAGAAGGCAGACTTCTAAGAAGAGTCTGAATAAGGCCGCACTTTCTGGAGTCCCTTTCTCAGTTCCTACTTGTCAGTAGTAATATATCAGAAGTTATTCTAGTAATAAAAAAGCATCGTGTGGTTAAACAATAACAGATATCACATTGGCCAAATCTAGACAAATGGAACATTCCAAAGAATAACATGATCATTATAATAAGGTATAACATAGTTAATTTAGAAAAAAGCACATGAGTTCATAATGATACTCAAAATGAAAAGTGGGGAGCTCTTCTCTATAGAATCATGTCAGCTAATAAATGCAAAAGGAATGATAGATTAGGAAAGTGTCATTTTGCAAGTATCAATGTAATAATCGATTCAGACAAGGCTTATCATTGATGCACAGTTGGGTGAAGAGTTGTTTGAAAGTAGGATCTCCACTGATCCCAAAGTATGGGACCTCATATTATTTATCAATTACCAAGGGGAAAAATAACTTCACAATGGAGAGATATGGAAGAAACCACCTTAATCAAGGGATCAGACTTAGCACTGGGCCACCTGAAGTGATGAAGTATGAAGAATACATCACCTATATAGTATTCTTCCCCAAAATATTTACTTTGAATCAAATGAGGAAACAGACAAATCCAGATTGTGGGGCAGTTTACAAGACAACTGGCTTAGACTCTTCAAAAATGCCAATGTCATAAAAGACCAAAAAAAAAAAAAAATAGAATAGCAGGGAAATATTCTAGATTAAAGAAAACAAAGACATGACATGCAATGCCTAATCTTTAATTGGATCCTGTATAAAAATAAAACAGACTTAAAAAACATTATTGGCTACTGGCCAAGATGAAGTAACAAGGACCAATTTAACCTCCCACCTGAAACAATGAAAGCATCAGGCAGAACATATGAAACAACAGTTTTCAAGAAACTGGACCTCAGGCAATACAGTTCAGTGATCCCCAGGAGATGGAAAATAAATGAAGTGATACCTATAATAGCCCTAACTTACTTCTCTGAGAGTTTCCAGGTCATGGTACAGGGAAGAGAAGTCCAGGCTGAGACTGGTGGACTCTCTGACTGAGGAAATGGAGCTGAGAGTCTGGGAAAACCAAGGTAACTAGAGTTCACAAAGCAGAGTATGAGAGAGAAAAGAAGTGCACAGACAACGAACTCTGGGGATATGCAGAGGGATCTCTTGAGAATTCAACACAGTATTGGTCAGTACATTTGTGTGAGGAATTACTTGATGCCAGGAAAAGAACCACATGAAAGCATTAATAATAAGAATAACTGGTTATCACACAGGGTTGTAGGAATAGTACCTGTTCCTACAAGTCAGACTGGAAAACCTCATGATACTCAGAAAGGACTTGTCTCAGTAGTTGCAAATAATGAGCTCCAGACTAAAGGCTACGTGAACTGCTACCCAACGAATCTTAACAGCTAGACTTAAAAGAATAAAATTGTTCTGAGTAACTTAATTTCAGACAAAACAAAGCCCAAGCATTTTACAGGAATATAAATATATATAGCACACAATAAACTAAACTCACAACATCTGTTATCATATGAAAAATTGCCAAGCATGCAAAGAAGTAGGAAAATATGACCCATACTGAGGAGAAAAGGCAACCAATCAAAACTAACCCATAGCCTATACAGATGTTAGAATTGGTAGAAAAGAACATTTAAAAAGGTGTTATACATGGGGCTCTCTTGAGCCTGCGCATCCGGAGTCTGTGGTCCGCCACGAGAAAGGCCACAACAGTGAGCGGCCCGCGTACCAGAAAAAAAAAAAAAAGTTATTATACATGAAGAAAAGTTATTAGAACTGTATTTCAGTTGTTAAGAAACCCAGACTAAACACTGAAAATGTTAAGTAGAGGCATGGAAAATGTAAAACAGACCCAAATTGAGCTTCTAGAGATTACAAACAAAGTCTAAATGAAAAAGACATTGAATGAGGTTAATGGCAGATTAGACACTGCAGAAGAAAGGGTCAGTGAACATTAAGGCACAGTAATAGAAACTATCCAAAATGAAACAAAACGTGTAACAAAACAAAACAACAACAAAAATGAATAGAGCATCAGCGAATTGTGCAACAACTTCAAGTGGTCTAATACATGTGTACTTAGAGTCCATGAAGGAGAGGAGAAATACAAAAAATTGAAGAAATAATACCCCAAATTTTTCTACATTGGTAAACACTATAAACCCACAAAGTCAAGAAGATCAATGAACGTTAAGCATAAGAAACATGGACAAAACTACACCAAGGCACAAAAAATAATCAAATTGCTCAAAACCAGCAATAAAGAAAAAAGTTAAAAGCAGCCAGAGGAAAAACCTATACAGTACATACAGAGGAACAAAGATAACAATGACAGGAGAATTCTTTTTGGAAACAATGTAAACGAGAACTCAGTGGAATAACATCTTTAAAATAGTGAATTGAATTCTGTCAAGCTAGAATTTGTACCCACATCTGTCAAAACAAAAGCAAAATAAAGACTATCTCAGACATACAAAAGCTGAAAGAATTCATTACTAGTAGACTTTCCCTATAAGAAATGTTAAAAGAAGTATTTTTAAGCAGAAGGAAAATGTCACCAGATTGCAATATGTATCTACACAAAAGATTAAGAATACTGGAATTGGGACTTCCCTGGTGGTTCAGTGGTTAAGAATCTGCCTGCCAATGCAGGGGACACGGCTTCGATTCCTTGTCAGGGAAGATCCCACATGCCGCAGAGCAGCTAAGCCCGTACACCACAACTACTGAGCCTGCACTCTAGAGCCTGTGTGCCACAACTGCTGAACTAAGGATATGACCACAGACTGTCATGAAAATTACTTGGAATGTTTTTTTTCCAAAATAACTTACGTATCTAAACTGACTTTTTCTACAAATCAATAAAAAAAAATAGTAACAGAAAAATGGGCAAAGGACAGACAATTCAGGGATAAAATACAAATGTTCAGTAAACTTATAAAGATATTTAATTTCACAAATAATAAGAAAAATTCAAATTCAGACGGGACCCCTTGTATTCATCTGTCAGATTAGCAAAAAAAAAAGTGAGAATCTCCAGTGGTGGAAGGGTGTGGGGAAATGAATGTCATCACAGCATGGTGACTGGAGGATAAGCTGGTACAACAATTTTTTTTTTTCTAGCACAACTCTTTTGAGGGCAAATAAAATTTTATATCTAAATAGTCTTCACCCCAACAATCCCATTTCTAGATAACTATTCTATAGAAATAAACGACCAGGCTCACAAAAATGCATGTACGAGGATATTCATTGCAGCAATGCAAGTAACAAGAAAACTGGACATAATCTAAACATCCTTCAATAGGGGCATTATTAAACTGTAACACATTCATACTATGGAATATTATGCAGGAGTTTAAAGGAATGGGGTAACCCTCTATGTACTGGGAAGGAAAGAAATCTAAGACATATCAGGAAATGAAGGAATCAAGTTTCAGGATGTTAATTATGTAAAAAATGATAAGAAAAACACACAAACCTCTTTTGCTATCTGTAAATATGTATGTACTCAAACGTATGGAAAAGAGTCTGGAAGGATTAATACTAAACTCAAAGTAGTGGGTGTGGGATTAGGGCAAAAGGAGGGTTTTCACTATACCTGTTATTTCATTGTTATATATTGAGAATATAATCATGTATTACTTGTACAATGGAAAATAAGTTTAAATTGTCTCTTACTGATTTTCAAGAGGTCCTGCCAAATTTAATTTTTTAAATAAACATAGAATTTCAATCATTAGGTTGCTTTGGGATATGGAAGGGGAAATACCTTTGCTCACAGGTATTGACCTCAAAATTCTGGACCAAGAAGGATCTTGTAATGCAGTTAGCTTTTTGTATTCATATTTGGGGAGAGTAACTCACAGCTCCTCAGCCCAGTGGTATGCCTTCCATATACTTTCATCAATGTAAGAAATAGAGTTTCCTTGGAAATTTCTGTGAAGAAACACAGTTCATATGCTTGAATAGGTAGGAAAAGAATGTAGAGAATAAGGAAAAGAATCATGGCCGCCATGTAGGGAATATTCAAATGCAGAAAAGACCAGCTTTTTAATTCCCACAGCTTCCCAGCTTCCCAGTGTGCACAATTAATAAAAACATACTGTGAGGCCACTGGCACAAACAATGAGGCATCCCCTGAGAACCTGACTTCCTATCTGTCCAAATTCTTGGATACATAATGCCAATTACTTTTTTCCCAAAATCACTTATGTGTCTAAAATGACTCCTACAAATCAATGAGAAAAATGGCAAACATTTATCAATATCAGCAAATAAATATTAAGAAATCCTATGGCAGGCAACACCAAAGCTTTGGCTTAGTGCCCTCAGAACCTCTCCAGGTGTTAGAAGGATATGGCAAGGCAATTAGAAATTAGAGGGACTAATACGAAAATATCTCTTAAACATATTGCCTAGGGAAAAGCACAAGTCACTGAACAAGGAGTAAAGTTATTACCTCATTAGGGGAACAAAATGCAAAGGAAAGAGATCGGAAGGAAGGACACACATCAAAACAGTAACAGGAGTTACCTTATTGGTGGTAGGGAAGGTGGGGTGGAATTTTCACATTTTATCCTATATACTTCTGTGGCATTTCTTTTTTTAAACAGTGAGAATGTATCCATGAATTAGACGTGTTTAAAAGAAGCTGTTAAATGCCTGAGGTTCGGTTTGCACCACTAACTCAGTGGGTGACTGAATCTTTAGCTTTAGCTTTGCCCTCTTCCCTCAGCAACAATGGAACTATTCAGTTTATATGCACATTTTTCACGGGAGTCAGAAATAAGTCAAAACGGATACCTGCCTGCCCATCTGCCTGAGGGACATTTCCACTCAAACAGAGCCTTCTGGTTGCTTTATGCTCACCAATAAAAGATGCCTAAGACTGAACTCATCTCCCTCAAACTGACTCTGCTTCCCAACTGCTGTATTTCCACCTATTATACCACCATCATTCTGCCCCTCAACACATGTGATTTTTCTCTTTCCTGTACTACAATCCCCCAACTCTAGTCAATTACTACGTCTTGTCAGGTTTTCCTCTGTAGTACTCTCAGGATTTTCTTTCTACTTCCATCACAACCACTCTAATTCGGCCCCTTCTCACTTTACTCCTAGATTTTGCTAAAGCATTCTATTTGGTCTCCCGGAACCAAGCTTTCCTCTCTAGGTCGCTCTACATATGAAATCTAAAATCAGCCTCTTGCTTTAATCATTTGTCTCTCTTGCTTGAATACTTGCAGCGGCTCCCCATATCTCACAGCATAACTTTCAAACCCCCGTTGCCGATAGTCAAGATATTTTATAATCTTATCTTTCATTGTTGCCTAACCCAATTCTTCACAGCCAGACTAATCTAATACATTCTGATCATCCCTGCAGTCACACCTTTGCCTAGACTGTACTGCCTGTTATTTTTCTGACAAATCACAGCCAATCTTGAAGTCGCAGCTAAAGATTTAGCGTATCCATGCAGCCTTCTGTCACCTCCACACCCCTGTGATTACAGGTTCTGGTGAATTACAGCACGTATCTGTATTTCTCTTAATACTTAATTATATATTACCTCCCTTTTAAGGCATGTCCCCTTTCTTCCCACTTGTCATTGTCATGTTCTGGAGACAATGACATGTACTTCTGTGGCTCCCACAGTACTTAGCCCTGGGTTGGGCACAAAATGGGTGCTACACATAGAAAGCCAGGGGACAAAGATGAGTTCTAGATATAACTGAGGGACTGAATAATAATAATAGCTAACACTAAAATATATGCTAGGCACTGATAGAAGAGCTTTACCAATATTAACTCATCTAAATCTCCCAATGAGATTGGAGTCATTGGGAGATTTAGCAGCCATAGGAGTCATCCTGTGAGACGATGACTACCATAATCCCCATTTTACAGATGAGGAAGTTGAGTCATAAAGCTAATAAATGACAGACCTGGGTTCAAACCCAGGTAGTCTGGCTCCGGAATCTCTACTCTTAACCACATTGTTGTATTACCACCAAAGAGATGGGGAGAGGGACATGTTGCTGTAAAGAGGATGGAGTAAAGATGGGAGAAGAGTAGATGTTAAGGAATTAAATAATGGGGTAAAAAACGGAGACGGAAAAAATAAGGGCAATTACAAGACTGGAGGAGAGGGAAAAATAGTAAGAAGAATGAAGATAAGGAATCATTGACAAACAAAAGGTGGAAACACAAAGTCAGTCAATGTGGATTGGGGAGATAAGGAGGGCCCAGGAAGACCTGAAGAAAGGCTGCATTGTCAGGCAGGATGCAGAGAACAAATGAGGAAAGGCCGATTCTTACAGGATGGTGAAGGTGCCGTTGTAGGCGTCAGGCTCTGGCTCAGGCACTCTGTGGAGCTTCTGCTTTGGGCTGAGACCAACACACGACAGCGTCTCATTTTTGCAGGTACAGAGCTCACATATGCTGATGTTTGTGGTGGCATTCTGCCCTGGCTGCTTCTTTTCTGGGGTATATCTTACACCAGGAAGACCTGTGGATACTGAATACTGAGTCGAAGGAAAAAGAACCGTCTCAGATGGCCTTGGTTGCTGAGATACGTTAACTCCCAGGTCCACAGGTGAAACTGTGACTTGAGACAGGTTTGGTTGTGCAAGCGTCACCTCAGGGTGTTTTGGAGGGGGAGCTGTAGTCTGCTGCCGGGCTGTAGAATGTTCAGACTCTGTAGTAGGTTCTGGAGTTGTGGTCAGCTCCAGGTTCAAAGGTTTAACTGTGATACTGGGTGATGTTGGAGGCTCAGTGTGATCCTGATGCGGTGTTGGAACTATTGGATTGTGATATACTGGAGGCTGAGCTACAAAAACCTCCTTAGGTGGTTCTGCAGGCTGGGTTAAGGTCTCCTGCATGACTGGAGAAGGTTCACCCTCCTTAGTGGGTTCTGGCCTTCTGGTCAGTCCAAGGTCCAATGGTTGAATTGTGACCTCAATCAAAGTTGGGTGGCGAGCCTGAACTTGCTCTGGATTTGGAAATGTCACCTCGGGGTACGGTGGTTGAATTGGGGCTCCTTGGTGAACTGGAAAAAGTTCAACATTTTCAGAGGGGATTGGATGCTGCTCTGAAAATTCCTGCCAGACTGACAAAGGTTCCAACTGCTCAGAGGACACTGTAGACTGAGCCGAGGTTTCTTGTTGGGGTGGAGGAGTTTCAAGCTCATTAGTGAACGCTGCAGTTACGATAAGTGCAAGACCCACAGGTTTAACAGAGACATCGGGCCGCTGCAGAAGCTGAGCTTGATCCTGACCTAGAGGAGAAACTGTCGGCACAGGATGCTCTGGAGAGAAAACTACACTCGCGGAATCCGTGTCAGGGTATGGAGCCTCAGTCTCAGTCAACTCCCGATGAGGCGGGGCCAACATCTCGAATGGAGACCAGGACGTCAAGTAATTAAAGCCCCCGGCTTCTGCCAGGGGTGTAAGGGCATGGGGCAATTTGGGAGGGGGGTCTGAGGCGTATGAAGACCAAGCCTCTGTCAGCCGCGGGGGGTTGGGGGTCACCTGGACGGGGCCCAGGGCCCACTCCGGAGGCTGAACTGCCTGGACTTGAAGCCACAGTTGTAGCCACGTGAGGAAGAGCCGTGGCAACCAAAGGCGTAGCCGGGACATAACGTGCAGCGGGTCGCAGGCACAGTGACCCAGGCCAGTGAGGAGCCGGAGCCACATCCTGTGTCCGAGCTGAACCGCTATGCCAGCGCCGACGCGAGCGCTCAGGTTAGCAACCGCGCGCCCCTCCCCCGCCTAACGTTCCACCCGTTATTTATGACATCTTTAGTTACGCCACCTTTATTAGGTTAGTGCGGAGATCCAATCCGCGCCACCAGAGTGGGCCTTTTGCCCAGAGTCCCCAGGGCCCAAGCCATCCTTCCCCTTGCAAAGGCGACACTTACCTCCTGCCGGGCCCTCTTCCCAACCCCCTCCCTGCCCTCCCTGGCCGCAAACAATGAGGCGGGATTTGGGCTGCAGACCCGAGTGGCCCCAAACTCCAGCAGCCCAGGGGTGGAGAGAGGTTGGGAAGGATGCAGAGCTTCCCAAGGAAACCACAGGACGTAGCATTCTGGGAAATTCAAAAGTGCTAATCCAATTCTGGCAATCTGAACTCTTCCTCCTCAGAGCTGAAGTCTGAGACACATTCTTCCTCCCTTTGGCCACAAGGCTGACAAGAAGAGTTGCTGACCAGGAAATGAGCACCAGTTGGGTGGCGGGAGGGGAACACACCTTACAATTATTCGAAAATGTTGCGTATATATGTCCATGCCACTCTCTCACTTTGTCACAGCAGCTCGGTGGTTTGTGACCACCTAGAGGGGTTGGATAGGGAGGATGCGAGGGAGGGAGACGCAAGAGGGAAGGGATAGGGGAACATATGTATAACTGATCTAACACACCATTGTAAAGCAAATGTATTCCAATAAAGATGCTAAAAAAATAAAAAACAATAAAATAAAATGTTTGCCATTTCCTCCAAACTCTCAGTATTCACTCACCTCTCTGTTATTAGGGGTTACCACTGAATCAGTGATGACTCCAGAACTTCTGTAGGAGGGGTTTGGGGCAGGTGGGAAAGAGAGTCTAAAACCAAGTGAGTGGCCCTTTACATTAGCATGGGGAAACTTCCCACATCCCACCTTGTCTCAACAGAGCCATTAATCTAGAAAAAAACTACAGTGTCACTTTTCAGACGTCTACCCTGTGTGCACACATGGAGAAGACACTTCGAATGTTAAAGTCAGCATGTTAAGTAATTTTCTTGAACTACTGTAACTAGCACCCTATTTACTTTCTTCACAGTCCTTTTCATAATCTATTTGATTTTAGTCCTTTTTAATTGTCTGGTACACCTTTAACACCTAAACTCCAAGAGAGAAGGAGCTTCATCTTATTTCCAGTGCCTAGCACATAATGGTTTCTAAATGGAACTGATTCCAAGATTGGCCTCATTTAGGAATGGATCTGTTGTTATAATCAGGTTTCCGAAATCTTTAGTATCAATATGGAATCCTTTCCTCTCACATTTCACTGGAAGCTAGACTTCTTAAAGCCCAAACATGGATACGTCTGAAGTTTCCTTGACTGATTTAAATCGAATTAAAATAATTATATTGTACAGGAAAAACTTTCAATATTTTTACATTTTTCAGAACATAACCACCTTTTCTTTCTCTACTTTCTTCCCTTCAGAACAAACTTGGCAACATTGAGGTGAGTTAAATCATCAGAAATCTAGCCCCAAATTCAGCTCTCAATGACATGAAACACATTTTTTGCTCCTTTTTAATAAAAATCCTATATGCAGTACATTAATGTTTTCTTTTAGAAATTACGTTGACAACTTAATCCCTAATTCGAGGCATCCATATAATTGGTTTACAAAAAGGTTCTTTGGCAAAATATTTAACACAAGATATATATGAGATGCTGAGAGCTGGGTAATATACCTTACTTGAAAGGCATGAATAGTTTTAAAACACTGTAGCATAATCACACTTAAGGCCATAGTTACTTTGTTCCCATATCCTTGCAATTCTATTTGAGGGGAGTTCTAAAAGGCCTGTGTCTTCTCCTGTGTCCACAACTGTAGACGTACACTGATGGCCCTCAATCCTGCTCTCCAAACTTCAAATAAGGGGCCAGAGACAAGGCTCGGGACTTGGAAAAGTCCTAGAAATTCCCTGCCTCTAAAGCAGTTTCAGAGTTTCACCTTTTCCTGAGGATGACAGAGCTGAGTAGACATGCCAAAGCCTTCCAAATCCTGCTGGGTGTTTTGAATTACGGCTACACTGGCTGTGTACCCCTTGAGTTTTTATCTCCACATACTTGAATGAAATCCTGTAGTTCCTCTTCGGTTCTAGCATCTGTGGCCTCTTCACAGGGTCTATATGCCACAGCTACTTTACCACTTTCTGACATAAAGTTAACAAGGATCAATTCACAAGGTTTCTTGTTCTAAAACTTCCTGTATACAATGGTAGCACCCAATAATTAGACATTCTTTTGACTTCCAAAAGCAGAAAATAAGAGCATTTTCCTAGAAGTTCCCTCATCTGACACTTCCGTTTTTATCATAATTACTTGTGAAAAAATATATAACAAGTATCAACTTTGGTTCAAAAACCTTTATGATCTTAGAAATAAGAACTAAGGAATAATGACATAGGAATTAAAAGCTGTGGAAACAAAAATGTTCAATCACAATACAACGAAATAGGAAGGCATTAGGTGGGGGTCAAAGTGAGTTCAAACCTGGGATAGATACCACTGGACTATAATAGATACTTCATGTTAGAAGCAAGGCAAGTGCCTACTCCTTGGGACCAAAATACTACCAGATACAGTGAACAAAGCTTTGGAGACAGAGACAGAGAGCATTTGAACACTCTACTGGCAGAAACTGGCCCATGTACCCTTTGGACAACACCGCTTTCCTCAAGGCAAGCTAGAGCCACCAGGCTTTTTGGTCTAAGGAGTTTTGAGTACATATAAGGAATACCTTGGCAAATTAGGGACAAACAACCCAGACATTTAGTTTGGTTCTTAAAGGTTGTTACCCAGAGTTGACAGCTGGTGGAGATTCTGCCTGATGACCAGGGAAGTCAAACTTCACTGGAAGGACTGCCCAGGCTGGAAGGCCAAGACCAATGCAGGGTCAACTCTTACAAGCAAATAAGGTCTCTGAAACTTAGCTAGGATTTCTCAGTCTCTAAGCCTGCAGCGCTGTGAAGCAGGGGAGCAATTCTGTTCCGGGAATCTACTAATCATAAAGTTTCCTTTGGGCACAGCCTGTGACATTCTCACCGCTGTATAACTCGATAGGGAACACAATCAACGGTATTTAGTAGCATGACCACTTTTAAGGCTCACACAAACGTATCCGATAATTATATAAGAGACATATTCACCCAATATATCAGAAATGAAAACTGAAATTAAACTGATTCCAAAAGCATAATCTAATAAACTCTTCAACAAGAAAACAACAATGATAATAGTCCATATATTTTGTCTGCTTACTATGTTTCAGGCATAGTTCTAAGCTTTTTACATTCATCATCTCATTTACTCTTACAATATCCCCCATTAGGTGGTAAGCTGAATTACTAACCCTATTTGCAGATAAAGAAATTGCAGCTTAGAGATATTAAACACCTTCAAATGTCTCTGGCTAGAAAAACCTAAAATTGCAACAACAACAACAAATAAATCTAAGAGACAAAGTTAGGACTCAAACACAGGTGTCCAAGGCTTATAATCACTACACTATTCTGTATGATAAGCAACCAGTTGAGGAAGAACTGGATCAAACACTTTCTGTATGAACTGAGGCAAGTCATTCTACATCTAAACACTGGGGACAATAATATTCACTGTCATTTTTCTCATAAATGCCACAAAGAACAAATTTAAGACTGCTGCTGTGAAAGCATCTGGTGAATGAAAGAATAGGTAATGTTTTAGAGAACCATTATTTTCATCCAATTCACTTTTTTTTTTTTTTTTTTTTTGCAGTATGCGGGCCTCTCACTGTTCTGGCCTCTCCCATTGCGGAGCACAGGCTCCGGACGCACAGGCTCAGCAGCCATGGCTCATGGGCCCAGCCGCTCCACGGCATGTGGGATCTTCCCGGACCGGGGCACGAACCCGCGTCCCCTACATCGGCAGGCGGACTCTCAACCACTGCGCCACCAGGGAAGCCCCATCTAACTAACTTTTCAAATAAGTTTATTTGCTCACTGAAATTGAAGTACTTCAAGGACAATCAGAAAGGTCTTACCTAAAACCACAATCAGCAGTTTCTGGAATGCATCTGTCATAGCCTTCTGAATAGCAAGCTTCTGGGTTACCTTCCTTTTCATAAGGAATGATAATGACCCTAAATCCAACCAAAACAGATGAATTTAAAATGCCTGTCTGAATAACTGATGTCTAGGTTATGTGTTTAAAACTAAAAATGCATCTGTGATTCTTAGATCATTACCTTAGTGATCAAGGGCAGGCACTACAGTGGGGTGCGGTTGAATGACTCTGCTGTAGGTGTACCCTGGCTTGGCACATTTTTACTGCTCAGATCTATTCTGGAAGTTCCTAAAATACTCGATGGGAAATGAAAACCAAGAACGTGGCACAAATTGCATATGACACACAGATTTCAAGTGGACAAGCTGAGGCTACACTGCTACAGACGCTGCTCTCCTGTGCGTGAAGGGCTGGATTCATACAGTGAGATAGATTTGGTGGTAGTGCAGATGATCTGGCCTCTCCTCAACCATCACCCACTCAGGTGGAGGGTGGAGCCTCCTCCACTCCGTTCGCTAACAGCCCTGCCTCTGACTTAAAACCCTAAGCCCAAGTGCCATGGACTCTAGGAAGAAACTCAGCACCAATCGGAATCCCCTTTCTAGGGATCTATATTTACGTTTTCCGCGCAGGCCCTTCTATAGGAGGCAAAGGACTGAACATTTACACAAGAGTTTATTTCAATCTTTAGACAATGGTTTTGTTGGGATAACTGGAGGCCAGAAGACATCTGTATTTGAAGGACTATTTTAGCACATAACAAATTATTAACCAAAAAAACCACAAAAACTAACTAATTTTCCCTCCTCCTAAGCTTCCTGGCAGGCAGTCAGTTCTAAAATTCTAAAGTTTAAGGTGCTGTCAGGTATTGCCTAAGATAAAAACCTACATTGTCAGGCAGAAAAATTCTGCCCAGGGCTTTAGTTGCTTAGAAAAGGTGATGATGTATCTGAAAAGTTGAGTTTCAGAAAGAAAGGAAAAAAGAGAAATCCCACTCCCTCACCTCCCCATACACACACATATTGGAAAACAGACCTTCCTCCAAGTTATCCAAAGGTTCCTCAGCCATGCAAACTCCAGGACTCCTGCACTCGTGGGAGGGCAACACCACCTCTAAAGCCAGAAGAACTTGAGGCTTTGCTTCTGAAGTGGTGTCACAATATCTTCCTTTTCCCTTTCTTCAAGGTTAGAAAGATCCTGAAGCTGTTAGGATTTTGAATTAAAGGCTAGACTTCAAAATATCCTGTTGTTAGAAATAAAAACTAAACTCCAGCAACCCCAGGTAATAGTTTAGGCATGCTATAGCTTCATAATCAAGTGAGACTTGCAAATGAATGATTAGATATGGTCAACTATTTTTTATTATACACCATGCAAATACTGGAGAAAATTATGGACACCACCATCCAAGTCATTGAGATTATCACTAATTCTAGGTGGCAGGCCAATGCTCAGATACTTCCATGTGGAAGCCTCTCACATCTCCTCCCCATAGCCCTGTTCTATTCTTCCCTCTAAAGTCTAGGAGTTCAGTGTTGAAAGGAGTCTGGTTAGTCAAAGAAAATCTACAGAGTTTACCCTGATGATCCTTTTTGACCACCCATGGAAACCAAAGTAGTAATTTGCCAATTCTTGGCATCTGGAGCTGTTTAGGGCAGGCGTATTATGTTGAGCCGCCTTATGACTGGTGCCGAGACGAACCTAAAGACATAAAAGACCTAAAAATATCACAACCCTACATAGAGGCTTATTTTGGATATACCTGAGATTTATCAATACCAATTTCATAGAGGGGCTGTGCAGATTAAGTAGCACATTTTAAGCAATGAGTTCACAGTGAGCCCTAGATAAATGTTATTTATTATTTTTAGGTCAGTACTTTTCTGCATCATTTCCAGGGCCCCCGATTAACCGGGAAGGTTCCCTGACCGCTGGTGGTGAAAGTGATGATGAAAGCAACCAAGGAAGCCCAGCAGAAGCCTATTATGGGGCTGGGGGTAAGCAAAGGAAGTGAACTGTTTCAGTCGTCTCATCCTGTAGCTCCTGCTCGAGAATACGAGCTGAAGAGGAGATAAGATGGACCTGCCACTGAATTAGGACCTTAATCTGTAGCACCCCCTCCCCAAGTTACTAACCCGTTAGAAGAGGGAATACGTATACCTCTCTAAATGTAAATAAAGCAACCAAAAGAATTAGAGGTTCATCTGCATTAACAAGCTTCTTTGAGAGTGCAAATATTTCCAGTCTTAACTCTCTCAATAACTTACATATTACTGTGGAGTTTTTACATCACTAGTTCTTTCTTAAATGTCTATTTCCATTTTGAACAGCGTGTAGTATATAAATACAGTCATAAAAATTCAAATAATACAAAGAAAGTCAAAGCATTGTTAATTCTTTGATTTGTTTGTGCATCTTCCCCGTCACTAGTTTACGAGCTCCTTAAGTGCTTGAAGGAACCGTATATTATTCTTTCCTTGTTACCAGAAACAAGCATAGGTCTTGGCATATAATAGGGGAGTGATGGTCTGTTGACTGAGTGAATGAATGAGTACATAAGGAAATGAAATTATTTCCTCCAACTGAAGCTGCCTGCTGGGAAGGAGAAATGAAGACTAATTTTTAAATGTTGAGTGTCGCATGGGCGGCTAGGCCCTGTACGGTGAGTCATAATGGAGCTGTCCTGGACAATTAGGAACCTTCAGAAGGGCTCTGAGCCCCTGGGTAGTAGAGACAGCTGACATCTGGGATAACCTTGCCACAGTTCTTGTTGGCAAACATATCCCTTCGTGCTACTGAGAAAAACTCAGATACATTAGGCCTTTCCTTCATTTTATTTTAAGATGTTATTATCTTTTCTGTATTTATAAAAACTACAGGGGAAAAAAGATAAGATGTATACCTGCCAATGAATAAAAGAACACATAATTGGAACTTCCCTGCTGGTGCAGCGGTTAAGACTCCATGCTCCCAATGCAGGGGGCCTTGGTTCGATCCCTGGTCAGTGAATTATGTCTCACATGCATGCTGCAACTAAGAGTTCGCACACCACAGTTAAGGAGACTGCGAGACACAACTAAGGAGCCTGCCTGCTGCAACTAAGACCCGGTGCAACCAAGTAAATAAATAAATAAAATTTTAAAGGAACGCATAATTAAAGTAGGTAACAATTTCGGGCGTGTGGGCAGTAAACTAAGGCTCTGCATTAAATAAGGAAATCTAATACGAATGCCCTTTCCTCTCAACTCTATAGTGACTTGTAGAACATTCTATCAGTGCCTAGCTTTATGCTGTGAAAATCTCAGAACCTAAGCTTATGCAATAGTCTTAATGTCCAATATAAGAAAAGAACACATTACACATTACTCACAACTGACACCAAGTAACCGTTTCATAATCTTTCCAGGACCATCTGTAATATCTGAGTGGTTATGTGAAATGGTCGCAGGGTGTGCAAACAAAAGAATGCCTGACACAAAATCATTTCAATCCCAGGGAGTACAGGATTGAAGAGGGTGTTAAACAGGGTACAGAAGTGGGAGGTAGTGTACCTGGAGTCACATCTGAGGAGAGTTCTCAGATTCAATAAAGGTGAACTCAGTGAGTAAAGAAATATGGGTGAGAATAGGCAGCAAGATCAGTAGGAAGTGGCCAGAGCAAGAAGCCAATCAGAGAAGACACACAATTATAAAGGGAAAGGTCTGGAAATCTAAGCCTCACTCACTTATTCAGAGGAATTGAAAAGGTCCTTGAAAAAGGAATGGTGGCTGAATGGAGGCACATAATGAAATGTTAATTCTGGGCAAGTAAGATTGGATGGCATGTTAATATGGAATAAGGTTTCTACAATGCAGGAAAGAATATTTTAACCATTTTCTGGAATGTGAAGGGAGTTCGGAATAGGCAGTTTGAGAGTGATGATGAAGCCTCCTTTATGTTACATCTGACAAAAGTTCCTCAAGCTCCCTGGTGGCACAGTGGTTAAGAGTCCGCCTGCCACTGCAGGGGACACGGGTTCGATCCCTAGTCTGGGAAGATCCCACATGCTGCAGAGCAACTGAGCCCGTAAGCCACAACTACTAAAGCCTGCGTGCCTAGAACCCATGCTCCGCAACAAGAGAAGCCATCGCGATGAGAAGCCCACACACCACAAGGAAGAGGAATCCCCGCTCGCCGCAACTAGAGAAAGCCAGCGCGCAGCAACAAGACCGAACGCAGCCAAAAATAAATAAATTAATTAATTAATTCATGAAAAACGTTTGTCAACCTCATACATTTGAAATCCACGTAAAAGTAAATATAAGGAAGACTCTTGTGAAGATTTCTTAAATTAAGGGGCAGCATAAAATGACATGGGGTTTAACATCAGTTAAGTTTGGGTTTGGCCTCTAGTTTCCACCTTTACTGTCATGAACCTTAAGTAAGTCACTTAACCATCCTGAGTTCGAGTTTCTTCATCTAAAAAAAAGAAAGAAAGATCTGGGGAACTGGGGGATCACTGGAGCAGTGAATCTGAGAGCATTCTGTACACCACAGTGCTGTACAAACGTTGGCCTTCCCCCCCCCCACCCCGCCCCCGCCGCTGGGATCTTAGTTCCCCGACCAGGGGTTGAACCCGGGCCCTCAGCAGTGAAAGTGCAGAGTCCTAACACTGGACCGCCAGGGAATTCCCGATGGCCTATTACTTTTAAATTCAGCACTTCATCCCGGTAGAGCGAGGAATTCCACATTTGGACCCACCTTCACTGGAGATGTCTGGAAAAGCTGCTTCTGGTCGCATGCCTTTTGGGCTCTGTGGGCATCCCTTGCTGAATAAAACTTGATGATGCCATAGAATCCAGGACCGGCCACTGCTGCGTTTGGGAAGACTCGGACCGAATACAGAAGGCCAAACTGGGAGAAGACTGTGAACACAGAATGCTGTAGGGTGGTCCCATGCTAAGTAAGTGCAGGAAATTTCACGCCCAGGAAAACAAACCGCCCATTCCCTTATATTCCCCCAGCCCTTCGCCACAGGCAACTGTGGTGAGCCGGCAACTCCAAACACTTCTCATTTTATGAACAAGTTTCCCTCTGAAATCCTAAGCTTCGAGAAGCATTAGGAGGCAATGCCGTCTGTTGGGAACTATCTCTCAAAAATCTCTGGGAGCGAGCTGACTGCTCAGGTCGGCTCTAGAACTAAGATTCCTCTCAGCGGAGACCACAGGCAGATGAGGTGCTGAAGCAGTACCCCGGGGCGCCCAGTTACTGGGGCGCGGGGCGGCTTCCTCCACCCCTCCCTCCGCCCCGGCTCGGCTCACTTGCAAGGCCTCGGCCGTGGGTCCAGAGCTCAGCTCCCACACCAGCAAGGTTTTGTCACCCGCGACGGGAACCGCAAAAGGTACCAACTCTACCATTCTACCGTTACCGCGCGTGCGCGGCTCATGGCGCAAGCGGACTGCGCCTGCGCCCGCGCGCCCGCGCTTTTTTAAAAATGGAGCCTGAGGGGCGGAGCCAGCTCGGTGGGAGTGGGACGGGGGCGGTGCTCGGACCTCTCCCTCGCCCCTCCCACTCCGGGCTTGCCTCTGCCTCTAGTTCCCCTTCTGCAACCCGCGCGCCCAGAAGTTTTGAAGTTTAGCGTTTCTATTCAAGTGTATTTTTAGCGTAGAGTCCAAAGTGTGAGTTTACAGGATCGAATGGTGCGGACATGTTTATAGCAGCTGGCTTCATCTTCAAACTCCCAGAGAAGACTAGAGTACTAAGTAGTTAGCGCTAACTATCCACTGAACTTTAAAAATTTAGATTTCCTGACTCTGTGTGAGAAATGACCACCAAAGATGCAATCCTTCGACTTGAGTGTTTTCATGAGTCTTAAATAGGCAAATCAAGGTATAACATTAAAGCCATCAACAGTCTAGTATGAAATTCTTAAAAAGCTGGTTTCTAGCCCATTTTCCTAAAGTACTCCCAAATCACCCAGCACATTTCTCCATCCCCACCATGACTTTCTCCACCTCAATATATCAGACCCTTAGCCCCACCCATTACCTACTTCTGAGCTCTTTTACTTCAAAAATTGTTGACTTTGCAGGAATTACTTGGATCTTGATACTGTTTCAAACCAATAACTATAGATTTATTATCTATATCATTATCCATTGCATTCATTGTATGTATCCATTTATTCATTGTATCCATTATCTGTGTATGGAGAAGATCCCCATAATCTTCTCCAGATAGATTATGAACACCTCATGAACAATATTTACAGATTTATCACCTTTTTTCTAGTACTTAGCACACTCATACTCTATTAGGTACTCAAATATATTTGGATTAATCCGTTTCGGAGCACTGGCTCTAGGCAAGCGGGCTTCAGTAGTTGCACCACAAGGGCTCAGTAGCTGTGGCTCACAGACTCTAGAGCACAGGCTCAGTAGTTGTGGCACACAGGCTTAGTTGTTCGGCGACAGGTGGGATCTTCCCGGACCAGGGCTCGAACTCATGTCTCCTGCATTGGCAGGTGGATTCTTAACTACTGCGCCACCAGGGAAGTCTGGAAGGCAGATTCTTTACCACTGGACCATCAGGGAAGTCCCAGAATCAGCCTTTTAAAGAAGCATCCCAGAGATGTTTGAGTGCAGAGCTCCAGAGACCATATTTTGAGAAATGATATTTCCCTATGGACACCTTTCCTCTGGCAGCCCTTTTGAATGGCAGCTATGTTCTCTCCAGTGCTGCACTGCCTGCAGTCTACCCAGCTTTCATCCCAGTGAGAACATTCCAGAGACCAACTAAGGATCAACTCCAGGTGTTTCTCCAGTCACCTCTGGGGCTGACTGCATGTCACCAGCAACCAGTATCTCACCTGCTGCCCAACTACAGTGACAGCTTCCAGATTTGTGACTCAGCTAGCTCTCCACCATGTTATTCTATGTAGACACCACCCGCCTTTTACAAAGCCTTGGACACCCATAAGCCTATAAAAATAAAAGAAAAAAAGGAGTAGGTCTCCAGGACTTCTCCAAGTACAGGTGGTGCCTCCTCACCATACCTGTATATGGACGCATGTTGGATAGTGTTGGTTGGCTCTTGACACCCATTTCTACCCCCTTCTCCGCAGGTGCTAGAAGCCTGGGAACCATATTTCACAAATCCCCTCGACAGCAGGGTTCTGCCAATAAAATGTACTTGTGTGAAATCTGGAAGGTGGAAAGCAGATTGAAATCTTTCTTTCCTCCTCTGCAGCAGACTCCATATACCCCATCTAGTCACCACCCGTGGGGCTTTGGGGCTTAAACGATCTCATCAGTGGTTTCCCAAAGTTTCCTGACTTCTGAGTGGCAGCAGCAGTTTTGAGTCTATGGAAAGCAGCTGTGGTGGAGTAACCTGAAGGCTAGTGCTACAATGCCCCCATCCCCAACTTTCACCACCATTAGCCCCCTCAATGATAAGCACCAACTGTTTGGATATAATCTTTCTCCCTTTCTGGCTTTTTTTTTTTTTTTTTTTTTGCTTGAAGTATCTAGAGTGCCTTCTATTTTCTGGTCTATGTTAGTTTTAAAATATATCCGCAGATTCTTTGACTCTTCTTTCCTCAAAAGGTGGAGTCTAAATCCCCTCCTCTTGAATGTGAGCTGGAACGAGTGACTGACTTCTAACCACGCTACGTGGCAGAAGTGGTGCTATGTGCCTCCTGAGGCCAGGCCATAAGAGGAATAACCTCTGTCTCTCTCTTGGACAGCTCCCTCTGGAGGAAGCCAGCCATCATGTAGTGAGGATATTCAATCAAGTAGCAGGTGGACACACAGGCTCATGCAGGGAGGAAATGAGGCCTCCCTCTAACAACCAGTGAGCCATCTTGGAAGTGGACCCTGCAGCCTCAGTTTAGCCGTCAGATGACTGCAGCCCTGGCCGACATCTTGAGGACCTCACGAGAGACCCAGAGCCGGAACTGCCCAAGATATTCCTAAAGGCTTGACTCAGAAATTGTGAGCAATAAATGTTGATTGTTGTTTTCAGCCACTACTTTGGAGTGATGTGTTACATACCACCAGATAATCAATACACTGTCTGATTCAGGGTTTGAACCAGACAGACTTGAGACCCTCAATATATTGAACTGGCATATTAATGAATGATGCCCTCGTAACCGTTGGGGACTTCGGTCCTGGGCTCCAAGACTTTTCCTCTACCACAATACTTGCCATGCCAACAACCCACAGATTTTCCTGGGCACGAAATTCTTCAAATCCCTACTGTGAAAATACACATTAGGGTTTTATTGTTCGGGGGGAACTTATAAGCAGAACAATAACAGAGTGCACTCAATCCCCCACGCTTTCAGAGAAGGGGATTAGACCAGATTCAGCTGCATTGTGTGTCCCATGAACTGTAGAGTGTCCGTAAATGAGGAACCAGCCTGGAGTGCGTCACAGTTACAGGGATGGTGAGGCAGGGAACGTCTATACTACTAACAGTGGCAACTGCTTGGTGACAGAAATGGTCGCAGTAGGAGGGGGAGCCTATTTTTTCCATTGAGCTCGCTGGTACCTGCTGAGCTAGCTTTTTGCTGAGCTACTGAAAGGGGAAAGGAATGAGTGTCCAGGACTATCTGAATTATTTCTCATCACCTCCTGGATTCCCATCACCTCACTGATCTCCATTCCCAGGTTACATTTGGACTTTATCACCATCTGGAACTTGTCATAAAAAATCTTAAAAGTACCATCTTTCATTCTCTGAACATAAGCTCTTGTCCTTTCAGTTCTCACTCATGTGTATCCACTGTACATGCTCTTCAGTTGCAACAAAACCTCTGGTCTGGTGCCCCATTTTCTCCCAGTTCCTACTTGGTCTAAACACCCAAGTTGACCTCTCAGCCTCTCCACTTTTAGGCCACCATCAAAGTACTCTTTGTAAAACTCGAACTTGGTCATGTCTTTTCTCTGTTTAAAACGTTGTAGTTTGTGCTCTGTTCGCTCGAGGCCATGTGCCTTGACCAGGCCCTTTGGGATCGGTTCTCTGCTCGCCTGCTCAGCCTCACCTGCTGCCCTTTCCTCCTTGTGCTTCATGCTTGGGAACACCAGACTGCACAGGCTTCAAGCCCACCCAAGGTTTCATGCCTCTTGCCTCTGTACTGTCCTCCGTCTAGAATCCTGTCCTTCATCTCGTCCTCCCAAGAAACTTCTCTTTGGCTTTCTTCTTCTTCCCCTCCTCTAAGCCATCCCTCACATTGACTCCTTTCCAGCCAACCAAGAGCTGAACCACTTCTTGGTACACTGCCATTGTCATGTCAACACACTGTCTTCTATGTATAATATGTCTTCAGGTTCTGTGCCTCCTCTCAGTCTTAGGGCCCCGCAAGAGCAGGGACTTTGTCCTGATCATCTCTTTCCCCAGCACCAGGCACAGTGTCTGGCATATAATCCAGGCCCAGATCAACTTCTACCTTTTTCATGGACCCTCCCTAGTTTCCTAACCTTCCTTCCTCTGAACCTACAATTTTCTTCTCTGTATCACTTTTGCCCTAATCATATATTGTGTCATTTCATTATCTTTTAAAAAGTGGCTCATTTCTCTGACAGATTTCATTGGAATCAGAATTTTCATTCATTTAGTAGCTGTTGGCTTTGTATCTCCCTCTCCCCTTCTATCTCTCAGGTCTCAGCAAGGAGTTGGGCTCTGAGCTAGTTTGTCCATCATAAGATGGTGACAGAGGCAGCCCCAGGCGGCCATGTTTTGTACCACCTGACCCTGGGCACCCCTCCTGCTTCTGGGCCACAGCCAGGGATGAGTCCCTGATCCAAGGAGAGACAGCTCACTCACAGGCTGGCCACGTGAAGTCTCTGGCTCTGGCAAAAACACTGCCCAATCCAGGTCAAGCTGGGCAAAGCAGAATCTTACTCTTGGGAATTTTAATTTAGAAATATGGTAGGGTAGCATTTGAGACTAATAAAAAATTGTGCAAATCTGAGGTAGTAAGATACCCAAAATATTATCTAAGCCTCATTTATGTACCAACTTTGAAATAATGGAAATCTCCTAAAATAGGAACCTGGAGCTACCTGGAATGCTGGTCCACACTTTGGTAAGCCCAGCAGTACAAGGATCTCTACCCCTGGCTTCTCGTCAGCTCCCTGTCTTTGTGACCACCTCTCTTATTGAAATCAGACCCCCACTCATTACAGAGTTTGAGCGGGCAGGGGGACCTTCCGCTCTTGTGACCTAATAGTGTAACCAAAGTGCCTAGTACTGTACCTGGCCCATAGCAGGTGCTCGATACACAGCAGCTGCCTCCTTCTCCTCATTATTACCGTTGTTATCAACTCTTTGGTGGCAAACACAGCTTATACTTCTCTGCATTCCTGTTGGAGTCTAACAGTTCTGGGCTCCAACCTTAACTGACACTTTTGGACGTGGGGCCTTGGGCCCTTGAGCACGTTACCTACATTCTTTAAACCCTGTTTCCTATCTGTCAAACGAGGATAACAAGATATGCTTCCACGGACTGTTGGCGTAAATTAGACCATAAGATGCCTAACCCAGGGCTTGGCACCAAGCAAGCAAGTGGGAAATGTTAGCTGCTGCTGCTTCCTATTGTTACTAGTATGAGTCATGCGCCTTAAACACAATAAATACTTGTTGCCTCACTAAAGTCACCGCCTAGAGAAAAACACTTGTATTTCATTCTCAGTAAGAAACTTTGGGAGGTGACTTGGGCAGGCACTGAGAGAACAGATGTCTCTCATGCAGCATCAGCAAACTAATAAATCAGAAGAACCGATGGGCCGTTCACTTTGCTTGGAACCCCACCCAACCGGCAGAACCTTCTGGGCTGTCTCCCAGGCCCACTGATCCTCTGGGGACCGTGTGCTATCACCCCATGGCTTGCACCGTTCTTCACCTCACATTACTAAACCGCCAGCACTCTCTGTGGTCATTTAGGTACATTATCATATCTTGTTCATCCAGAATTTCTTTTACTCATTACCGTATTTAACTCTCACTGACTTAATAAATGTGATTAATGACTTAATAAATGTGATTAATGACTTTCTTGGCAGGAGTGGAAGAGCCTTTGCACCTTCTGCAGGTGGCACTGTCATTATAGAATCACTTGGAATCGTGCAGCCCGGGGCCTGTGCTGGCTGAGGCAGGAGGTGGCTAGGTTTGGTGCTGGGCTGAGCTGCAGGGAGCCGAGCGGCACACAGCTGACCCGCAGCGGGGTCAGGAGAGGCCAGGGCCTGAGGAGGGCCGTCTTTGGCAATGGCTGCTCTCGCACGTTCTTCTTTACCCTGTCTTTCTGGCACCTCCCTGCTAGTTACCCAAGGGTTGGGATCTTTTTTTAAAGAAAAAAAACAACCCAATGGGAATTTCCACCAGCTTGAAATGGTGGAGAAGCCCCTACCAAGACAGGGTACACATTTGTCATGAGTTTGAGAACCTGGAAGAAAAGTCAGGCCTTGGCTCCACAGTGGAGGGAGGCCCAGTGATGCAAGCATTCTCGCAACCCCAATGACCGTACGTGACGGGCCAGAGGTAGATGATCCTCTATGGGCAGGAGGTCGAGCATGTTGTAAATAACTGGTACTTGATGAACCAGGAGAGAGGGCACCAGGATGAATTGTTATTTGATTGAATGACCTACGCCCCTTGCGGATGGTATGTTTTCCAGTTCCCAGGGACGGATGATGCTGGGGAAGCAAGGGAGGGAAGCCCCTCTTCATCCTTCTACTCATCCTCCTTTGCCCACATTTCCCCTTGTGGAAGTACTGGCTGCATGAGGGATTCTAGTTTCAGCCCTGCTTCTTCTTGCAGGCCCTTGATATTGGTATATAAATATTCAACTATTTACATTTTAATTCCTTACCACATGGTTAGACTTGGTTATGAATTTATATATTTTAATATCAGAAAAATAAGTATTTTACAAGCAATGCTGAGAAGCCAATATTAGAAAATAACATTTGCAGGTGGCTTGAGGCAGAACAGGGCTCACTCTGTGGCAGTCTCGTGTGCTGTCTCACTTTCCTCACCCGCCTCTGCATCAATCCAATAGGCAGCCAGAAGCTTCTCTGCTGGGGCTTTGATGACTTCCCTGGGGTAAGAAGACTAATGCCAAGGCTTTTACTTTTGAAAGGAACAATTATAGTTTCATTATTTCCTCATTTTAGATGAGAATTTTAAATTGTACCCTATCATTTACGTTGCATCCTTATAGAATATCTCATCCTCATCAGAAGACTCCCTGTCCTGTAGCTTTTGTGCCATGCTTTCCTTGCGTGTGGCGTTGAGAGGCCTATACATAACCCTAAGCCAAAGTTGTGGGAAACGTTCAGCCTTGAGAGCCAGCTGCGGACATGCCAGGCATGCCGCCGCTGCTCGAAGGGACCGTGCCTACTTGTTCCCCTCCTTGTTCCGTTCCACGGGAGATAAACCACCAGGGCCCAGGGATCAGAAAGAATGGAAACTGAGACGAGCAAAGCTGTCTCCCCCCTGCACACGCAGGTTATTCTGCATGATTCTGGGCTTATGGGTTTCCTCCCAGGGAAGTTAACCTTGAAGCCGAGACAGTCTCTAGATGATGTAAACCACCATCTCACAACCAACCTCCTTTTTCTAGCCTATATAATCTGCAACTGTAGCGCAATAAAATTTGCCTTGCCACCATCAGTTGTCTTGGTCCTTCTGACCCCATTCGTCGGTGCTACTTCAGTTCCTTACCCCTTCCCTTCTGACCCTGGGCGGTGAAACCCTCTTTCTCCAGCTGGTCCGTGGCAAGCGGCGCCTGAACAGGGACCTGAAGCATGAAGGCAATTAAAAGAAAGTGCAGGTAAGAGAATCCTTATGCAAAGTATGTGTGGCCACGAGTAAAAGTGAAACTAATAGAGGCGTAAGGCAATAGTCAGAAGTAAAAGAAGATGGGACAAAAGTGCTCAAAGGAGCGTGAATTATTTGCTCAGGTTTTACTTTCGATGCTTAAAGCTCGGGGTAGTAAGGTTTCTACCTCACAGTTGACTGAAGTTTTGCAGCATATCCATGATGTATCTCCCTGGTTTCCTGATGGCGGCTCTGTTGTTATAGAAATCTGGCAGAAAGTTGAAGAAGATTTAAAAAATTATTATGAGTCTCAAGGGCCTACTCATACTCCTGTTGTTACATTTAGTTTGTGGAATCTGATAAAAGAATGTTTAAATTCTGCTCATGATAGTGGTGATTTGAATGTAAAGTCAGAAGAGCCAAAGCCTTCTTCAGGAGATAAAACTGCCTTAATGGCTTCTACACCACCACTTCCTAAATCTAGGGAACTTATTAATTTTGACCTATCAGATGAAGAGGAACATTTCGATTTAACAGATGAGGCTTTTAAACACGAAAGAGAAAAATACCTTGAGGATGATTTTCTAATGGCTGTGATAGGTAAGTCAGCGAAAAAGCTGCAGGTTAATAAGAACTGTCTTCCTCAAAAATCTGCATCTGTGAAAACGCTCAGTCCCTTGCAGCGCGCTGTACAAGGAGCAATAAAGCGAGGAGAAAGATCCTATTTTCTGTTGTCCCGTCATAGAAAGACCTGATCCTAATAATCCTCAACAGGCTATTAGGGAGCATCGGGCTCTTCCTTTTAAAGTTTTGAAAGATTGAAAATCTGCCTGTGCTCGATATGGGCCCACTGCTCCTTTTACTACTGTTACGGTTGACACTATTGCAGGAGAAGCTCTTTCCCCCGCTGACTGGAAGTCTATTGCACGAGCTTGTTTAAATGGTAGCGATTATTTGATATGGAAGTCTGATTTTTATGAACGGGCTGCTGAACAAGCAGAAAAGAATGCTGCCCATAATATTCCAGTTGATTATCATATGCTGGTTGGGGAAGGAAAATATATTTATTTACAAGATCAATTAACTTCTCCCTTTGTTGCTTATCCTCAAATAAATCATTTGGCATTACAAGCCTGGAGGAAATGACCTTCTACACACACAACTGAGGATCTTTCAACAATTAGACACGGACCTGATGAACCATATGCTGATTTTGTAGATGGACTGTTACAGGCGGTGGGGAGACTCATTGTGGACGGACCCACTGGTACAGTTGTAGTTAAGCAACTTGCTTTTGAAAACGCTAATAATGCGTGTCAGGCTGCGATTCGACCTTGGAGAAAACGGGGAACATTGGAGGACCATATTCGCCTTTGTGCAGACATTGGACCTGCTTATATACAGGGTGCTGCTATGGCTGCAGCATTAACTAAAGTGGGATTTAGAAGCAATCAAAAGAAACAAAGACTTGTTTTAAATGAGGAAAGGCAGGTCATTTTGCTAGAGAATGTAGATCTTTTAATCCTAACCCTAGTCCTTCCTTCCCTACTCAAAAACCTCCAGATGGTCGAAAAATCCCTGGTTTATGCCCTAGATGCAATAGGGGAAAACATTGGGCACGAGACTGTCGCTCACTGGCCCACAAGGATGGGATACCACTGTCGGGAAACTCCTCCCGGGGCCTTCCCCGGCCCCAACAAACAACAGGGGCAATGTTTGTGTATCCTCCTCAAATTATCAATCAGACATTAACCAAAAACAAAAACATACAATATCCTTGCTCTCCAGAGCAACACCAGGAAGCGCAGGACTGGAGCTCAGTACCTCCGCCCGATATGTATTACCTCCTGAAATGGGTCCTCAGGCCCTCTCTACGGGCATCTGTGGATCTTTACCCAAGGGTTTGATGGGACTATTATTGGGAAAAAGTAGTGTCACCATGAAGGGTTTAACTATTATGCCAGGAGTCATAGATTCTGACTACGAAAGAGAAATAAAAATCATGGCACAAACTATTAAAAATGTAATAACTATTTCTCCTGATGATAAAATTGCATAATTGCTACTTTTGCCCTTTGTACCTCGTGGACAAATTTTACAACATCAAAAGAGAGGAACAAAGGCTTTTGGATCATCTAATGCTGCCTACTGGATTCAGAAGATAGGGAAAGAACATCCAGAAATGAAATTAACCATTAATGAAAAGGTTTTTTCAGGTTTGTTAGACACTGGAGCTGATGTCTCTGTTATGATGCAGATGCACTGGCCTAAACATTGGCCCGTTAGTCCTACTATTACAGAACTTCAAGGAATAGGACAAAGTTCTTCTCCTGTGCAAAGTAGTCAGTTATTATTATGGCAAAATAGTGAGGGCCATTCAGGATACTTCCAGCCTTATGTTTTGCCTGGGCTGCCTTTAAACCTCTGGGGCCGAGATAAATTAAAAGAAATCGGAGTACTGCTTTATAGTCCAAATTCTCAAGTCTCTGATATGATGTTGGATCAAGGATTTCTTCCCACAAAAGGGCTGGGAACAAATCAACAAGGAACTGTCTATCCTATTGATGTGAAAATAAAAAATGATAGACAAGGTTTGGGTTTTTCTTAGGGGCCTTGGATTCTCCTCCACTCACTGCTGATCCAATTACTTGGCTGACTGATGACCCTGTATGGGTGGACCAATGGCCCCTCACTAAGGACAAATTAGAGGCTGCAGAGTAGGTAGTTATAGAACAATTAAAGTTAGGACACTTAGAGTCTTCCAACAGTCCTTGGAATACTCCTATTTTTATTATCAAGAAAAAATCTGGAAAATATAGGTTATTACAGGATCTAAGAGCTGTTAATAAAACTATGCTAATAATGGGAGCTCTTCAACCAGGCCTACCCTCTCCAACAGCCATACCACACAATTACCATCTTTTAACTGTAGATTTAAAAGATTGTCTTTTCACTATTCCTTTGTTTCCTGAAGATAGAAAACATTTTGCTTTTAGCTTGCCTTCCTTACATTTTAAGGAATGCATGAGGAGATTTCAATGGAAAGTATTGCCTCAGGGCATGGCAAACAGTCCTACATTATGCCAAAAATATGTGGCTCAGGCCTTGACTCCTGTGAGAAAAAGGTTTCCAACGTTATATCTCATACATTATATGGATGATATACTTTTAGCCACTGATAATATTTCTTTATTAGAGACTGCTTTTCAATTTTTACAACAATCCTTACAATCATTTGGCTTGGTCATTGCCTCAGAAAAAATTCAAAGACAATCTCCAGTTTTATATTTGCGAAAATATATTGATACCACTACTATTAGGCCTCAAAAACTGCAAATTCGAGTTGATAATTTAAAAACATTAAATGATTTTCAAAAACGACTTGGAGATATTAATTGGCTAAGGCCTTCCTTAAAACTTACTACTGCTCAATTACAGCCTTTGTTAGATATTCTTTCTTTCTTTATTTATTCATTCATTTATTTGGCTGTGCCAGGTCTTAGTGGCTGCATGTGGGCTCCTTAATTGTGGCATGTGAACTGTTAGTTGCAGCATGCATATGGGATCTAGTTCCCTGGCCAGGGATCGAACCCGGGCCCCCGGCGTTGGGGGCACGGAGTCTTAGCCACTGCGCCACCAGGGAAGTCCTGTTAGATATTCTTAAAGGTGACTCAGATCCTTCTTCTTCACGCTCTATGACTCCAGAAGGATTTCAAGCTTTACAAATAGTTAATAGAGCTATCAGCTCTGTACAATTAACTCGAATACATACTCACCTGCCAATTTCTTTAATTGTTTGTCCAACACCTCATGTACCTACAGCTGTTTTATGACAAACTGTTGGGATTATTGAATGGATTCATATGAAAACTACACCCTCTAAAGTTATTAACCCTTATTATGAACTTATTAGTAATTTAATAATGCAAGGGAGAACTAGATGCTTACAACATATAGGAATAGAACCTTCTCAAATTATTATCCCTTATTCAGTTAGTCAGCAAAATTGGCGTTTTCAACATAGTAATGAATGGGGACTTGCTCTTGCAGGATTTCCAGGAAACCTAGAATGTCATTATCCTGCTGATAATTCAATTTAGTAAAAATAATCTTTACATTTTTCCTTCTATAATCCAACGACACCCTATTCCACATGTACCTTTGGTTTTTCCCAGCGGGTCCTCCTCAGGAATGGCTATTGTACTCATTGACGACGGGACAAAATTGATTGAACAAATTCCATTGACTTCAGCTCAGCGTGTTGAACTACATGCTGTTATTATGGCTTTTGAGCATTTTCCTTCTGTGTCTCTTAATCTGTTTTCTGATAGTAAATACCTTATTGATCTATTACTTCTTTTGGAAACTGCTACCGTAGGACATACTAATGACCCTGAATTATCATCCTCTTTTCATTTGCTTCAACAGCTTACTCGTTCCCACGATGGTCCTGTCGCAGCTCTACCTATCCGTGCTCATTCTAACTTGCCTGGTCCATTGTCTAAACTTAATGCGACTGCAGGTGTTTTAACTTGATCTAAACGTAATCTTTATCCTGTGCATTTTCCTCCCAAAAATAAAGTTAAAGTTACTCTTCCTCCTCAATCTCTTTTCCCTAAAGCAGGACATATCCCAATTTACCGTACGCCTCCTTTCCGTTCGTCAGGCTATCAAGCATGGCTAATGTATTGCATTCGCTACTTGCGTACTGTAAATAAACATGGTTTATATCCAGGACGCCCTTGCGTTATGGTGAGTTATGATCAAACTCCTTTACAAGCAGCACAACACTCACACGCTTTACATCATCAATCAGCTGCCACCTTACGCAAACAATTTTCCCTTACTCGTGAAGCCGTCCGACAAATTGTGAAGCAATGCCCACAATGCTTACCTCACCTTCCTGTTCCACATTATGGTGTTAATCCTCGTGGATTATTACCTAGTCATTTATGGCAAATGGATGTTACTCACATCCCCTCTTTTGGAAATCACAGTTTGTTCATGTCACTATTGATACTTATTCTGGTTTTCTCTGTGCTACAGCACAGACCGGAGAGGCTACCAAACATGTTATTACTCGTTTATTACATTGTTTTGCATTTATGAATATTCCTAAAATTATTAAAACAGATAATGGGCCCGCTTACACTAGTGCTGCTTTTGCAACATTTTGTAGTTCATTACAAATTACCCATATTACAGGCATTCCATATAACCCTCAAGGACAAGGTATTATAGAACGTGCAAATAGATCTTTAAAGCTAACTATTGAAAAAATAAAAAAGGGGGAATCATACAGAACACCACCACATAACCTTAAAAATCATGCTTTGTTTATTTTAAATTTTCTCACTGTTGATAAATTTGGCCATTCTGCAGGGGAGAGGTTGATGGCTAGCAAATAGATGGCTCGCCACAGCTCACAACAAGTGTAGAAGTTGAAGAAGCTCTGCAACTCTCACGAAAATTTGACAGTGTTGATTCAGAAAAAGAAGAAGAAGGAGAGGAGATCAGATGGCAGCGTTAAAATTGAGGATGCGTTTAGCTTGTCATGCAAAGTATACATGGATTTGTGTTACTCCTTATAAGTATAATGACTCTATTTGGGAATGAGAGAAAGTAACAATGCATCTGCTGAGTGTTTGGTCAGATAATAATATTAGTCTTGATCTTAAAAAGTTAAATGCTGAAATTCAGGATATGCAAAATGCACATCTTGACATTTCGCCAGAAGATGTAATTCAAACTTTACTGGATCATTTAAAGTGGTTAAACCCTCAGTCTTGGATTACTGGAGGGTTGTCAGGATTTATTACCCTGGCCATAATTTGCCTATTATTGATAATAATCTTCTCATGTCTGTTTCGTATCCTCATGCAACAATATACTACTCTCGGCACTAAGCTTCATGGAATTATTTTGCAACAAAAATTAAAAAATAAAAAAGGGGGACCTGTGGGAAACGTTCAGCCTTGAGAGCCAGCTGCGGACATGCCAGGCATGCCGCCGCTGCTCGAAGGGACCGTGCCTACTTGTTCCCCTCCTTGTTCCGTTCCACGGGAGATAAACCACCAGGGCCCAGGGATCAGAAAGAATGGAAACTGAGACGAGCAAAGCTGTCTCCCCCCTGCACACGCAGGTTATTCTGCATGATTCTGGGCTTATGGGTTTCCTCCCAGGGAAGTTAACCTTGAAGCCAAGACAGTCCCTAGATGATGTAAACCACCATCTGGCAACCAACCTCCCTTTTTCTAGCCTATATAATCTGCAACTGTAGCATAATAAAATTTGTCTTGCCACCATCAGTTGTCTTGGTCCTTCTGACCCCATTCGTCGGTGCTACTTCAGTTCCTTACCCCGTCCCTTCTGACCCTTGGCGGTGAAATCCTCTTTCTACGGCAGGTCCGTGGCATAAAGTGGCCCCCTTGTCGCGAAAACGCCCTCCTAGAACACAGAAAGGGAAATATTAATTCTGCATCTCCCCTGCTTTCTCTGGCCACAGTACTTTACCCTCCTCAAATTTACCTGACTCTCACTTTCCCCTGAGCTTCTCTTACGCCGCAGAAATCGAAAAAAGCCCCTCGGAGGAAAACACACACAGTTAGTGTTACACGTCATTTTTCATCTCTCGCACAATGTGTTATCTCTGGTCTTATCAGGACTAAACGGGTACCTCAGTCCATAATCACAATGAGCAAAATCACCAAAGCCCCGGGATCTTGAAATTCATTCCATGCACGCTGGCCTTCCAGAAGTTCTCTGTGTCCGTCCAAAATGGACCCCCAGTGTCTCCGGGGAGACCACTGCATGTGGCTTAGCATGGAGTATAGGCAGGATTTTCAGCCCTGTTCACCTTTCCTGGCCCTTGGCCAAGTGCCCTCGTGCGGTGAAAACACTGCACAACGGCCCTGGGCAGAAACACGTTACTCTCTAGATGCGCTTCACACCAGTCCGCTTCGCACTTAGTCGCACATGCAGCATTTGCTGGGGGTGTGGGTGTGGGGAGAAGGTGCTTTTATTTTCCTGGCTGCTCTATCCTATAAGTTGAATCACACCAAGTAAACACGTGAACCCAACAAGCAAAGTTATCTATAGCTCTCTGACTTTCATACTGCAGGGTAGCATTGAGGTGTCAGTGTAAAGTGGAATCAGTTTAAAGGCCATGACCAGCAGGGAAGCACAAAATACTCTTTTTGAATACAAATAGAATAGATCAAAAATCAGTGCACAATAAGTGTGTTTCAGAAACTACTTCTGTCCATATAGTATGTGTCTACTGAATTGTGACATAAAACCTAGCTCACAGCCCAAGCACAGTGTGATCAGTAGAGAAGTCCTCAGTGGAAAGGGACCATCTTCTTTTTGATAATCACTAGCAGTATGACCATGGGACAAGATATTTTCCCTTTCTCTTTCTCCAGTTCCTTATTATAAAAGGAAGAGACAAACTACTGTCTAAAGTTTCTCCCAGTTAAAATTCCATGAGGTTGGGATAAAGGGAATAGAGAGTAGGGGCCTGAAAAACAGTAGGATGAGAAGGGAAGTTTTCTTGCCACTTTACAGAAGGGGCTCATATGTTCTACCTTTCGTCAGCTTTGAGTGAGGCCAGCCCCTAAATCCCCAACCATGTGGCTCTCCCGACCCCAGAGCCTCCTAGAAGGCGTCTGGTCTGGCCTGATGCCTAGGAACCAGGCGTCAGGCCAGCAGGAACAGGTACAACCAAAACCCCTCCCCGTCCACCCTCTTTCCTTAAAGGCTAATGAAAGCAGATGAATCTGTGCCAGTCCTGTTCTAACTCAGCTTGGGCTGGGGAGCTAATTCTGCTGATACATAAATTAGGGTAAACCATTAGGGTAATTAAACTTTCTTGCGGCTTTTGGTGAGGAAATGGAAACAGATGAGTTCTAAGTTCTCCTCTAGTTGAAAAATTCTGCTTTCAGAGACCAATATTTACCTTCTGCTGCTTTTTCTATCTTCGTCTTTTGCGATTCTGTGAGAATAAGTCTGTTTTGAAAGAAAACATGATCATGATTAGCCATTACAACTATTTCCAAATCCTTATTCAATCCTTTTTACTTTATATCTTATCTACCCAGTGAGATGATAACTTTTTAAGGCAAGGAATTCTACCCTGTTTCAAAATCCTTTGACTCTTCCACAGTACCTAACTTAGGGTCTTGCATGCAGCCGGCGATATATTTTATTGACTGTTTTAGATAACGTTCAACAGATAATTCCTAATACAAACTCTTAGAAGTAGGAAAAGAAAATAAAAGTATCTAGCAGAAACCTAAGCTTTGTTTTAAAGTCAAGAACAAGAGTAGGATGCCCATGATCACTGCTACTATTGATCATTGTGGAGGAGGTCTTAATCAGTACGGTAAGAAAAACAAAGTATTGGAAAGGAAGAGACAAACATATTTGCATATGAAACGAGGGACCTAAAAAGACCAAAAGAATCAACCAAAATTCTACTGGAAGTAACATGAGGAAGATGGCTCCATACAAAATCAAGAGATCAACATATAAGCCTCAATAGCTTTCCCATATAACACAAATAACTAACGAAACAACAGAAGAAACATCCCATTTACTATATCCATAAAAATGCATAAAGTACCTAGGAATAAACTTAACCACAAATTTGTAAGACCTATGTGATGAAAATATTAAAACTTTTCTGAAGGACATTAAGAAGAAGTACTTACATGGCATGAGATACCATCCTCCTAGAATGCTGTAAAGAGGTCAATTCTCCGCAAATTAACCTACAAATTCAATGCAATCCATTTATATCTAAAATAATTTTTAAATAAAACCTAGCCAGCTGACACTTGGTAGAGAATATATGTAAGAATAGTTATGAAATGTATGAAAAAGAAGGTCAAAGATTAGGACTTTGCCCTACCAGATATAAAATATGTTATAGAGCAACTAGAATTAAGCAGTGTGATATTGGTACTGGTGGTACAGGACAAGATAACTGGATCACAGAATAGAGTCCAGATGAAGAGAAAATATTAGACCAGGGAAGAAAGAATAAACTATTCAGTGAAAGATTTGAAAACAACTAGATCTTCATGTAGGGGGAAAAAGTTACATCCCTTACCTCAACCACACTAAAAAAGAAATACAACAAATTCTAGACAGATTATAAAAGTACTTGAAGAAAATATTAGAGATGATTTTTACGTCATGAGGTGACAAAGACCTCGCTAACAAAACCCACCCCACCTGAGCCATGAGGAGAGGACGGGCAGATACGGTGGCAGACTGTCAACACACCTCCTACTCTTCACAGCCCTTGCCCCACTTTCCCCTGGACTGTTTGTCTTCTTCTTGTTGACTCATGAAACTCTTGGGAGTTCCCTGGTGGTCCAGTGGTTAGGGCTTGGCTCTTTCACTGCTGTGGCCCGAGGTTCAATCCCTGGTCAGGGAACTAAGATCCCGCAAGCTGCACAGCATGGCCAAACCCCACCACCTCCAAACAAACAAACAAACAAACAACTCTTCATAGTAAAGAAATACTGGCTTTCATTGAATTTCAGGGTTTCGAATCTTTCCAGTGTTTTTGTCTCTAAGGAGACACGACAAAAGAGTGGAGTAGGGAGCACAAGCTTTGCAGTCGGGTGAAACTGGCTTCTGCTTTTGGTTTGGCCCCTGGGCCCTCACACTGATCTCCTTCATCGATGAAGGAGGGATAGTAATATCATCCTCACAGGACTGTGGGCATTAAATCAGACAATATATGGAAAACTCTTCATCTTACACTTGGCATGAATCAGTGCTAAGCTGGTGTCACAGACAAGATGGTGGAATGTATCAAAGGCTCTGCTTGTGGCATCAGGCTCTGAAGGCTCTTTCCCACCATAAGATTATAAAAATATTGCTTTTATTCTCCTCTAATACCTTTATGTGGTCTTTCTTCACATTTATGGAAATACGTTTATTTAAGATGAAAAATGGGGATCTGCTATTATTTACCCCCAAGGAGTTAGGCAGCTATTCTATCACCATTTATTCATTTTCTTCCACTGATTGGAATATTGAAACATGACATTTCAAAAGTCTTAACAACACATGGGTCTACTGCTGGACTCTATGCTACTTCAAGTAAATATTCGGCTGCATTATTCCTCACTGTGGAATTGACATAATGCCTCATCTCTGTTCCGTTGAACCCCATTATTGTCTACCATAGGAAGAACACTGCATGGCCCCTGTCCTCAAAAAGCTTATCACATAAGTGGGGAGAGGAAATAACGGTTAGGACTCCTCGCTTTCACTGCCGAGGGTACAGGTTCAATTCCTACTTGGGGAACGAAGATCCTGCAGGCCAAAACAAAACAAAACAAAACAAATGTAAGGTTAAACTACCTAGAAGTTAAAAACAATAAAAAGGGGACTTTCCCGAAATTCTAAAAAGGCAAAAGGCCATATGCCACCTGGAGATATAGAGGGTACAGTCTGGGCAATGGCCAATGACTAGCAAGCTGACCCCATGCCAGTCCCCAGCCTCTTGGCTCAGAAATCATACTCTTCCTCACCAAGAGAGAACTCACGTCTTCCTGTTGTGGCGGTCGCACTTTATCAATATCACAGGATTGATCAAAAATCAGAATGCCAAATTATTACTTGACAATGAGAAATACATCTCTTCTACACACAGGGCATCCGTGTCTGCACAATGAGAGAATTGCCTTCTGTGGAGACAGGCCTCCGTGGCACACTAAAGCACAATCACACGATCGGAGGCTACTTGGTGAGAACAGAATTAGAAAAGGAATCAGCTGAATCGAGAATTTAATGGGAAGGCCTGAGGTAGCTGGATCCGTCCATCTCCTCCACAGGCACAGCCTGGCTAGGGGCCCTGACTCGTCAGTTATGCTGCCTAAGGTGCCATCTCTACTCTCGGGCAATGTGAGGATGGGCACTGCCCATGCTGGTCTCTCCTCACCTTTTCTATGCTTTCACTACTGACCAACCCTCCTGCAGATAGACACATTTCTCGTTAGAAGTTAGTACATCATGTCAGGTTGTATTCAAGTCTGATAGGGCTGCAAGCCATTGGTCCTTACGGACTTCTGCTCAGCTCCATGATGTGCTAACTTTGGTGTTTCTCTCTTGGGGGGCTGCCTTTTAAAAAACTGCTTACCACTTTTGTGAGTTCTGAGGGGAGGGACCGCTTTGCTATGGCCCCTAAGAAATGGTGACAAACCTCACAGGACTAGGATCAGGAGGGCTGCAGTATTCAGGGAAGGCTTTACGAAGACAGATATCTGAACTTGAGTTGGCTTTTCAGAGATTCATAGGACTTCCACAGGCAAAGCAAAATAAAGGAAGTTTAGATGGGCAAAGGCACAGACCAAAGTAGGAATGGGTATGGTGTAACGAGCGTATAGTGAGGAGCCGCTTTGGCTGGAATGGAGGGAGGCCATTACAAGAGAAAAGGTAAATAAAGTAGGTTGGATTCGAAGGGTAGAATCAAGATTCTCAGCTTATTAAAACCACTCTTTTAATGTTAGCAACTGCCTGTGGGGAAAAGTAATAAACCATTGTGTAACCGAACAAAAGGTAAACAGGCTACCTCCAGGAATAGGCTACTATAAATATGACATACTTTAGGGTAGCCTGCTGCAGGATTTTACTTGCAGTGGTTTAATGGAACCTATCTACACAATTCCTAACACACCGGAGAAGAAAGATGCTAAGTAAACCTAAGGAATTGAAAAGATCACACTTTTATCGTTTAGGCATGTCCTTTTACCTCTCCCAGGGTGACTGATAGCTCCATGACTTTGGAGATCGTATATCTCTCATCATTTCAGCCAACAAGGAAAGAAATCAAAAGTAGAATGAGAGTGACTGCTGAGTACATCAAATCAGCATCGTTTTCTGAGTTGAAGGAATTTTACTATCATGTCAACTCTGGCCTTCCTATAAACTTAACTTGTCAAAATAGTCCAATGGCTTGTTATCATGGATCCAATTCCATAGAGATTTCCTGGGAGTGGAGTTCCTTTAAAAATCCTGTGGGGACTTCCCTGGTGGCGCAGTGATTAAGAATCCGCCTGTCAGTACAGGGGGCACGGGTTCGATCCCTGGTCTCGGAAGGTCCCACATGCTGCAGAGCAACTAAGTCCCTGCGCCACAACTCCTGAGCCTACACGCCAAGAGCCCGTACTCCATAACAAGAGAAGCCACCTCAGTGAGAAGCGCGTGCACCACAATGAAGCCCCAACGCAGCCAAAACAAACAAAAAAAGAAAACACAAGAAAACATCCTAGGAATATACTTTTCAGTAAAAGAACAAAGTGTATGTCAGTCCTTATGACTAAAGAGAAGAATCAAGTAGTAGTAGGTGGAAAGGTGGATTTCATTCTCAGCTTGTGAGTTCTGAATCTGAATTAAGTATTGTCCTTACCTCAATGAGACAGAGAATTGTAACCCAAATCGTCACTACTGCAGATATGGATATTGCCAAGATGAGTCTGTTCTTATAGCCATATGCTGGAACTTCTTTTGTGAGCTAAAAAAACAAATAACAACTTTTTAAAAACAAGGAGATAGAAGGGATAAAAACTGACTATTCTTAAACCTATTCTAAACGCTAGCTAACTATTCTTAAACTACTATAAAACCCAATCCTTTCAGGCGAGTAGCTTCTATAAGAACAAGCCAAATTTAATGTTGTTAATCTTATCATTAGCATTTTCTTCTACAATTTATTTATCTACAATTTATTTATCTTGTGTTATGTCCTTTTCTCGTCTGCCCCAGGAATAGTGCCACCTGTCTAAATGAGCAAAGTGAGAGATCACTGTCCTAGCCCGTTTCATGGCTGAAGATAAGATAGAGACTAGGAGCCCGTGGCATTCCTGCTTGGGCACGTTAATGGCGTGTCCTAAACTGAGTAAAAGTCCAGCTCCCGTGTGTCAGGGGTTACCCTCACCTCACTTGACTCCTGCCCTTTCTGCTCACTCTGGGCTTCTGTGCTCTCACTGATATAGTTGTCAGCGTTCCACTGGTCCGTATCCCCCTCCGCTTCGGACACATTTACTTCTTGCTGCTTGCTGAGAAGCTTCATCAGGAGGCCTGTTCTAGAGATGAGGTTGGCACAGGCCAGCTGCACGTGGGTCTCCGAGCAGTTCATTTTTAAAGTCTGGATAACATGAGAAATGAGCCTTCGCATGTCATTGTTGGGGATGAGGGACCGTAGCTGCTGGTTTAGCTGAGTTTCAACTTGATCACCCGGGGATGTGAGCCCTGGGAAAGTGAAGCCTGTGGGCTTAGAGGATAATTCAGTGCCCGTGTTGTGGTACTCCCATCGTGTTTGGTTGGTGTGTTGAACAGTTGGCATACTGTTGTCTGCAGCAACAGTAGAATGTGCAGTGGACACGTTCCTATGGGTAGTGTTTCCAGGGCCGTTTCCTCCTGGCAGAGTAGAGTTTCCTGTAGAAATAATTTCTTCAGAAACATTTTGTGCAGTATTGTTTCCTGAAGTAGTGTTTTCTGTAGAAGGGTCTGAAGGAGAAAATAATTCTGGAAAAGGCTTTTCCTGAGAAGTCACTTCTCCTGAAGATGAAACAGCCTCTCGTGGAGGGGAATTTATGAGACTCCTCAGTACAGAGAACGGAGGGCTTGCAAGCATCATTCTAGTGAGTGAACTTTTCTTTCTGAACTTTCCACTCCTTTTGCCTTTGGGTTTTCTGTGGACCCGATGAGACCTAATTTTATGGAAGATGTATTTTTTTCCAGAATGTGAGATTAGTTCGAAGTCCTTAATGTTTCTAGTTCTAGCCTTTGCATCCTCTAAAACATGAAGAGTGTTGGATAAGTCTTTTGATGTGCTTTTAACGTCAGATGGGGATTTTGGAGGGATGGAGGCAGAAGGCCTGCCCTTGAAGTACTGTTTCCGGGAAGAGGAGCCTGCTGCCTTGTGTTCCTTTATGAATGAAGACTCTGCATTGGAGGACTTTCCCACCAGCTTCCTGGGACTCTGAACCATGAGAAGCTGTTTCAGCTTTCTTGGGGATGGCCTCCTGAGCCTTCTTTCTTCAGCAGTGTTCGCCTCAGATGGCTGGGCATTCTGTTTCCCCCTGACGCTCTCATCTCCCACTGCTTTGAGGTGCATTTTCTGTATGCCCCTTGGGCCCTTGAGGACCCTGTTCACTCTCAGCAGCCTTTCCTCTGTACTCTCAGTGTTTGCGAGGCTGTCTTTCTGTGGTTGGGCAGTTTGCAATTTCTTTTGAAAGATGTAGCTTTTAAACGTGGCACTTGAAATGTTGGAACGCGTACGCGTGGCAGGTTTTTCTTCCTTTTTAACCTCATCAATTTTTTCTTGAGTTTCTGCATCTAACAAATGTTCCACAAAATGGAGTTTCCTCAATTTGTTTTTATGAGTTGAATTCTTGGGTACAGGTGTAACAGAAGGGCTCCTTGTATTGCCTTTCAAAAGGCCCTGCGGCATATCTCCATCTGGTGTATTTGAGAAAAGAAGTTGAATGAATGGGAATAATGTTGATTCCACATCTCCTAGATTTCCCTCTGAGGTATAAGGCAGTATGTCATTTAGTGTACTGATAATATCACTTTTATTCTTAAAGTCCAGCTGCTCATTCATGAAGCCTGACAAGCTGACAGCACTTTTATCTGACGACGCCCTCTCGGACTCAATAGTCAGCTCAGTGGTGGTGTTCTTTTTCCGGGCTTGTAACACCTTCATCAACGATCCTTCTGCATTCCCTATAGATGTTTCTTCATCTGTCAAAAAAGAAGGGACTGTTTTTGATCATTGAACACTGATGGGACAGCTTTTTGTCAGTCCACAGCCAAATAAATTAGGAATCAGTCAAAGTTTGAGTGCCACTGAGGAGTAAAAGAAACCCACACTTAAGCCTATGACTGGCAACAACAAAATGTGAAAAAGATATCTCTTGAAAAAGTGGCTATCTACTCAGAAAATTCTGTAGCGTGAAATATAGTAACTATGTTCAGGATTACTCCACTGGTTCCCAGGGGCCAGTACTCAAGAAAATGCAAGGCTGGAAGACAAATATTCCCCTACTCAGCTGGACTCTCTGCAGATCTACTGTGACTCCTCCCATTCATATACACCATCCTGTCCTGCCTCAGAGGCAGAGGAGTGTGAGGCTTCCTCTCTCCACCTCTTCAGTGTGCTTGTGTTCTTGCTGCTATCACAGATGACCACGACAACAACCGCCGCTAACAGGTCGTCATCTGGACATGTCCTTCTCCACCCGCCCACCGAGTCCTTTGCTCAGTCCCTGCTTCCATATATCCCAGAGCCCATAACACAAGGATCTATACAGAAAAAAACACTATGTCCACCCTGGCTCTTTGCTAAAATTTGGGCAGGGATCTGGGGTATAAATTCAGAGATTTGCCAGATTATATGCCAATGTGGAATGTTCAACAAATCAATGGAATAATACTTGAGGTCTTCAACTGCAGAAGGGAACAAGCAACTTCTGTCAGATGGCTACTTTGCTTTCATTTCATTTTACTTCTAATATTTCCAGCTTTACTTGGGGAACCATCCAAAGCTTCTGACTGTGTGAAGGCAATGTGTACCATTGTGCAGGTGGGCTTCTCTTCCAAAAGGATTAAAAGTAGTTTTGGTGAGGGTCAGAGGAGGAGGGGAGGGTCATGAGAAAGGAGGAGCATGGGCTTGCAGAGAGCCCCAAACTTGGGACAGGAGATCGGGGCACTAGGGTCACAGCACTTAACACCTCTGATCTTGTTTTTTCTCACCTGTAAAAGGAGAGTAAAAATGCCTTTTCTGCCCACATCTGGGGGAGAAGGGAGTAATAATAATTAGTAAAGTGTCTGGGGGAGTTCCCTGGTGGTCTGTTGGTTAGGACCCGGCACTTTCCCTGCTGTGGCCCGGGTTCAATCCCTGGTTGGGGAACTAAGATCCCACAAGCTGTGTGGCACGGCCAGAAAAAAAAAACCGTGTTGAAAAATCAGCAATATTGCCTTTATATAAGGTGCAAAGTGTTGTTTGTAGGATGTGCTCTAGATCACTGAAAGAGGCTTGTATTCAAGCTACCTGGGCATGAAAGTACATTTTGGAAGTCATCAAGTTAGTACCAATAAATCTAATATATAGAAAAATAGTTGAAACCCCCTGAGTGTTTTGTGGATAGAAAAGCTTGAGATTCAGAGCAAGCTCAGAGCTAGACAGTCTAAGAATAAACTAGCTCTCCCGTCCATTAGAAGGGCTAGGTAGCAGCTTCTGGTTATGGAACCAGAAAATCTCAGGCTCCAAATAGGACATAAAACAGCATCACTTGTACTGTTTAAAAAATTGCAGAAACACACAAAATAAACAAAAATATATTTACACCTCTCCTATGAGACAAAGAGTACCTGAGACTTAATGTATATAAAATCAGTTTACAAAATGTGATGCGCTATATGAATAAGTTCTCATTTGCAGAGAGCACAGCATAGGATATGTGGTCATTAATGTGAATTCCCTTCCCCCTTCCATTCCTTTCTCTTGTTCCATTATGTATGCAGATCAGTTATATTAGCTTAATAATGTAACCAAGCATCTGATTTTTAGCAAGGGGGTAGTTCTTAGAAACTTAGGGAGCTGGAACTCTGAATGAATGAATTAAAACAATGCAATTACACCACTAATTTTAAAATTTATCATCATTGATTAAAAATAAACATTAAAAAATTAAATTAACAATTTATTATCCCGCAACTGAGACTCACCACAAGGTGTCACGTCTGTCAGGCATTCACTGTCACAACGCAGCTTGACTGTCTTACAGGCAACCTCAATACTATCTTTAAATTGGCAGAGGCAGCAGCCCATACGGCTAGGTAAGATCCTATAAATGGAAACACTGGTCATTAAAGTTGTGATAAAACAGTTACTTGAGTAGGTAGAAGGGGGAGTCCAAGGCCCCCACAGACCAGTGCAAAAAGGAGTTCTTGGGGCTCATGGGCTGGAGAACAGGATAGGGGCCGGTTGGCCAATTGCTGCTCTTGACTGTTGTAAATAAATATAGAGGAGGAGAGAGGTGCCCAACAGAAGGATTAGGATGGCAGTAGGTATGGTATGCCTAGAAAAAAGGGAATAGGGATTAGAATTGGGGGACATTGATCTGTAATTTGATTCAGAAATATCTCCTTCCAACCCGAAAGCCTTTGGGTTGAGAGTACACAGGAAGAAGGCAGACTTCTAAGAAGAGTCTGAATAAGGCCGCACTTTCTGGAGTCCCTTTCTCAGTTCCTACTTGTCAGTAGTAATATATCAGAAGTTATTCTAGTAATAAAAAAGCATCGTGTGGTTAAACAATAACAGATATCACATTGGCCAAATCTAGACAAATGGAACATTCCAAAGAATAACATGATCATTATAATAAGGTATAACATAGTTAATTTAGAAAAAAGCACATGAGTTCATAATGATACTCAAAATGAAAAGTGGGGAGCTCTTCTCTATAGAATCATGTCAGCTAATAAATGCAAAAGGAATGATAGATTAGGAAAGTGTCATTTTGCAAGTATCAATGTAATAATCGATTCAGACAAGGATTATCATTGATGCACAGTTGGGTGAAGAGTTATTTGAAAGTAGGATCTCCACTGATCCCAAAGTATGGGACCTCATATTATTTATCAATTACCAAGGGGAAAAATAACTTCACAATGGAGAGATATGGAAGAAACCACCTTAATCAAGGGATCAGACTTAGCACTGGGCCACCTGAAGTGATGAAGTATGAAGAATACATCACCTATATAGTATTCTTCCCCAAAATATTTACTTTGAATCAAATGAGGAAACAGACAAATCCAGATTGTGGGGCAGTTTACAAGACAACTGGCTTAGACTCTTCAAAAATGCCAATGTCATAAAAGACAAAAAAAAAAAAAAAAAGAATAGCAGGGAAATATTCTAGATTAAAGGAAACAAAGACATGACATGCAATGCCTAATCTTTAATTGGACCCTGTATAAAAATAAAACAGACTTAAAGAACATTATTGGCTACTGGCCAAGATGAAGTAACAAGGACCAATTTAACCTCCCACCTGAAACAATGAAAGCATCAGGCAGAACATATGAAACAAAACAGTTTTCAAGAAACTGCACGTCAGGCAATACAGTTCAGTGATCCCCAGAAGATGGAAAATAAATGAACTGATACCTATAATAGCCCTAACTTACTTCTCTGAGTGAGTTTCCAGGTCATGGTACAGGGAAGAGAAGTCCAGGCTGAGACTGGTGGACTCCCTGACTGAGGAAATGGAGCTGAGAGTCTGGGAAAACCAAGGTAACTAGAGTTCACAAAGCAGAGTATGAGAGAGAAAAGAAGTGCACAGACAACGAACTCTGGGGATATGCAGAGGGATCTCTTGAGAATTCAACACAGTATTGGTCAGTACATTTGTGTGAGGAATTACTTGATGCCAGGAAAAGAACCACATTAATAATAAGAATAACTGGTTATCACACAGGGTTGTAGGAATAGTACCTGTTCCTACAAGTCAGACTGGAAAACCTCATGATACTCAGAAAGGACTTGTCTCAGTAGTTGCAAATAATGAGCTCCAGACTAAAGGCTACGTGGACTCCTACCCAACGAATCTTAACAGCTAGATGTAAAAGAATAAAACTGTTTTGAGTAACTTAATTTCACAAAAGCAAAGCCCAAGCATTTTACAGGAATATAAATATATATAGCACACAATAAACTAAACTCACAACATCTGTTATCATATGAAAAATTGCCAAGCATGCAAAGAAGTAGGAAAATATGACCCATACTGAGGAGAAAAGGCAACCAATCAAAACTAACCCATAATCTACACAGATGTTAGACTTGGTAGAAAAGAACATTTAAAAAGGTATTACACATGGGGCTCTCCTGAGCCTGCGCATCCGGACTCTGTGGTCTGCCACGAGAAAGGCCACAACAGTGAGAGGCCCGCGTACCAGAAAAAAAAAAAAAAGTTATTATACATGAAGAAAAGTTATTAGAACTGTATTTCAGTTGTTAAGAAACCCAGGCTAAACACTGAAAATGTTAAGTAGAGGCATGGAAAATGCAAAACAGACCCAAATTGAGCTTCTAGAGATTACAAACAAAGTCTAAATGAAAAAGACATTGAATGAGGTTAATGGGAGATTAGACACTGCAGAAGAAAGGGTCAGTGAACATTAAGGCACAGTAATAGAAACTATCCAAAATGAAACAAAACGTGTAACAAAACAAAACAACAACAAAAATGAATAGAGCATCAGCGAATTGTGCAACAACTTCAAGTGGTCTAATACATGTGTACTTAGAGTCCATGAAGGAGAGGAGAAATACAAAAAATTGAAGAAATAATACCCAAAATTTGTCCACACTGGTGAACACTATAAACCCACAAAGTCAAGAAGATCAATAAACGTTAAGCATAAGAAACATGGACAAAACTACACCAAGGCACAAAAAATAATCAAATTGCTCAAAACCAGCAATAAAGAAAAAAGTTAAAAGCAGCCAGAGGAAAAACCTATACAGTACATACAGAGGAACAAAGATAACAATGACAGGAGAATTCTTGTTGGAAACAATGTAAACGAGAACTCAGTGGAATAACATCTTTAAAGTAGTGAATTGAATTCTATCAACCTAGAATTCTACACCCACAACTGTCAAAACAAAAGCAAAATAAAGACTATCTCAGACATACAAAACCTGAAAGAATTCATTACTAGTAGACTTTCCCTATAAGAAATGTTAAAAGAAGTATTTTTAAGCAGAAGGAAAATGTCACCAGATTGCAATATGTATCTACACAAAAGATTAAGAATACTGGAATTGGGACTTCCCTGGTGGTTCAGTGGTTAAGAATCTGCCTGCCAATGCAGGGGACACGGGTTCGATCCCTGGTCAGGGAAGATCCCACATGCCGCAGAACAACTAAGCCCGTACGCCACAACTACTGAGCCTGTGCTCTAGAGCCTGTGTGCCACAACTACTGAAGCCCATGCACCTAGAGACTGTGCTCTGCAACAAGAGAAGCCATCCAATGAGAAGCCGGTACACCACAATGAAGGGTAGCCCCTGCTCGCCGCAACTAGAGAAAGCCCAGGCAAAGCAAAAAAGACCCAACAGAGCAAAGAAATAAATTTAAAAAATACTTTAAAAATTTTTTTAAAGGATTTTAGGCAATCAATATATGTCTCTGACCACAATGGAATTAAATTAGAAATTTAAAATGCTGAAAAAGCTCCAAATATTTGGAAACTAAACAACACACTTCTGAGTAACTTTGTGGTCAAAGAAGAAATCAAAAGGGAAATCAAAAACTATTTTGAACTCACTGAAACTGAAAACATATTATGTCAACATGTGGGATATTGCTAATGCTGTACTCAGCTTCCTCAACTTCCACCTTAAACTGGAAAAACGAGAGCAAATTAAGCACAGAGTAAGAGAAGAAAGAACACAATAAAGGTCAAAGTAGAAATAAATAAACTGCAAAATAGAAAAGTACTATAGATATTAAAAGGATAATAAGAGAATATTATAGAATACTTTATACCAATAAATTCAATATGAAATGGACAAATTCTTTGAAAGACATGCACTACTAAAGTTTATTCAAGAATAAGGATATTAAAGAAATTGGATGTGCAGTTTAAAACCTTCCAACAAAGAAAGCTTCAAGTCCAAATGGCTTAACTGATAAATTCTATGGAACATTTAAGGAATAAAATAATGCCAATTCTACACAAACTCTACCAGAAAGTTGAAGAGAAGGGAATACTTCCCAACTTATTTATAAGGCCAACTTTCACTATACCAAGATTAGACAATGACATTACAAAAAAACTATAGACCAATCTCTCTCATGAACTCAGAGGCAAAAATTCTTAACAAAATTTTAGCATATCAAATCCAATAATATATAAAAAGATGATACATCATGACCAAGTGGGGTTTATCTCAAGAATGAAAGGTTGCTTTAATATTTGAAAATCAACTTACCCAACTTACTACACTAAAAAAGAAAAATCAGGACATCTCTGGTGGGGCAGTGGTTAAGAATCCACCTGCCGGTGCAGGGGACATGGGTTTGAGCCCTGGTCTGGGAAGATCCCACATGCCATGGAGCAACTAAGCCTGTGCACCACAACTACTGAGCCTGCGCTCTAGAGCACGTGACCCACAACTACTGAGCCCATGTGCCACAACTAGTGAAGCCCGTGCACCTAGAGCCCGTGCTCTGCAACAAGAGAAGCCACCGCAATGACAAGCCTGCATACTGCAATGAAGAGTAGTCCCTGCTCGCCACAACTAGAGAAAGCCTGCGTGCAGCAAAGAAGACCCAATGCAGCCAAAAAATAAATAAACAAATTAAGAAGAAAAGAAGGGGAAAATCACATAGTCATTGCAATAGATGCAGGAAAAGAATGAAAGAATCTAACACCCATTCCACATTAAAGAAAAGAACAGCCCTCAGTAGACTAGGAATGGAAGGAGACTTCCTCAACTTGATAAATGACTTCTACAAAATACCTAACATCATATTTAATGGTGAAGGACAAAGTACTTTCTCTCCAGGATCAGGACAAAGGCAAGGCTGTCTGCTCCCATTACTTCTATTTGACATTGCACTGAAGGTTCTAGCCAGTGCCATAGGGCAAAAGAAAGAAAAGAGATATTCAGAATGGAAAGGAAGAAGTAAATCTATCTTTATTTGCAGATAACATGATTATGTAGAAAACCTGATAGAATCTACAAAAATGCTACTGGAACTAATAAATGAGTTTATCAAGTTTGCAGGGTACACGATCAACATACAAAAAGATTAATTGATCTCAACAAACAATCAGAGATCAAAGTTTTAAAATACTACTTATAATAGAATCAAACATATAAAATACTTAGAATGAATCTGACAAAAGATGTAAAAGACTGGCACACTGAAAACTGTAAAATGTTGCAGGGGGAAATTAAGGAAGACCTAAATAAATGGAGAGATATAAAGTATTCATGGATCAGAAGATTCAATATTGTTGAGACATCAATTGTCCCCAAATCGATTTATAGATCAAAATTCCAGTAGGCTTTTCTATAGAAATTGACAAGCTAATTCTAAAATTCATATGGAAATAAAGTTTAGAATAACTAAAACAACTTTGAGAAAGAACAAAGTTGAAGAACTAACAGTAACTGATTTCAAGGCTTATGAAACTACACCTTCAAGACACTGTGATAGTAGTGTAAAGATAGACAAAAAGGTCAAAGGAACAGAATAGAAAGTTCTGAAGAAGAAAGATGTGGAGAACTGACTTTCAGGTTCAAAAGTTTTTAAGTGGAGAAACGATAGTCTTTTCAACAAATGATGCTGGAAAAATTGAATATCCAGGTGCAAAAAGAAAAAAAAAAAAGAAGTTCCATCCAAACCATATACAGAAATGAACTCAAATTGGTTCAAAGATCTAAATGTAAAACATAAAACTATAAAACTTCTAGAACAAAACAGGTGAGGGCTTCCCTGTTGGTGCAGTGGTTGAGAGTCGGCCTGCTGATGCATGGCACACAGGTTCGTGCCCCGGTCCGGGAAGATCCCACATGTCGCGGAGCGGCTGGGCCCGTGAGCCATGGTCGCTGAGCCTGCGCGTCCGGAGCCTGTGCTCCGCGGCGGGAGAGGCCAAAACAGTGAGAGGCTGGCGTACCGCAAAAAAAAAAAAAAAAAAAAAAAAACAGGTGAAAAATTTTATGACCTTGCGTTAGACAAGATTTCTTAGATACAACACCAAAAGCATAATCCATAAAAGAATAAAATAGATAAATTAAACAGCATCAAAATTAAGAACTTCTGCCCTGCAAAAGACACTCCTGAGAGAACAAAAAGATGAGTCACAGAATGGGAGAAAATACTTAGCAACTTACATATTGGATAAAGGACCAATTTCCAGAATATATAAAGAACTCTCAAAACTCGAGAAAAATATAGATAAAAGATTCAAAGATATACAGATGGAAAATAAGCATATGAAAAGATGTTTGACATGATTAATCATTAGGGATGCCACAGTGAGATACAGCTACACACCTATTAAAATATGTAAAATTAAAAATATTGAGCATAGCAAATGTTGGCCGCAACGTGAAGAAAATGCACCTCTCATACACTGCTGGTAGAGATGTAAAATGATCAAACCACTATGGAAAATAGGTATTTTTTAAAAACTTAAACATACACTTACCAATGATCCAGCCATTCTACTTGCAGGTATTTACCCAAGAGAAATGGAAGTACACATCCACACAAAGACTTGTACACAAATATTCATAGCAACTTTATCTGTAATAGACAAAGACTGAAACAACTCAAATGTCCATCAATGGTGAATAGATAAATGGTGGTACATACATATAATGGAATACTATTCAGCAATAAACAGAAATGAATTACTGATATATGCAACAATATGGATGAAGATTAAAATAATCATGCTGAGTTAGAAGCCAGTTAGAAAAAAGTATACCCTGTATGATTCCATTTCCATAAAATTCTAGAAAATGCAGACAGAAAGCAGATCAATGGTTGCATAGCAACTGGGAAGGGCGAGGAAAGATGGGAAGGAAGAATTACAAAGAGACATTAAGAAACTTTCTGAGGTGATGGACATTTTGATTTTGGTGATGTCTTCATGGTGTGTGAATGTGTGTGTGTGAACACAGATTACTGTATGTCAGTTATACCTCAAAAAGCTTAAAAGAAATGATATTATATGAGAGAGCCAATTGGGGAAATTTGAATAGCAAATCTTTATTAAGTAATATTATTGTGTAGGAATTTAATTTATTTAGTACTGTGTGTTAGCAGTATTGTCGTTACATAGGGAAATACTTTTTAATATCGAGAGAGAAGGGCATCTAGCTTACAAAAGGGGGATCGCAATTGTGGCAGATGCTGTGGGAGGCTGAGGAAGATGAGGCTAGAGCAGTGACCAATGTGTGACGGCATGGTGAAGACAGTCATTGGTCAGCTGACCTGACAAAGACGGTTGGAACAGACTGCTAAATGCAGGGCCCTTTCCACATACTAATTCATGCAATCCCCTCAACTAGCCTTGGCATAACAGAAGGTTTCTATTAGCTTCCCATGTTGTAAGGGGGATGGCACAATTTAAGGTGCAGTAAGTTGTGTAATAAACTGTCGCAATAGGGTCCTACAGAAATAGTTATTTAAACTGCAAAAAAAAAAAAGAAACTTGACCCTTCCCTCACAACATATATGAAAATTAACACAGAATGAATCATAGACCTAAATGTAACTATACAACTTCTGGAAGGAAACACAGGAGAAAACCTTTGTCATTATGGGTTAGACAATGGGGTCTCAGAGAAAGATTTCTTAGATAAGACAGAAAAAAGCACAAACCATCTAAGAAAAGTTGCTAAGGGACTTCCCTGGTGGTTAAGACTCTGAGTTCCCAATGCAGAGGGCCCAGGTTAGATCCCTGGTCAGGGAGCTAGATCCCACATGCATGCCACAACTAAGAGTTCGCGTGCCACAACTAAGAAGCCCATGAGCCACAACTAAGGAGCCCATCTGCCGCAACTAAGACCCAGCACAACCAAATAAATAAATTAAATAAATATGAAAAAAAAGAAAAATTGCTAAATTAGAGTTCATCAAAAATTTAACACTTCTAGTCTTCAGAGACACTTTAATATAATGAAGATAAGTCACAATCTGGGAGAAGATATTTACTAAACACTTATTTGAGAGAAAGGACTTTTTCCATTGCTTTTTATATAAAGCACTCCTAAATCTCAATAACAATATCCAATTAAAAATGAATTTGAACAGACACTTCATTTTAAAAGATATTTGCACATGAATAGACACTCAACATCACTCACCTATTACAGAAATGCAAAATGTGGCAAAACCACGAGATGCAGCTACACACCTACTAGAAAGGTTGAAATTTTTTTTTTTTTTTTAATATAAGAATCAGGTGAAGATGTGGAGCAACTGCAACACTCATAGACTGCCAGTGGGGAAGCAAAATGGCACAGGCACTTTAGAAAACAGTCTAGCAGTTTCTTAAAAAGTTAAATATGCAGTTAGCATATGATAAAGCAATCCCACCCTTAGGGATTTTACCCCAAAGAAATGAAAACATATGCTCGCACAAAACATATGTTCAGACACACATGTGACTGTTTTCAGAGGCTTTGTTCATAATAGCCAAAAAATGAGAAAAAACGCAAATGTTCATCAAACGATGAATGCGTAAACAAACTGTGTATCCACACAACTAGAATACTGCTCAGCAATAAAAAGGAATGAACTACTGACAGGTGCAACAAAACAGATGAATCTCCAAAGAGACTGGCTAAGTGAAAGAAGCCAAAAACAAAAAGCTACATACCACATGATTTCATTTATAAAATATTCTGGAAAAGGCAACGTTATACGGACAAAACTCAGATTGGTGGTTGCCAGGGGCTGGTAGAGAGAGGAGGATGGATTGACTACAGAGGGACACGAGGGGTCTTTTGGGAGTGCAGACGTTTTCTTTACTTCAGATGTGGTGGTGGCTACAGAACTATACGTTTGTCAAAACACATCACACTGTATATTTAAAAATAGTGAATTTTGTTAAATGAAAATTATACATAAATAAACCTGACTTAAGAAAATAGTAAACCTAAAAAAACAATTGAGTGAAAATAAACGTAAGGAAAATCAACTTACAGTTTTTCCAATTCAAGGGTCATCATGAGGATGCTTTTAACTGTTGTAAGTGACACTTGTGTTGTTCCCATGTCTCTGAAGGAGAAGCCCAAACATGCGTGATAGAAAACCCAAAGACAAAAGTTCTAAACTTAAAAAGATACTTAACATGTGATTACTTCAATGCTGGCTTCTTACTTGCCATAGATGATAATCCAAAACAGCTCTTACTGAAGAAATTTAAATTTGCATCATCAAATTAATGACCTTGGTGCTGAACAGTACAATCATTTTCTATTATCCTGATTTCTCATTTTCAATTGCATCTACCTCTTTTGATCACTCTTTTTTAAAAAAATAATGTACCCCTTATTCCTTTTTTCTTTCTGGGATAAATAATATTCCTACATGCATCTACATGTTCCATATCTATATGTGTTCTTCAACACTGTTCTCATTCTCTGCTGGCTGTCTTATCCATATATATTCTTTCTTAATCCTTTTCTTTGCCAATAACGCTTATTTTCAATAACCCAGTTAAAATCTAAATTATGTCTTTTTAGCTAAAGTACTCAATCTTTGACGAAAGTAAAAAGGAGAAATTATCTCATGAGCCATGAAACTGTTGCAATACTTACAAATATTTTAATGCTGGCAATTTAAAAAGATGAGAATCTTCAACTGTTGTCAAAGGATTACGATTGAGAATTCTGAAAAATGGAATGGAATTAAAATTATCTGCATTTTCAATTACTTCCATGAAAGCTTATATTCATTTTTTTTTGGTATGGAACTGGAAGGTTAAAAAAAAAAGTCATTTTCTGCCTTTACGTATAAATCACCCTTAGAATCTGTAAAACACTCTTTCACTGGGAACTACCCAGGTCTCTAGATGATAAAGTGGAGAAGAGAAACAAACAAACAAACAATAAAATAGAAAAAAAGTGGCTAGCAAAGAAAAAATATGCCAAAGGACTCTTCAGGTTAAAAACCCTCGAAGTGACTATGCTGGTAGGAAGCCCTTGCTCTGTAAAAAAGTACTATTTCTAGTGTCTTCCATAATTCAAGGTGTTTTTCTTTCATCTCTACCAATTTTTAAAAATTTCATGATTTAAACTACCCAGCTAAAGACAAAAATAGGGCTAATTCCTTGGTTCTGGAGCCAAAGAAGAAGAGATAAATCCAAGAGGAACTGGTGAAAGCCATACTCCCATCACATAGTCCCATGTGTATTCTTGTATCATAGCCTTTGTTACTGTGTATGTAATCACCTGTTTACTTGTCAGTCTCCTAGATTGTCAGCAACTTGAGAGCAGAGACCACACTTATTGTCATTATTATTCCTGTGCCTGACATAGTGCCTAATATTTGCTAGGTATTTAATAAATGTTTGCTGAATAAATAAATAACATTTTGTTTATATATCAATAAAACAAACAAATTAATTTTGGGGAACAAAATTTTATTCCAAAATCCTGGAATAGATTTTCTTATTAGTTCTTTCTTCCTTTCTTTCTTTCTTTTTTCTTAGTTCTTTAAAACAAATAAGGGGGGCTTCCCTGGTGGCGCAGTGGTTGAGAGTCCGCCTGCCGATGCAGGGGACGCGGGTTCATGCCCCGGTCTGGGAAGATCCCACATGCCGCGGAGCGGGTGGGCCCGTGAGCCATGGCTGCTGGGCCTGCGTGTCCGGAGCCTGTGCTCCGCAAGGGGAGAGGCCACAACAGTCAGAGGCCCGCGTACCACACACACACACAAAAAAAAAACAAATAAGGGGGGGAAAAACCCAAAAAGAAACAGGAAGAAAGAAAAGAATACCTGACTTTAAGTTAACTCTACTCAAGAATTATTAGCTTATTTTTGCAAAATATTATAAAGATAATCATCAAAAGTAATATCTTTTGGGTTGCCAGGCATCTGTGATCAGCATTTAACATTTAATCCTCACAGTAACCTTATATGATATATATATTACACCATTGTACAAATGAGGAAACTGAGGCACAGAGAAGTTACATAACTTGTCGTAAGTCATCAAGCTAGTAAGAAGCAGAGCTAGAATTTGAACTTAGTTCTGACTCTAAAGCCTGTGTTTAACCTGAATGAAAAAAAAGGGGTGTGTGTGTTAAAACATCTGTTACTTTAACCTTAATTTGCAGAGCACTAAATATAGAAATACCTTTTCAAACTTCATCTACCCATCTGGGAAAGCCTCTATGAGAATTATATTTTCTCTATTTATTTATTTATTTCTCTTTTTATTTATTTTTTCCTTAATCATCTCTCATGATATTTAATTAGCGTATGGACGTTGAGACTTTATAGATTTTTTTAAAAATTGCAGGAAAATCAGTAAAAATGATGGAGGAAGGACATCTGAAAATTCATCCCTCCATAGAAGCAAAAATAACAATAACTACAACAACAAAACTGGCAAAAATGGTCAGAATCAACTTCTGACCAATCACTTTAACCAACATGCTGGCAGGAAATTGGGGAGCAATTTCTTCAAGGAAAACAAATTAATTTTTGTAAGAAAAATGAGATCTGTGTTGCTTTAATTTGTCCTTGAACTTTGCTCTCCATGCCAGTGGTAGCCTTGAAAAACAGCCCACATCACTGGTACCAGAAGGAGCAGCATGGACTGGGAGGGCCTTCAAAGCCTCATTCCCAAAGAACTGTCATTGTTTTACATGTCTGGTGGTCCCCTGGAAGACCTCACTTGAAAGGTTTGCCTTTGACCTGACTCAGAGCTGTCTAGTGAGAAAAGCCTCTCCTCAGCTGGCATTTCTGGAAAACATTTTCAAGCAAATATTTTAACATGGCGGCTGCATGAGGCAATGGGTAACAGTTGGATGCAAAAAACAGCCCAACCGAAAAGCTTAAAAAGAAAAGCTGAGGAATGAGATGTCCACAGAGACTTTGAAATGTTCCACTGTATTCCTGGGAAACTGGAAGACCACAAGACATATTCCTGGGAATCTAGGAAGATAACTGTTAGCATTAATAAATGAGTTCAGCAAGGTTGTAGGATATAAGATCAATATTATTTCTACACACCAGCAGTGAGTAATCCAAAAATGAAATTAAGAAAACAATTCCACGTGTAACAGCATCAAAACAAATATAACACTTATGGAAAAATTTACCCGAGTGCAAGATTCACACTGAAAAGTACAAAACTGTTGAAAGAAATTGAAGAAGATCTAAATAAATATAAAGACATGCTGGATTCATGGACTGGAAGATAATCTTATTAAAATTTCACTACTTCCCAAATCGACCTATGGTTCCATTGCAATTCCTATCAAAATCCCAGCTGACTTCTTTCCAGAAATTGCCAAGCTAATTCTAAAATTCATATAGCAATTTAAGGAAACAGAATAAACCAAAACAGTGTTGGTAAAGTACAAAGTGGGAGGACTCAACACATCCTGGTTTCAAAACTCAGTTCAAAGCTACTGCAATCACAGTGTGGTACTGGAATAAGAACAGACATGTAAATTAATGGAACAGAATAAACCCTCATGTATATGGTCTATTGATTTTCAACAAGCATGCCAAAACAATTCCATGTGGAAAGAACAGTCTTTTCAAATGATGCTGGGACAACTGTACATCCACACACAAAATAATGAAGCTGGACTCCTACACTTCACACCGTATATGAAAATTAACTCCAAATGGATCAAATATCCAAATGTAAGAGCTAAGGCTATAAAACTCCTAGAAGAAAACACAGGAGTAAATCTTTATGACCTTGCATTAGACAACAGTTGTTAGATATGACACCAGAAGCAGAAACAACCAAAGGAAAAATAGATGAGTTGGACTCCATAAAAATTAAAAACGTTGTGCTTCCAAGGACACTATCAAGAAAGTGAGAAAACATATAGCATGGGAGAAAATACTACAGGTGGGAAGAATAAGATGCAGTTGGGAGAAGAAAAGTATACTACTTGCTAGGTGTGACAATCTCAAAATTTTGAACTATTACAAATAAAACAGCCACCCTGAATCACACCAAAGGGCAGACCCAAGTTATTTTTGTTTTTAGCGTTTATGCCTTTGTAAATCTGAGAAGCAGCCAGGATTCTAGTACATAGCAAAAAGTGATGACAGCACCCTGACGTGTGTAAGCTTTGGTGTGTACATAGCTATCTAAAGGAAACCAATGCTAGCTGAATGGGGGAGCATTAGGGCGGCTCTGTGACCGCAGCTCAATTTGCCTTCATAGTGTGGCCTCACCTCCCTCATTGATATTCTCAACAATGGGGTAAATAATTCAATAGGGATAAGGCTTTGATTTTCCTCTTATTCTCTCTTAGGGCTTATGTTCTTGGTACAATATTGATGTACCACAGACAAGCCAGAATGTGAATGTGCTCTGACTGGTTAAGTTACATAGACTTTCTACATTGTAGAGTTCTTCAGTTCCTAAAATCATGGAGCTTGTATTGTTAGAACCAATGAAGTGACTAAAAGAATTTTTAAAAATAAGCCATCAGTCTGCACCTGCGTAGGTGAGTGAACGAGAAACACTTTAAAGCCAGAAAAAAAAAGTATACTTAACATTTAGGATTATCAACCACTGCTGGTTTTCCATAATATATTTCATTCCTGATTTTATCTGAAAGAGATATGATTACTACCACCATTCAAAGAGTGGTACTTTATTAATTAATAAGCTCTTGGCTCATCTTTGAGGTAGATTTCGGATTTAAAATAGACTACCACACTGCTAACTACTTCACCTTATGATTGTCAATAACATCGAGGCGTCATTCAAGAAACCCACTGTCTTATAATCACCTGAAACCTAGTGATGAATCAAGGTTTTGTGGGGCCTGAACCTCATCTACTTTGGGAAATCATATCTAATAAAAACATGCAAAGTTATGAATACAAAAATCGCTAGGACCCCTCTCAAGACCTTGCAAGGGACCTATGCAAGTGAGGAGCCCTGAAACCTAAGCTTCACTGAATTCATAAATCCACCTCAGCTGGGGCCCTTTTCCAAACTTATTTAATGCAGGCAACTTATAAACACCCCAGTAATATGTCATTATAGGTAGTAAAATGACCTAACTCGAGGGTGGCATCTTCCCTTGGTGGCTTCCCTTTGGAAAGAGATGCAATAAAGTTTATATCTCACCATGGCAAATGTTTCCTGAAGCAAATTAGCTTTTCCTATTAGAAAGACTTAGCCCAAAACAAAGACTTACTATACTGTGACAATCTTTTGAAAGTAACTGTGAACGAGTTTTAGGAGTACAGTACTAATTTATTTCCAACACCAGATAGTTCTGATTCTTTCACTACCTTTTTCTGTCATTTAAGAGGCACACAAATTCCAAAGGAACAAGTTGGTGCCTCTTCCATCACAAATCTTTTCTAACCTACCACCCATTTTCTACTTCATCACCCCCCTCCCTCACCTTGTTACCCTGCTGCATAGATGCTACAATGGCTCTCATATATGTTTTCCCATCAACATCCATCTTTCTCCTTCCAGTATGAAAGTTTCTTGGGGACAAAGTCCCTGCCCTACGCGTGTTTGTATCCCCAGCAGTTAGTACAGTGCTGACACAGAGTGGCATGGCACTCAGGGAATGTTTTTGAATGAATTCATTAATTTTTAAACTGTGATTTATTTATTTATTTGTTTATTTCCACAATGTATTTTCCTGTGTTGCCTACATAACTATAGTGAAACGCAGATTCTTATAAGGAACTCTTGGTGTTATAGGATGTTTAGGAAAGGTGGTGAGTTTAAGAGGTTGTATTGATGCTACTAAAACCTCCTGGTGAAGGGATGTCATGAGCCTGCTCTCCCTTGTGCTGGCAAAAGAAAAACTGACCCTTGGTGCTCTCTCCCCAAGACAGGCATCAGCAAACTAACAAGGGAAAGGAAGGAGGCCGCCGAAGATACGCATCTGCAGGAATTGCTAATCCAGCTCCAGACACAGCCTCAACACCTTCATTAACCAAAATGTGTGAACTGTGTGAAACTGGATTTCTGAACCACAAGACAGGTAAGAGAGTCTTTTCCAAAGCCAGGTGTAGAAGAGCTCTTTACCTTGAGTCTAAAATAGGCTTCGGGCCACTGAACGTACCCACTATCATTTCCTTGTGTCATGAGAAATCGCAGAATTTTTGAGCTGAAGGGGTGTAAAACCCACACTTCTTATTGAAGAGTAGTCAGCAAAGGAAGTATATTGAATTAGGCTGCAACAATGTATTTTCCTTCTATTTTTCACACTACAGCTGAACACAAACAACGTCTTTTTCCATACCGCAAAGGTTCCTACTGGCCACAGATAATTCACTTCAGAGATATATGCTTTTTGAAAAATAATGTTCTGGGTGGCTAGGGAGAGCCCTGTGGTGGGTGTTCAGAAATTCTTTCTGCTTAACCATTTAAAAGAGCTAATAATGCTTGGGGAAGCACCCACACCTTTTGCTCCCTGAAGAACTGGGTGCTAAACTTAGTTCTTTGCAGCTCTGGGTTGCATACATTTTAAGCAGTTAGGAACTTTGCACATGAGCAGGAATCAAAGTTAAATTCAAAAGCGGAACTTCATGGACCACTCACATAGTGGAGAGGCATCAGTGGGATTCCATGACAACGCTAATCTGAGCGTTTTTGCTTGGTGCCTTTTATTGCCCGTGCCAAAGATCAGTACTATGGAAAGCAGAGCGTTTCATATATATGAGTTAAACAAGTCTCTTGGCCTCTTTGTACCTTAGTTTCCTCATTTGAAAAAATAATAAATGGCTCTCAAGACATACTTTCCAGAATTCAAACTGGGCTTACACCCAGCTAACCAATAACTGCATGGTGTTTTTACACACAGTTTTTTACATGCATTCATCTTCTATTTCACTTACAACGTGTGTAAAAAGCGCATTCCATGCCAGGCCTGAAACGTTCCAAAGCTCAGTTCTGTGAGTAAATTGCAACCAAGATTTCTACAAAGAAAGACACATGCAAAAGAAGAAGAAAAATATATATTCTTTCAGAGCAGTTATCGTTTGGCAATAATTCTAATTTATGTATGATGAAACATAACATCACTACTCCCTCCATACACTAATGAAATCTCACTGTGGAAGATATTATGATTTATACTTTCAGGATTATATATGTGGTGCATTAGATACAAAATAGTAAATGCTCATTAAATACTTGTGTTAAGTGATCTTTATTTCTCTAGAAAGGCAGCACTATTGACATTTTGGGCTGGATAATTCTTTGCTGTGGGAGGCTCTCCTGTACTGTTGGGTGTTTAGTAGCATCTGTGGCCTCTGTCCACTAGATGCCAGGAGCATATACAGTTCTGACAAGCAAAAATGTCTCCAGACACTATCAAATGTCACCTGCGTGCAAAATCACCCTGGTTGAGAACCACTGCTCTACAATGATTCACTCTGATCTGTGTAATAACTCTCACACTAATCTTTGCTAGAGACAAAAAGGATTTGCTACAAAATTTTAGCAGGAATTTTAATCATATTTCAAAATGAGTAACAAATTAATTTTAGAAAAAATTAAGCTTTATAAAAATTCCAAATATAATGAAGTTATAGTTGTAACTTACATAAACTGCAAAAAAGGTAGTGGTTCAAATGTACGTCTTTCGATAGACTGTATTTTATTGCAGGATAAATCTCTACGAAAAGGAAAAGGAAAATATTGCCTCAATTAGCTTTTAGATATCTAATTAGTAGGAATAACTAGTAGAGGTTAGAATGATAATAATAAATAAGAAGCTTTGGTCTAAACTCCAAACCTTAGGAATTATTATTTGAACCTTCCAGAGCCCCTAACCCTGCCTTCACCTCTCTTAAGAGTCTCACCTTCAGGATCTTCATAAATTAAATATACAACTATAGATCTTGATAGATTTTGGAGGTAATCTTTCCTGAGAGCAGAAGCATTGATTAGATTCCACCTTTTATGGTCACATCAAATTCTAGATTATGAGCTCAAAGTTTTTATCTCTATATATCATTATAATTTCTAATATTCAAAGGAATATTCTTATATTTACACACTTCCCAGTATAGTTCTGTTTTTCTAGGCCAATTCATTACCAGAAGAAATAAAAGATACCCTTTCACACAACTTGAAAGGAAGTTACTCCTCTCATTAATATGTAACTTTAATTCAGTATTACACTTTCTATCATATTGACTTTTATTCGAAAATACCTAGTCTTGACTATAGCTGACTATGTTATTTCCATTGATTCCAGCTTAGTCTCTCATTTCACCTGGATGGCTATAACTGTCTTCTGACTGGTGTTTCCATCTCTTCGCTCTCCGTTTCTAAGCCATCCTCCACGCGATCACCAGATTAACTCTCCGGAAGTTGTTCTCAAATACCAGCATCACTTGTGAACTTATTGAAGATACAAATACTCAGCCCTACTGGGGACCTCTGGAATCAGTAACTACGGGGGTGGAGCTTGTGTTTTCACATGCCCTCCCAGTGGTCGGTTCTGTTGCAGGCTAAAGCTTGTCCTAAAGCCCTGCTGTGGTAACATGGTAGCTTGGCGTGTTATCCTTGGCTTGGCCTCCAAAGCCCTAGATGATCTGGCTCTCATCTCCTACTCTTCCCACTTGTACTCTACAGGTACTCAGAGTATTTTTCCTATGTTTTGCCTTTCTCCCACTTTCCTTTTGCAAGCTTATTCTTCCCAAGATGTCTGTCATTGATACCCAATGGCCCTTCGAGGTCCCATTTAAACAGCATTGCTCTAGTAACATCTTCCCTGATCCAATTTGAAGTCTTCTTTCCCTCTTTTGTGCTCCAATACCAACTTATAGCTCTCATTGCCCATATTCATTTCTTTCTTTAAATATAGCTATTTTTGCAACCCATTTCCTCTGAGCATAAACTCCTTCAAAGTATGGACTAGATACTGCTTACGTGCATCGTCTATCACGTTTAAAGCCAACACGTGGACATAAAGCAAACTCAAATATTTATGAAATCAAAAAATAGCTGGAGGGCTTCCCTGGTGGCGCAGTGGTTGAGAGTCCGCCTGCCGATGCAGGGGACATGGGTTCGTGCCCCGGTCCGGGAAGATCCCACATGCCGCGGAGCGGCTGGGCCCGTGAGCCATAGCCGCTGAGCCTGCGCGTCCGGAGCTTGTGCTCCGCAACGGGAGAGGCCACAACAGTGAGAGGCCCAAGTACAGCAAAAAAAAAAAAAAAAAAAAAAAAAAAAAAAAAAAAAATAGCTGGAGAGTGGATAGAAGGAGGAAATGACTGTTTTAAAAGAAATGTAATTTCTTTTGTGGAGGCACTTCATGGTGCCTCCACAGCACTTTGTCAGTATGGTTTGAGTTATATGTTTATTTTCCCTGTGAGATCATGAGTTGCTAAAAGGAAACCTGTCTTACCCGTCGGCGTGTTTACAACACTAGGCATAGTGCTTGTTAGCATATTCTTTTTTCGCTTTTTTATTGATTGGCATTTTTTTTTTAAGAATGAGAATACTTACGCGAACATGAAATAATCAGATTATAAAGTATTTCATAGTAGAAATAATGAAGGGCCTAGTCCACTGAGCATTTATCTTATTTGTTTTTCTCCAAACTGTGTTGGTAAGGTTTTGAGCCCAGAAGGCAGAGAAGAGATTAATATAAAGGTGTTGGCCCCTTAAGGCTTGGAAGGTTTGATAATAAAAAGAACTATTTTTAGGGTCATGTGAGTCTCTTTATACCCACTTCCCTTAAGCCTTTTATGTTTGCAAGAAGAACCTATTTGCTAAAGAGGATCATTAATTGGCTTAATAAGGATTAATGACATACACAGCTTTGGATGCCATGGACAAAGGACAAAAACTGAGCTTTTATAGCAAAAAACACTGTTATCTCCTTAGCCCTAAATAAAAAGAAATACTAGGCAAGCATTTCCTCTTTGATAAAGAAGCTGGAGAGGGAATTCCCTGGCTGTCCAGGGGTTAGGACGCGCTTCCACTGCTGGGGACCTGGGTTCAATCCCTGGTCAGGGAACTAAGATCCCACAAGTCCTGTGGTGTGGCCCCAAAACAAACAAACAAAAAACAAGAAAACAAAAGCCTGGAGAGATTTTTGTTAGGGGCATTATTGATATGATTATTTAGTGTAAACATTTCTAAATATACCACTTAACCATCATCTTAAACATTCTTAATATTGGTATCACAATTCCTGCCTTGAAATCCTCAACAACAGCTTGTTCTTTTGGTAACTTAATGTGTTCTTAACAATACTGATTTTTTTTTTTTTTTGATGTGGACCATTTTTAAAGTCTTTATTGAATTTGTTACACTATTGCTTCTTTTTTTTTATGTTTTGGTTTTGTGGCCATGAGGCATGTGGGATCTTAGCTCCCTGATCAGGGATCGAACCCGCAGCCCCTGCATTGGAAGGCAAAGTCTTAACCACTGGACCACCAGGGAAGTCCCTTGACAATACTGTTTACATAATTCATCTGCATAAATATTTAACATTTAAATGTTAATTCAATTTAGATTAAATTATCAGAGTTATGAGTTAATGGCATTCATATTAATGTGAGGGGTCTGTATTTTCTTGTACTGTAGGTGACAATTTGAGGTTAACTTTAATTTCTCTCATTTCACTAAACCAATTTTTTCAAATCTTTGCTGTAAAGGCCAGATAAGTCAATATTTTAGGCTTTGCAGGCCACATACAGTGTGTGTCACTTATTTTTCTTCGTTTCTTTTTTTTCTCATTTACAGCCCTTTCAAAATCACTTTTAACTTATGGGCTGTATAAAAACGGACTGTGGGCCAGATTTGATCCATAGGTCATAAACAAGATATAAATACAGATGGAAAGTATATGAACACTTATATAACAATGTTCATATGGGAGTCTATAATTGCTCAGACCTCATTACCACTTTTCCTCTACAACTAAAGGGTATTTTTCTATCTATACCTTGTCTATATATTTAAAAATTAAAAATGAATAGGAGATATTTAGGGCTAGTGATGGGCTGGGGCCCTACACAGACTTACAGAGCTGTAGAAGTTTATTGCTAGAAGAAATTGAAGAGATTACCTAACTTGAACCCCTTAATTACTTTATAGATAATCTACTTTATAGATAAGAACTCATAAATAAATATGATTAACTTACAAATATCGGAGGGATAGCAAGCCTTCAAATGAGTCCTTATGTAATTCAGTCAAATCATTTTCACTGAGATTTCTGAAAAATGAAAAGGTTATTTCTGGATCAAAATGCAAAATAACTACAACTATATACTACATAGGACTAAGTCCTATATGTGCAGGAAAGCTGGGTAATGGTGCCTCCTAAACAACCGAATTCTTATTTAATTTAGGGATGGTGATTTCTGCTCTGTTTTCACGTCCTCCTTTGTGTCCATCTCTCTCCATCACGCATGTGTGCACGCGCGCACGCACACACACACACACACACACCACCCACTCTTCCCACCGAATCATATAGTTAATGTCTACTCTCTAGATCACGAAGTCTCTGTTAGAACCCAGCTCTGGGTGGCACCAACGTTGCAGAGCTGCCCTTCCCTCCTCTCTTTCCCCAAACCTTATTGGGAAGCCCCACGCAGAACTGTATCAGGGCAAATGAAGCCATCTGAGTTTTTCCCCCATTAAAATTGTTTTGAAAACTAAAATGTGCATAAAATATACATAACTGTTCAATAATTCAATTGAACAACTGTTCAACTGTTTAAGAATTACAAAACAGAACCCCACGTAACACCATTCATGTCAAGAAAGAATCCTGACAGCATCCCAGAAGCCCCCCGTGTGCCCTTTTCCAATCACAACCCTCTCTCTGACTTCCTAGAGGGAACCACTATCCTGACTTTAAGAATAATTTCCTTGCTTTTTAAATGTAGTTTTGCCTTTTCTCTATCAGCCATAAGCAACACAGTTTCGTCTTGCTTGTTCTTGAACTTTATATAAGTGGAATCATATTATATGTATTATTTGCCACATTGCTTCTTTCATTCAACATTATTTTGTAAAATTATTTCATTTTTGCCTGTACTATGTGGTGTTGCATGTCCAACCACCTGAGGCTTCTGAGTATTTGAAAGTGGCTAATGTGACTAAGGAGTTGAATTTTTAATTTAATTAACTTTAATTATTCTAAAATTAAAATGTAAAAAACTGACAGTGTAATTATTGGAAAATGTTTATGTTAGCAACAATTTGCATATGTGATAATACTTTTTCGACTGTAAATTTTATAAAATCTAAATGCCGATCAAGTATTTGTAATAAAATTTAGCAACCAAATTGTGATTTCAAGGAGTTAGTATGGGAAAGAAATGTAAACTCTTTCATTAATTTTTATATCGAGACATGTAGATACAATATTACTTAGGATATTTTTAAGTACTTAGTATGAAAACAATGTAAATATCTTATTAATAATGTATATGATGATTACATGTTAAAATGATAATATTTTGGATATAAGGGTTAAGTAAAAGATATTCACATTTACTTCATCTGTTTCATTTTACTTTTATTTTTAAGTGGCTACCAGAAAATTTAAGATTACTTATGTGGCTTGCGTTATGTTTCTGATGAAGTGTATGACTTCTAAGTATGATCATACCACACTTTATTCATTCAACTGTCGGTGTATACTGAGATTTTTCTAGTTTTTATTTATTAAAAAGAATACTGCTTTGAACATTCTTTTTATTTGTATCCTGATACATATTTGCCTGAGTTTGTCTAGGATGTAATAGGAATACAAAATTGTTTCCTAAGAAGTTGTGCTATTTCAAGCTGGCAGGTTGAAACATGTCAGGTCTCCACCCCTTCAACTTCCACCAAAATCGCTAAGAATGATACAAAAGATATAACATAAAATTCACAACCTTAGCTCAATGTGTGGGAGCAGCTGCACAAATGCCCCCCTACCAGAAACGGCCCGGAGCTACCTACAGGGTGATCAGTTGGAATAGTGTGGTAGGAGCAGCCTACAGCACACATCAACCCCACATCTTCCCTCCTTGATCCAGGAAGCAAAAATGTCTTCCTCTAGGCAGGAGCAATTGGTGTTAGCAAGGGGGCAAGGTCCCAGAACCCTGGAAGAAAGGTATGCACTCCCTGACTAGCCACTAGAAGGCACCTTCCACCTCTGCCTTATTCTCAGGGGAACCCATTGGGAGTAATAAGCCCCAACAGCTCATTTCACTTCTCCCCTAAAGCTGGGAAACAAACGCAGTAGAATCTCAACTACAAAGATGAATTACACTCAGGAATGACCAAACAATGTGACAAAGCCAACTCCATTAAGGACAGAAAACAAAAACAAACAAAAGAGCTTATAGCCAATGAATCAGAGTTAACAAAGCACAAGAGGACCATAGGACAGCACAATTATTACCCTCAGACAGATGTAAGCAGATAATGCATCCATTAATCAACTCAGGAATATACGAATGAAAAGTGTTAGCAATAATTAAAGAAAACTCAGTATATGAGCAGCAGAAATGACAGTTAAAGAATAAATTAGGAAACTGAGAGATCCAGCCAATTACTTCTCAAGAATGCAGAATGAAGGGAGCAGGAAGGATTCACAGTCAAGCCTGACCCCTGGGTCTGCCTGAGGAATGTTAAGCACTTTGCTTCCCCTGGTCTCACACTAAAGACTAGGAACATGCTGTGGGGAGGAGGGGGTGGTGTTTTGCACCAGTCTCTTATATCTGATAAGCAGGAAGACACATAGCCTGTATCCCAAGAGTGGAGTGAGGGAGTGGTGGAGAGAGCCAGTATAGAAGGAACTCTATAAGACGTCAAAGGTAGGTTTCTCTTGCCTGGAAGAATTCCCTTCCTTGCGGGTGATATTAACAGTGGTATATCCTTCAGGAGCCTTGGGGATCTGAGCACAGGCTATGTTGCCTTGTGAAACTATTTCCACTGAATTCTGCATTTAAAACGTTCTGCTTTTCACTCACAGTGTCTCTTGGTCACATATTTATATTAATTCCAGCTCATAGCTTAATTCTAGCTCATAAATTAATTCTTTACTCATAGCTTATGTGAATTAAAATATTACTACCTGGAAACTCTGCAACTCAGTTATTAAGGTGGTTCATATTATAGAGAATATAGTCACACACATTTTTAAAAGATCACTAAAACAAAATCACAAAAGGCTTCAATTCCCACAGAGAACTCTTGGATCCCTGAGCGTGATTCAAAGACCCTGACCTCAATTTGAAATTCACCATTTTAGGAGGAATCGCAGTGATTGTCAGAATACATGATAGGGGGAATGTTCAACAGATGGTGTTAAGATTGTTTTCTCACCTGTAAGTCGTGGTTTCGTATTTCCATGGAAATGATTCAAAAAGAAAAACACCAAATCAATATGTCCAACAACATGTATGGTAACCCTTTTCATACCATCAAAGGTAGGAAAAAACAAATCTGTATGTATATACCATAAATGATATACAAACGTCACAGGAAATGATGGTCTATGAAAAACAGCTGCACAAAAGTGGAACTCATATATACTAATTATAACTTTGAAAGTTGACAAGGATTCAGTAAGTACAGCAAAGAGATGGGGTCGATCCTCAACTCTTTATGACACTGTCTTCTGTGATTGGCTGATGCCCATATCAGACTGGTTGGAGTTTGAATATCATGGTTGGACAGGGGGTAACCAAACAGTATGTATTTCAAATTAATTGGGTTTCTTTCTGTGAAGATGTTTGCATGACAGGACAGTAGAAATTTTAAATAACAATGGTAAATTCAGCCTGGAAGTAAAATTTAGACTGAGAATGAGTCAGTCACCAAAAAATTACCCCAAAAGTGGCTTCAAATAAGCAATAACTGAAATAAAATACATTAATCTGTAGAACTTCAAATATTCATCTTGACTGAAGAAAAAATTTTAAAACTATGGGGAATCAGAGTTACAGCCAGATCTAAAACTTTCTCACACCATGAAATATCAAAACTAGGCATGAAGTAACATTTAAGAAAGACCAGGGTTCAGGTCTAAGGCAACCTTCTGAACTTCACATTCATTCTTGATTCTGTAATACTGACAATTACCCTTCCCTCCACCTCTGAAACTTCTAGGAAATTGAGAGGGCTCAGGGTTGGTTGGTTTGATTGATTTAACTATATATATAATGCAAACAATAGGCCTTTCTGGAACTGATTTACTCTCGTTCCCCTGCTTTCTTTCTCTCCAAAGTACTTAGCAATGCTTGAAATTATACCTATCTATTTATTACACTTATATACTTATTTCTATTTATTTGTAAACCCCCTAAGAACTGGGATACTTGGGCTGTTTCATTCTTGGACCTGTAACCCTAGCATGTAAAACAGTTCGTGGCATATAGTACATACTCGAAAAATATTTATTGAATGAATTCAGAAAGTGACAAATTATCAACTATCAGATACTTTTATTTAAAACAAATTATCCATTTATCGTCACTCATGAGGATAATTACAGGAAAAGAAATGTCTTTTTTCTCCCCTACATTTGTGACTCAATCTTTTGAGACAAGAATCCTTTGAGAATTTCATAAAAGCAATGATGCTTTTCCCTAAAAAACTGCACTTTCTTGAACACAAGCAAAAGTGTGCACGCAATTTCGACTTGTGGATCATCCTTTTAGGGCAGAGGTCTGTGAATAGAGAGGACTGAATCCAGAGTGCCAAACTTGGATGGGAAATAAAATTACATCTCAGTTTTCACAAATCTCTAAAATCTCTAAAATCAGCACTTCCTTCCATTATGAATGTAGGCAACAAACCACAGTAGATCAGCAGTATAGTTAATTTGGTCCCCAATAGAAATCACAGGTCATTTCATATCACGTATATGCTGCAGATACCTCGAAATATCATTTATTCTCATCACTACCCTGGAGTTATAACATTTATTAGACCTACCACTATATCTTCTTATTTAAAGCGTTAAGAGAAGCATATTTATTACTATTTCACTAATTTTAAAAATATTCTGAAAACTATTTCAATATAGTTGGTTTCCTTTGTTTTTCTGTATATTTTGACTTACTATACATTTTAAAACATTATCCCCAGAACATAAGCTTCTGCAGCTTGCCAAAGAGTTATACACGGGGAAGCAGGAGGGAGGTTAAGAAATTCTGCTTTGGGGAACCACTGACCTCAAGTCAGGAACCTCTGCTTATAAGGTATAAACCTCAAGCTGACTTAGAAATCTTCAAACCTTACCAGACTCATGTTATAGTGTACCGCCTCCCAAACACATGCTTTTCAAAAATTAATTTTTAATTTCAATTTATTTTTAAAAAATATGTAATATATATTCACATCTCAAAATTCCAAAAATATGTAGCACACAATTCAAACTTTTTCTCTTACCTCTGTCCCTCAGTCTACCACCCCCCTCCACTCCCAGAGGAAATTATCTGTTTCTTGTGCCAAATGACTTTCATTTTTCTTACAAGATTGGGACATAAAATCTCCAAGTTAGGTACTATCACGGGAAATATAAACTACATATAGTATTTAGGAAATCTGTAAATTAAAAAAAGTGCTTGGTTCTAGCATTTTTTTCATTTCCAATAAGATATCAGACTAAGGGGGCATATCTTTAAGGGTGGTCATAATACCAGTTTTTAGATTGACTGTTATGTCTTTTATTATTAATTCAGAAGTCATTTATGACGTCTATTCAAGTTGAACTAAGGATATGACCACAGACTGTCATGAAAATTACTTGGAATGTTTTTTTTCCAAAATAACTTATGTATCTAAACTGACTTTTACTACAAATCAATAAAAAAATAGTAACAGAAAAATGGGGAAAGGACAGACAATTCAGGGATAAAATACAAATGTTCAGTAAACATATAAAGATATTTAATTTCACAAATAATAAGAAAATTCAAATTCAGACGGGACCCCTTTTATTCATCTGTCAGATTAGCAAAAAAAAAAAAAAAAGTGAGAATCTCCAGTGGTGGAGGGTGTGGGGAAATGAATGTCATCACAGCATGGTGACTGGAGGGTAAGCTGGCACAATTTTTTTTTTTTTCTGGCATAACTTTTTGAGGGCAAATAAAATTTTATATATAAATAGTCTTCACCCCAACAATCCCATTTCTAGATAAATATTCTATAGAAATAAATGACCAGGCTCACAAAAATGCACGTACAAGGATATTCATTGCAGCAATGCAAGTAACAAGAAAACTGGTCATAATCTAAACATCCTTCAATAGGGGCATTATTAAACTGTAACACATTCATACTATGGAATATTATGCAGGAGTTTAAAGGAATGGGGTAACCCTCTATGAACTGGGAAGGAAAGAAATCTAAGACATATCAGGAAATGAAGGAATCAAGTTTCAGGATGTTAATTATGTAAAAAATGATAAGAAAAACACACAAACCTCTTTTGCTATCTGTAAATATGTATGTACTCAAACGTATGGAAAAGAGTCTGGAAGGATTAATACTAAACTCAAAGTAGTGGGTGTGGGATTAGGGCAAAAGGAGGGTTTTCACTATACCTCTTATTTCACTGTTATATATTGAGAATACAATCATGTATTACTTGTATAATGGAAAATAAGTTTAAATTGTCTCTTACTGGTTTTCAAGAGGTCCTGCCAAATTTAATTTAAATAAACATAGAATTTCAATCATTAGGTTGCTTTGGGCTATGGAAGGGGAAGTACCTTTGCTCACAGGTATTGACCTCAAATTCTGGACCAAGAAGGATCTTACAATGCAGTTAGCTTTTTGTATTCATATTTGGGGAGAGTATACTCACAGCTTCTCAGCCCAGCGGTATGCCTTCCATATACTTTCATCAAGGTAAGAAATAGAGTTTCCTTGGAAATTTCTGTGAAGAAACACAGTTCATATGCTTGAATAGGTAGAAAAAGAATGTAGAGAATAAGGAAAAGAATCATGGCCACCATGTAGGGAATATTCAAATGCAGAAAAGACCAGCTTTTTAATTCCCACAGCTTCCCAGCTTCCCAGTGTGCACAATTAATAAAAGCATACTGTGAGGCCACTGGCACAAACAATGAGGCATCTCCTCAGAACCTGAACTTCCTATCTGTCCAAATTCTTGGATACATAATGCCAGTTACTTTTTTTCCAAAATCATTTATGTGTCTAAAATGACTCCTACAAATCAATGAGAAAAATGGCAAACATTTATCAATATCAGCAAATAAATATTAAGAAATCCTATGGCAGGCAACAAAGCTTTGGCTCAGTGCCCTCAGAATCTCTCCAGGTGTTAGAAGGATACGGGCAAGGCAATTAGAAATTAGAGGGACTAATACGAAAATATCTCTTAAACATATTGCCTAGGGAAAAGCACAAGTCACTGAACAAGGAGTAAAGTTATTACCTCATTAGGGGAACAAAATGCAAAGGAAAGAGATCGGAAGGAAGGACACACATCAAAACAGTAACAGGAGTTACCTTATTGGTGGTAGGGAAGGTGGGGTGGAATTTTCACATTTTACCCTATATACTTCTGTGGCATTTCTTTTTTTAAACAGTGAGAATGTATCCATGAATTAGACGTGTTTAAAAGAAGCTGTTAAATGCCTGAGGTTCGGTTTGCACCACTAACTCAGTGGGTGACTGAATCTTTAGCTTTAGCTTTGCCCTCTTCCCTCAGCAACAATGGAACTATTCAGTTTATATGCACATTTTTCACGGGAGTCAGAAATAAGTCAAAACGGATACCTGCCTGCCCATCTGCCTGAGGGACATTTCCACTCAAACAGAGCCTTCTGGTTGCTTTATGCTCACCAATAAAAGATGCCTAAGACTGAACTCATCTCCCTCAAACTGACTCTGCTTCCCAACTGCTGTATTTCCACCTATTATACCACCATCATTCTGCCCCTCAACACATGTGATTTTTCTCTTTCCTGTACTACAATCCCCCAACTCTAGTCAATTACTACGTCTTGTCAGGTTTTCCTCTGTAGTACTCTCAGGATTTTCTTTCTACTTCCATCACAACCACTCTAATTCGGCCCCTTCTCACTTTACTCCTAGATTTTGCTAAAGCATTCTATTTGGTCTCCCTGAACCAAGCTTTCCTCTCTAGGTCGCTCTACATATGAAATCTAAAATCAGCCTCTTGCTTTAATCATTTGTCTCTCTTGCTTGAATACTTGCAGCGGCTCCCCATATCTCACAGCATAACTTTCAAACCCCCGTTGCCGATAGTCAAGATATTTTATAATCTTATCTTTCATTGTTGCCTAACCCAATTCTTCACAGCCAGACTAATCTAATACATTCTGATCATCCCTGCAGTCACACCTTTGCCTAGACTGTACTGCCTGTTATTTTTCTGACAAATCACAGCCAATCTTGAAGTCGCAGCTAAAGATTTAGCGTATCCATGCAGCCTTCTGTCACCTCCACACCCCTGTGATTACAGGTTCTGGTGAATTACAGCACGTATCTGTATTTCTCTTAATACTTAATTATATATTACCTCCCTTTTAAGGCATGTCCCCTTTCTTCCCACTTGTCATTGTCATGTTCTGGAGACAATGACATGTACTTCTGTGGCTCCCACAGTACTTAGCCCTGGGTTGGGCACAAAATGGGTGCTACATATAGAAAGCCAGGGGACAAAGATGAGTTCTAGATATAACTGAGGGACTGAATAATAATAATAGCTAACACTAAAATATATGCTAGGCACTGATAGAAGAGCTTTACCAATATTAACTCATCTAAATCTCCCAATGAGATTGGAGTCATTGGGAGATTTAGCAGCCATAGGAGTCATCCTGTGAGACGATGACTACCATAATCCCCATTTTACAGATGAGGAAGTTGAGTCATAAAGCTAATAAATGACAGACCTGGGTTCAAACCCAGGTAGTCTGGCTCCGGAATCTCTACTCTTTTTTTTTTTTTTTTTTGTGGTACGCGGGCCTCTCACTGCTGTGGCCTCTCCCGTTGCGGAGCACAGGCTCCGGACGCGCAGGCTCAGCGGCCATGGCTCACGGGCCCAGCCGCTCCGCGGCATGTGGGATCCTCCCGGATCGGGGCACAAACCCGCGTCCCCTGCATCGGCAGGCGGACTCCCAACCCCTGCGCCACCAGGGAAGCCCCGGAATCTCTACTCTTAACCACATTGTCGTATTACCACCAATGAGATGGGGAGAGGGACATGTTGCTGTAAAGAGGATGGAGTAAAGATGGGAGAAGAGTAGATGTTAAGGAATTAAATAATGGGGTAAAAAATGGAGACGGAAAAAATAAGGGCAATTAAAAGTAAAAGACTGGAGAAGAGGGAAAAATAGTTAAGGAGAATGAAGATAAGGAATCATTGACAAACAAAAGGTGGAAACAGAAAGTCAGTCAATGTGGATTGGGGAGATAAGGAGGGCCCAGGAAGACCTGAAGAAAGGCTGCCATGTCAGGCAGGATGCAGAGAACAAATGAGGAGAGGCGATTCTTACAGGATGGTGAAGGTGCCGTTGTAGGCGTCAGGCTCTGGCTCAGGCACTCTGTGGAGCTTCTGCTTTGGGCTGAGACCAACACACGACAGCGTCTCATTTTTACAGGTACAGAGCTCACATATGCTGATGTTTGTGGTGGCATTCTGCCCTGGCTGCTTCTTTTCTGGGGTATATCTTACACCAGGAAGACCTGTGGATACTGAATACTGAGTCGAAGGAAAAGGAATCGTCTCAGATGGCCTTGGTTGCTGAGATACGTTAACTCCCAGGTCCACAGGTGAAACTGTGACTTGAGACAGGTTTGGTTGTTCAAGTGTCACCTCAGGGTGTTTTGGAGGGGGAGCTGTAGTCTGCTGCCGGGCTGTAGAATGTTCAGACTCTGTAGTAGGTTCTGGAGTTGTGGTCAGCTCCAGGTTCAAAGGTTTAACTGTGATACTGGGTGATGTTGGAGGCTCAGTGTGATCCTGATGCGGTGTTGGAACTATTGGATTGTGATATACTGGAGGCTGAGCTACAAAAACCTCCTGAGGTGGTTCTGCAGGCTGGGTTAAGGTCTCCTGCATGACTGGAGAAGGTTCACCCTCCTTAGTGGGTTCTGGCCTTCTGGTCAGTCCAAGGTCCAATGGTTGAATCGTGACCTCAATCAAGGTTGGGTGGTGAGCCTGAACTTGCTCTGGATTTGGAAATGTCACCTCGGGGTATGGTGGTTGAATTGGGGCTCCTTGGTGAACTGGAAAAAGTTCAACATTTTCAGAGGGGACTGGATGCTGCTCTGAAAATTCCTGCCAGACTGACAAAGGTTCCAACTGCTCAGAGGACACTGTAGACTGAGCCGAGGTTTCTTGTTGGGGTGGAGGAGTTTCAAGCTCATTAGTGAACGCTGCAGTTACGATAAGTGCAAGACCCACAGGTTTAACAGTGACATCGGGCCGCTGCAGAAGCTGAGCTTGATCCTGACCTGGAGGAGAAACTGTTGGCACAGGATCCTCTAGAGAGAAAACTACACTCACGGAATCCGTGTCCGGGTATGGAGCCTCAGTCTCAGTCAACTCCCGATGAGGCGGGGCCCACATCTCGAATGGAGACCAGGACGTCAAGTAATTAAAGCCCCCGGCTTCTGCCAGGGGTGTGAGGGCATGGGGCAATTTGGGAGGGGGGTCTGAGGCGTATGAAGACCAAGCCTCTGTCAGCCGCGGGGGGTTGGGGGTCACCTGGACGGGGCCCAGAGCCCACTCCTGAGGCTGAACTGCCTGGACTTGAAGCCACAGTTGTAGCCACGTGAGGAAGAGCCGTGGCAACCAAAGGCGTAGCCGGGACATAACGTGCGGCGGGTCGCAGGCACAGTGACCCAGGCCAGTGAGGAGCCGGAGCCACATCCTGTGTCCGAGCTGAACCGCTATGCCAGCGCCGACGCGAGCGCTCAGGTTAGCAACCGCGCGCCCCTCCCCCGCCTAACGTTCCACCCGTTATTTATGACATCTTTAGTTACGCCACCTTTATTAGGTTAGTGCGGAGATCCAATCCGCGCCACCAGAGTGGGCCTTTTGCCCAGAGTCCCCAGGGCCCAAGCCATCCTTCCCCTTGCAAAGGCGACACTTACCTCCTGCCGGGCCCTCTTCCCAACCCCTCCCTGCCCTCCCTGGCCCCAAACAATGAGGCGGGATTTGGGCTGCAGTCCCCAGTGGCCCCAAACTCCAGCAGCCCAGGGGTGGAGAGGGGTTGGGAAGGATGCAGAGCTTCCCAAGGAAACCACAGGACGTAGCATTCTGGGAAATTCAAAAGTGCTAATCCAGTTCTGGCAATCTGAACTCTTCCTCCTCAGAGCTGAAGTCTGAGACACATTCTTCCTCCCTTTGGCCACAAGGCTGACAAGAAGAGTTGCTGACCAGGAAATGAGCACCAGTTGGGTGGCGGGAGGGGAACACACCTTACAATTATTCGAAAATGTTGCGTATATATGTCCATGCCATTCTCTCACTTTGTCACAGCAGCTCGGTGGTTTGTGACCACCTAGAGGGGTGGGATAGGGAGGGTGCGAGGGAGGGAGACGCAAGAGGGAAGAGATATGGGAACATATGTATATGTATAACTGATTTACTTTGTTATAAAACAGAAACTAACACACCATTGTAAAGCAAATATATTCCAATAAAGATGTTAAAAAATAAAAAACAATAAAATAAAATGTTTGCCATTTCCTCCAAACTCTCAGTATTCACGTCTCATTATTCATTCACCACTCTGTTATTAGGGGTTACCACTGAATCAGTGATGACTCCAGAACTTCTGTAGGAGGGGTTTGGGGCAGGTGAGCAATTCATTCTGGGAAAGAGAGTCTAAAACCAAGTGAATGGCCCTTTACATTAGCATGGGGAAACTTCCCACACCCCACCTTGTCTCAACAGAGCCATTAATCTAGAAAAAACTACAGTGTCACTTTTCAGACGTCTACCCTGTGTGCACACATGGAGAAGACACTTAGAATGTTAAAGTCAGCATGTTAAGTAATTTTCTTGAACTACTGTAACTAGCACCCTATTTACTTTCTTCACAGTCCTTTTCATAATCTATTTAATTTTAGTCCTTTTTAATTGTCTGGTACACCTTTAACACCTAAACTCCAAGAGAGAAGGAGCTTCATCTTATTTCCAGTGCCTAGCACATAATGGTTTCTAAATGGAACTGATTCCAAGATTGGCCTCATTTAGGAATGGATCTGTTGTTATAATCAGGTTTCCGAAATCTTTAGTATCAATACGGAATCCTTTCCTCTCACATTTCACAGGAAGCTAGACTTCTTAAAGCCCAAACATGGATACGTCTGAAGTTTCCTTGACTGATTTAAATCGAATTAAAATAATTATACTGTACAGGAAAAACTTTCAAAATTTTTACATTTTTCAGAACATAACCACCTTTTCTTTCTCTACTTTCTTCCCTTCAGAACAAACTTTGCAACATTGGGGTGAGTTAAATCATCAGAAATCTAGCCCCAAATTCAGCTCTCAATGACATGAAACACATTTTTTGCTCCTTTTTAATAAAAATCCTATATGCAGTACATTAATGTTTTCTTTTAGAAATTACGTTGACAACTTAATCCCTAATTTGAGGCATTCATATAATTGGTTTACAGTAAGGTTCTTCGGCAAAATATTTAACACAGGATATAAATGAGATGCTGAGATCTGGGTAATATACCTTACTTGAAAGGCATGAATAGTTTTTAAACACTGTAGCATAATCACACTTAAGGCCATAGTTACTTTGTTCCCATATCCTTGCAATTCTATTTGAGGGGAGTTCTAAAAGGCCTGTGTCTTCTCCTGTGTCCACAACTGTAGACGTACACTGATGGCCCTCAATCCTGCTCTCCAAACTTCAAATAAGGGGCCAGAGACAAGGCTCGGGACTTGGAAAAGTCCTAGAAATTCCCTGCCTCTAAAGCAGTTTCAGAGTTTCACCTTTTCCTGAGGATGACAGAGCTGAGTAGACATGCCAAAGTCTTCCAAATCCTGCTGGGTGCTTTGAATTACGGCTACACTGGCTGTGTACCCCTTGAGTTTTTATCTCCACATACTTGAATGAAATCCTGTAGTTCCTCTTAGGTTCTAGCATCTGTGACCTGTTCACAGGGTCTATATGCCACAGCTACTTTACCACTTTCTGAAATAAAGCTAACAAGGATCAATTCACAAGGTTTCTTGTTCTAAAACTTCCTGTATACAATGGTAGCACCCAATAATTAGACATTCTTTTGATTTCCAAAAGCAGAAAATAAGAGCTTTTTCCTAGAAGTTCCCTCATCTGACACTTCCGTTTTTATCATAATTACTTGTGAAAAAGTATATAACAAGTATCAACTTTGGTTCAAAAACCTTTATGATCTTAGAAATAAGAACTAAGGAATAATGACATAGGAATTAAAAGCTGTGGAAACAAAAATGTTCAATCACAATACAACGAAATAGGAAGGCATTAGGTGGGGGTCAAAGTGAGTTCAAACCTGGGATAGATACCACTGGACTATAATAGATACTTCATGTTAGAAGCAAGGCAAGTGCCTACTCCTTGGGACCAAAATTCTACCAGATACAATGAACAAAGCTTTGGAGACAGAGACAGAGAGCATTTGAACACTCTACTGGCAGAAACTGGCCCATGTACCCTTTGGACAACACCGCTTTCCTCAAGGCAAGCTAGAGCCACCAGGCTTTTTGGTCTAAGGAGTTTTGAGTACATATAAGGAATACCTTGGCAAATTAGGGACAAACAACCCAGACATTTAGTTTGGTTCTTAAAGGTTGTTACCCAGAGTTGACAGCTGGTGGAGATTCAGCCTGATGACCAGGGAAGTCAAACTTCACTGGAAGGACTGCCCAGGCTGGAAGGCCAAGACCAATGCAGGGTCAACTCTTACAAGCAAATAAGGTCTCTGAAACTTAGCTAGGATTTCTCAGTCTCTAAGCCTGCAGCGCTGTGAAGCAGGGGAGCAATTCTGTTCCGGGAATCTACTAATCATAAAGTTTCCTTTGGGCACAGCCTGTGACATTCTCACCGCTGTATAACTCGATAGGGAACACAATCAACGGTATTTAGTAGCATGACCACTTTTAAGGCTCACACAAACGTATCCGATAATTATATAAGAATCATATTCACCCAATATATCAGAAATGAAAACTGAAATTAAACTGATTCCAAAAACATAATCTAATAAACTCTTCAACAAGAAAACAACAATGATAATAGTCCATATATTTTGTCTGCTTACTATGTTTCAGGCATAGTTCTAAGCTTTTTACATTCATCATCTCATTTACTCTTACAATATCCCCCATTAGGTGGTAAGCTGAATTACTAACCCTATTTGCAGATAAAGAAATTGCAGCTTAGAGATATTAAACACCTTCAAATGTCTCTGGCTAGAAAAACCTAAAATTGCAACAACAACAACAAATAAATCTAAGAGACAAAGTTAGGACTCAAACACAGGTGTCCAAGGCTTATAATCACTACACTATTCTGTATGATAAGCAACCAGTTGAGGAAGAACTGGATCAAACACTTTCTGTATGAACTGAGGCAAGTCATTCTACATCTAAACACTGGGGACAATAATATTCACTGTCATTTTTCTCATAAATGCCACAAAGAACAAATTTAAGACTGCTGCTGTGAAAGCATCTGGTGAATGAAAGAATAGGTAATGTTTTAGAGAACCATTATTTTCATCCAATTCACTTTTTTTTTTTTTTTTTTTTTGCAGTATGCGGGCCTCTCACTGTTCTGGCCTCTCCCATTGCGGAGCACAGGCTCCGGACGCACAGGCTCAGCAGCCATGGCTCATGGGCCCAGCCGCTCCACGGCATGTGGGATCTTCCCGGACCGGGGCACGAACCCGCGTCCCCTACATCGGCAGGCGGACTCTCAACCACTGCGCCACCAGGGAAGCCCCATCTAACTAACTTTTCAAATAAGTTTATTTGCTCACTGAAATTGAAGTACTTCAAGGACAATCAGAAAGGTCTTACCTAAAACCACAATCAGCAGTTTCTGGAATGCATCTGTCATAGCCTTCTGAATAGCAAGCTTCTGGGTTACCTTCCTTTTCATAAGGAATGATAATGACCCTAAATCCAACCAAAACAGATGAATTTAAAATGCCTGTCTGAATAACTGATGTCTAGGTTATGTGTTTAAAACTAAAAATGCATCTGTGATTCTTAGATCATTACCTTAGTGATCAAGGGCAGGCACTACAGTGGGGTGTGGTTGAATGACTCTGCTGTAGGTATACCCTGGCTTGGCACATTTTTACTGCTCAGATCTATTCTGGAAGTTCCTAAAATACTCGATGGGAAATGCAAACCAAGAACGTGGCACTAATCGCATATGACGCACAGATTTCAAGTGGACAAGCTGAGGCTACACTGCTACAGACGCTGCTCTCCTGTGCGTGAAGGGCTGGATTCATACAGTGAGATAGATTTGGTGGTAGTGCAGATGATCTGGCCTCTCCTCAACCATCACCCACTCAGGTGGAGGGTGGAGCCTCCTCCACTCCGTTCGCTAACAGCCCTGCCTCTGACTTAAAACCCTAAGCCCAAGTGCCATGGATTCTAGGAAAAAACTCAGCACCAATCGGAATCCCCTTTCTAGGGATCTATATTTACTTTTTCCGCTCAGGCCCTTCTATGGGAGCAAAGGACTGAACATTTACACAAGAGTTTATTTCAATCTTTAGACAATGGTTTTGTTGGGATAACTGGAGGCCAGAAGACATCTGTATTTGAAGGACTATTTTAGCACATAACAAATTATTAACCAAAAAAAACCACAAAAACTAACTAATTTTCCCTCCTCCTAAGCTTCCTGGCAGGCAGTCAGTTCTAAAATTCTAAAGTTTAAGGTGCTGTCAGGTATTGCCTAAGATAAAAACCTATATTGTCAGGCAGAAAAATTCTGCCCAGGGCTTTAGTTGCTTAGAAAAGGTGATGATGTATCTGAAAAGTTGAGTTTCAGAAAGAAAGGAAAAAAGAGAAATCCCACTCCCTCACCTCCCCATACACACACATACTGGAAAACAGAGCTTCCTCCAAGTTATCCAAAGGTTCCTCAGCCATGCCAACTCCAGGACTCCTGCACTCGTGGGAGGGCAACACCACCTCTAAAGCACAGAAGAACTTGAGGCTTTGCTTCTGAAGTGGTGTCACAATATCTTCCTTTTCCCTTTCTTCAAGGTTAGAAAGATCCTGAAGCTGTTAGGATTTTGAATTAAAGGCTAGACTTCAAAATATCCTCTTGTTAGAAATAAAAACTAAACTCCAGCAACCCCAGGTAATAGTTTAGGTATGCTATAGCTTCAAAATCAAGTGAGACTTGCAAATGAATGATTAGATATGGTCAACTATTTTTTATTATATACCATGAAAATACTGGAAAAATTATGGACACCACCATCTATGTCATTGAGATTATCACTAATTCTAGGTGGCAGGCCAATGCTCAGATACTTCCATGTGGAAGCCTCTCACATCTCCTCCCCATAGCCCTGTTCTATTCTTCCCTCTAAAGTCTAGGAGTTCAGTGTTGAAAGGAGTCTGGTTAGTCAAAGAAAGTCTACAGAGTTTACCTTGATGATCCTTTTTGACCACCCATTGAAACCAATGTAGTAATTTGCCAATTCTTGGCATCTGGAGCTGTTTAGGGCAGGCGTATTATGTTGAACCGCCTTATGACTGGTGCCGAGACGAACCTAAAGACAATAAAAGACGTAAAAATATCACAACCCTACATAGAGGCTTATTTTGGATATACCTGAGATTTATCAATACCAATTTCATAGAGGGGCTGTGCAGATTAAGTAGCACATTTTAAGCAATGAGTTCACAGTGAGCCCTAAATAAATGTTATTTATTATTTTTAGGTCAGTACTTTTCTGCATCATTTCCAGGGCCCCTGATTAACCGGGAAGGTTCCCTGACCTCTGGTGGTGAAAGTGATGATGAAAGCAACCAAGGAAGCCCAGCAGAAGCCTATTATGGGGCTGGGGTTAAGCAAAGGAAGTGAACTGTTTTAGTCGTCTCATCCTGTAGCTCCTGCTTGAGAATATGAGCTGAAGAGGAGATAAGATGGACCTGCCACTGAATTAGGACCTTAATCTGTAGCACCCCCTCCCCAAGTTACTAACCCCTGTTAGAAGAGGGAATACGTATACCTCTCTAAATGTAAATAAAGCAACCAAAAGAATTAGAGGTTCATCTGCATTAACAAGCTTCTTTGAGAGTGCAAATATTTCCAGTCTTAACTCTCTCAATAGCTTACATATCACTGTGGAGTTTTTACATCACTAGTTCTTTCTTAAATGTCTATTTCCATTTTGAACAGCGTGTAGTATATAAATACAGTCATAAAAATTCAAATAATACAAAGAAAGTCAAAGCATTGTTAATTCTTTGATTTGTTTGTGCATCTTCCCCGTCACTAGTTTACGAGCTCCTTAAGTGCTTGAAGGAACCGTATATTATTCTTTCCTTGTTACCAGAAACAAGCATAGGTCTTGGCATATAATAGGGGAGTGATGGTCTGTTGACTGAGTGAATGAATGAGTACATAAGGAAATGAAATTATTTCCTCCAACTGAAGCTGCCTGCTGGGAAGGAGAAATGAAGACTAATTTTTAAATGTTGAGTGTTGCATGGGAGGATAGGCCCTGTACGGTGAGTCATAATGGAGCTGTCCTGGACAATTAGGAAGCTTCAGAAGGGCTCTGAGCCCCTGGGTAGTAGAGACAGTTGACATCTGGGATAACCTTGCCACAGTTCTTGCTGGCAAACATATCCCTTCGTGCTACTGAGAAAAACTCAGATACATTAGGCCTTTCCTTCATTTTATTTTAAGATGTTATTATCTTTTCTGTATTTATAAAAACTACAGGGGAAAAAAGATAAGATGTATACCTGCCAATGAATAAAAGAACACATAATTGGAACTTCCCTGCTGGTGCAGTGGTTAAGACTCCATGCTCCCAATGCAGGGGGCCTTGGTTCGATCCCTGGTCAGTGAATTATGTCTCACATGCATGCTGCAACTAAGAGTTCACACACCACAGTTAAGGAGCCTGCGAGCCACAACTAAGGAGCCTGCCTGCTGCAACTAAGACCCGGTGCAACCAAGTAAATAAATAAATAAAATTTTAAAAGAACGCATAATTAAAGTGGGTAACAATTTCGGGCGTGTGGGCAGTAAACTAAGGCTCTGCATTAAATAAGGAAATCTAATACGAATGCCCTTTCCTCTCAACTCTATAGTGACTTGTAGAACATTCTATCAGTGCCGAGCTTTATGCTGTGAAAATCTCAGAACCTAAGCTTATGCAATAGTCTTAATGTCCAATATGAGAAAACAACTCATTACTCACAACTGACACCAAGTAACTGTTTCATAATCTTTCCAGGACCATCTGTAATATGAGTGGTTATGTGAAATGGTCGCAGGGTGTGCAAACAAAAGAATGCCTGGCACAAAATCATTTCAATCCCAGGGAGTACAGGATTGAAGAGGGTGTTAAACAGGGTACAGAAGTGGGAGGTAGTGTACCTGGAGTCACATCTGAGGAGAGTTCTCAGATTCAATAAAGGTGAACTCAGTGAGTAAAGAAATATGGGTAAGAACAGGCAGCAAGGTCAGTAGAAAGTAGCCAGAGCGAGAAACCAATCAGAGAAGACACACAATTATAAAGGGAAAGGTCTGGAAATCTAAGCCTCACTCACTTATTCAGAGGAATTGAAAAGGTCCTTGAAAAAGGAATGGTGGCTGAATGGAGGCACATAATGAAATGTTAATTCTGGGCAAGTAAGATTGGATGGCATGTTAATATGGAATAAGGTTTCTACAATGCATGAGAGAATATTTTAACCATTTTCTGGAATGTGAAGGGAGTTCTGAATAGGCAGTTTGAGAGTGATGATGAAGCCTCCTTTATGTTACATCTGACAAAAGTTCCTCAAGCTCCGGACTTCCCTGGTGGCACAGTGGTTAAGAGTCCGCCTGCCAATGCAGGGGACACGGGTTCGATCCCTCGTGCGGGAAGATCCCACATGCCGCAGAGCAACTAAGCCCGTAAGCCACAACTACCAAGGCCTGCGTGCCTAGAACCCATGCTCCGCAACAAGAGAAGCCATCGCGATGAGAAGCCCACACACCACAAGGAAGAGGAATCCCCGCTCGCCGCAACTAGAGAAAGCCAGCGCGCAGCAACAAGACCCAACGCAGCCAAAAATAAATAAATTAATTAATTAATTCATGAAAAACGTTTGTCAACCTCATACATTTGAAATCCACGTAAAAGTAAATATAAGGAAGACTCTTGTGAAGATTTCTTAAATTAAGGGGCAGCATAAAATGACATGGGGTTTAACATCAGTTAAGTTTGGGTTTGGCCTCTAGTTTCCACCTTTACTGTCATGAACCTTAAGTAAGTCACTTAACCATCCTGAGTTCGAGTTTCTTCATCTAAAAAAAAGAAAGAAAGATCTGGGGAACTGGGGGATCACTGGAGCAGTGAATCTGAGAGCATTCTGTACACCACAGTGCTGTATAAACGTTGGCCTTTCCCCCCCCGCCCCCGCCGCTGGCATCTTAGTTCCCCGACCAGGGGTTGAACCCGGGCCCTCAGCAGTGAAAGTGCAGAGTCCTAACACTGGACCGCCAGGGAATTCCCGATGGCCCATTAGTTTTAAATTCAGCACTTCATCCCGGTAGAGCGAGGAATTCCACATTTGGACCCACCTTCACTGGAGATGTCTGGAAAAGCTGCTTCTGGTCGCATGCCTTTTGGGCTCTGTGGGCATCCCTTGCTGAATAAAACTTGATGATGCCATAGAACCCAGGACCGGCCACTGCTGCGTTTGGGAAGACTCGGACCGAATACAGAAGGCCAAACTGGGAGAAGACTGTGAACACAGAATGCTGTAGGGTGGTCCCATGCTAAGTAAGTGCAGGAAATTTCACGCCCAGGAAAACAAACCGCCCATTCCCTTATATTCCCCCAGCCCTTCGCCACAGGCAACTGTGGTGAGCCGGCAACTCCAAACACTTCTCATTTTATGAACAAGTTTCCCTCTGAAATCCTAAGCTTCGAGAAGCATTAGGAGGCAATGCCGTCTGTTGGGAACTATCTCTCAAAAATCTCTGGGAGCGAGCTGACTGCTCAGGTCGGCTCTAGAACTAAGATTCCTCTCAGCGGAGACCACAGGCAGATGAGGTGCTGAAGCAGTACCCCGGGGCGCCCAGTTACTGGGGCGCGGGGCGGCTTCCTCCACCCCTCCCTCCGCCCCGGCTCGGCTCACTTGCAAGGCCTCGGCCGTGGGTCCAGAGCTCAGCTCCCACACCAGCAAGGTTTTGTCACCCGCGACGGGAACCGCAAAAGGTACCAACTCTACCATTCTACCGTTACCGCGCGTGCGCGGCTCGGGGCGCAAGCGGACTGCGCCTGCGCACGCGCGCACGCGCCTTTTAAAGCGGGAGCCTGAGGGGCGGAGCCAGCTCGGTGGGAGTGGGACGGGGGCGGTGCTCGGACCTCTCCCTCGCCCCTCCCACTCCGGGCTTGCCTCTGCCTCTAGTTCCCCTTCTGCAACCCGCGCGCCCAGAAGTTTTGAAGTTTAGCGTTTCTATTCAAGTGTATTTTTAGCGTAGAGTCCAAAGTGTGAGTTTACAGGATCGAATGGTGCGGACATGTTTATAGCAGCTGGCTTCATCTTCAAACTCCCAGAGAAGACTAGAGTACTAAGTAGTTAGCGCTAACTATCCACTGAACTTTAAAAATTTAGATTTCCTGACTCTGTGTGAGAAATGACCACCAAAGATGCAATCCTTCGACTTGAGTGTTTTCATGAGTCTTAAATATGCAAATCAAGGTATAACATTAAAGCCATCAACAGTCTAGTATGAAATTCTTAAAAAGCTGGTTTCTAGCCCATTTTCCTAAAGTACTCCCAAATCACCCAGCACATTTCTCCATCCCCACCATGACTTTCTCCACCTCAATATATCAGACCCTTAGCCCCACCCATTACCTACTTCTGAGCTCTTTTACTTCAAAAATTGTTGACTTTGGAGGAATTACTTGGATCTTGATACTGTTTCAAACCAATAACTATAGATTTATTATCCATATCATTATCCATTGCGTTCATTGTATGTATCCATTTATTCATTGTATCCATTATCTGTGTATGGAGAAGATCCCCATAATCTTCTCCAGATAGATTATGAACACCTCATGAACAATATTTACAGATTTATCACCCTTTTTCTAGTACCTAGCACACTCATACTCTATTAGGTACTCAAATATACCTGGGATTAATCATGACTAAATTAACACATTCTTTGCACAAGGAATGCTTTAATAATTCCAAAAATATAGAAAATTCTTCATCGTGGTCTTCTTGGTTTGCAAATGACAGTCAGGAACCAGGGGCCTGGGCCTGGATAGGAACAAGGAGGAAGCCCTAGAAAACCATTTATTCCTGGGGCTCTGGTCAGTTTTATTTGTAAATGGGAAAGGAAGAAAATAACATGAGGTGGAGGCAAGAGGAAGAAGAAATGAAGAATTCCCAAGTGAGGAGAGGAGTTCTGGAATGACTCCACCACAGGCCTGTTCCCTGTCTCATGCCAGGTGGCATCCTGTCATCCAGTAGGACAGTGGCCGGTCTGCACAGTGCAACCTCCATTTTACCCTGTGGAGAGAAAGAAGATTGGTTCTTTTTTTTTATTAAGAATCAATTTTATTTATTTTTGGTTGCGTTGGGTCTTCGTTGCCGCACACGGGCTTTCTCTAGTTGCGACGAGCGGGGACTACTCTTTGTTGCGGTGCGCGGGCTTCTTATTGCGGTGGCTTCTCTTGTTGCGGACCACGGGCTCCAGGCATGTGGGCTCAATAGTTGTGGCACATGGGCTTTGTTGCTCCACGGCATGTGGGATCTTCCCGGACCAGGGTTCGAACCCGTGTCCCCTGCATTAGCAGGCGAATTCTTAACCAATGAGCCACCAGGGAAGCCCAGCAACACTTTTTATAGAAAATGTTGCTGCCAATTATGTAGAGAGGGCCCGTGGCAGCCATGTTTATGTTGCTTAATTTCTTCCATGCCTGTAGCTGAATGAATGGAGCTGGGACACAGGGTCCAAGCTGAACCCATCAGATCCTCCCTGCCAGGCACTTGGACTGGGACTGAGCCTAGCTAGTCTCTATGGTTGCTTAGGACATTAGCCCATAGATTCAGGGCGGACATAGTCTGTCTGGTGGACTGTAGAGCAGAGAAAGCTGGTCTGCAGAGGGAGTAGTGAAGCCAATGCACAAAGAGAAGCAGAAACCTGCAAAGGAAAGTTTCCAGCCCTGCTTCCACCCTCTTCCTGAGGCCCAGCTGCACCCCTCGTGTGGGCTCAGCAAGACACCTTGTCCTCTCAGAATAAATCTCCCCCAGCTAGCTCAAGTTGCTCTGTTCCTGCAACCAAAAGAGTTTTGTTTAATACGGTGTCAGAGGAAGAGCCAGATCCCAGGTCTTCTAAGCCGGAGTTCCAAGCCCTGCCACATCCCACATTTTTCTAGGCTGTAGAAAAGGTCAGGTCCTGGCCTACTGTCCCTTTCTCTGTCACTATGTCTTTCTTAAGGCTCCGCCCACTAACTTCATCCCACCATGGCCTCCTTACCAGTTCTTCATCCCCCCTGTTCCGGACACAATTTTTTTCACACAGTTGATGTTTGAAAGAAGATTGAGGCTCAGCAATTCTGAAAGGGAGAAAGAGAATACCCGTCAGAGCACAGGGGACAGTCCCGAAGACTGGTCTCCCTGCAAGGCATGTGCCACCCAGTGGCTGAGAACTTCCGGACGAGGCAAGTCTTCCCCCTCAGAGGCCCATTTGGACATCCGTACAATGGCTGCTGGAGGTTGGGGATGGTTGGGGGGTGGGGGCAGGAGGGGCAGGAGGGCTGAGATTTGAGCCTGTTTACTGCCATACTTCCTAATGGATGGTAGTTCACCCCAAGTGTGGAGGATGCTAGGGAAAGGAAATGCCAAAAGAGGCAGCACAGAGACGAAGGAAAAGTCCTGCCTGAGGAGGGAGGCTCTTCAGGTGAAGAGCCCAGGGCCATTAATCAGAATACAAAGGAGGAGATGGGGGACACAATCACGGACCTGTGGAGCCTCCTGGATTAGCCCTGAGGTGGGAGTTTGCACTTGGCCTTCGGTCAGACCATTAGCCAAAGGCAGCTCTACTTGGTGGTGAGAGCTGAGCCTTCAGGGCCACCAGTTTGGCATTCAGCACTGGTTCTATGAGCCTCAGTTTGCTCACCAATAAAGCGGGGATCATACTAGTTTCTACTGCACGGCAAGTTGGATGAAATGAGCTACGTATGTAAAGTACTGAGTATATAATGCGCTCTCAGTAAATGCTGGCTGCTGCACTGCTCTACTGCCACTGCCTGTGCAGAGCTTCTCTGGACGCTGCTAGCACACTGCAGAACCTCCTATAGGCATTTAGGGACACGAGTCAACCCTCTGCTCAGTAAAGGGATTCCCTGATTCCTTGAACCAATCCTCTGGGGTTGTTTCCAGGCTGTGTGTGGGAAGGTTAGTCCCACACTAACCCAGAGCCTGGTCATCTCTCTCACCTCTCCCACCCTGGGGCCCTGGCCAGACCTTGACAGTCCACTTGGCAAATGTTTTCCGTGTGACTCTTGTCATCATTGCACCAGTAGTGGCTGTTGATCTGGAAGATGCCATAGTCAAAGCTGCCATCTGTATTTTCATTTACCTTTGTTATGTTGAAGTGACTTTCCACGAAAGCCAGGCACAGCCCTTAGAACAGGGAGAAGAGGGTTTTTAGACGGGGGGCCAAGCTGACGGACAAGGAAGACGGAGGAGAAAGGGAGACGAGGAATCAGAAGAAAGGAACAGGCTTCCCTGGTGGTGCAGTGGTTAAGGCAACTAAGCCCGTGCGCCACAACTACAGAGCCTGCGCTCTAGAGCCAGCGAGCCACAAGTACTGAAGCCCACGCACTCTAGGGCCCGTGCTCCACAACAAGAGAAGCCACCGCAATGAGAAGCCTGCACAACTCAACGAAGAGTAACTCCCGCTCGCCACAACTAGAGAAAGCCTGTGCGCAGCAACAAAGACCCAACGCAGCCAATAATTAATTAATTAATTTTTTTAAAAAAAAAAAGAAGAAAGGAACAAAGCCTAAGAGGCTAGATGGGGCTAGTGGGCCAGAAACACCCATTAGCTTCTCCTCTCATTCTTCAGTCCATCCACCCATCAGTACAACCACTCATCCGTCCATCTGTCCATGCATGATTTCTGCACTTAATGATCACCTACTGCATGCCAGAAACTGTGCAAAACCCAGTGAGGGACCTTTAGCTGGCTCAAATGCAGAGGCTGCCTTCAAGGTGCCTATAGAATAAGAATGAAGATATGTACCTAAAAAAACCACAAAGCAAGATGAAAGGAGAGAGTGTTATAAGGCAGTCGTGCCTTACAATTCTGGGCAAGAGGGAGCTATCTCTACCATGGAGTAGGACGAAACCTTTGCACTGGCTGTTCCCTCCACCTGGAATGCTCTTCCGCCAGATGTTTGGGGGACTAGGGCCTTTATTCCATTCAGCACTGCTCAATGTCACCTCCTCAGAGAGGCCTTCCTTGACTTCCCCCTCTACAACAGTGTCACCCATCACTCCCCACTGCTTTACTCTTCTGCATAGCATTTATCACCACCAGGAAGCACTTCATATATTTGTGTGTCTCTTTCTTGCCGTCTCTTCCCCTAGAATGTGAACACTATGAGAGAAGGAGCTGTGTTGATATCTGTATCCCCAGCGCCTAAAGTAGTTCCTGGGACATAATAAGTGCTCAGTTAAGAATCGTGGAACAAATATCGAATGTTGGGAAAGGCTTCTTGGAGAGGGCTACTTTTTGAACTTGACTTTGAAAAACAAATGAGAGAAAAAGAAAGATGGCCACGGAGGGCATGACCGGGAGAGGAGGAGAAAAGGGGTGTGAGGGTGTGAGGAAACGGCACTCACAGTCGCTCAGGGAGTAGCCCTCAAAGCCATCCAAGTCCTCCTGGTGCAGCACATTGGCCAAGTCACATCGGTTGATGAGGCTGGCTTGATTCACGGCAACGAGACAGCTGACCAAGGAGATGAGTAGCAGGGTCGTCATCCTCAGAGGGGAGGAGACGCAGTGGAGGGTGAGCAGAGGAAGGCCTGCGGGTCCTAGGGTCTCCCAGGAGAGAGAGTCTTCTGGGGAATCTGGAGAGAGCAACCACATGTCCTCGCTTACTCACTGCCCCCCTCCTGGCTGTTTCTCTTTCCTCTCATGTATTATTTTATAAATACATTTTTTTTGGGGGGGTCTCCTGTTGTTTTGTTTCTGTTTTTGTTTTTCCTAGTCTAAAATTAACGATGCTGGGGCATGTCAAATAGAAATGAGAGCCAGCTCAAAGGGGTACCCACTGGCCAAATCTGGGACAGCATTTTTCGGGTAACAGCTTTACTGAGATATAATTCACAATATATAATTCACATACCATACACTTAATTCATTTAAAGTATACAATTCAATCATTTTTCACAGAACTGTGCAACCAATCCCACAGTCAACTTTAGAATATTTTCATCAACCCAAAAAGAAACCCCATATCCGTTAGCACTCACTGTCTGTTCCACTTCCGTCCAGCCTCTGGCAACCAATAATCTACTTTCTATCTCTATAGATTTGCATATTCTGAACATTTCATATAAATGAAGTCATACAATATCTGGTCTTTTGTGTTTGACTTCTTTCACTTCACAATGTTTTCAAGGTTTCATCCATCTTGTAGCATGTACCAATATTTCATGCCCTGTCACGGCTGAATAATATGCCATTGTACGGCTATATCACAATATGGCTATGCATTCATCGGTTTGTGGACATTTGAGTTGTTTCTATTTTTTGGCTATTATGAATAATGCTGCTATGAACATCCGTGTACAAGTTTTTGTGTGGACAAATGTTTCCATTCCTTTGGATACATACCAAAGAGTGGAATTGCTGAGTCATATGGTGACCTAAAGTTTAAACTTTTGAGGAATTGCTGACTTCCAAAGCGGCTGTACCATTTTACATTCCCATCAGCAATGTATGGAGGTTCCAATTTCTCCACATCCTCACCAACAGAGTTATTAACTGTCTTTTTGATCAAGGCTATCCTAATGGGTGTGAAGTGGTATCACGTTATGATTTTGATTTACATTTGCCTCATGGCTAATAATGTTGATCATCTTTTCACATGCTCATTGGCTATTTGTGTAACTTTGGTAAAATGTCTTGTCAGAACCTCTGCCCACTTTTTCAGTTGGGTTGTTTGTCTTTTCATTATTGAGTTGTAAGTGCTCTTTATATATTCTGGGTATTAGAACCTTATCAGATACTTGTTTTGCAAATACTTCCTCACATTCTGTGGGTTGCCTTTCACTTTCTTTTCTTTTTCTTTTTTAATAAATTTATTTATGTATTTATTTTTGGCTGCATTGGGTGTTTGTTGCTGTGCGTGGGCTTTCTCTAGTTGTGGCAAGTGGGGGCTACTGTTGGTTGCAGTGCGTGGGCTTCTCATTGAGGTGGCTTCTCTTGTTGCGGAGCATGGACTCCAGGCACGTGCGCTTCAGTAGTTGTGGCATGTGGGCTCAGTAGTTGTGGCTTACGGGCTCTAGAGCACAGGCTCAGTAGTTGTGGCATACAGGCTTTGTTTCTCCGTGGCATGTGGGATCTTCCCGGACCAGGGCTCAAGCCCGTGTCCCCTGCACTGGCAGGCAGTTTCTTAGCCACTGCACCACCAGGGAAGTCCCGCCTTTCACTTTCTTGATGGTGTTGTTTGAAACACAAAATTTGTAAATTTTGATGAAGACTGATTTATGTATTTTTTTCTTTTGTTGCATATGCTTTTGGTATCATATATGTGAAACCAATGCATAATGGTTTCCAAGGTAATCTGGAACAATTTGACCATCAAAATAAATGATGATAGTGACAGATTATAACCCACTGAATGAGATAGGAATCCATGAGTTCATAACAGTAATAGATAAATAGATACATAATGGGGATTAAAGGGGAGCTCTTCTTGACAAGAAAATGCTGACTGATAAAAGTGTTGGTAGTCATGAAGTTCGAAAATCACCATCTTGAAACCATCCTAAACTGGTTTGAGCAAGAAATAATCATCAATAGATGCTAAATATGAGGGGGTGGGAAGCTTGGTGAAGAACTGAGTATGTTCATGGTCTTAAAGTATCTCCCCTTGATTGCATGAGAAAAACAGTAACAATACAGTGGAGAAACCAGACAGTGTTTTGACCTGGTAATCAAAATTAACACCACCAGTGAGGGACAGAGAGAGATTATGTGCCCCCAGATGTGATACCCTGAGAAGGACACACATCACTTACACAGCATTCTGGCCAGAGATGCATAACCTGTAGCTAATCTTGAGGAAACAGCAGACAAAGCCAAATGGAGGGAAAATCTATAAGATAACTGGCCTACGTTCTTCAAAATGATCAATGCCATGAAAGCAAAGAATGAGGCTATTTCTATCACTAGGGGTGTGAGTGTGTGTGTGTGTGTGTGTGTGTGTGTGTGTGTGTATCTTTCCATTAAACTAGGTGTATGTTCCCGAGGATTCCTCCATCCACTAGCTTCATGAGTCAGGCAGCTTCTTAGACAACATGGCTACCCTGATGCCTGTCTCCTCACGGATGTTTTATTCTGTCTCCTAAGACTCACTCCATTGCAGCCTGAGCTTGCGACCATTCTTTTGCCTCTCTCTTCCACCCTACAGTTGCCAGATTTAGCAAATAAAATTACAGGATGCCCTGTTACATTAGAATTTCAGACAAACAACAAATAAGTTTTTAGTATAAGTGTGTCTCATGCAACCTTACTCTGCCCTGACTCAGTAGGGTCCTACAGAGACAGGTATCACTGAACCTCGGAAAGCAGGGAGCTCCATCTCTGCCCATGAAGGCCCCTCTTGGGGTTCCCTGGGGAAAAAGTGGTTCGGGCAGGTGTACCCCCAACTTCCCCTCCCGAGCTTACCGCTCTCCTATCCCTCTCTGACCCCAGGTCCCAGCCGGCCTAGGGCTTTCTGGGAGAATCTGTAGAACAAAGTCGTTTGGGTAGGAGCCTCCTCTTCCTCATGGACTACCCTGTGGCCCCGCCCAGCTCACCACTCTCCATATTCTAAAGAAGACGGGAGTGCTCAGCCATCCCCAACTTCTGGAACCCCAGTTCTGTGATGTCATCACTCTCCTGGAAATACTCTGGTCTTACATGCAAATTGGCTCAGTCTTGAGGCCAAACTTCAGGCAGAAATGGTAGATGGGCCTGGAGGGATTGGTGACAACTGTGGGATAGGGTAGAGGGGGCTGGTTGTTCTGTCTGCGCATCTCCCTTCCCTTCTGGGAACAGTACCACCTTTAAGGGAACTCCTTCCCCCATGGGGCTTTAGTGCCACAGTCACACAGGGCCCTGCACTCCAGGTGACAGGGTGTGCCCGTGCCCCAACCAGTGTATCTTGAACTGAAATTAGGCAGAGCAGCTCAGCTTCTCCCAGGTAGACTTTGGGTGTGGGGCCAGAGGCAGACAGTTTGGAATCACGTGGATACGGCCCATCCGAGAGAATAAGCCTCCTTGAACAGGGATCAGAGTCCAGACAGGATTCCAGCCCCAGGGTCCACCCTTTCTGCAACCTAAACACCCTTTTGCCCTTACTACTACCCTATGATTCAATAAATGTCCTTTCTTGTGTAAACATGTTTGAGTTGAGTTTCTGTCACTTACAACCAAAAGAGACCTGCCAGGAGAGAAAGCATGGGGTTAACCATCCACGGAGTGGTGACCTGACAACCTTCACCTCCCCATGAAGGCCACGTATCATTTGTCAGCAAAGTCTGGGAGACATTTCCACCAACTATAGCAAAAAGGAAGCAAGAGAAAATTCTGTTACTGATGTTCACTCCACCCTCTGAAACAGGGTGATAAGGTCTGACAGAAGGGAAGTAGGAAGAGCTTTCTAAGTGGGCAGTGATGCCCCATACCCTCTGGCTTTGGACTTCCCTCCCCAGTGGGACAGCAGCACATTGCATCTTGGGATGTGAAGGCAGCCGGAGCTCTGGTGGAGGTTGAACTCTGGGAGGAGGGTATTCTCTGGGTACCACTTTATGAAGTATCGTTTGGGGCCAAAAATATGCAGGTGCCTCAGATGACCCAAACTACCATGTCTGTGTAGAATTAGAGACCTGGGTAGGAGGAGAGGCTTCCATAGCCCAGGACCACACACTGGAAATTGGGCCAGGGGAGGGTCTCCCTGCAGCTTAAAGTCTTAGAGGGGATGATGGCAGCACTCAAAGGGGGACCAGAGGGACCCTCGACCCCCACCTCCCAACTGTGACAGACATGAGCCCTGAATGGATTCCTACCCATTCAAGGACCTGGGACCCAACCTGGGACCCAACTTGGGACCCAAGGATAAATTCGGAATGTTGCAACCTGGGACAAGAAGACATGGAAGCCACAGATCATTGGTCTAAATAAATATTTACAAGTTATAAATCAAACTAACAAGCTGTTAACTAAAATATTTTCTATCCTCATATTCTGACAAACATTCCTTTAAAAGGATAAAATTTTAAAATGTGTATGAAGCTATGGTTTATATATGACTGAAGGTTAGCAAAATGTCAAAGATGAATGAATTTAGTTTTTATTCCACATGTCTAGATGCTCTGTTAATGGGCTGGCAATGTTGGGATGAATAATAAACAGATACATAATTCATAAAGGATTATAACTATTCCATGAAATTTATCTTTCTTATCTCCCTTTCAATACAATCACTAATTATATTACTATTATCAAGATTTTTCAATATATTTAAGAATTTAAAACATAATTATATTCAAAGTACAAAATTTTAAATATATTTTCATCAAAAATATAAATTTATGTGAAAAATGTATTAATTTTCTGTTTTCCAAAAATTAGTTTTAAAATATTGAAAGGTATCTAATAATTCAAAAGGCAAAATACAAATTAAAATGAATGAATATTAAATTTTTATATCAAATTATTTATATAAATCCAAACACTTTCTTTTACTCTCTGAAAGCTTAATTAAATTTTATTAACTTTTAATTTTAAAATTTAACTTAAATTTTATTTAAATTATAAATTAATTTTAAAACTTCTTTTAATTTAAAACTTTTAAAATGAAAATGTTACAATTCATAAGTCTAGCATTCAATGTCCATCTTGTTGCTAATGTAAAGAATTAGTATCATGGGGCTTCCCTGGTGGCGCAGTGGTTGAGAGTCCGCCTGCCGATGCAGGGGACACGAGTTCGTGCCCCGGTCCGGGAAGATCCCACATGCTGTGGAGCGGCTGGGCCCGTGAGCCATGGACGCTGAGCCTGAGCGTCCGGAGCCTGTGCTCCACAGCGGGAGAGGCCACAACAGTGAGAGGCCCACGTACCACAAAAAATAAAAAAATAAAAAAAATAAAGAATTAGTATCATGTTATGTCTGAAGTCTAAACATATATAAAAATTTAAGAGTAATATGTAATGTGATTTATGCAATATTACAAAAATTTCCTCAGCTTTTTACAACTGAGGCAAATACTGTACTAATTCCTGTGTACTTCCAGAACCATGAGTAGAAACATGAAAATAAGAATGGTACCACTCAGCACTACTAGAAAATGATATTTCATTGTGTTCAAATCTATTGCGTTCAAGCTACCTGAGAGGAAAGCTCTGACAAGTTAGTCTTTTCTCTTTCCTAAGTTCTTTTCTGCTCAAAGCGTCTCTGGACTCTGAAATTGTACCAAGCAGGAGTCATTAAGCTTTCATCAAACCTTTAGATGCAGTTGCATTTTTCCCCATGAACATAGGGTAAGATGTAAAGAAGCATCTCCCCAGGGCCTAAACATTGTTAGTCAAGAGAGTGGATGTTTCGGGTTAAGTCGTGCTGTGCCAGTGCTGAGTGCCAGATCTGGAGTAACAGAGGCATCCTGTGGTTTAATTTAATTATCTTGTCTGCAGGTGCACTAAGCACAGGCCCAGCTAGGGGCTCCACTTGTCAGTTTTAATGGCAATACTGGAAAAGTATGCTCTGGCAATAAATTGCTATAGAAACCAGAGGAAAAGTTAAGGAAGTGTCTGCTTTGAGTTTTCAATAAAATATGAGAAAACCCCCAAATGATACCGCTGGCTGAAATGCAGAATACAAGGAACTAAAATCCAGTGACAGAAATGAAATCTGTATTGAAGGCAGGAAGAGCAGAATCCACAGGTCAGAAGAGTCAATCAAGGCTGGAATCACACACTTGGGAAGTTCTTCAAATGCAGAGCAGAAAGACGTGTGGAAAACAATGGGACAAAAAAAGGATGGCTATGGATGATAAAGATTAGAGCCTTAGACTGGGACAAAGACACCAGAGCTGAAAAAGGTGAGTTTGCAGATCTGACAGGTAACCTGTGTTCCAGGAAAAATACATGAAAAGACAGTCACTCCTGAGACATATTCAAACCATATATTCATAAGACTGAATTTTTGACTTTACTTTTAGGCCTGTACTTTACCCCACAGAACACATACCTTCTCAAATACTTCAGGAATAGTGACGAAATTGATTATAAACTAGGCTACAAATAATACCGCAATTTGTCCCCAAAGGAGGAATTACGTAAGCTCCGTACTCTGGCTATAATTTAAAAACCTCAGTTTCTTATAACTTTAACAGAAACACACACACACACACACACTCACACACACACACACACACTTTTTCCCCTCTGAATAATTACTGAGTCGAAGGCAAAATTAAAATCTGGAATAACAGGTTTGCAAAACAATGAAAATGACATTAATATATTAAGTGTCGGAAATTTATTTAGAAGTAAATTCATAATCTTAACTGCTTTCATTCAAATAAAACAAGCAAACTGAGCATTCAACTCAAGAAGTTAGAAAAAGTAGAAGAAAAACATTCCCAAGGGAAAACAGAAGGAAGCAAAACATAAGAATGAAAGTGTAACGTATTTAATTGGCTTCAGGGGGAAATATTGGGTGACGAGTTAAAAACAAAGTTAAGAAGCAAAGACTAGAGAACCTGAATATTACATGTCCCACTATGGACTTTGGATCCTTCTCTGTAGCATTAGTGTTGTGTAAACTAAATATTTCAAAGTTTCTGGAGTGAATTCCTTGCAAGGACTGGCCACTCGGAAGCCAAGGGTTACCAGCAAACAACAGATTTCTTTAATAAAAACACAGTGGGTAGATTATCCAAGAAAGTAAATATAACTGAAGGTTCTAAAGCCTTGACACCCCAAAAGCATTGCCAAATACTTTCTCCCATAAAATCATATTTTGTCCCAAGGGGGGACCCCCAGCAGGACTGAGAAGTACCACTGCCTGCTGCTGGACCTGGGAGCATGTGGCAAGGAGAGAGACATGTCTCTGCTCAGGAAAGTGCAATGGAAGCTCCTAGATTGTGCTGTGAAATGCAAGATGAGTGAAATACACACCTGCCTTTGAAAAATCAAATATGGACCTTAGCAGGGCCATAAGTCTGAGTAATTAATAGACTGGAGAAATTCCACGGTGGTCCAGTCCAGACACATCATTCACATAGTTCAAAAAGAAGCATGCCACCCTGATGGTCAGCCCTTCGAGAAATGAATCTTTCCACTGAGCTAAAATTTGCCTGTGTCCACTTTCTCTGCTTAAACTCAGTCCCCACACGTCATCCACCCAGCTTCGGACCCTCTTGCATGAGGTGGCCAACTGCTGGCCTTTGGAGTCAAACCAAAATTCCTGGCAAAGAACTGGGCTCATATAACTGCATGTATAGGTAAAGCATGTGATTACATCATTATATGTTTTAGTGTAATCATACCTGTGCATCTTCATAGAACTTACCTATTATTTTATTACTTTCCCCCAGTTTCTCTTTTATATTATAGTTAAAGCATTATGCTGATTTTTAAATTTACCGTCATTATGAATGGATTAAACAAATCAATAAAAAGGAATGAATGGGGCTTCCCTGGTGGCGCAGTGGTTGAGAGTCCGCCTGCCGATGCAGGGGACACGGGTTCGTGCCCCGGTCCGGGAAGATCCCACATGCCACAGAGCGGCTGGGCCCGTGAGTCATGGCCGCTGAGCCTGCGCGTCCAGACGGAGCCTGTGCTCCGCAACGGGAGAGGCCACAGCAGTGAGAGGCCGGCGTACGGCAAAAGAAAAAAAAAAAAGAAAAAGGAATGAATGACTGGTACACACAACAACGTGGATAAATTTCAAAATAATTATGCTGAGTGAAAGAAGCCAGACCAAAAAAAGAGTATATACTGTATGAGTCCATTTATAGAAAACTCTAGAAAGTGTAAACTCATCTATAATGACAAAACAGATCAGTAGTTTTTTGGGGGATTAGGGAGTAGAAAGGGGCACAAGGAAATTTTGGGGGGTGATTGAGATGTTCACTATCTTGATGTGATGATGGCTTCAGGAGAATTTACATAAATCAAAAATTAGCAAATTGTACACTATAAATATGTCATTTATTATATGTCAATAAAGTGCTTAAAATCTTTAAAAATTACTATCATTACACTATATATATATATTTAAGTAATGAATGTGTTTTTCTCTTATATTTTAAAAAATGTGAACATTCTGTAATTCAGCAGCAACTTTTACTTCCTGGTGACTTCTTCACTGGGTCTTAATTCCCTTTTATATAACAGACTCTTGTTCCGGAAGGCAATTAGGTTTTCATCATTCTTTCTGTCTAGATAGCATCCAACGACAAATCCCACAGGGACAAGTATATGTACCCAGTGGTCACACACAATCTGAAGTAAGTTCATCATGAATGCTGAAGCCTCCGAAGTAACAACGACACTACCCACAAAATATATTTTGTGGAAAGGGAGTTATGGGTCTGTCATGGCTGAGAATCCCAGTATTAGGAAAATTCAGAAGTTGGAGCAAAGTTTCTCCCACATGCCGGTTTTCAGGCCAACTCTCTGTGCAATTTATCCAAGTGGCCACTAGAGGCCAGCAGAGGTCCAGGTACAGGAAGGCACGGGCTGCGGGGACACCAACACGTAAAAGTATTCCCTCCTCTATGCTCGCCAGCCTGGGAGCTGGGCATTAATATCCCCGATTTATGCAGTGGTAGAGCCGGGATTTGGGTTGTGGTCTCTCTGGCTCCTGATTCCACTTTGTTGGTCCCTCAACATCAAGAGCCCTCCCTGTGCTACCATATGTCCTATGTCCAGTGAGGCAGCAGCCAGAGCTCCAGGTCTGTCATCCACAGAAGTGACATGGAGTAGTTGGAGGTGGCATCAAAGAGTTGTGATTCTCAAGGTGCCTTTAGAAGGCCGCTCAGGCTCAAGGTACCCTCTGTATTGGCCTTCCACCTTGCCTGAAACCCTCCTACTATGAAACAAGGCGGACTTCCCTGGTGGCGCAGTAGTTAAGAATCTGCCTGCCAATGCAGGGGGCACGGGTTCGAGCCCTGGTCCGGGAAGATCCCACATGCCGCGGAGCAACTAAGCCCGTGCACCACAACTACTGAGCCTGCGCTCTAGAGCCTGCCAGCCACAACTACTGAGTCCACATGCCGCAACTACTGCAGCCCGCGCGCCTAGAGCCCGTGCTCCGCAACAAGAGAAGCCACTGCAATTAGAAGCCCGCGCACCGCAACGAAGAGTAGCCCCGCTCGCCGCAACTAGAGAAAGCTTGCGCGCAGCGACGAAGACCCAATGCAGCCAAAAAAAAAAAAAAGTCAGCGTTCCATTATCAGACACTGCAACATCACAGGCTTAGCTAACCAGGCTGAAGAGTGAAGCACTGGTGGAAAGGTCATTTTTTATAAGGGACAGGGAAAGGAGACAGGGTTTAATTGGGGGTGGGGAGGTGATGGTGGAGCACCCATGGGATGCTACAATGGAGGCCCCCCAATAAAAACTATTGTTAATACATACTGAGCCCTCCCAGTGTGTGAGGCACGAAGCGTGTATGCAGTGAATCATTTCACCTTCACAGCACTCTTGTGAAATTAGATGCAGAGAAGTTAAGTAATTCACCCATAATCACAGAGCTTGCAGGAGGTAGAGCAAGGATTTGAATTCAGGTTTGACACCAACATGGTGGGTTTAGCTGCTACTCTGTACTGCTCACTTTCATGGAATTGTCTTTCTTACTCTTTGGGGCTGGGGTATTATTTAGTTCCTGTGTTAAATTGGTTGGTGTTGGTAGCAGGTGGTGGGTATTTTATTTCAAACTTCTGGAGATAAAGCTCCTGATGATTCAAGAGAATTTTAATCCCCTGTGATGGTCCAGGAGGGAAGTCCTCTCTATTTATTGAACATTTTCAATGTGTGAGGTTCTGTGCTAAGGTTGATACTTTCTTAGTGATGCTATTGGAAGGGCAGGTGGGCAGAGACCAGCAACAAGGAATCGAGGGGCAGGTGATATGGAATGACCCAGTGACATTGTTCATTTCTGCCCACAGATGTGTGTCAAAGGCAGCGGGGCCCCACCTCAGCTGGAGTCCCGAGCAGGTGCCTAGACCAGGATGTACGTCCAGGGAGCTCACCAAAAGGCCCCAGTCGTCAGGAAAAGCCAAACCGTCCCAGTGAGCAGATAACTCATGTGTGTGGTTTGTGGGTGATGAAGTATTCCAGCGGTTTCTTTTGTAATTTTTTTTTATTTTTATTTTTGGCTGCGTTGGGTCTTTGTTGCTGTGTGCAAGCTTTCTCTAGTTGTGGCGAGCGGGGGCTACTCTTTGTTGCAGTGCGTGGGCTTCTCATTGCGGTGGCCTCTCTTGTGGCTTACAGGCCCTAGAACACAGGCTCAGTAGTTGTGGCGCACAGGCTTAGATGCTCCATGGAATGTGAGATCTTTCCGGACCAGGGATCGAACCCGTGTCCCCTGTGTTGGCAGGCAGATTCTTAACCACTGCACAACCAGTGAAGTCCCTCTCTAGAGGTTTCTTTCCTGGACATCCTCCCCCTTGGGCTTGGACCGGTCCGCCTGGGATCATGCAGCTTGATCCTCCAGGCAAGGTGCCTCAGGGAGGTGGCCTCTTCTGTTCTGCAGGGCCCATCAGCTATGGGCTTCTGCCCATCCTGCTGCTTTTATGCTCTTATGGACACATGGTAGGGGTGATACAGGCACCAAGTAAAGGCTCCAGGGCTGCACAGGTGAGGACAAAGCAAAAGGAGGCCAGAGATAAACAAGTCCTCACAGACCCATTGGATCCACTTGCTTCATTTCATAGATGGGAAAACTGAGGACTGGGGAGGGGAAAAGACTCGACCAAGGCTACACGCAGGGTGAGCTAATGGCCAAGTTGGGGGTAGGACTCCCAGCACAGTCTCTTTCTCCCACACGCCCCAGACTTAGTTAATGATAGGTCCTTGCTTCTGGACACTTCTTTGTACTTTGTCTATTACTATTTACTCATTATCTTGTGTCTTTCTGAAAACAATAATTCTTTAATATCATTACATATTCAGTCAGTGTTCAAATTTCTAATTGTTCTATGCCAAAAAGCATTTTTTTTAACAATTGGATTAAATCAAGATCCAAATAAGATGCGCTTAGTTGTGATTGGTTGATGTCTCCTAAATCTCTTTTAATCCATAGGTTTCTCTCCCCTCTTTCGCTTTTTCTTTGTAATTTATTATTGAAGAAGGCAGAGCATATACCTTGTAGATTGTCCACAGTCTGTGTTTTGATGATTACAAGCCCATGATGTAGTTTAACATATTGCTCTGTCTTCTATAATTCCTGTAAATTGACAGTTGAGTCTAAAGGTTTGATCAGATTAAGATCAAAGCAGGTGTTGTGTTCTTCCATCAAAGGGACATAATGTCTAGTTGGCTTCCTTTTTGTGACATTAGCAGCTGTTGATGCCCAATGCCTGGATCCATTAATTCTCTGGGAGTTAAACATGGTGACATCCTAATTCTATAATTCCTTCTTCATTTAGTAACTGGTTTATTTCAATAAAGAGAAACTTCCCCTCCTCTACTATCGGTTACCCTGGCTATTATCTCATGAATTCTGTGAGAATTCTGGGTCGGTACAAGTGTACTCCATTTCTATATGAGCACAGAGGTCAGAGGGGTAAAGGAAACTGTTACCAGAAGAACTGTCCAGCTGAGCCCCCATCAACCCACAGAATTATAATAAATAATTAAATAGGAGTTGTCTTAAGGCCCTAAATCAGGCAGCAGCCCATGGGTGGCAAACCTGGGCTTAAGGACTCCTAGGCCTTTTTCTCCCTTCATAGGAGGACAGATCTGCACAGAATCTTAAACATCACCCAGTTCAGCCTTGTCATGTTCAGATGGGGAAGGTGAGGAGGCTGAAGGCCGGAGAGGTGTAGTGACATACGCAGACTTGCACACGTAACCAAGGTCCTGGGAATAACCTTAAAGGAAACCCCTAAAAATTCCTGTGATCAGTTCCAGGGTCTTTGATGCCTGTGTCTGCCGTTCCTGCTCCACAGCCTGTGCTTGTACCCAGTGCACCATCTCTCGACCTGGTCCTACTGTTGTGTCCCCAGTGCCCAAGATCGACACTTGATAAATAGTTGAATGAATACATGAATGAAGGTTCCATTGTTTTTACCTCTCCAGAACTGGCTGCTCATGGACCTGCCCACTGGGAAAGGTCCTGCAGGCATCGGTCCTGCTGTAGATGTCCAGAGAGCTGCCAGCCTGTCAGGCACAGGGCAGGAGCCACGGTAAGAGGATGAGAGAGAAGCGGGAAGCAGCAGGGTTCACTCTAAGAAAGCAACTGGAGCGGCAGACTATACTCCACCCTGGCAAGAGGCAAATGCAGCAACACACAATCCTGCAGGGAGCATGGATGGGGGCACCAGTAGGTGGCACTGAGATGGGGCGGGGACAGAACTCCAGGGCACAGGAGGGGCAAGGCAGGGCCCTCAGCCTCATACTGGGCAGGTGACCAAGGCAGGAACTCAAGCCAAGGACCAAATCAGAAGCCATGAGGATTAGTTAGGATTAAGCTGAGTGGAGAGGAATGGAAAACCCCAGCTCTCACTGGCGCAAACAGGGTAGAAGCTCATTTTCTTCTCACGTTAAGACACCCCAAGGGAGTCAGTCTACCACCAACAGGGTGCTCCATGGTACAAAGGAGATGAAAGAGAGAGAGGACCCAGGCTCCCCTGTCATCTTCAATCATAACTTTGCTCCTTGGACCAAAAAGGCTGCTGGGACTCAGCCTTTCCTTGCCATATTCCAGGTATCAAGAAAGAGTAGGGGAAGGAGAAGAGCAGTCTCCTTTTTTAGGGCATTTTCTAGAATTGTGCAGACTACTTCACTTAGATTCTATTGGCCAAAACTGAGTCACATAACTAGACCTAGCCACAAATGACAATGGGAAATACCGTCTTCATTTCACACATTCATGGGCCCAGCTAAAAATCAGAGAGTCAGTAAGTGAAGGTCAGAGAACACGTATCCAGTGACTCAAATTATGATACAAGGCAGAAGTCAGCAGGGGACTCACAGCTTAGGCCCAGGTGCTGGGCTGTAGCTGTTTCCATCCCTGCTGCCCTAGGTCCCAGGGCTTGGGCAGAGTGAGGTCATATGAGTGCAGTTGTGGGGAGGGAGGGGGTGTTGAGCCCAGCCACAGGGCCTGATGGTCCCTGAGTACCAGAGCAGCAGCAGTGGACCTTTTACAGCTAAGCGTAGCATGAGCCCTGGAAGAAGTGTCTGCTCACTGTCAAGGACAGGCACAGACTCAAAGGCCAACAACTGCCTGATGCCGTGAAAAGCATCCTTAAGATGATGAATCCGGGGCCACAGACCGCCTTTTTCCCAGGAGGCAGTGATGTGGCTGAGGACAACTGCCTTTCGTTCTTTACTTAAAAAAATAATTAAAACAATTTTACCATAGAATAACATGTATGTAGAAAAGCACACAAATCATAAGTGTACAGCTCAATGACTTTCACAAATAAATGAACAACCCAAGTACCCAGCACCCAGATCAAGAAGTAGAACATTACCACAACCGCAGAAGGCCCTGAGTGTCCCCTTCTGGTGGCTACCCACCCACTCGCCCTCCTCCCACCTCCACCCTTCCCACCCCACACCCTCCAATGCCCACCCTACCACCAGCATTTAAAAATCTTTCTAGGCAATTCCATAGTCAATGTTGAGAATCACTGCTTTTGTAAAAACAGTTATCTAACTTGGCCGCACATGAGAATCCACTGGGATAGAAAAGGGAACAGAGGCAGCTAGAAGGCAGTGTGGTAGAGTGGAGAAACCTGGGGGCCAGACAGGCCTGCCAGTTATCAGCTGTGTGACCATGACTGAGTCCCTTCACCTCTCTGAGCCTCACCTGTGAAAAGGGAATAGTATCATCCCATGCCCAGCAGAGTCAAGGCTGAGAGATAGAGGGTGTTAAGCCCAGGCACACGTAGGGTCCATATATGGCAGCTACAATTGTCATTTTTATTAAAGGTGAGCAACCCCAGGAAGACTGAAAGCCCTTCTTTCTTTATGCAGATGGGACCCAATCTGGGGATGGTGGATACAGACTATGTTGATAAGAGGGTCAACAGGTTGTGCTGATGAGAAGCTGGGGTCTTTCTAGGGAGCCCAGGAAAATTCCACGGGCAGCAGAGATTCCCAGCCAAAGCCAGTGAGAGGTGGCCACTGGCTAGCACAGCTGCAGCAGCACTGGGGACCAGCAGCTGTGGATGAACTTGGGCAAAACCAATCCTTCTCCTTCAGCAAGACAAGCAAGGAGCTGACGGGCTGCAGGCTCTGACTCTGAGATTTACCGATGGAGGAAGAAGCAGCCTGCATCCAGCGCCTACTTTGTGACGGACGCTGCACATTCATGCCGTTAATCTTGTGAGGCCGGCAAACCCATCCCATCCTCCCCTGGAGGAGCCTGAGGCTTACAGGCAGGAGCACCTGCCTAACTCACAGAACCCAGGTGTCGCCAGGAGGCTGGGACCTGCCTCTCGGTGGGGCTGCAGTGGCAGCACCCCTAGGGATGTTCTGTGTTTGCAAATGACCTGCAGACACCTTGTTTGATTAGATGCTCATTTCTGTCTTTTTTCCTGAAATGAAAAGTATATGACTTTTTAAGATGATGACTTTATCTTTTTTTGTACTTATTACAAGACATAATGTTTACTTTAGAACATAGAGGAAATACAGATAATCAAAAGAAAAATATCAAAGTCTCTCATAGCCCCATCCTACAGAGATGAGCACATCAATGTTTCACACCTATTGTTCATCTATGTGAGTCTGTGTGTATGTGTGTGTGCGTGTGTGTGTGTGTGCACACACAGGTAGAAATTTACCAGAAAGGAGTCATAGGGTATACTCTGTTAGATTATTAGCTTCTCTTCACTTAACAATAAAGTTGACCTTGAACCACACAGGTTTCAACTGCGCGGGTCCCCTTATAGCAGACTTTTTCCAATACAAGGCAGGTTCCATATTCGCAGATATGGAGGACCAACTCTGGGACTTTAGCATCTGTGGATTTTGGTATCCAAGGCAGGTCCTGGAACCAATTCCCTTTGGATATCAAGGAATGACTGCATATAGTGGCCATATTTCTATGTTCTCCAACAGTGGCTCTCATTAGAACCCCCCAGGAAAGCTTAACAAATATTCACGTCTGGGTTCCACCCCCAGGCCGATATAATGGGCCTGGGATGGGGTTGGTCTATGGGACTTTTAAGACTCCCCAGGTGGTTCCAATGTGTGGCCAAGCTGGAGGGCTCCTGTGCCACAGAATCATTTTCCCATGGTGGCCTTGCATTCTTTTTGCTGAAGGGATGCACTGTAATTTGACCAACCCCCCCCCCCCCTTTTTCTTTTTTTTTTTCCGGTCCGCGGGCCTCTCCCGTTGCGGAGCACAGGCTCCGGACGCGCAGGCTCAGCGGCCATGGCTCACGGGCCCAGCCGCTCCGCGGCACGTGGGATCCTCCCAGACCGGGGCACGAACCCGCGTCCCCTGCCTCGGCAGGCGGACTCTCAACCACTGCGCCACCAGGGAAGCCCGATCAACCCCCTTTTCTTGGACATTTAATTTGGTTCCATTTTTTCATCATTAGAAACCTTGTAGAAGGTTCTTCAAGTTCCTCCCATTGCACATGTTCATCATGGCTTTCAGAAACATTGATAGTATGATCATTTTCTTCTTTTTTTTTTCTTCCAGCCTTCCTGAGATATAATTGACATACAGCACTGCATAAGTTTAAGGTGTACAGCATAAAGATTTGACTTACATACATCATGAAATGATTACCACAATAAGTTTAGTGAACATACATTATCTCATATAGATACAAAATAAAAGAAAAAAAATATTTTTCCCTGTGATGAGAACTCTTGGACTCTACCCTCTTAACAACTTTCATGTATAACATACAGTAGTGTTAATTATATTTATCATGTTGTACATTACATCCTTAGTACTTTTTTATCTCGTAACTGGAAGTTTGCACCTTTTCACCACCTTCATCCGATTCCCTCTCCCCCCACCCATGGGTGATTTTATTCTTTTCTCATGTATATATATATTTATTTATTTGGCCGCGCCGGGTCTTAGTTGCGGCACGCAGCATCTTCATTGCCATGTATGGGATCTTTATTGCGGCGTGCAAACTCTTAGTTGCCAGCGTGTGGATCTAGTTCCCTGACCAGGGATGGAACCCGGGCCCCCTGCGTTGGTAGCGCGGAGTCTTAGCCACTGGACCACCAGGGAAGTCCCTGGTGACTTTATTCTTCATTTAAGAACTTTGGCAAAGAGGCTTATGGAATGGTATCAGGTGAATTAGATACGACTCTTCTGTATAAGTGAAAGTCAGCTCGAGGTAGCTTAAGCTATAGAGAGGGCTTATGACCAAACTATGGGAGATTTCAGCGTTCTGAATGCTGCGACTTTCTCTCACACCCTTTAAGCTGTTGCCAGCTCCTGGCAACCACTAATCTGCATTTTTGTTTCTATGGATTTACCGACTCTGGATGTTTCATATAAATGAAATCATACAGTAGGTGACCTTTTGTGTCCAGCTGCTTGTACTTAGCCTAAAGTTTTTGAGGTGCATCCACGTGGCAGCGTGTATCAGTCCTTCGTTCCTTTTTATGAGTAATATCCCATTTGAATGGCTAGACCACGTTTTGTTTGTCCATTCATCTGTGGATGGACATTTGGCCGTTTCCACCTTTCAGCTACTATGCATAGTGCTGCTGTGAACACGCATGTATGTGTATTTGTACATTTCCAACTCTTTGGGAATGTACACCTGCGAGTGGAATTGCTCACCTTTACCTTTTGTCTGGTCAATTGCAGTAGCATCCAGAGTGATCTCTACATGGTTGCAAGGGTGATCATTTTCCTTTCTCAAAAACATTATTTCTCTTCTTATAAGAGCTATACACGTTCATTGTCAAATTTTTTAAAAATACAGAGGAGAGTTTGTTTTCTTTTTTAATCCAGGGGAATGTAAATGCTTCCCCGCTGACTTCCCCGCCCACCCTGTAGCCTTCTCTTTTGTCACTCCTCCGCACTGCCGCCCCACCCCTGGGTCCCTGTGACTACAGCCCTATGCTTCCCCAGGCTTCAGAGCCACAGCAGATGCTGCTTCCTCTGCGGATTGCTCTTCCTGCCCTTGTCTGCATTTTCCTGTTTACCTTTTCTGACTCAGCACTCCTGTCACTGTTCCCCCAGCACATCACACAGACCTGTAAATGGCCGAGATCACTGTGCCCGGACAGTGAGAAAGGGAGGCTGACCCACTTGGGATGCTGTGGGGTTCTTCTGCTTGACCCCAAAGCAGCGCTGGTCCTAGCCCTCTCCTCTCCGCAGTTCCCGATACTCCCCACAGCGTGAGCTAAGCAGGGAACCACCAGCTGCCCTGAGCCTAGTCATCAGGGGTTGGCATTTTGCTACATCCCCTGTTGTGGCGACTGGCAGTGAGGTTGGTGCCAAATGGGCAACCCAGAAGGATACTTCTCTTCCTTTTTCCTTCCTCCAGCCTTGTTCTTTCGGCTCGGGGAGCCAGATGCTTCGGGGTCTCATTACACGCTGCCGTTGGAAGTGCATGTCAGAGCTGGAAGGGAAGAACCTCATTATAAATAATCACCGCCAGCATTTATTGAACACTTACTCTGTGCCAGGCCCTGTGCCAGGCCCGCTTCCAGGCATTACCTCACTTACCCTTCCCAACAATTCTAGGAGGCGGAAACCATTTATCACCCTGTTCTGCAGGGAAGGAAGCAGAGGCTTTGGGCAGGTTACGGGGCATTTCCCTAACTGTGCTGAGTGGTGCACAGTGGCAAAAAATATGAGTAGGTGGGTAGGGAAAAAGAATCCCATTGTTACACACCGCATCCTGCAACCCCGCCCCCTCGGGAAATTCACAATGCACATCAACATACTAAAGGCCCTGAGAAGTCCTGTAGTAAAGAAATCTGTTAAGGTCAGTGCCACTTCTGTACAGACCTCACAGAACTGCTGATCCAGAAAGCACAGTTTGGGGAATGAAGATATTAACCATGCTTCTCATCTTATATATGGGGTAAGGGAGGCCCAAGTAGTGGTTTAGGTGCAGACCAGGCACAGATCTTGGGCCCAATGCTCTCTGCACATCCCCTCCCCCACCTTCCAGGAAACAGAGGGTGGAGGAAGGCAAACCATGATCCAAATGGCCCACTCCCTGTTTTATAAATAAAGTTTTATTGAAGATGATCTGTTTCAGCTCCCTTGATTTATGGATGAGCCAATCAAGGCCCAGAGAGGATGGGTGACTTGTCAAAGGGCACATAGCCAATTAGGGGCAGAGGCAGAAATAGATTCCAGATCTCCAAAATCCAGGTATTCTCTGAAACACAAATCAGACAGGTAGTAGGAGGTGGCGTGTGAAGTTCCTGATACCTGTGATACCTGCTCTCAAGGTCTCCACTGCGCAGTACTTACACAGGTACTGCCCCCTTTCTGCTACGGCACAGACATCCCTGAGGCATTTCCCCTGATGCTTTGGGCAAAGGCACCCTGGTGTGAAGAGTGGCGCTCCTCTGCTCTCCACCTTGGACGGGTGAACAGAGCAGGGGCCAGCCTCGAAGTCTCTCGAGGAGGGGCAAAAGCTAAACAGGGCAATCTGTGTTTATTTAAATTCTGTACCAGATGCAGGAAATCATTAACTTCCCCTCTGCCAATGTAAAACGTGAGATCATTTGGACAGGACCTGGGCCGAAGGCAACCTTTGCCTGCTCCAGGAAGAGTTTGCCAAACAAACTAAGGGCATAAACAGGAGGCTCAGGGCAGCTGTTTGAAACCACTTCAGAAAATGAATTCCTTTCAAGGGCTTTTGGGCTTCCCTGAAGTGCACTGTTGTACAATGGTCATCTATTGACATTTTGTGTGTGTGTGTTTGTGTGTGTACAGTTGAATACGCAAGTAAAATCATTCTTACCTCTTGATTAAAATGGTTCATGCGTAGAACACTTTGTTAACCTTTTTAGAAATGTGAACAATTTAAAATACCTTCAGATGTAAATATTTCGGTTCAGATAGGTCCATCCGGCAACTGATACTAATTGGGGATGTTTTATTAGTCTCTGAATCTAGGGGTGGAATCGTCTTACCAATCCCGGATGGCCAAGGCATGGTGGACAGCTAGAGGTTCATCTAGAAACAGCTGCGGGGACAACGGTGGCCTCTGGGTGGAGGTTCTTCCTGGGGCAGCCAGACTGCCCAGACGGCCTTTCCAGAGCTGGGAGATGCAGGCTTGTCACTGAGGTGGAGGGTAAAAATAGTCCTGTGTGGGTGGCCGCTGGGCCCAGAGGCTCTGGCTTCCTCATTCTAGAGCGGGAAGGCAGCCCAGTTGACAGGCACCTTCTTAGGCTCCTGAGGCCCCTCCCAAGCCCTGGGGCCTGGGGGGAGGGTGGTCTTTCTCTAACAGCGAAACACTCCCCTCCCCCCCCACCCTCCCCCCCCCCAAGCACAAAGAACGTGCTGGAACAAACTTGGGCTGGGTTATAAGGTAGCTAAGGGCTGAAATTCTGGCTGTGCCAGGTACCAGCTCTGTGACCTCAGGCAAGATTTTTCTCCTTTCGGAGCCTCCATTTTCTCATCTGTCAAATGGGGCTTCTGACTTCTCTCTGCAAGGCTCGCTGTGAAGATTAAGTAACAATGACAGCTGACGTGTTCTACTCTGCAACCTCACTCTTCTGCCCCTCCCCCTTCCACCGGTTGCTCATCTTCCAGCACATTCTTCAAGAGTTGCTCTAAGGCAAGCCAGCTGCATGTCATGAGGACTTCAAGCAGCCCTACGGGAAGGTCTCCAGGGCCAGGAACTGAGGCTTCCAGACAATAGCTCTGCTGGGGAGTCACGTTAGAAGCCGATCCCCTACCCCCAGTGGAGGCTTCATGTGACTGTGGCCCTGGCCAACCCCTTGACTGCAGCCTCATGAGAGACCCTGAGCCAGAACAACCCAGCTAAGCTGCTTCCAGTTTCCTGGCCCTCAGAAGCTATATGAGCTAATAAATATTTGCTAAATTTGGGGGTGATTTGTGATGCAGAGATAAGTAATGTACTTCTCTTTCAGGGATATTATACGAATTAAGAGTTAATGCAGGGACTTCCCTGGTAGTCCTGTGGTTAGGACTCTGCACTTTCACTGCCGAGGGCAAGGGTTCAAATCCCTGGTCAGGAAACTAAGATCCCACAAGCCACTCAGGTGGCCCCCTCAAAAAAAAAAAAAAAAAAAAAAAAAGCAGTTAATGCAATCAAATAGCAACCGGACTTGCTGGGACCAGTGACTCCAGAAAGGGCAGAAGGGAAAAGCAGAAGGAGGGAGCACCTGGCTGAATCCAGGCCAGGCAGGTCTCCCACTCCTGAACTCTGGGAAGGAGTCTGAGAGACTGAATATACAATGGCCAGACCGTATATAAAAATAGTGCTCTGGGGCTTCCCTGGTGGCGCAGTGGTTGAGAGTCCGCCTGCCGATGCAGGGGACACGGGTTCGTGCCCCGGTCCGGGAAGATCCCACATGCCGTGGAGCGGCTGGGCCCGTGAGCCATGGCCGCTGAGCCTGCGCGTCCGGAGCCGGTGCTCTGCAACGGGAGAGGCCACAACAGTGAGAAGCCCGCGTACCGAAGGGAAAAAAAAAAAAAATAGTGCTCTGACCCACTACCTATAGCAACAGCCCAGGAAGCCGAACCACAACCCCCGTAGCAACCAGCCCCAAACATCCAGGCCTTGATCAATAACAAGCTTCCCTAATTTTGCCCCCACTTTCAACACAGTACAAACTGGAGAAAGTTAAATATGCTCCCCTAACCAATCACATGGGCTGCCCCTCGTCTAGTCATCCCACCTATAGCTTTTCTATGCCAGCAGCCTCCAATCGGGGCACACCTGAAGCCGGCCCTTTTTGCTGCTACAAAGCTTTCCCACTCCTCTATCTGCCTTTGTGTCTCTGCCAAACTCAAGTAATGGTGGCTGACTCCCCTACTGTAGTAAGCTGTGAATGAATAGCCTTTGCTCGTTCATTTGGGTGGTCTTTGTTTACTTCCACAAGCCCAAGTTTCTCTCTCTCCCTTCCTGCTCCCAGGTCACAGACAACATCTTCCTCTCCTGCCACGTAACCAGAGAAAGCTGCTCAGGGATGATGGAAGAAAGGGGACAGTTATAATTAAGAGTGTAGCTTTGGACGTAGTATTTATATATCTATATCTATACCTATATCTATCTCTATACACACACACACACACACACACACACACACACACACACACACACTGGAATATTACCCAACCATCAAAAAGAATAAAATAATGACATTAGCAGCAACATGGATGGACCTAGAGATTACCATACTAAGCAAAGTAAGTCAGAAAGAGAAAGAAAAATACCTCGTGATATCACTTATATGTGGAATCTAAAATACGATACAAACCAACATATCTACAAAACAAAAACAGACTCACAGACATAGAGACCAGAATTGTGGTTGCCAAGGGAGGAGTTGGTAGGGGAGGGAAGGACTGGGAGTGTGGGATTAGCAGATGTAAACTATTATATACAGGATGGATAAACAACAAGGTCCTACCGTATAGCACAGGGAACTACATTCAATATTCTGTGACAAACTATAATGGAAAAGAATATGAAAAAATATATATGTATAACTGAGTCACTTTGCAGTACAGCAGAAATTAACACAACATTGTAAATCAACCATATGTCAATAAATTTTTTTAAAAAGAGTAGCTTTGGAACAGGACAGATCTCGGCTCAAATTCTTGGCTCTGATGCTTAACTAGCTGTGTGGTCTTAAGTAAGTCAAATAACCACTCTGAGTCTCTGTTTCCTCATGTCAAGGGGACATCCACTGTAAGAATTCAGTGAGGTAATATATTTAATGCACTGAGCATATAATAGGTGCTTAATAAAGGAAAGGCCAACCATGAGCCTCCTCACAGCCTCTTGCTGGAGTAGGCAGGCCCCTGTACCCCACCTTTACTCACCCCTCCCCAACCTTTCTGTGCAGCAGACAGCTTGACTGACCTCAGCTGGATGGGGTCAAAGCCATGGGCTCCAAGTCCAGGGTATATCAAAGGTCAGGGGTTGGTCTCAGGAAAAGGATGGACAAAAGACAAAAGCATTTCTCTAAAGAAACCCAGCTGGTCAAAAGCAGAGGACAAAATGTCTAGGCCAGATACCTGTTCTCATCCTGTGTTATCATGGCTCTGAGGGGTGGTCAGGAAAGGGAGACTCCTGCCCAGAAAACTCTGAGTGCCCTTGTATCAGGCTGCTTTCTTAAGACTGAGGAGGTGAGCTGGGTCTTTCCCTAATCTCTCCTGTGTGTGTGTGTGTGTGTGTGTGTGCGCATACATGTTAGTTTCTTCATCTTTAAAATGAGAAATTTAATAGCTTCGCAGGACACACACACACACACACACACAAATTAGTGTTCTACTAATAGTGAAGGGGTGGCTTTGGGATGCTCATGTGCTGGAGGCATCCTGAATCCTCTTCCTCCAATTTGCCAAGCCCTTTCTTTCCATCCACTTATCTCTCCTTCCACTGCCACCACTGGAATCCAAGTCTCCAGCCAGCCATCTTTTGCCTGGACTATTGCAAAAAGTCCTGAATGCTTTCCTTCTTTCCTTTGATTCAACAATCAAAGAATACAAGGGTGAGAAACCATCCACTAGCCCCTAAATTCACACGATGATTTTTTAAATATTGACAATAAACAGGACTGGGGGCAGTATGCTCTTTCTCCACAGGGCTGGTGTGTAAACTGGTACATTTCTCGAGGGCAATTTGGTTAGATGTGATTTACTGATTCTGCAGGTCCATTTTTCAAAATATAATAGAAATAAAAAATGACAGTTTCTGGACTTCCCTGGTGGCGCAGTGGTTGAGAGTCCGCCTGACGATGCAGGGGACGCGGGTTCGTGACCCGGTCCGGGAAGATCCCACATGCCGCAGAGTAGCTGGGCCCGTGAGCCATGGTCGCTGAGCCTGCGCGTCTGGACGGAGCCTGTGCTCCGCAATGGGAGAGGTCACAACAGTGAGAGGACCGCGTACCGCAAAAAAATAAATAAATAAATAAATAACATTACAGTTTCTGTACCAAGATTTCATTACAAGGTTCTTTATGGTAATCTTGTTTCTGACGAAAGAAAGAAAGAAAGAAAGGAAGGAAGGAAGGAAGGAAGGAAGGAAGGAAGGGAAGGAATGGAAGGAAGGAAGGGAGGGAGAAAGAGAAAGAAAGGGAGAGAAACAAGTCAAATATCCAAAAATAGAGAATTTGGCTAAATAAATTGTAACAGTCTGTACTTTGACTACAATATACAATTCCTTCACTAAAAATGATGCTGCAGACCAGTAATTCTCAAAGTGCATCTAGGAGGCGCAGCAAGAGCATTTATTTGAAATGCACAGGCTTACTGATTCAGAAATTCTGGGCTGAGCCCGGGAATCTGGGTTTTAACAAGCCCCCTGGGCAATTCAGAACCACTGTTGTAGGTGAATATTTATCATTACCAAAGGATAAACTGTTAAATGACAAAGGGTTACAAAACGGCATGTACAAAACAGCATGTATGAACAATGCGTCCCTATTCTGAATACATATATAAAGACACACATAGAAAAAGGACAGGAAGATTTTGTACCAAGGCGGTGACATGGACACTCTCTGGGTAGTAGGATTACGAGCTTTTAGATTTTTTTGTGTTTTGCTAATCGGTAATTTCTAACAAGTTTACAATGACGTGTATTTGTGAAAAGGAATGGAGAAGGGAAAAATGCAATAACATTTTTAAATTAAGAAAATGTCAAACGGGGAGGGCTGGGGGCGAGGTGGGAAGGAGGCAGAGAGTACTCCTCACCTTGATGGTGGGAGCGAGGCTGGGAGGACCTGGGTGGGAGCGGCGGGGCACGGCCGGCCACCCAGGGCCATTGCCCAGTGACGAGGGGAGAGAGGAGAGGGAAGGCAACGCTGGGGCGAGGGGAGGGGTCTCTGCGACTCCTCTGACATCTGGGAAGGCTTGCTGCGACTTCAGTAAAGAGCGGAGAAGAGACTTAGGGCAGACTTCAAGAAGAGCTTAACTGCTAAGAGCAGCAAATCCCAGAAGAGGTTCCTTGGGAGATTTTTCCCGGCTGGAACCAAGGCTGCCCCGAGGGTGTCGAGCTTCGCCGACCGAGGGCGGGGCTGCCCTGATCTCCCGACCCCTTCCAGCCTTGGGACACTAGGGGAGCTGCGATCGCTGCGGGATTCCCGCCCCCCAAGGACGCTGCAGGGCCTGGGGCGGAGGGGGGGATGGGGAAGGAAGTAGGGGGCGGGGCCGTTGCTAGGGGAGGGGCGGCGGGGAGTGCGAGGAGCGCAGTCGGTGCCGCGAGGCGCGCTCGGCTCTGCCGCTCCAGCTCCCGCGAAGCCTGTTGCTGCCTTCTCCCGGCCGCCGCTTCCCGCCAGGTGCCCAGGGGCCGGCGGCCCGAGGGGTGCGGCGCGCGGGCAGCCCCCCGCCCTCTTGCTCTCCACGCACACAGGTGGACCCGAGCGTCTCCGAGAGCGCGGACGCCGGAGAGCCTCCCGGTGTGCCCCGGACCGCGCGCCAAGACCCCGGGCGCCGAGCGGCGATGAACGCGACCTTCCTGAACCACAGCGGCCTGGAAGCGGCGGGTGGCTTGGGCGGCGGCGGCGGCGGAGCCGCCGTGGGAAATCGCAGCCACGGGCTGGGCACGTGGCTGGGCTGCTGCCCCGGGGGCGCGCCGCTGTCCGCCAGTGACGGGGTCCCCGCGGGGCTGGCTCCGGATGAGCGCAGCCTGTGGGTGTCACGCGTGGCGCAGATTGCCGTGCTCTGCGTGTTGTCGCTCACCGTGGTCTTCGGCGTTTTCTTCCTGGGCTGCAACCTGCTCATCAAGTCGGAGAGCATGATTAACTTTCTGATGCAGGAGCGCCGGCCTTCCAAGGACGTGGGCGCTGCCATTCTGGGGCTGTACTGAGCGCCGCCTCGGCCCGCCCTCGGCAGCTTGGCTGGAAGAAGACGGAGAAGGGAGCCCAGGACCCTGGTTCCCCCTCCCCGGGCTCTGCCGCCGCCTCTCGGTGGGCAGCGCGAGGGGCAGCGACGTGCCTCCGGGCGCCCGGGCCCGGGCCACTGCGGGACCTTAGGCGGCGGCGCGGGAAGGGACTTCCACACCCGACTCGGTCCTGCGTGCGGTCCAGCGTTGGGGGGTGGGAGGGTAGAGGATGGGGGTTCTTAACTGTTACTTTGAAAGGAAGTTCTGGGCAGGGTGGGAGAGGTTGTGGGATGCACTTGGGGCTGAGGTCACCGGCGTGGGAACTTTGTGTGTACGTAGGTGGGGTGGAGTGGGCGCGAGTTCCGAGCAGCGTGCGGGGGGACGCCGCTGTTGACGAATCCGAGTCACTGAGCTTGTTGGCTTGATTTCGCATTTGAGAAGAAATCTTGCAATAAAGCTACAGCCGTCGGGCTTCCCGCGGCTTCCGCCCGCACTCCTGTGGGATGTGTGTGTATGGTGGGGGTGGGGGTGGGCGGGGGTGGGCGGTGTGTAGCCTACTAGCAAGTACTTTAGGCAGGTCACAGGACGCCAGGCCTCAGGACTGGGCAGCTGTCGGGGCTGGTCGCGGGCTCTTGAGACCCACTCGGAAGCTGCAGCCGGGGAGGAAAAAAGGTCCTGTTTTCTACGCGGACAGCCAGGGAGGCAGGTCCTGCAGGCTGGCGGGATAGCTGGTGAGATCAATTAAATCCCTGGAAAATTTGAATCTATTCCGTGAGATGGAAAAAAAAAAATCAGTTACTTGAGTCCAAAACGGAGAAAATAGCAAAAATAATACATCAGGACAGTGGGCAAATAAAATTCAATTAATGTGTGGGCAGCAGTCTAGATCGAGGGAAATTTTAATTATAGGGCCCAAAGCCCCATGTAAGGGCTTGCTTGACGCTACCCTTGTAGAGGGTAGGTGAGCAGATTCTGAAGATGTGCCCTTGCAGCATGGGGAGGAGAGTTTGGGTGGGTGGAATGTATGCTTGGGAGAGGGCTTTGTGGTTTGAAGGACCCAGGATGTTTAAAATGAGCAAATGACCTCCAATGTAGCTGTGTTCAGGGAATTTGGAAGCTCCCATTATGAGATGCCCCCTGCTTCCCAGAACCCTGGCACCTCTTATAGGTGCAGAATTTCCTTAAAGCCGTGTTAAGGAGTTAGAACCTTGGCACTCACAGCCAAGGGGGAGTGTGAGTGGCTCTGCTCTCTGCAAGTGTCTGGTCTGGGGAAGAACTGAAACTGGGGGGTGGGGGACAGGAGGAGAGAAAGCTGGTCTTTGTAGCTTGTGTATATCCCCCTTAGCCCTAGTGCCAACCCCACTCAGGCACCCTGGTGCTGGGAAGATTTGGGGGGAGGGCTCTAGTGGATTTCTCCCCCTCTTCTCTCTTTTGCCATGGGTGGAAGTGAAGGTGAATGAGAAGGAAGGTGGCTGAAGCCTTACTTGGCTTTGGGAAGAGAAGTATACTTCTCTTGTATGAGCGCCATCTCATGTCTCCAACACTAGTTCCCTACGAGGGAACAGCATCTCAACAAAAGCATAGATGGTCACTGACTATGTTTTTGTTTTTGTTTTTGCGATACGCGGGCCTCTCACTGTTGTGGCCTCTCCTGTTGTGGAGCACAGGCTCCGGACGCGCAGGCTCAGCGGCCATGGCTCACGGGCCCAGCCACTCCGCGGCCTGTGGGATCTTCCCGGACCGGGGCACGAACCCGTGTCCCCTGCATCGGCAGGCGGACTCTCAACCACTGCGCCACCAGGGAAGCCCATGATGGTCACTGATTATGAAGGATTCAGAATCCTCCTGGCTCCTGAGCCCTCCTGTGTAACCAGGATCATCATCATTAGGGACTTCCCTGGTGATCCAGTGGTTAAGACTCCGTGCTGCCAATGCAGGGGGGGCCCGGGTTCCATCCCTGGTTGGGGAACTAGATCCCACATGCATGCCGCAACTAAAAGAGCCCGCGTGCGGCAACTAAGACCCGGTGGAACCAAATAAATTAATAAATAAATATTAAAAAAAAAATCATCATCATTAGGATGTGTCATCTTCCTACCCACACCCACCCCACCACCCCAATCTCAGACCTGGGAGAGTTCATCCAGTTAGGCCAGTCCAGTAAAGGATAGGGGCCAGAAACTACTGCAGAGTTAAACCCACAATGTGAAGAATGCTCTGTTGATGGTTTGGGTAAGTAGCCCAGCTTGATCTGGTGAGAGCAGCCTTGAACAACTGGGGCAACCTGGGGATCTGGCTCTGTGTAGCACAGCTGTCTGGAGCCCGGCTGACCCGATGGCCTGAAGAATGGAGGTCAGAGAGCCGCGGGTGTTCATGTAAAACCCAAATGACAGGAAAAATGGGAGTTTTGGCAGGGACACAGCTTAGACACTGTTTTCTGGCTGACCAAGTTGGAGCAAACACTACGAGAACTTCCCTCTAATAAAATGGATCTGCAACTGGGGCAAGAGAAGGGAATTCAAGAGTTAAGTTTCCTGAATTTGCTGAAAAAGGAAAAGCCTTAATGGGGAAGCTTTGCAGGATTTTCTCACTGTAAAGAAGAAAAAGGACAATGAAGACATGTACTAACATGTGTGTTTGTGCACCCCATCCCATGACTGGCACACCCATGTGGACAAGTATGCACACACAGGCAGGTGCACACAAAGCCAGGCTCAAGCCCCAAACAGGAAACTAGCAAGTGTGAGTGGGGTCCAGGGAAGGGTGGAGGGTGACATCTCTTCTGCAGTCCATCTTAGTTCTTTCGAAGCCCTGATGTCCTGCAATGTGTTTACAGAGCTCTCTTATATAAACCTCAGGGGTGGGCACACTTAGTTACCAAAGAGCGAGCGCACGAAGCATAGTGCTTCAGGGGAAAGGCAGGACTAGATCAGAGTCCTGAGCCTGGGGCATCGGGCACTGGACCAAGAAAGAGCCTGGTTCTCCAGTGCCCTCTCCTCACTCCCCACCCCTGTGCAGGGAGAGATCTTCCAACAAGGGCTGCCCAAGATTCAGGGGCCAAATCTCTGGAGGTCCTGGGTTCAGAAGAGAAGTCTTGGACGCTGGTCTTTGAAATCCTAGCCGCCCTGCTTCCTGGCTCTGTGACTGGGGAAGTAACTCAATCTCTCTGAGCCTTAGTTTCCTCATCTATAGAATGGAAGCCATAGTAGCCATAGCTCCCATGAGACGATGAGTATAAAGTAGCTGACACAGTGCCTGGCATGTGATAAACAGCCAATAAAGACAATGATTATGATTATCATTATTTTTGTTTAAGGTGTGAACTCTTCCCCAGCAAGATATATTTGGTTCTCTGAAAAGGGATCTTGGACAGAAAAATAGTAACTCGTATTTGCAAAGCATTTTGTAGGTTTCAAAGCACTCTCATAATCAGGACAAAAATAATGTATCGCGTGTCTAATGAGCGGAGCACTGAGCTCCCACCTTGCTGAGGAAGGTTTCATTAGTGCTCCCATTTTACAGGTGAGGTAACTGAGGCTCTAAGAGGTTGTCTGAGGTCACCCAGCCAAGAAGGGGCAGAGCTAGGATTCAGCCCTGCCTGTGACTCCAGCCTTCCCTCCACATGCTCTTGTTTGCTGTCCACAACAGCTCGGTGAGTAAGAGCACACACTCTCCCATAAGCCTGTTTATAGGAGAGGAAACTAAGTTTCCATTTAACGGACTTGCCCCTGTTCATCCTTTCAATGAGTGTCTACTGGGAATCTCCTGTGGGCCAGGTACCGTGCAGGCACTGGGGTGAGCAAGGCGATAGCAGAACTGGAGTCTAGCCTGGCCTGCAGCCGCGGGTACTTGCACTGCTCCTCAGGACCACTAGCCCTCGGGTATTGAGGGTCTCAGGGACTAGGTCAAACCCTCTGCTTCCCTTCCTCTGAGTCAGGGATGGAATATCTGGGGTCAGTTGTGCTCTCACTAGCAAGAGGTCCTCTGGAATGGGGGACACTAGGAAGGGCTTACATCACAACATCCACTTACTTTCCCACTTGTTTGTCTGAATCCAGTTCACACAGAGCCATGCTGGTCTGGCTTCTGGGAGTCGCTCTGCCCAAACTCTCCCCAGACCCCAACTCAGCAGCAGACCAAGAGCAGCCTGGAGTGTTAGGGGAGGTTTAGAAGGGACAGTGAAGCCTGACAAATGGTGGGCACAGACAAAAAATGGCCACATCCAGCATTCCAATGTTGGGGGAAGGGGGTGTGTGTGGGAGGGTGGGGGGGGTGGGTATGTGTGTGTCACACTTTTTTTTTTTTTTTTGGCGGTACGTGGGCCTCTCACTGTTGTGGCCTCTCACAGGCTCCGGACGCGCAGGCTCAGCGGCCATGGCTCACGGGCCCAACCGCTCCGCGGCATGTGGGATCCTCCGGGACCGGGGCACGAACCCATGTCCCCCGCATCGGCAGGTGGACTCTCAACCACTGCGCCACCAGGGAAGCCCTGGGTCACACATTTTATACCAGGGAATTTGGTGGGATCTCTGAGTAGCATTCCTTGAGTGCCGCCCACGATCCTCTCTTGCCAATCAAGATCTTACCAGGTACATAGGATGTCCAGATCCCCGAACCCAGCTCAGGGCAGGCCAAACCAGGCAAGTGTCCAGGTCTCTGAGATGGCAGCTGGGGCGGGGGTGTGGGGTCTCTACCCTGAGGCAGCATCGCTTACCCCTGCAGCTCTATGGTGTGACAGAGCCCCATCACTACACTGCCCTCGAGGACCAGAACTGTCTCCTCTGTGTGTGTATTTTCTGTGGTGCCGAGCATGATGCTTTATTCTGTTTAGGAACATCACAAAACTTGGTTGAATTGAAGACACAGCCTCTGCTTTCAAGGGGCGTCATGCATCATAGGGATCAAAGACGTGTCATGAAGTAAACAAAACACAAGGAGGGTAAGTGTTCACTTCAGTCAGATGCAAATACAATTCCATGGTAATGACTCCCTTTTTAGGTGCTAATACTGCCATTTAGAGAAGATCTTCCACATGCCAGGAATGGTGTGAAGCACTTTTCATATTTTGTCTCATAATCCTTTCTATTTTTTTCATAACCCAGATCTAATAATTCCTGCAAGGCAGAGACTGTTCTCATCTCCACTGAAGAGAACAAGGCTCAGACTGTTAGGTCATTCCTCTGAAACCACAGTTAAGGATCAATGGAACCAGAGTCCACATTCAAGTCTACCTGAGTTCAAAAGATATTTGGAAAGTGAAGAGCTGGCACATTTTATGATTTTGATTGAAATTTTGAAATTACACCATGCCTTGATTTTTCTGTTTCATTGTTCAGGATGTGGGGATATTTGGGGGAGCACTTCTCACTTTTCTTTGTTGCAGAATGTGATGGTGACTCCTTAGTCATGAAATAGTACCACTACTGATGATGAAGATGTTCGTGATGATGCAGAGAAATTAACGACTCACCACCATCATTAAACAGACTATAAGTTGACAAGAAAAGTTACCCAAAACACTAGAAGTAGAGAGGGAAAGAGAGGGTTATGTCGAGATGGTTGACTATATACTCACTCCATCCAGCCCTGAGTCATTATAAACACTGGGACAGATACTAAAGAAAATCTATAGCATTGCAGGAAAACATAAGGGGTGCCCTCAGTGGACTAGAAACCATGAAGATATCCTGGAAAATAGGTGTCAGATTAGGTCAGGTCGGAAGGGGTACTCACAGCTCACAGATCAGGAAAGCAAGGTCTGCCACAAAAGGTGGGAACTGTTCCAGCGTGCGCCAAACTGGGGTGCATGGGCAAGGGAAGCAGGTGGAGTCACTCCCGGGGTACTGCAGAGGTTGTAGTCAGAAGAATCAGCTTCCTCTCTCCTTGTCCCAGCACTTCTTGCCATCAGAGGCAACTCTGAGGCTTTGTCATGAGCAGGGCACGAGGGATGATACAGAAAAGGAGAAATTATTTATGGCCATGGTGACCTTAAGATACACTGATCCGTAAAGATTAGAAGAGGTTTACAATGGCAGTCAGAGGGCATACCTGCCCCAAAGACTGCTCTGGGTCCTTGATGCCATGGGCCCTGTCTCCCCTGGAACCTGCCTTGTTATGCTCCGGACTGCAGACTTAGATAATGAGATGCTCCACTTCTAAAAATGTGGCTTTATATTAACTTTTCTGCAATGTATGTATCGGCAGTCACATGTGTACTTACCAAAAGGGTGAAAAACTCCAATGAATTGCCATGGAGATGAAACCTGGAATGAGGTTGCCATGGAAACAAAACTGTTTCTAAAATGCCACATCACCTTGGGGAAGTAGGAAGCTCCTGTCAAAGACTTGAAGCTAGGTCTTCCCTGGTGGCACAGTGGTTGACAGTCCGCCTGCCGATGCAGGGGACACGAGTTCGTGCCCCGGTCCGGGAAGATCCCACGTGCCACGGAGCGGCTAGGCCCGTGAGCCATGGCCGCTGAGCCTGCGCGTCCGGAGCCTGTGCTCCGCAATGGGAGAGGCCACAACAGTGAGAGGCCACAACGGTGAGAGGCCTGCGTACCGCAAAAAAAAAAAAAAAAAAACACTTGAAGTTAGAGGCCAAATCACAGACCTTCCCATCAGGGCTGGGTGCTCTTTCAGTTTCTTTTTACTTCTTTTTTTCTTTTCTTTTCTTTTCTTGCCATCCCCAAAGGCAAGGGATTTAAATTTTGAAGACTTTGATTCAAGCTCTGGCTGTGCCATTAATAAGTCATGGGAATCAGGTATCTGAGGGCCCTGAAGAGGTGTGAGGAAGAGGGCTGCTGGCCCTCCTCTCTGGCTCTGTATTGACCTGCCGTGTGACCTTGGACAAGTCATTCTATCTGTTCCTGGGTTTCCTCCCATACGAAGCAAGGAGCTGGACTAGGTGGTCTCTAAGATCATTCCAGTACTTTTCTCTCTCCCATGACACTCTGCCTCGAGGGGCAACCAGCCTCTCAAGTAAATTAGGCCAGCGGAGCTGTCTGTGGTGCTGAACATCTGTCTGTTGAGCTCCTGGGCCACATCCTTTTTTCAATAGATCATGGCTATTCTCAGCACTCCCAGAGACTGGCGGACTCAGGCCGCCTCCATCAGGAGCCTAGGGACCTGCTTGCAGCTGGAGAGGAGACTCCAGAGGGTCTTGGAGTTCAGAGAGCACTGGAGGAGGAATCTAGAGGTGTGGTCCCAGCCTGACTCTGACATTTGCTGTCAATGGGTTTTTGATGAAGCCACACTTTCCCTGTGGACCTTTGTTTTCTCATCAATGAGACTAAGATGGGGACTAAGATGATCCCTAATGCCCGATGGGCCAGAATAGTCCTGGGAAGCTTGCCTGGGCTACAGGGGACAGGAGAGCCCATACACATTCAGCCAATCCCCACCTGTCCCAAGGCTCAGGCTTCTCTAGTAGGACCGACAATGATGAACAAAGCACACGCCCTTGTTAGGAACATATGTTCTTTTGTCTGGAAGAAAAGACAGGCCGTGAGCAGATGTAGCATTTACATTTTCTCAAGTGACAACTGAACACTGAGGATGATTACTGCTTGTCATGAAACGTGTCAAAACTATAATAAAATCTCCAACTTATATCATCCGCCTACTTATCTGATTATCTTTCCAGAATCTGCTTCACTCCTCAGTATCACAGGATGAAAAAGACAAAGAAAGGAAAGCTCAAAGGGAGTTCACACTAGGAGGGACACAGACACCACAATTCGCTCTGAAACATGTTTTTCACCCTTCAACTCCCCCATTTGTTGACATAATGGGATGTTTGGGAGTGTGGAGTCCATAATCAAGAAGGGCCCCTTGGGTTTCCCTGGTGGCGCAGTGGTTGAGAGTCCGCCTGCCGATGCAGGGGACACGGGTTCGTGCCCCGGTCCGGGAAGATCCCACATGCCGCGGAGCAGTTGGGCCCGCGAGCCATGGCCGCTGAGCCTGCGCGTCCGGAGCCTGTGCTCCGCAACGGGAGAGGCCACAACAGTGAGAGGCCCGCATACCGCAAAAAAAAAAAAAAAAAAAAAAAGAAGGGCCCTTGATTCAAGTCCTGCTTCTGCTCCTTATCAGCTATAAGACATGCTTTCCAAGCTTCAGTTTCTTCGTTTGTAAAATGGGGGTTAATGACACATACCTCTTTTTTAAAATTTTTTTTATTTTTTGCGGTACGCGGGCCTCTCACTGTTGTGGCCTCTCCCGTTGCGGAGCACAGGCTCCGGACGCGCAGGCTCAGCGGCCATGGCTCACGGGCCCAGCCACTCCGCGGCATGTGGGATCTTCCCGGACCGGGACACGAACTCGTGTCCCCTGCATCGGCAGGCGGACTCTCAACCACTGCGCCACCAGGGAAGCCCTCTTGTCTGGTATTTTATTTCCACCTTTTTTTTTTAAACTCTCCCCAAAATAGTCATTATAAGTGTCTTTTTATTTTTAAAATTACATACAGTGAAATTCATTTTTTTCTGGTGTATGGTACTAGGTGTTTTGACAAATGCTTCGAGTTGTGTAATCGCCAACACAATCAAGATACAGAACAGTTCTACCAGACAAACACAGTTCCTCATGCTGCCACTTTGTAGTCAAATCCTCCCTCCTTCCTTTAACCCCTGACAATCACTGACTTGTTCTCTGTCCTTATGGTTTTTCTTTTCCAGAATGTCAAATCAATGGAACCATAAGATATATAGCCTTTCCAGTTTGGCTTCTTACACTTAGCTTAATGCATCCACATTGCTGCACGTACCAATAGTTCGTTCTTTTTTATCGTTGAGTAGTAGTCCATCATATGAATGCATCACAGATGTTTTAAATTAATTTTTGATTTTTATCTATCTCCAGTTGAAGGGCATTTGGGTTGTATCAGTTTTTGGTGATTATGAAAAATCCATCACAGTCATGTACAGTTTTGTATGTATGTGTACAAAAATTTTTCATTTCTCTTGGGTAAATACCTAGAAGGGGGACTGTTGCGTCATATAGAAAGTATATACTTAACTCTACAAGAAACTGCCGAAGTGTCTTCCACGGTGGACGTCACACTTTGCATTCCCATCAGCAATGTGCAAACGCTTTAGTTGCTCTGCATCCTCACCAGCACTTGGTAATGTCAGGGTTATTATAATTTTTGTATTTTGTTTATTTGTACATGTGTCTTTCTAGTATGTGTGTAGCAATATCTCACTGAGTTAAATTTCTATTTTCTAATGAATGGTGGTGTTGAAAATCTTTTCATGGGCTCATCTGTCATCTGCATGTCTTCTTGAGTGAAGTGTCTTTTGCTCAGTTTTAAAGTTGGGTTGTTAGTTTCTGATTGTTGACTTCTGTGTAGTTTGGATACAGCCTTTTGGCCGATTGTGATTTGTGAATATTTTTTCCCAGCCTATGCCTTGTCTTTTCATTCTCTTAACAGAGTCTCTCACAGAGTTCCATACCTCCCCCAACCACTGCCACCCCCACCACCGCTACTGTGTCCCCAGTACCTAGCTAGCACCTGCATGGCAGGGACGCCACAGATGTCTGTTGAGTGGATGATAATAGTGAATGAAGAGGTGACTCACTCAGGTCTATTGCCTTCTTGCGCTGGTTCTCTGTTCTCCAAGTGGCTTTCCGATCTTTATTTTGGCTTCCCTGGTCTCCTGACTCCAAGAAAGGAGTCCCCAGAACAGTGAGCATGGGTAGTCCAGTGACTGAAAAGGCAGCCTCCATCCCTTCCATCCTGAGTTTAGGAAGTGGTGCTCTGGTTGCTCATCACTGAGTCTGGTCAGTCCAGAGAGGCTGTGGCCACTGTTGAGGGTCCTGGCCCACCGTCTGGACCCTCCTGAAGCCTGGACCATGATGGTCACTCTGAAGTCCGCCCTGTGAGGTCCTGCCTGAGGGCCCAGCCAGCCTTCCTCAGATGGCACCTCTCTTGCATCTCTCTCTTCCCTGCTCAGTCCAGAAGGTGAGGGAGGGAAGTCAGCTCCAGGGTGGGAGGATTGGCTTCTGGGGACCCCCAGGGATGGAAGGACTTCCCGTGGTTAGAGAGATAAAAAGGGAGGAGAAAAGTTTTGGGGGTGGAGAGTGGGAGGGCAAAGGAGAGAGCCTGGAACAAAAAAAGTGTTCAGGAAATACTCTAGCTTAATCCCTTCTCACCATAATTCAGTGTAAAGGGATTGCTATCTGTGGGGGTTGGTAGAGAAGTTTTATTTCCAAATGCAGCAGAGCCTTCTTTGCTCTAGAGATAGTCAACTTGCCTTTTTTCTTAGTTCCCCAAAGAAAGATGGAGAACTTCTCCTTTCTCCAGGGTTTTGAATGCAGTGTCAGGAATGCAATGGGGGACCTAAGTGTGGTCGTGATCTACAGGACCTGAAAAACAGTCAGCGGTTCTTGAGCACTGCCAGACCAAGAGAAGTAAACTTAGGAGTCGGGGTGGGGTAGTGGCAGATTTAGGCTTTTCCAAAAAAGAAAGCAGGATACTTTTCCTTTTGAGCCAAACCTCTTCTGAAAAATTTAAAGACTGGAGGTCATGCACTTTGCTGACTGCTCTCAGTCAGTCTGTCCATCTGTCTGCTGGTAGGAAGCAGATGATGCTTCTGCTGCTAAGGCACCCTCTGCCCCCGCCTTCTCACCAGCTCCCTGGTACTGCTCTCTGGCCACACTTAGGTCTCCCCTTGCATTCCTGACACTGACTCACTTGTCCTAGGATGCTCTGCCTGTGGAGGAGAGCCTTGGGCACACCTAATTTTGTCAAGCTGTCCTGCCTGGACACATGGAGACCTTGTCTTTGCACTGGAATTTACTTTGGTAAAGCATTTCCCATCTCACACTACTCATTCAGCCTTGTACTAGGTTCTTCAAGGTAGGTTGTACATTTCACTGTTGGGGAAACTGAGGGGTCATACAGCAAGTTGGGGGATGGAGTGGGCTAGAGCCCATGTTCTCCCAACCCGCATCCACGTGGGGGGTTTTCATGGACTGGACTCAGTCTTCAGGTAGACTCAAACTCCCCAGAGCCCCTGACTCCCCAGGAAGTTGCGTCCACCCCTTGTCCCCATCCCACGACCTCTGGAGGCAGGGAGAACTCCTGTGCACCGAAGTGGGTGGTGGGAGGGACGATGCCCTGATGGCCCAGTCCTCACCCCTGAGCTGGCACATCCTCCTGGAGTGTTCTGCAGCTAGGTCTCAGAGTAGCTCATCTTTAAGTCTCCTTCCAGCTCCCCCTTCCCATGGTTCTTGGCTTAGTCAGGCTCTGAGACGCCTTGGCTCCTGCCATCAGCACTTCCTTCAGTTTAAGAATAAAAGGAAGCCATCCTCTGAGCCCCCACGCGCATCTCCCACCCCCAGAGTCTTCTTTGCTAGCTCCTGCTGTTGCGGCTGTCAGGAGTAGATTTTTGGGTAATTGTTGCCATGGAGACCCTGTCTTGAACTATTGTGCAAATGTGTCCCATCTTTCTCCTTATTTGGTGTGTGATATGAATGCGGGTAAAATGGGGAGGCTGAAGGCGCGCCCTTGCCATGCAAGTCGGTTTACCTGGGCCCGAGCTTCTTGGTAGCCTGCACCCCATTCCTGTCTTCATCAAGGTCTCTGGCCAGTTGCTGCCAATGGAAAGAAAGTCCTGGACAAGTTCAGAGACACCTATTTCTATAAATTACAAAATGCTTGACAGGGGAGGGCCCATGTCAGTCTTACTCATAGCTACATATACAGTATTTAGCAATGTGCCTGTATATAACAGACGCTTAATCACTATTTCTTGCATGAATGTTGAATAAGCATAGATCCGCAAGAGTAGTCTTATTGATCCTTAAGTACATACTTCAGTGGCTTCAGTAAGAATGATTCCTCTTGTTCTATGTGTTTATCCCTCGTGGGAATGGAAACACTTTCAGGATGCTTCGTGACTTCTAAGGTTACACACACCTCTGGCAGAGCTCAGCCAGGTGCAGCTGAGGACAAGGAGACCTGCTCTCCATGGGTTGAACGGGATCACCCAGATCCATTGACTTTTGGCAGCAACAGATCCCCAAAGCAGTAGCCCCCATTCCTGGAACCATCATCCCCTTGGGGAATTAAGCCAGAGCTCCCAGCACCTTCCTCCAAGAGATGACGCCTGTCTAAAAGATGAGGACTCACTCACCTAGACCCCAGCTCCAACCCACTTCCATAATCACCAACAGGCACACCAATCCTGCCGCAGAATCCAGGCTTAGCACCTCGCCTCCGTTTCCCCGAGCACTCAGCCTCCCACATGCAGATGACTGGATCACTCGCACTATTTTTATCACGTCTCTTTCCTATCCAAGATCTGTCCTCATCTCCCCACTGCTTTTTCTACCAGATACAGACTCAACTTGCATTCAAGGGCTTTCAATTCCTTCCTCTCCCACCAAACAAGCCAGCCCTTCATGCCCTCTCCACCTTGCCCCTCCTCACCTTGGCTCCCTGCCCTCTGTACTTCCAGGTCAGCTCTCCGAGAGCAGCCTCACCCACCGTGCTCAGACTGGCTTTACTCAGGCTCTGTCCTCCCCGAATGACTTTCTCTGACCCTTGTTGGGAATCCATCACCTTCTCCGAGAACTTACGTTAGCATCCTTCCTCCACAATGGCTCACGGCACAGCTGCTGCTGAAAAGCCTTGAGTGTTGGAATGGGGGCAGGAGGTACAAAGACAGGGTAGCGTGTTGAAGAGAGCAGGAGGGTGGTATTGTGTCCCACCAGCACTGTCAGCTACACAGGCTACTCCAGGGCTGCCATCCAACAGGAGCCACGAGACAGAAAACATATGGCCACCCCCTCGGTGTCTACGTGGATTTGACAAGCTTCCCAATAAAGGATTCATTGTTACCCAACAGACAAGGAACAAGGGAAGCAAGAAGGCTTATAAGGCAGAATTCTGGCCTCGTGTGGGGAGGTTTCTGTTTACGCTGCTACACAGGAGGGAACAGGAGCTGAGTTAGAATATTTCTGGAGTTGCTGAATAGCATTCTGATCCAGGACTAACCTTATGGGCTCTTCATCAGTTTTCCCCTGAAGGTTAAGATGGACCCTCCTGTGAGTGAGGAGGGCTACTCTTACCCCTCTTCCTCCCACTCTCCATTTCTACAGGGCTGTAGGTCAGACCGTATTTTCTTGCCTTGCTGATGAGGCTTCGTGAGGCATGGAGAGATGATTCTAGCTTGCGCAGTGCCTAGTCTGATGTGAGGAGAGGCAGCAACTGGATCCCCGATCTAAGAGGGGAGTTAGAGTCCCCGCCCCCAGAAGGTTCCTAGACTGATGGTGGAGACACTGCCCCTGTTCTAAAAAGCTCTTTAGTCAGTTGGCCAGGGGTGAGGTGAGAGGGATGACATACACACAGCTACGCTCAAATAACACATCTGACCAAGTACAGCTGGACCAAAGTGTTAGCAAAAGCAAGGAATCACAAAGCGAGGAATGGTGACGAAGTTAAGACCTGGTTTGGAAGGCTACCTGGAGGAGGTGAGCGCTGAAGGAATGGTTTGGTGAAGAGAAGGGATTCCAAGCCATGCACTGCATGGGAGGTGTGCTTGGCCTGAGACGTCCACAGAGAATTGATGAGTGTGTTCCTTAATGAGTCTGGTTCAGAAATCAAGTCCTTCCAAGCTTTACTTGGACTCCTGTCAAGACAAAAATTGGGGGGGCTCAAGGTCTATTTGAGTTAATATTTACTGTGTGCCAGCTTTGCATCTAGCATCTTATAATGTAAATAACTTGGGAGGAGAGAACAGAGACAGACAAAGGCATGGCTTTGGTCTTGTAGAGGGTTTCCTTCTGAGCCTTCAATGAAAGACACAGAAACCCAGCTTAAGTAGGAGAGGGATTTACTGGCTCCCTAAATCGGTAAGTTCTGAGGGCATGGCTCAATCCAGGGGCTTACCTGACACTGTTCCCTCTCTCTCTCCCTCCCTCCCTCCCCCCTCTCTCTTCTCCTCTCTCTCTCCCTCCCTCCCCGCGCTCTTTTCTCCTCTCTCTCTCCCTCCCTCTCTCTCCATCTCTTGGCTGTGCTTTCCTCTTGGAGGGCTTCATTCTCAGGCAGCCTCTCCACACGGCTGGAACAAAAGCTCCAGGTTAAGATGTCTTGCTCTCACGGAGGCAGTGATCAGTCAGAATTAGTACTAAAGGGGCCATGCCAGTCTGAGTCTGTTCCTTTTGAAACTTTCCCGGAAGTCCCTTCCAGCAACTTCTCCCCACATCCTGTTGACCAGAACTGGGTGACATAACTTCTCCCACTGCAAGAAAGCCTGCAGAGGCAAGTATTTTCAACTGGGCTTCCAATAAAATTAGGGTTTTGTTATTGAGAACCAAAGGGAGAAAGGACATTGGTGGGGCAGCCAGCACTGTCTATAGGAATACCAAGGAAGATTCTTACTGGCTCTGCATGGTCATGTGGTCATCCCTGAACCAACCACTAGGGCCTACTGATAGAGTCCTCTGATCGGCCAGGCTTGCTTCAGGGGCTTCCCCCTGTTGAAGAAGGCAGCCCTAGCTGAATCCCATGGAACAGATTTTTCCATAGGAAGGAGAGATTATGTTACCAGCAGAAGGGGATAACGGCTTGTAGTCCAAAGAGGGGATGCTGGGCAGATAAACAACATACGCCCACGACAAGAATTCTCCAGTACAGAAAGAAAATATACCGGAAAAAAAAAAAAGCTTTAAAAAGAAAAATAGCTTCAGGAATCTCCTCCTCTCCCTGACACAATATATACAAAGTTATACTGCAGGAATCAAATAGAGCTGCACTGAGAAAAATGGTTTAGAAAGGAAGACATCCTGGTGGGAGTGAACTTGGAGTTGGGGTGTGAAGGAGGTGATGGCTAGAGAGGAGGAGCAGGGAGGCAAAAGCCCAGAGGGAGAAGCGCTACACAGAGGCCAGGAACAGGGCTGGCTGGGAAAGAGAGGGGAGGAGGAGTGGACAGCCCACCCTCCCACAGAGGCTGTGAGGGTGGAGTCCTCCCTGAGTGTACCTGGTCCCCAGAAAACTGGAGGCTTCCCTTTCCCACCTGGGTCACTGTCTGGCTTTGGTGCAGCAGTGGTTGAGAATCAGTCTGCCAATGCAGGGGACACGGGTTTGATCCCTGGTCCAGGAAGATCCCACATGCCGCGGAGCAACTAAGCCTGTGCGCCACAACTATTAAGCCTGCGCTCTAGAGCCCGCGAGCCACAACTACTGAAGCCTGCGCGCTACAACTACTGAGCTCACGTGCCCCAACTACTGAAGCCGTGCGCTCTAGGCCCGTGTACCACAACTACTGAAGCCCGCGCACCTACAGCCCATGCTCTGCAACAAGAGAAGCCACCGCAATGAAAAGCCCGGGCACCGCAACGAAGAGTAGCTCCCGCTCGCCACAACTAGAGAAAGCCCGCACGCAGCAACGAAGGCCTAACGCAGCCAAAAATAAATTAAAAAAGAATTATCTTGGCCTGGGAGGTGGGGCAGAGGGGTACGGGGAAGACTTCCAATGCCAAATTGCAGGGGAGAGGAGGGAGGTGGCTCTGACATGGGAGCAAGAGGGAGCCACTGAGAGCAAGTTCCTAACCCAATAAGGGCTATGCCAGTTATCGGACACATCCCAGGCGGCTCTACCTGGCAGCGTGACAATTCACCATTAAACCTGGGATCTGGTGCCGGCTGATGCAGCAGCTGGGCGAGGAGCCCAGGCACAGACAGCTCTGGTGGGAATCTTTAAGGATGAAAATGATGGGAAAGGAACTTGCTGTTTCCATGGAAACTGACTCTGGGAGGATGAAAAATGGTCCAATGGGTAACCCGAGGGGAGAATGCCACCCACCACCAGGCTTTCACTGTGGGCGGCAAGCGGGCACCTCTGGAAGCGCCGTTTCAGCCACGTTCGTGGGCTCTGTCCACCTCTGTCTGCATTCTCTTAGGGACATCACAATCTGGCAATGTGCGTGCCAGATCACGTCAATATCTGAGGGGCCTGGGGAGATACCCCCTAATCAGAGAAGACTTGGCATGGCTCCTGCCACCCCGAGTTAGCTGTGCCTGGCAAGAGTATGGTACAGTGCCAGGCAATGGGACTGTAGCTCGGGCGAGGGCCACAGGCTAGGATTAGGACAAGCTGGCAAGGTGAGAATGCCCATGGCAGGGGTGAAATGGCAGAAGCACTGGACTGGGAGTAGGGGACCTCCATTCTGACTTCAGATCTGTTATTACAACTGACTGAGTGATCCCTAGCAAGTCACTCTCCCAGAAGGTCCCTAAGACCCTTCCAGCTCCACTTTTCCTCTCTTCTGGGATTTGGAACCTGACAGTTTTGATCTCATCAGCCCCACGTCTCAGCCCACTGCACTACCCCACCACGGCACAGGGTGTCCCCCACAGAGACCAGTTCTGGCTCTTCTCAGGCTGCTGAGCAGGTTCTGAGACAGGTAAGATGCTGCGGCAGCCCCCAATCCCGCTGCCCTTCGCTGCTCGGGGCCATCTTGCTCCTGAGCTTGAGGGTGTCTGAGCATGCAGACAGACGCTCCTGAAGCTCCCAGCTGCCCCCCGCATGCTCCCATGACTGACATTCTTCCCTCCGAAAGGGAGTGGGGGGCTTGTGACTGCCATAGACCAAGGAGTATGGCAGAACTGATGCCGTGTGACTTCTGAGGCTTGGTCATAAATAGGATACAGCTCCCCCCAGGCTCTTACCCTTGGGGTGCTCACTCTTGGAACCTCGCCATCATGCTGTGGGGAAGCCCTGGCTGCATGGAGATGCCTCGTGCAGGTGTTCTAGTGGACAGGTCCAGCCAAGGAGCTCAGCGGACATCCAAGCACCTCTGTGAGTGAACCTTCAGATGATTCCCATCCCCAGCCCTGGAATCTTCCAGGTGAAGCTCCAGACGTTATGGAGCAGAGATGAGCTGTCCCAGCCCTGTCCTAGTTCCAGATCTTTAGAAACGGTGAGATACAACAGTGGAGTACTGCTATCTTAAGCCCCTATGTTTTGTGGTGACATGTTATGCAAACGTAATGCAGGTGGGACCTCGTGAATCACGTTTGTACTACAAGGCCCAGCCCCATGATGATACACAGTGGGTGCCCAATTAGTATTTACTGAATGACTGAATGAATGAACTTCAGCAGGTGACAATTCTAGTCTAACCTTCCAATCATCACTCTCACCTCTCCTACATCCTCTCCCCAGAGTTCCCCTGCTCTCAGGGAACCTAGGCAGTCCCAAGCCTGCCCTGGATGACATCACTGAGCCCTGAATCAACCAACCCTGCAGCCTACTTCAGCTCCATCGGTTCTTTAAGCTACTTGGAGTTGCCTGTGTTTGCAGCCCAGAGCATCCTCACTGGTCCACGCAATTGATCGTTTTGTCCTCACCACAGTTCTGTGAAGTAGGTCATTATTACCATCCCCATTTCATACCTGAGGACACTGAGGTTGAGAGAGAGACAGTAAGCAAGTGATAATAAGTAATAAAGCAGGGATTTGAATTCAGATCTTCCGATGCCAAATGCAATATTATATCCACGACATCATACCTGTTCACAAATAAAGTCTAACTGTGAATGTCTGCTGTACTTTCTTTAGGGATATCGGGTCCTTGACTAACAGCCACGTCAGCTGAACGAGAATGGACCAGACCTAGGTCTTATACAATGCTAATTAACAATTAAAAAAAAACCTTCGGCTACCATCTTCTTATGTCCCAGGCTGTGCAGAAGCACTTTATATACACTGCAGTGTTCACTGGCTCCCAGCCTCCCATTGGGATGGGCATAATTTATCCCTATAAGAGAGCAGAGTCTTGGGATAGGTGATATGACTTGCTTGAGGTAACACAATAATGACAAGAGATGGGCTGCATACCCAAGCCTGCTTGATTCCAACCACTTAAACTTTTCTGCCTCTTAACCAAATCACTTCCATTGACTGCCAAGACCTCAAATATGGGCACATAAGCCACCCTTATGAGGTAGCTAGTATTATTCCCATCACACAGATGAGGAAACAGGTTTGGACAATGAAGCCCAAGGTTATCTTGCTAAGAAGTGGCTAAGCCATGTCTGCCAACCCCATCACAAATGCCATCCCATCACCCTCGTCGTGCTAGCTGCATCTCACAAGATCACGTCAAGGTCCTTGGTGGCCAGGTCCTCCCAGGAGAGCTGAACTTGTCCACACCACACGTTAGGCTAACAGCTTCTCCACCAAGTCTCATCAGCATGTCACAAATGAGCTGTGGTGAGCTCTCAGGGTATGTGGCAGTGCCAGCCGCTGCCTCCACAACCTGTGCCCGTTTGGTGATTGCTCCATGTCTGAGGAGTTCAGACCCAGGTGCTCCTGAGAAAGACTGGCTACCCGGAGCCCCAGTAAACCCTCCCTCCTGTACACTTACACCAGAGAGCAGGCTCTAACCCAGACCCTCATGGTGAGGCTGGCTTAGGAGCGTCCCCCCTCCTCCTTCCTGAGTCCACAGAGCTCAGGGCGTGCGCAGGGATCCTTCCCACTGCTCCGGTTTCAGGACAACAACTAAGGATCCTTACAGCTGCGTTCACAGCAGGGCTTTCCTCCACCCCCAGCTCCAGCTTCCTACCCAATACTTTCCCACTCTTTCCACAGGCTGCTCTGAAACCCGGCCAGCTGAGAACTGAGCTCACATTCCTCCCCTTCAAAGCAGCACCCCTCCCCAGGGAGGGATGTCCTGCGAGGACGTCAGTCAGTACCATCCTCGGCCACTGACCTATTCTCCACCTGGCCCCTGTCCTCCCTCCTCCAGGAAGCACTCCAACACCACTCCACCCCCATCTCGATAAGCTCTCGTCTTGGGTATCTACCCTGCCCTGTGACACCTCCTGTAATTACTAAATCGACTTCTTATGTTAAAAGGGTACAATACTAGGGGTGAGCTTTTTTTTCCCTTAAGTGAATATCCCAGCCCTTCTACATCTTTAATTGAGCGCTGATCCCTCCAAATGGATGATCTCAGAAAATTTGTTTCAAGATGCTTTCTCATTCGAGGAGGTGACCAAGGTTCCCAATCTGGAATTCTGCCCCGGGGGCTGCCTGCCAAGGGGCTCCCAAGGCCTGTGGGCCGCGGTAAGAGAAGCTGCTCCCTGCCACAGCGGTGAAGGAGGGAGAAGAAAGAAATGGTTTCCTGGACACTGACTTTTGCGCCCACACGTGCATGCAGCAAGAACTCACACAACACCCAGAAGCGTTCAGAATTTTATCTTTTGATATTCACAACAACATGGAGAGGTCCAGGGGACAGCGATGATTATTCTCTGCTCCTACAGAGGTCCCAGCTCTCCGACCCCTTGCCCCTGTCCCTGCACAGGCCCTAGCATGAGGAACTCTTAGCAGAGCATGCCGACAGGTGCCAGGAGGTGAGCAGAGCCAGAGGCTAGGCCTTGCCCCAGATGTCTTGGTTGAAAGAAGGGGGGGCAGTGGCCCAGGCTGGAAAGGGGAAGGGGGAGTGGAACCGTCTCCTGCACAGCCCACACCTGCTCGCCCCTGATGAGCAACAGCCCACCAAGGCTTCAGCTCCATTTCAGGCTTCTTGAGACTCTGAGCATCAACCATTTCTCCGATGGGCTGTGAGCCAAGCAGACGATGGCAGTCAGCCCTCCCAGCGGCTCTCCCTCGCCGCCTCTGACACTTAGAGGCTGATTAGAGCTTGTTAACTCCCCCATGCCAGCCGCCTCCCCTTCAACTTCTCCCACGACTCTTCCTCTCCTTCAAGCATCCCGCAGCCATCACCGCGCTCTCTCCCAGAAAGCCCATCCTAGCTAATGCCCCACTGAGACAGCCACTCCAAACTGCTGTCCCTCCACCCTGGGAGATTCTGCGTGCTACTCTGTCCTCTGCTTGGTTCATGCGACTAGTTCTTGCCTTTCCAGTTAAACAGGAATAACCTATCACACCTGGAAGGCATTTAGAGCAGAGGTTCTCAACCTTGGCTGCACGTGAGAATCTCTTGGAAGGTTAAAAAAAAAAATCCTGAAATCCAGGCCAAACCCCTGATCAAGTAGCTCAGATCCTCTGGGGGCAAGATCCAGAATCAAGACTCTTTAAAGCTCCCCCGTAAGTGGCCTAGGCTGAGAAGCACTTCTTCAGACCTCTGGAGTCTGCTACAAACGCTAGGTTATTTGGGCCCCATGTCCACCCTGGGAAGGGACAAAGACAGGTGTTACTCCCATTCTAAGAGGAGCGAGCTTAGGTTCAGAGAGGTGCCTGCCATGCGGCTGCTGCCAGCAGGGCTGCGACTTGAGACCAGGCGTCCGCATCCTAGATTCAGGGCTTCTACCGCTGCGTCGTGCCTCTTTAATTACTGCTAGCCGCAGAGGGCAGAGGCTGCTCCCGACCCCTCTGTCTGCCCTGAAACAGCTAACACGGTGCTGGGCATATGCCGGGGCTCTGGTAGCTGGGTACCCAAGGCTGAGGAGGTGGAAGGCTTCCCTGCTGGGCCTGGGCAAGTCTATGTCAGCTCTCCAGGAGGAGGGGCTGGGGAGACGCCACCAACAGAACTGCTAGGCCAGGGAGACAGCCTCCACAGCCACAGTCCCCTCTTCCTGGGTGCCCTGAGTCAGTCACAGGCTTTAGTGTCCACAGGATGACCAACCACCCTGGTTTACTCCAGCCTGAGGAGGTCACCAGGATTCAGGACTTTCAGCTTTAGAGCCGGAACGAATTAGCTGCCCCCTCGTCTCTCCCCAAACAGTGCTGGTTGGCGCGTTTTCCCTCCCGTGCCTCGCCTGCTTTCACAGTGACCATCGCTGCTGTTGAGGGCCTACAGGCACAAGGCCAGTGCCACCAGTGGCCCTCACCCTTCCGGCTTCCTCCTGGCCTAGCCACAGCAACGCAGCTGGGCCATGGCCTCCATTCTCAGAAGTCTGTCAGCTGCCTGGGCCGGGCTCAAGTGCCCTCCTACAGGCCATGACCCAATACCTGTGGGGCGCCTACTGTGCACAGGATGCACAAGAAAGGTCCCTGCAGTGAGGACACCCCAACAACTACCACTCCCCAGGGACTATGTGGTGCTAGAGGTATGCTGGGGGTGGAAACAAAGATGCAGATGTACAAAAGGGCATGGCATGCTCCCAGAAGGCCAAGCAGTCCAGGGAGGATGGAGAACCGGGCAGGGCTGGTAGGGAGGGCCAACAGGTGCACTGGAGGGGTCAGTGACAGGCTGGCCTGTCACACTAAGGTACTGTCCTCAGCAGACACAGAGGCATCAGTCAATGAGGGGGTCCACAGGCCAGGAAGGATCTGGCCCCTTCCCAAACCACATGGGAAAAGTAAGCTTCTACCCCATTCCCAGCTGGTCTGGGGAAGTGGTCCCCCGCCTTGCCTTGGGTAGAACCCTCCTGTGCTAGTCCAGTCTCTCTCACCCTTGTCTACACATTACAAATGCCTGGGCAACCCTTAAAACTCCCCATATCCAGGCTGCAACCCAAGCCAATTATATCAGAGTGGATCAGGGTAAACCCCACACACAGGTATCTTTAAAAGCTCTGGAGGGAATCCCGATGTGGAGCCAAGGTTGGGAGCCCTCTGCTAGTGGGACGTGGGGATGAGGGGGGGCCTGCTCGTCAAGGAGGTTCTATGGTGGGGGGGCTTGCCAACCGCACCTGAGCGGGCCAAGGACCTGCAGAGTCCCCTCACCGCCATGCCACTTCCCTCCTCTCCCATGTGTCACATGACACGAAAGGACACAAAAAGGGGAGAAGGAACTGACATCACACCGGGGAACACCTTCCACCCTTGTTTGCAATATGCCCGTGTGCTGAGGGAAAGACTGAAAGGGGAGGGGAGCCCTAGAAACCACAATGAACTAGGATTTCAGAAGGCATTTGGGGCCATACCCTGAGAGCTCCAGGGAGCTCGAAGGCAGCCCAAAGCCGCTACTCGGCAGGGAGTTTCTGGATCTGAAGCAAACTAAATCTGCAGGTGTTTCCTCCTCTTCCAAGTACACCAGCCCTAAGGCAGAGCCGAGTTCTGGGCAGACCAGCCAGAAAGGGTTATGTCGCCCCCTAGTGGCAAGATCTGAGTACACCTTCCATTCTCCACTCCAGAAGCTCCTCCTCAAATTCTCTCTCCCCCTTCAAATAAGGAAAATACTTCAGAGCAGAGAACCTGCCATATAAGGTGCACCAAATGCGTTACAGCCCTTTACCCAATCCCAGAAAGCTGCCTTGGTCTCCTGCAACTCGTCCCGAGCACGGGTGCAGTGTTTTATCAGCCTGGGCTATGAAGCCGGACAGAAGAGGGGTTGGTTCCTCCAGGACTCCCTGTGGGGCCTTGAGAAAAGTCACTAAAGCTCCATCCCTTCATCTGCACAAAGGAAATGACACATAGCCTAACTCAGAGGCTTTGTGACGATTAGAGGGACGACCCGGGAAACTAACCATGCCTGACTTCCAGTAAGGGCCACAGGCAAGCTAGCAGTAGTCAAGGTCTGGGCTCTCCTCTGAGCAAATATGACATCCTACCCTTCAACAGACAGTAACAGATCATGCTTCTCTCTTTGCTTTGGCTCCAGGCCTAATCAGGGATTCCCCAGAGTGTTTTTGTGGGGCTTCATGACTTGCATGTGTCTTTTTCTTGGCACTGACATTCTACTGACTTGTTCTTGGTTCTCACTTCTTTATATTTCACTGTCTCAGTTATTTCCTCTAAGTCTCCTTAAATCTTTCCTGGAATAAGTTATAAACAAATTAAGACTTTATTTTGGACTTGGTAAGTTTTGCTCTTCACTCATATATGCTTAGTTCGCATGTTTTCAAATGCTATAGTCTTTGATTAAAACAAAAGCCTCTGGGGCTTCCCTGGTGGCGCAGTGGTTGGGAGTCCGCCTGCCGATGCAGGGGACACGGGTTCGTGCCCTGGTCTGGGAAGATCCCACACACCGCGGAGTGGCTAGGCCCGTGAGCCATGGCCGCTGAGCCTGCACGTCCGGAGCCTGTGCTCCGCAACGGGAGAGGCCACAATAGTGAGAGGCCCGCGTACCGCAAAAAAAAACAAAAAAGCAAAAAAACAAAAGCCTCTGTCTACCGCTTCTCTGGTGGCACAGTGGTTAAGAATCTGCCTGCCAATGCAGGGGACAAGGGTTTGAGCCCTGGTCCAGGAAGATCCCACATGCTGCAGAGCAACTAAGCCTGCGTGCTACAACTACTAAGCCTGTGCTCTAGAGCCCGCAAGCAACAACTATAGAACCCTCGTGCCGCAACTACTGAAGCCCACGCACCTAGAGCCTGTGCTCCGCAACGAGAAGCCACTGCAATGAGAAGCCCGTGCACCGCAACAAAGAGTAGCCCTCGCTCGCTGCAACTAGAGAAAGCCCGCGGGCAGCAACAAAGACCCAACACAGCCAAATATAAAATACCTAAATAAATGTGGAAAATAAATAAAAGACACACATCAGAATTACCTTAGAGACTTAAAAAATATTCTAATGCAGAAGGTCTGGGGTAGGCCGGAGGAATCCATAATTTTTAAAAAGTTTCCCAGCTACTGCTGAGGCAGCCAACCCACCCCTCATCTCGGAACAGTGTTTCAGAATCTCTGGCCTGAGAGAAAAAAAGGGTCATTGGTTATGACGATGAATGTCAAATTCCTTTACAAAATGTAATTTTCTAAATAAAATAAACAGCAACTTTATTCAACTGACGTGTTTCAAAAACAATGAGTGTAAAGCCAAATTTGCAAATCAAACCCATTTAAACTCATCAGGGCAAAGGACAGGAAAAATCCCAGCAGCGAAGCTTTCTATAAAATGAAGACTCTCCTACTTACTTGGTCGTGGAGTTCGGCTTTTCTTAAGGTTATCACACCTGGAGTACACATCCACGGAATGAAGATTCTCCAAGTTCCTTGACAACCCACCTGTCTTAAACCACAATAGGTACACCAAAATCCTGTACAAGGTCGCAGAGGCGGCTCCTGGAGATTCTTGCACCTGAGAATTCACCCCAACTCCACTAGAGGGTGCTCCTTCCCTGGCCTGGAGACCCTGCCCTACACTCTGAGGACTGTGGAGACAAAAAAGGGTGTTGCTCACAGAGCACTGAAAGCCAATGTGTGACAGGGAAGGGCAAGCACACGATGACACGAGTTGCCCCAGGGTCTCCAGACATACTGTGGCTGCTGTTCCTTAGCTCCGGGTGGTGAAGACCCACGAACTGCCCCCTCTATTTTTATTACAAAGTAGGGAGAATGGCTCTGAAGGTGCAGCACGAAGGAAGGCCTTACTTCTGGTTCGTCGAGGCCAACAATCACTAGACAGGCAAGTGTGGAAACAGACTGGTGTACATTACAAATAGGTGTCACATCAGCCAACAGAGGGCAGAGGGTGGGAGGAGTTTCTGCCTCCCCAGAGTTCAAGTCCAAATGGCTTAGCTGCTCCTTGTACATCTTCTTCTTCCAAAGTGCACTGTCTGGTAGGATCCTCAGGTGCCCAGGCTCAGAGCCAAGTCTGTGCAGTTTAAAAACCCATTTCATGCACTGCTAAGAGACCTGTGCTGGGTCCCTGGGATGGCAGGGGTGCTGGGTATGATGGAAATTTCCAACTGGGCCTCCCCAAAGTCAGAGCTAGGTCTGAAGATGCTTCCACCCCTCTGTCCATCCACCAGGCCAATGTTTTCACTCTGGCAGAGCCTTCAATCCTTTTATGAAGGGATCAAAGATTCCCCTTTCCTTGGAAACCCAGGGCCCCTGTTTAGCCCAGACAAGTAAGAGCAACAGAGATCCTACCAAAAGTGTGAAATCAGTACCCAGGAAACTCATGTTAAAAATCTGTGACAGGGCTTCCCTGGTGGCGCAGTGGTTGGGAGTCCGCCTGCCGATGCAGGGGACATGGGTTCGTGCCCCGGTCCGGGAGGATCCCACATGCCACGGAGCGGCTGGGCCCGTGAGCCATGGCCGCTGAGCCTGCGTGTCCGGAGCCTGTGCTCCGCAGCGGGAGAGGCCACAACAGTGAGAGGCCCGCGTACAGCAAAAAACCCCAAAAAAACAAAACCTGTGACAATTAAGAATCATTCCCCCAAAAGGGATCTAGGCCACAGATGTGCCTACAAAGATCAATACTGCTACAGAAACAGGTGGGGGGGGGGGTGGTAAAGAAGGAAGGTGGAAGAGAAAACACACAGAAAAGAGAAAGATGACAGAAGATAGTCCAAATGACAAGAAACAAAGACGGGAAGTAGGTAGGGCAAGACAGTCAAAGGTGGGGTTAATACTGACCAGGTTTACAGTTCCTCTGGGAAACTGTGAGTGTTATTTATGTCTTGCCATACTGAGCCTAGGGCTGGTAGGGCCTGTGACAGATGAAAAAATAGGCTAACCAGGTCTTTCTGGTACTTTCAGTGATTAGTCTCCTTGAACAGACTGGCTTTACAATAAATTCCATAATACGCCGGGTACCGGTACAGCCTTAATCTAGGGTTGGTCCGAGAAGGAAAAAGGTCCTGGTCCCTGAAAACAGAGTCTTACAAGGACATACACACCAGAGACGTCTCCAGGGAGGCATGTGCCCACACTGGCTGGGCAGAATGGAGGCTTGGCTGGCAGTTGCTAATATATTTCAAGGAAGGGAAGAGAGCCAATTATTAATTAGAGACACTAAAACTAGAGATGAGACTGTAAAAGACAAATCACTAACCTTTGCTCACAGCTACCTGATAAGGGGCAAACAACCACCAAAGCCTGGGCACGGGTGCCAGGCTGCAGTCTTAAAAGCCAACCATTAACTACTGGGAAAAATATCGGTGACTAGGGTCTTCAGTTTCAAGACTGACCATTCCCAGGGAGTTAACAGTGGCCTTACTTTAGAAAGGAGAAACACCCAACATCCATGATGTGGAAAATCTTGCTTTCAGCAACAGCGCCAATGCCTCTGTTTCCTCTAGGTAGCTGCTTCCGGGGAAGGACGACGAGTATTAGCAGTCAGTCATTGGCATGTCATTATTTTTTGTAAGGGTGTGGGGGAAGGTGGCTAGTAGCAAGAGCATGTGAACCCACCTACTGTAGTGGGTGCAGGAAAAGAAGGCCTCTTTCCCCTCCTCTCTTTGCTTCTGCTCTAGACTATCTACTAGGAGCCAGAAAGGCCAGTGGATGGCAAAGAGTGGACAGTCCTGTCTGCAAGCTCACCGTGAAAGCCTTCCTGGGTGCACATCAGCTATGAGGACAAAAACCACCAAGGCCATTCTCTTCCTCCCCTCTCCCTGGTCCTCCCTTACCCTTGCATCACTTCCTCCCCCAGTGAGAGTGACAGTGAGCATGAGAGAGAACAGACACTTCGTTCATTTCCTAAGCACCACATCTTGGTAGCACGAGTTTCCCCTCCAAGATGTCACAAAAAACAGAGGTTTGAAACTCCCACCAGGTTGCAGGTCACAATTACTTCTGAGTGGTCTTCACAGTTAAGATGGGCACACATTTCAGAAGGCAGCCTCCGGGCCTCCCTCTCTTTGCACACTCACACTCACACACACTCTCACGCCGTGGGACCGTTGTTCAGCCACGGGGCCTGGCTGGCTCAGGTCAGGTACTGCACCACAAGGAACATGACCACACAGGTGACCAGCATCCCACCGATCATGAAGTACTTGTCCTGGAAAGCTCGCTTCTCGATGAGCCGCATCACTGTGTTGGACAAGCCGAGCATATTGGCAATGTCGAGGATCTTCTTCTGGGTCCCCTGGGACAGACGAGAAGAGGAAGAAAAACAAAGATCAACTCCTTCTACCAAGGATGGGTGAATGTCATCACGAGATGGGGCTTTACCAACAGACAGTCTCCTGGTCATGCCTAAAGCATACAAGCAGCAGCGGCCACCAGAAACAGATCACGCTCCTATCGCCAAATGACTTTTGGTCAAGGTTGTAGAGCAAAGCAAGGGGGAAAGGAAAGTCTTCCACAAATGTGCTGGAACAGATGGTGTATAATGAGTATCACATACACACACGTACATATATGTCTGTATGTAATATATTAGTGTTAAAAAAGACCTTTGATTCATATTATACATAAAAATTAATTCGTTCGTAGAATTAAACAAAAACGCTAAAACTATAATAAAGCTTCTAGAAGAAAACAGAAGAATGTCCCCAAACTGGAAACAATCCAGGTGTATATCAACCAGAGGATGGATTAACAATGTGTGTTCTGTGCACAACGGGATACTGCTGGGCAATAAAAAGGACCTGATTACACCATGTAACAATGCGAATGAGCCTGGAAAACATTCCTGAGAGGAAGAAGTCACACACAAAACCGTAATGTGAATACATTTACATTAAGTTCAACAACAGTCAAAACTAATAAATGGTGAAATCAATTAGAACAGTGGTTGCCTGGGGCAGGCGGAGGGAACAGGGGTAGACTGACTGGGAAAGGGCACAAGGGATCTTTCAGGGGTGGTGAAAACGGTCTCTGCCTTGACAGCAGTGTGAGTTACAAAGACGGATGGATGTATTTGTCAAAATTCAATGAGCTGTACAAATAAGATCTGTATACCTCACCGTATGCACATTATACCTCCATAAAAAAAGTTTTAAACTAGAATATTTTGAAATATTGAAAAAAGGCAACATCAAAAAAACTTCTCTCTGCTCCCTGGCTCTAAAATGCTTGCGCTCAGCCTGTGTACTCTGTAGAGGAGAAACCGCAAGGATTCTGCTGAGTACAACGTATGGGTCTGTGTCCACGTTTATAAGAGAGTTTGAAGGGGGCAAGATGGAACCACAGAAACACAACTGGCAGACACCAACCCAAGGACCTACAACTCCTTATAGGAATGTCATCACCCACCACCCAAAACAAAAGGGTATTTTATTCCTAAACCAACAGCCCAAACCACCCAGGCCACCCTTCCTCTCTGCTTTCTAATTTTCATTTTTAAGCACATTCAATTTCGTATGAAGTAACAAATATAAATGAAAGCTGGGCAGACCCCAACTTAACTTACACACATCACCAACTGCATCTGTATGACGGCACCTAACCTAATGTCCTGCAACCATTTTTTAAGTGAACACAGTAACGAGCAACTGAGAGAAGATGCAAGAGAGGTGAGAACACAGGCATCACGGACAGGAGTTCAAGACCCACGCTCTGCCCAGACAATGATATACAAGCCTCACGGAGAGAGATCTCTCAGGTCAAACTTTATCTCTGCCAGAGACCAGAGACGTGTTTTTCCCATAACAATGATGGTATAAACTAGACTGTCACTAAAGACTCCGCTTAGCTCTGAAAGAGCAGATTATTTCATCACTCTGTGAAGTTCAAGTACCAAGCTTCGAAAATCACTTGAAAATTAACATAAATTTCAAAAATGTTATTCATTTTCCACCCCAAATCAAGGCCCGGTTCCTTCACGCTCCCTCCTATGTTCCTTTCAAATGGTTTGGGCAGAAACTTCCCTGACAGAAGTGGGGTAGGAGGCAGGTGGAGGGAACCAAGAGGCAAAAGACAGGTATAGTAGGCGTGCAGAGGAAACGGAATTAGAAGCCTCTCATTCCAGCCCCTGACTGCCCACCAGACTTCCCGGCGCTTCACCTCTGGGGGCAGTGTCGGGGCAGAAGTTGCTTGGACTCCTCAGTGACACCAGACTTCGGGAAGAAGCTGACATGTGCTTTAACAATAAGCTCTGACCCCCAGCAGGTCAACTTGAGTGTGACATGGTGAGTCTCGTCCTAAAAGGGTTTTACTGTTTTTCTGAGATATGGGAAGGAGGCCAGCAGTTTTCTAAAGAAAGGGAGGATTAACCATCATGTATCAGTTTAGATTACTGCAGGTGGCTGTTCTGAAAGGGGGGCACCCATGGAGCTGTCAGAGACCACGCTTCCAGACCATTTGAAGCGCTGCGGCCATCAGCAAGAGATAAGTGTCACTCGCAGCTCGCCTGACCTTCTCCTGGGTAAAGGTGGCAGGCGCTGCTCAGAAATGTACAGAAGTCCCATGGAGCTGACAGGCTCAACACGGTCCAACAAAAACTAAGATAAAGCTCACGCTTCCGAGTGACTGCTTCTCACAGCTCAGTGGCTGGGAGGGCTTCGTCCACTGGGGACCACACCCTGATAACAGACACAGCCCACACCCCATTATCCATCAGGGTTGACACAGGAAAAGGGCTGAGGCTGAAACATCATGACTGACATCAGAGGCTGTGTAATGTTTCTGTAAACCACTCCCAGGGGTTTTGAGTCTCAGCCAATGGGGCAGGGCTTCTAGGAATACCTGTTGCTAAAGAGAGAGTGAAGAGTCACTGGGGATCACCAGCCTGTGCTCTAGAAGGCACCCGCTGCTAGTCAACCAAGGCAGCCCTAAGACCCCCTTCAGTTGCTGCAGTACAGAGGTCTCGGCTATAAGGCCGTCCACCGGTGGGCGCGGGGTGGGTGGGGGGCGCCACACAGGAAAACCGAAAGAGAGCGAGAGGCCAAGTACAGCTGCGTCTTCCCTCTTGAGAGAGCGGATTCTGTAACAGAATTTCCCAGTCCATTACTGCTTCCTCTCATAGCAGCAGTCACTTTACATTAAGTTCAGGAAATGGAAAAAGACCTGGATACCAAGAGATGCCACATTATGGTTCATTGCAAACACAAGAAACACCTACTGGCAAAGGGAATCTGGCTCCTTTTGGACTCATAATAATTCAATTCCAACAGAAAGGAACCCAAACTCAAAGGCTCTGTCTCACTATCACAGTATCACAATTTAGGGGTATGCGATCAAAAGGTAAACGCAGGTCCCACACTTTTGGATAAAGCCAAAACAAAAGGCCTTCTCCCTGTCCCCCAAGAGGGCCCCCACCTTCATGGTCAGTCTCTGGGCCCTCAGTCCCTCCAGAATACTGTGCCCGCCTCCAATGAGGTCATCCATGCCGTGGTGAATTTTCTGGAGGGAGGAGTTGAACTGCAGTGATTCATCCATTGGTATGGTGGTGTCGGAGTCCTGTGAAAGAAACGCAGGCGCTTGGTTACTCTGCTTGCTGGTCAGCTCCAGGGGCCCCACCACATCTGACCGCTGTGCCTCCTGGCCAAGGTCACGCCGGAAAAACAGCCAGAGGGAATGGTGCGAGAATCAGAGGAACTTAACAGAGAAGAAAAAGCAAAGATCTGGGGTGGCCTCTGTTCACTCAGAGGAAAAGGAATTCTCAGACCTATCACTCTGCAAGTGGGTTCCACCACACAAGTCTTGTTCATCCCTGCCTCCATTATCATTCCCCCAACTTAGGAAAAACTCTATTCTTCTAAGACCTTGCTGGGCTTCTCCTAAAGGCTTTCTCTGACTCCTTGCTAACTAGCTTATTCCAAATGTTCCTTTACTTGGCTTTCCCTCAGTGCAGTGTTAAAGGTTTGCTTTTGTCCTCCGGCTATTTTATCTACAGCTTATCCCTCCAATTAGACAGACTGACTAAGGAGAGAAGAGACTGTTTTCTATTAAAGGCCTAACGGTGTTGAGGATGGGTCTATCCACCTGAGCGGGGAAGAAAGTCTATAAAGAAACGAAGGGAGAAAAAACTAATACTGATCAAGTGCTTTCCACTCTGCATGCTCTTTACCCTAAGCTCACTTAATCCTCACTCTACCCTTACGCAGTAGTTATGATATTATCCCTGTTTTAGATGAAGAAACGGAAACCCAGAGAGGTGGAATGACTTGTTCAAGAGTACGCAGAGCTGGTAAGACGTCCAGCGGGGCACGAATCCCAGTGCTGGGTGCAGAGCCTGCCCTCTTAACCATCCTGTAGGGAGAAAAGCAAGACCAATCCCAGGGCTCCACTTTTACACGGCAAGTGGGAAGGACACAGAAGCAGGGCACGACCAGCCACAGCACTGTCTTCTCTCCCGCCTCCTGACCATTACAAACTCTTCTGCCAAGCGGTGCCACTTTTACCACTTTCCATCATCATGAAGAGGTTAAAGCACCTTTTCTTGGCTGCTCAAGTTCACAATCATTTTTCATTCAGGTATACGTCCCCCCACCCTAATACGGGAGTTTCTCAGAGGTAGGAGTCATGGTTTCTAATTTACACACGCTTTACTCTCGGTACCTTAAATAGCATTCTGCATAAGCTGATGCTCTGTGGGTCAAGACTCCAGTGTTTGAATCAATTAGAGACTTCTTTTCATTTATCTGACAAGTATTTATTGAATGCCTTTTATATACAAATCTTTCTTACCCTCCCATCTGAAAAGGTATAGCTGATGGGCTGTTATCTCTCAGAAAAATGTATTATACCTCCCGATCGTAGAAAGACCAGGAAGAAGTTCATTCGGCCAATCAGTTTTTATTAAGGGCCCAGTGTATGCACAGCATCACACTAGGCTGGTAAGAAACAAAATAATTCTGAGCCATCATCCATGGCCTAAAAAGGCTGGAATAACCAATGCCACCACCTTTTCGTGTGTTATACAGTTCTCTACTCTTCTGAAAGGCAGCTCTGCTTACCATTATACCACCAACACATGTTCATTGAACTTCTGAAGTGTTAATCACAGTTACCTGACTGCTTGCGCTAGAGAAACCAAACTACACAGGCACATTCTGAAGCACCTGGGGACATTATTCCAAGTGTGGACACAGCAAAGAGAGTTAAACATCTGCAAAGTGGGAGCTGATCTGAATTCTGATGATAGGCTTAGAAAGCTAAGATCTTTTTAGAAAATGAAACTCTCTGTAAAAACAAACAAAACAAACAAGCAACTCTCCCCCCGCCACACACCAAGACCCACCTAATTTGGTGGAATACATATGCAGGACACGACAAAGGCCAGTACGTTCTACAGCCATGTGTGGGAAATGATCCTCTTGAGACCAAAGGACACGGACAAGGGCGTCCTAAGAAATCCAACGTGCAAACCAAGAGGCCACTTTCAAACAGGCTCGAGTCAAGCAATCCCACTAAAATGAAATATTTGTTAACAAATCCCTCCAAACTGCCGCTCAGACTAGGGGCAAAAACATTTTAATGCATCTGACACTGGAACCACACACACACACACCCCCCACAACCGCCCCCCCCCAATGGCAACTGCCTGAAGGCAGCTTTGAAACGCTGCCCTCACTGCAAACAGCCTAAGTTCTAATCATCTGTCTCGATCTGATCAGGAAAACATTTCCACCATGTGAATGTCCACCTCTCTGCATCGGACCAGTCAAACCAGGTAATTTTCACCTCTGCTCGTTCCCTCAATTTAACTGCTTCCTCTTCAGGTTTTTGTGACAGAGAAAGAGATTCCCTGCTTAGGTCTAGTCTCTGTGGCAATGCACAAAGTCTGCCGTCATTTCCGGTTGCTCTCCTCCTGTCCGATCAGTCTGCTTCAGACACCCCCTAAAAGACCGCCGCTCAGAGCCCTGAGCTGCAGCTCCCACAAGCTGTCGAGTTCCCGCAGATCCCACCCAGGAGCCTGGCTTACATTAGTGGTGAAGCTGCGGGACAGAAGCTCTTCTCGCTGTCTTTCCTGCTGCTCCTTTGCGTATCGCTGATGCTGGAAGTTTCGGAGAGCAGTCTGCAGGTGCTGGACATCATACTTTAACTGGTCGACACGACTAGAATTGACAGAGAGATTAAATTCCAGGAGTCCAGAGCAGCAATGATTGGAGGTAGCCAGGCTTTGTCTTCAGGAAAAAAGACATTTCCTCACTTCCCCCTACACCACTCCATGCCATCCATCCCCCACAAATAATCTGATTTTGATCAATGATGTTGAAAGTAAAGAAGGAGCTTGTGGTTAGAGCAGGGTGGTAGCACATGAGATTCCAGCAGCTTTACTTAAATATCTGCTGGTCTCTGATTCTGGATGCATGACAAGGAACAGGTGACAGGAAGCAGGTTTGATGACCTCTTCCTGACCTTCTAGGGGTTATATCACTCTCCTGGAAGAAGCCCAAGGGCATCTTTGGAGTAAAGCATCTATGAAGTTTCATAAAACTTTTGGGAGCAGGGGCTGGGGTAGAGATGGTGAGGGTGATTTCATTTTAATTTCATGGGGGTGTATCAAACATTAGATCAGTATTTCATTATAAATACACCGACTGGAGTGATTAAGAGCAAGATATTTCCACCCAAGAATGTAGTGGGAACCAAAAAGCAGACTGAAACTCCCCGGTAGCATTAGGTTTCAAGTGGCCATGGGTCTGGTCAGAAAAACAGTACTGGGGGCAAAATTTCTCAATGACACCAACGAGAAAAGGAGACATGAGGCTTCTGAGCCACTAACCTGACAGGCTTTTTATTCCTTTTTTTTTTTAAATTGAAGTATAGTTGATATACAATATGATATAAGTTACAGGTATACAATATGGTGATTCACAACTTTTAAAGGTTATACTCCATTCACAGTTATCACAAAACATTGGCTCTATTCCCCGTGTTATACAACACAGGCTTTTTACTCCGAGGGGGTACCACTCAAAACAGAATTGTGCTCTTTATGGGACTTTATCTTTTCATAGTCTCAGTTTTTCAATGTATAAATGGGATTTTCAGAATATGTGATGGCCTCCCCTGGGAGAAAGGCCTGCTGTGATAGGCCTGGGGTGTCAGAGTACTCACAGTTTGGCATTCTGTCTTTTGTTAGGAGGCTCCTTGCTGGACAAGATCTCCAGACGCTCTAGATGGCTGAATACCTGGTCTATGCTTGCTTGGATTTCGTTTTCTACTACTGCACAAAAGAGAAAAAAGAATAATTACTGGAAAAATAATAAATACAGTCATTTACCTTATCCCTTTCGATACACAGTCAAAATGACCTCTTTTCCATTTCTAATCATGTACCAACGAGATTGCTGGGAAGGCAAACAGAGTCAAAGAATAACTGCTGGAAGAATAATAATAACAGTGAACTTAAATTGGAAGAAATCAAACGTATCTTTTTTCTATATCAAATGAACTCAAAAATATGTATTTCAAAAGGAGAAAAATGCATACACTAATGATGATGGGGAAAAAATTCAAATTATAGTAAGTGACTGTAAACGTTTCAAAAAAAAAAAATATATATATATATAGCTGTTAACGCCATAACAACGCCAATTTTTTAAAAAGCTGAAGATACATCTGTAGAAATAAATTTCCTGCCTTTAGAAAATAAAATGAACATTTAAAGATTGTCCAAATAAATATTTTAAGCAAAATGTAATATTTTCTGATACAAAGTGAGGCCTCTTTTCATTTGAGATTATTTTCAGATATGGGTTATAAATATCTCGTAGAAAGACTGCCAACTGAACTCCCCACAGAACATAATGAGGTTAAAAAAAAAAAAAGCGCAAAGGGAAAGATTTAGTATGTGAAACATAGAGAAGAGTTCCCTTAAGAATGGGCAGACTGATGTTGGAGTCCCCAGAATAGACCGAATATCAACAGGAAAGAATCCACAGAGGTAACGATATGATAAATACAGTCATTTACCTTATCCCTTTCGATAAACAGTCAAAATGACCACTTTTCCATTTCTAATCATGTACCAACGAGATTGATGGGAAGGCAAACAAAGTGAACGGACAGAAGCAGCTGAACTGCGCAGAAGGCGTCCAGACTGCCTCCTGCCCGAAACAGAAACGACAGCAGAGACAGAAATGTCACCTTCCTAGGAGAGCCCACAGCTAACGAGCACGGCTCAGAACAAGGTGCGGCACAGGACGAAGAGACCAGGTGCTTCTGGAGCTGCAGAAAGCGGACGTGAGAAAACAGGAGAAATGGGCACAGCGCCAGCCGAGGAGTGAGAGGAGGGGACCGCATCTGCAGTGGGTGGGGGATCAGCAATGCCTGTGTGACCGACTCAGAAAAATGACCTTTTCTTACAACAGAGAAGAAACGAAAACACAGAAAGCAGCACTCTTCTAAAAGGAAATCACGGTGTGGGAACTAAACCAATTAATATTGCTCATCGTTTCTGAATAATCCGCCTAAAAAGCCACAGTTCTCAGCTCAGAAGAAATGGCCAATTCCAGTTAAACATCTCTGAATTTTTATGGACCACATTCCTCTACAGACTAGGTAATGAGATTAAGACAGATGGAGGAAAGGACTTCCATTCCCATAGGGCCATGTCAGGTTGAGTGGAGGGGTAATGGGGGATAAGACTTGTGGGATTCCAAAGGGCACAATCAGGAAAATCAGCGACTTTGCCATAGGGTTTTTCTGTCCACCCTAACAACAGAACTCATTCCACGCTGAATCATTAAGCCCCTGAGGCAGAAACGCAGTCAGGAAACCCAGCCCATTAGCACCGTGTCATCAGAGAAAGGACTCTGGTCTCCATAGTTAATTACTCACAGTGCAGAGACTGCTTGTCGGCCGTCTCCAGGCGTCCCATGTGAGACTGGATCTCGTGGACCTGCCTATCAAAGGAAGAGGGAGGAAATGAGTGAGACAGGAGTAATCAACAGCGCTTTGGTCAGGAAAGACAAATTTTCTAATGCCAACATCTAGCTGATTTAAATTGACAGTATCGCTGAACTGTAAAATTTGTATGTGGCGCTTCAGGTCACATGTTTTGGCACGGTTTCTAATATTTTAACATTAATATTAATAATAATACTGACAGGCAGCATTTAGTGAGTGCTTACCACATCTGAGACATTCTGCAAAGTCAATAACCCTATGAGGAAAGTACTATTATCATCCTCATTTTGTAAATAAGAAAACCGAAGACCAGAAAGGTTATGTAACTTGTTCAAGGTCACACACCAAGTGATAAACCTCGATCTGGACCCAGCCAATCCTACTCTCTGTTCTTTGACCCAATGTGCTGAGCACTGGTCTGTACTAGGGAGAGTCAAAGGGCAAGAGAGATATAATCCTTGTCCTTGAGAAACAGTGTAATTAGGAAGGACAGGCCAGATAGACTTGTAAAGTCCCAAGAAGATTTAAGAGAACACTAACACATAGAAGTGTAAACAAAAAGAAAGCTGAGGAGCTAGGCGCAGCAGTGTTAAGCAAAGGCAATGAACAGAAGAGTGAGCTGGGGAAAGCTTTGTGGGTGAAGGGAGTTCTCAACATCATTTTGAAGACGACAGACGTGATTTGGTGAAGGAAGATGTGGAGAAAATGACATGTAAAAAGGCCTGCAAGGCACATCACGTGCGTTACCAGCAGGCTGGCCTGCCTGAGGGTTGGGGTCAGAGGGAAGAAGGGGATGAGGGATTAGCTGGAGGAAACCATTAGAGGAAGGCCCTGAAAGATACGGATCTCCTGTTTGGTCAACATCTTTCCCTGGCAATATGAGGAGACTGCCATCTCACTTGGAAACGCCGACACTGCACCCAGAACCTCTGGCACGGTCCCGGACGTCAGGCCCCAGAGCATCTTTTGGAGGCTCCCCGGGGACTGGGCAAGGTCACCTACCCACTGAGCCCTTCCGAGCCGTCCTCTGTGATCAGTCCTGGGGATACTGTTTATCCTACTCCAACAACCGCCTCCTGGTGCCTCTGGTCTCTCCACGTGAGAGCCACATGAGAGGGACCTGTGAGCTCTTCCATCATCACCAACCCTTGAGGGAAAGGTCAGCAACCATCCTCCACCGTGAGCACCACAAACTGTGACCCCAAATTTACCAATGTGAGTCAGGAGCCCAAATTTCATTTGAACTTGCCTCTAGTCTTTTCCAGGGTGTCCCTGTGGCCTCTAAACAGGACCCACGGCCCCAGAAGCAAGAGCAGCTCTCTAACGACTCTCAGAGCGCTCCTGGGCAAGACCCATGGTCCTGAGAGGCACCAGGAAATCATTCCTAGAACCTGCTACTTCAGGAAGGCAAGTCTGGATGCTTCAGAATGGAGGCACGTGGACATATGGAGGCAGATGTAGAAAGGCAGCTTGAAGAAACCAACATCTGGATCAGGGCAACCGTGAAAACAGCCAGAGAGGACTGGATGGCAATGCTGAGATGGAAAAGAGAACTAGGACTTCCCTGAAGGCCTGGATGTGGGCAGTGAGGTAAACTTCTAATGGCAGTGGGAAAAGAATGGACTACAATAAGTGCTGATGGCTCAGCTCGTTATCCACATGGAAAAAAGACACCTCATGTCATAGTACACAAAGATAAACTCAAGATGGTTTAAAGCCTAAATGTAAAAAGTGAGGCTTTAGAACTTTCCGAAGAAAATATAGGCGTGCATATTATGACTTCAGGTTAAAGAAGGATTTCTTAAACAAGACAAAAACCAAAACTACCCCCAAAACCCCACAAACCACAGAAGAAAAGACTGATAGATCTGGCTACATTAAAACAAAACCCTTTTTACCCCAAAGGCACAATTTACAAAAAAAAAGACAGGCAGAGACTGGAAGATACCTGCAGCAGGTAACAAGGGAATAGTATTCAGAATGTATAAGGAACTGCTACAAATCAATAGGAAAAGTCAAACAAAGCAATTTTTTAAATGGGCAAAGGGCAACTGACAGAAAAGGAAACCCAAATGGCCAATAAATATATGAAGAGACTCTCTTCTAGTAATCAGGAAAATGCAAATTAAAAACAATGACATCATGGTGGTGCAGTGGTTAAGAATCCGCCTGTCAATGCGGGGGACACGGGTTCGAGCCCTGGTCCAGGAAGATCCCACATGCCACAGAGCAACTAAGCCCGTGTGCCACAACTACTGAAGCCCGCACTCTGCAACAAGAAAAGCCACTGCAATGAGAAACCCGTGCACGGCAACGAAGAGTAGCTCTCGCGCAACTAGAGAAAAGCCCGCGCGCAGCAACAAAGACCCAACACCATCAAAAATAAACAAAATAAATAAATTTATTCTAAAAAATAATAAACAATGAAAACATATTTCTCCCATTAGATTGACAAATATTTTAAACTTTAAGGATGAGGGACTCATAGCAGGCAAAACCATGGTCCCCAAGGGATCCTGGGAAGACTTCCAGGTTCCACCAAAGGACTGCCTTTGGCGCTGTGTTTTGCTCAGTGTTTTTTAAAAATCAACGTTTGAGGGCTTCCCTGGTGGCGCAGTAGTTGAGAGTCTGCCTGCCAATGCAGGGGACACGGGTTCGGGCCCTGGTCTGGGAGGATCCCACATGCCGCGGAGCAGCTGGGTCCGTGAGCCACAGCTACTGAGCCTGCGCGTCTGGAGCCTGTGCTCCGCAACGGGAGAGGCCATTGACAGTGAGAGGCCCGCGCACCACGATGAAGAGTGGCCCCTGCACGCCGCAACTAGAGAAAGCCCTCGCACAGAAACGAAGACCCAACACAGCCAAAAATAAGTAATTAATTAATTTTTAAAAATCAACGTTTGATTATGAAATTTGCACATGATTCTGTGCTCTAGTGAGCGCTTAGGATATTGTACCACAAAACAAATATTAACATTTTTCATTTAGGCTAAAGTAGTAAGATGAATTTGTCAGGGATAAAACACATTTTGTGTAAAACAGATAGCTAGTGGGAAGCAGCCGCATAGCACGGGGAGATCAGCTCCGTGCTTTGCGACCACCTAGAGGGGTGGGATAGGGAGGGTGGGAGGGAGACGCAAGAGGGAGGAGATATGGGGATATATGTATATGTATAGCTGATTCACTTTGTTATAAAGCAGAAACTAACACATCACTGTAAAGCAATTATACTCCAATAAAGATGTTAAAGGAAAAAAACCACACATTTTGACTTGAGGTTAAAAAAAAAAGTCAAATGCACAATATAGACTGGATTCAACTTTGGGAGCCATCTGCTAAAGGAACCCTACCAATTAAAGGTTTCTCCCAATGGAAGATGAACAGGACGGCTGGAAAAGAGTTTAGAAGTCAAGTTATGAAGAGGAATGGTCAAAAGAGCTAGTGATAATGATCCTCTGAGAAAAGAAAAGAAAAAACTAAACTAAAATGGGGCAGCTGGGGCTCTTCAAGTATCTGGAGATGACATACAGAAAGAGGAGTGGGCTTGTTCTCTGTGGCTGCTCCTTAAGGGAGACCCAGAACCAAAAGGTACAAATTTCAAGATGACAGATTTCAGCTCAACCCCGGGAAAAATGAGAACAATTACAAACTCTCTCTTCAAGAAGAGGGAAAAAAAAAGAGCTCTGGCATGTTTAAACACAGAGTACATGAACTACCTTGAGTTTTATAAAGGGTCTTCCCGACCAAAGTGAGTTGGAATGGAAGATCTTGCCAGTCACTTTCAATTCCGAAATTCTACGATGACAGCAGGAGATAATGCCCATACCCACAAAACCCTATAAGCACTCTTCAGCTGGCTTTTACTGTTTTCTAAGCTACAATGGATAAACTTTAAATTGCAGGGAAATGTTACTGACTTTTTCCATCCAATCTCTATTTGCTTTGAATGAACTGAAAAAGTTAGAGCCAATAAAGCGATACAATCTCTACGTGTCATGCCCGAGAGGAAATAAATGCAAAACAACAAAGTAAGCATGAATGGCATGGTGGGAACTGCCGTGCCGAGTGGCAGATCTGTTTTATACTGAACTGGGAATTCGGACACACATTTGAAGCCAATACGAAACAGCTGCTACACAAGCATGACTTGGGAGTGTGGACACTAGAAATCAGAAGTCCTAGCCCTGCCTAGCATGGGGTCCATGGTGGGCATGGGTGAAAACATAACCAAGCAGAGACCTAGTAGCAAATAAGCAAGGGTCACTGTTGCTGATTAAAAAAAAAAAAAAAAAAAGTCTGTAGAAGATCTAGGAAGAATTTAAAAACATAATTGTTTTTTAAAAGTCCATGGAACTACCCCACCCCCATCATATACACCCACTTTGCACCCATGCTGCCTCTGACCAACTTGACCAACAGGAAACAGGGTTTTGGAGTAAAAAGATCTGAGCTGACGTTCTAGTGCCACTGTGCAGTAGCTGAGGGACACTGAACAAGTCATTTAATTCCCTGGTGCCTCGGTGTTCTCAACTGTAAAACGGGGTACTGATAATCATAATTACTTAAAGCGTAGATCCAAATGCAATATGGAACTGCTGTGTAACCCATACAGCACCATACAGAAGTTTGTTGTTTTTACTCAGCTTTGCTTAAAAGTAGTGGGAACCATCTGGGCATTTTCACTCACCCACTTTGCCTCTACTATATTTAGCCTCTCATCAGAAGGGAAAATCAAAAAAAGGAAAAGCTGTTTTTGAGATAAGGTAGCAGTCTTTAAACCCAGCTGTTCATCAAAATCACCTGGAGAGCTTGTTAAAAATAGAGCTTCTTGTGCTCCAAACCTATTGAATCAGAATCTCTAGTGATAATAAGGTCCAGGGCACTGAATGATCCTGGACAAATATGGGCACCTTTCCAAGCACTGGGATCTCAAAAATAGAAGCCTGGCTATTAGCTCCTCTACAAAGTTCATCCTAACACAGTATTATTTAAGTGCAAAATGTTTAACCTGTTTTTCATCTTTTTTCTCTTCATTCATTGTTCAGGTAGTTCAGGCGTTTTCAAGATACACACTTTAAAATGTTGATCTAATTTCAATGTACTTTCAGGGACGTGGCAAGAGATAACTATAAATTGGGTTCAAAGTTCCAGTAAAATTAATACTTTCAGTTACTGCTGTGTCAATTCAGCTGCAATCACTAATTTCTGCAACTGCAAAAGTTAACTGCTGATGCACACAGGATTCTGTGTGTTTCCTTTTAAAGACACTCAATCACCAGTATTATGGAGCTGAAAGGAGCCTTACAGTTTAATCAGCCCCAAACCTTCATTTTACAGATGAGGAAAACAAGGTGAAGAGGTCTAGAGCCAGAATCCCCAGTCCTGGTTCAGTCCTTGAGGGGAAAGGAGGCAGATCAGAATATACTGCAGCGTGAAACAAGGTAAACTCCCTAAGGGCAGGGCTGTACAGTTAGCACTGGGAATGGTGCCTGACACAAAGCAGGTGCTAAATAAATGAATGAATGAACGACTGCATAGTAGAAGGCCTAGCAGTGGTTGGCCAGATCTTGCCCCTTGTCTGTTTTTGTAATAAAGTTTTATTGGAATACAGTCACATCCATTTGTTTACATATTGTCTTACAGCTGCTTGCCCACTATAATAGCAGAGTTGAACAGCGGCTACAGAGACCGGACGGTCTGTAAGGCCTGAAATATTTACGGTCTGGCTCTTGACAGAAAAAGCTGGCAAGCTCTGCTATAGACTCCAAGGGTCTCCAGAGTTTGAGGGTAAATCACTGGAGGCCTGCAGAGGTAAGTAGTTCATCTACACTCCACAAATCTTGTTTGGGACACCGTTGAGTATTGCTCCTCTAAGTTTACATAGAATTGAGCTTCCTAGTTTACTATGTGATCAGCTACCTGCTGCAATGATAACAGGTAGTCTGAGACTCTGTGAACAAAATTATTCTTAAAAATAAACTGGGTCGCGGCCTCCTTAGCAACATCCTTCAACCAAATTAACTAACCAGATGAGACTGTACATCACAGATCAACTTCAAAGCACCTCAGTCCATTGAGCCTTATTATTGTAAAAGATCTGCCCTTTCTTAGTAACATGAGCATAATTTCCTGTTTCATTCCTTTTCCAACTGACTCTCAGATCTAGTTTTTAAAGTTCCTTCCTATAATTTTTATATGAGAATAAAAGTGTAAGACCAATTCTGTCATTTCAATACTATTACAAAGTAGGCTCTACATTTTCACCCACCCAAACCAAACACTTAATCAACAAAGTAAAAAGAAAGAAAAGTAGAAAATGAAACAGCAACTTAATGAAACATAAACTTAGAAAATGAAACAATAACTGGATCATCTTCCTCTTATTCTAATGCTCCAAAGTATTGCTTTTGTTGTGAATTCATTAGAGAGGTGGGTCCCCATTTTCTTTCTTTCCCAGGCCCTGGAGGTGTGATTTTAAGTGTTTTCATCAGCACAAAACTACAGCATATATTTGAAAGTTGTTAGAATAGGATAGGTATAGGCATACACTCCAAAAAAATGGAAAACAGAGACTCAAACAGATATTTGTACACCAATGTTCTCAGCAGTATTATTCACAACAGCCAGAAGGTGGAAACAACCCAAGTGTCCATCAATAGATGAACGGATAATGAAACGTGGGGGGTGTGTGTGTGTGTGTGTGTGTGTGTGCGCGCGCGCGCGCATGTGTGTATCCACAAAAGAATATTATTCAGCCATAAAAAGGAACAATGTTCTGATACACGCTGTGACATACGTGAACCTTGGAAACATTATGCTAAGTAAAATAAGCCAAATATTATATTATTCAACTTATATGAGATATATAGAATTGGCAAATTCAGAAACAGAAAGCAGAACAGGTTACCAGGGGCTTGGGGAAGAATGGGGAGGTACTGCTTAACGGGTACATGAGTTTCTGATTGGGATAATGAAAAAGTTCTTGAAATGGATAATGTTGATGGTTACACGACACTGTGAATGTACTTGATGTCACTGAACTGTACACTTAGAAATGATTATAGGGACTTCCCTGGTGGCGCAGTGGTTAAGAATCCGCCTGCCAATGCAGGGGACACGGGTTTGAGCCTTGGTTGGGGAAGATCCCACATGCTGCGGAACAACTAAGCCCATGTGCCACAACTACTGAGCCCGTGTGCCACAACTACTGAAGCCCACATGCCTAAAGCCCAAGCTCTGCAACAAGAAGCCACCGCAAGGAGAAGCCCACACACCACAACGAAGAGTAGCCCCACTCACCACAACTAGAGAAAGCCCGTGTGCAGCAACGAGGACCCAATGCAGCCATACATACATACATAAATAAATAAAATATAAAAAAAGAAATGATTATAATTTTAAATGGCAAACTAAATGATACTGGTAACAATTAAAAATTAAATGGTTAACTTTAAAATGGTAAATTTTTACGTTAATGCATGTCTGACCACAATGAAAGATAAATCATCCCCCCAAATACGACAGGTATGATCTTATTTCCATATTCAATTACACATTTCAGCAAGTTCCAAAAATGCAGGACAATATGAATAAAGGACACTACCAAGGAATTTAAGTTATGAGAAGCTAAACCAAAATTCAATTTCCTTAAAGGTAACCTGTAACCAGATATGAATAACAAGTACCGCATAATACTGAATGCTATCTGAGCAATTTCTTTGTATTATAAAAATAGTCTTTAGTATAAACCAAAATCAGAATAAAAGAAAAAAAATCACAGTGTAGAAGCAACAAGTTTTGAGTCAATAAAGAGTAGGGACTAACATCATTTAGGAGCTGTGAGCTATTTAAACTTTTTCTGACGACCTCATCCCAGTGATGGATCCTTCTAAATTACTTAAGGAGATCCTGCTGGTACTGCTCATTTACCTTCCACCTCATTGTGCCACACATTAGACCTTTTTTCGTACACGTCCTGACTCTCCAACTAGTAAACTCCTCTGTGCCGGGGCCCTGAGTCCGCACCAGCTCTACCAAATCGGACCATAGAGTTGGCAGGTGCTGGACAAAGTGCGACTTCCCCTTCACCTAGTTTACCCAGCGGGCAGTCATGGCCTCCAAGGTCCCCGGAGGCATTCGGCCCAATGTCCTCGGGCACCAGGTCGGACCCTCCGGCCTCCGCTACCTGGGCATTCCGCCAAAGACTGAGCACTTCCGAGCTGCTCCCCCCTGCAGCGCCCGGACGGAAGGACTCGGCCTCCATACCGGCGGACGCCCGAGGCCCCAGACAGGGGGCAGGCCTCGCCCAGCCTGGCTTTGCCCCAGCCCGTGCCCGACTCATCCCTCACTTGTGCGTTTGCTGGTACAGCGGCTCCATGTTGCCGGCCCCACCGGGTACCGCGCTACCTTCCACAGAACACGTACTCACAGCCCCACTTCCGGCTTCCGGCTTCCGGTCTCAGGACCCTCCCTTCCCTGCCGGCTAGGGCTGCCCCAACGCGCGCCCTACTGGTGGTGACTGCGAGAAAGGGGAAGGGAAACGAGTAAAGGGGCCTGGAGAAGAAGGCTAAGTGTAGTCAGAGGTTCTGTCTCAGATGGGAGACGAGGAAGCCTAGGTTTTGGCCGGAGGCCGTCTCCAGCATTGAGTCAGGCATTGGTAAGGGCAGTCGTAAGGTACCGACGTGGGGTCCTCAGAGCAAGTTTGGAGACCAGAGGACAGCAGTTCGTATTTGCGGGAGGAAGTGCGGGAAGATTCCTGCTTGGCTTCGCTTCAAACTGTTTGTTGTGGGTCTGAAGATTTCACTCTTCGCTGGAGTCTCTGGTGCAAGCATCTCCTGTCTCGTCCCCCACCCCATTTATCCGTCTAATAAACCCAGAGTGAATGAGTGGTTACCATGTATCACATGTTCTGTGGAGGAAACCGGTTCTTCTTGCCCTCAAAGAGGTCTTGGTATAGGAAAGAAAATAAGATGTGTGTACAAATAAACATCTACAAGGTAGAAAGTCTGAAGAGGTTGAGTGAGCTGGAGTTGGCTCCAGTGAGAGATTCAGGAAAGACAATGTAGGAGGTGGCATTTGAGTTAGGACTTGAAGGATTTGGACACTTGGCTCTCCATGTAGACCTAATCCGTTTCCATCCTCCCAGGCTTATCTACCATTCCTCCCAAGGGAGGAGATGTTCCTCTTCCTTTGACAAGTTGATGCTTCTATTTTCCTGTATCCTGGATCCCACCCAGTTTTGTGCCCCAAGGGACTGTCCACCCATGTACCTTCTTTCCCTAACATTATTTTTTCACTTATTCTAATATTTATTAATGAGTACCTGCTATTACCAGGCACAGATACTCGGGGGCGGGGAGGAATAGAAGTAAGACACAGCCCTAGAGAAACAGACTAGAATGATCCCAGCCACTTAAGGAGGACTTAGAAAAAATTTAAAATAGCACTCCAAAGCGTGGGACACCCTGAGGCCCGGGACCTGGGCCAGGGACTTGGCTTGCCTAGGTCTTAGGACAATCTTGTGTGGTAGAATAAAGATGGTTTTGTATTCTTTGCTACTGTTCCGATTAAAAGGTGGAGTCTAATTCCATTCTTTTTTAATCTGAGCTGGCCTTAGTGACTTGCTTGAGCAACGGAATGTAGCAAGAGTGAAATATTAGGGTTTCCAAGGCCAAGTCATAAGGAGCCTTGCAGCTTCTACTCAGCCCTCCAAAGGAGCACTCACTCAGGTGATCCTGAGTCACCTTGGAAGAAGTTTGACTACCTTGAAGCCGTCATGCTGGAAAGGCCATGTCTATATGTGTTCTAGTCAACATGCCTAGCTGAGCCCACTCTTCCAGCCAAGGCACCAGACTTGTAAGTGAAGCCATCTTGTACCCTCAATACCAGTCTGTCCGTCAGCTGACTCCCACCAAGTGACCTCTGTAGACTCCACGTGGAACAAAAGAAATGCCCAACTGAGCCTGTGCCTGAATTCCTGTCCAGGAAATCAAGAGATACAGTAAAGCGGGTGATATTTTAAGCCACTAAATTTTGGGGTAGTTCATTTTGCAGCAATAGATACCCGACCTCAAAAAGCTTATCAGCTAGTTAGAGAGACAGGGTACAGGGATTATGAAAAGGTAACAGTGCAAGACAATGTATGAATGTGTAATGAGTAGTAAAGACAATTAGTTTCTGTCATAACATAGGGAAGGAAGAGATCCCTTTCAATTTGGTGATGAAGGAAGGCTTTCCAGAAGAGATGAGATTTCAGCTAAACCTTGAAGTACAAGAAAGATTAAGATGTATGGAGATGCAGGGCACAGGGAATTCTTGGCAAGCAGAGAGAGAAATTTTCAGAAGCTGTAGGTAGTCCCAGGCAGTCTGTGTGGTTCCTCTTGGCTAGAGCAGAGTGTTTCTGCAGTAGAGGAATATACACAAACAGGAAAGATGCTTTGCCTCCACCTTGTGGAACATCTGGAGGGCTTTGAGCCTTGGGTAATGGAATCAAGTTTCCACTGATTTCAGGAAAATCAATATGATGACTTTATGCCCTCTCCTTTTATCTGAACTTTAAGAGGTGTCCCAAAGTTCTACTGTTCCAGGATTTGGTAAACTAATCCATATTCTGCCTGTTTCTTCCCTTTGTGGTATGATAAACTTCAATACTCTGAAGAGCATTTTTTAAAATTTATTTATTTTTATTTTTGGCTGCGTTGGGTCTTCGCTGCTGCACACAGGCTTTCTCTAGTTGTGGCGAGCGGGCGCTACTCCTCGCTGCGGTGCACGGGCCTCTCATTGCGTTGGCCTCTCCTGCTGCGGAGCATGGGCTCCAGGCACGCAGGCTTCAGCAGCCGTGGCACGTGGGCTCAGCAGCTGTGGCTCGCGGGCTCCAGAGCACAGGCTCAGTAGCCGTGGCACATGGGCCCAGCCACTCTGCGGCATGTGGGATCCTCCCGGACCAGGGCTCAAACCCATGTCCCCCACATTGGCAGGTAGACTCTCAACCACTGCACCACCAGGGAAGTCCCTGAAGAGTATTTTTGATGTGTCTGATTTGAGGAACTTAATTGTTCTCTCTGAAGCCATTAATCTGTTGTGTCTCTCTGGTCAACTCAATCAGATGGAATAGAACAATTCTGTTATCCCTCCTACCAAACCATCACTGCTCCCTATACTGCCCCTGCCCTGGTGTCTACCGCCCTCCCAGTGCACCTTCTGATTCTGTTGCCTCCTAAGCCCCCCTCGCCCTATTGTCTATCCCACCTGTGTCAATGCTCATGCAGCACCTTGCACAATTGGTGCCAGTTGTGAATATGTCCCCCTTCCCCTACCAAACCTGAGAGAGAGGCCCTCATCATTCCTCAACCACTCCCTCCCCTTTCCAATCATTCTCTTCAATATTGAGCCTTTTGATAGCTCCCTGGTGCCTAAAGAACACAGTAACAAATTCTTATCTTGGCAGACAGAGCTCTCCTTACTGGCCACATCTCTGGCCACTTCCCCCATCCTAACTAGAGTAATTGGAGTTCTTATCTCAAGGGCCTTTGTGTCCTCTGGCCTTTGCATGCACTGTTCCCTGTGCTTCAAACACCCTTCCCTCTGCCTCAAGCCTGATGAACTCATTCAAGTCTCAGCTCTGGTTTCACCTCCCTTGGGGAGGGCCTCTGACACAGGCTGGATCTGAGCTCCTCCCCTGTGCTCCTCTGGCACCTGGTGCCCCTTCTCAGCACTTATCACAAGTATCCCAATTCTCTGTCCACAAGCCCAAGGGCAGGAGGTGTGTCTTTCATCCCTGTATCTTCCTAGCATCCAGCTCAGTGACTGGTATAAGGTAGGTGCTTGTTAAATATCTTGTTGCTTTGAAATGGACTCCATTTAATCAACTCACTCTCCTAAGTATTCCACCTGCCTGCCATTTTAGAAGCCCAGAATTATTTGAAAGTTGACTTTTAGGCAATTAAAAACTGCCTGCATCAGAAGAGCCATTCTTGTTGAAAGCCTTGTCACTTGAAATCAGTGCAGAGCGTTAAACAAAATGTCTCCTCTTTAAGCGATTTCACAACAGTTTCTCATCCTGTGCTCATAACCACCCGGTCAGAGGCAGGACAGGCATCACCATCCTGGTTTCCTAGACAAGCATCCTGAGCTTCAGAGATTAACTTGCTTGCCTAAGCTGACTGTGGGTGAGGGGAACAAGGTCCAGGCTGCAGTCACACACCGCCCTCCAGGTAGCTGCTCTGTCATCCTGCATTTTTGACTCTGAGGTCCTTGCACAGATAAATAAAACACCTCTGATGGTTTCTGCTTTGGACAGCAACAAAACCCTAGTCACCCCCGCCCCCAAAGCCGGAGAAACATAATCTCACCGCCTCTGGGTTTTCTCCCTAACCCCTTCGATTAAAGCTGAGCAGACAGAAAGGATGACATTTCTGAATTCAGAGGCTGCAATGAGCTGAGCACAACAAGCATCTGGGGCCCCTTCCAGGACCCACCAGGTGGAGGAGATGTTGCCCCGGGTGCTGTGGGAGGTGGGGAGAGGTCTCCAGGGAAGCTGCCCTCCACAGAGAGTCCATCAGCAAATTGTCTCATGTAGCCATAACAGCCAGGAGCAAGGTCGGGGGAGCAGGGTTTGGTCCGAGGAGAGCCAGTGTATTGTAAACAGGATAAAAGGGGCTGGAAAGCCCCACTTATCACTGACTAATGTGTCCCCAGGTCATCGGGGAGCTGGACCCCCACCAGCAGCCCTGAGGGAGGGAAAGAGAATTCCCGATTAACCCCATCACCTGTGAGCGGAGCCAGGGCAGAGGTCTGCCTTCCCCCTTGCTAAGTGATTTCCATGGTCATTAGGCATTTGTGGGGCTCAGCACAGTTTCTAGGAAGCCCTCTGCCAGGCTGGAGAAATGCCTTCTGAGGCCCCTGCTCTTTGGGGCCACCTGGAGCCGGGCATATGTGGAGGCATCTGTGGAAAGAGAGGTAGTCTGAGGAAGGCAGAGGTAGCAGGAGGCTGGTAGTTGGAGGGGAGAAGGAGGCTTGGGCGTCAGCACATGGAGCCATGGGTTGGCTTAGTTTAGACTTGAGGGACTGACCGGGAGCTCCGTCTCTCTGGGCTCTAATGATCTCATTCATTCCTTACAACCCCCTGTGTGGCAGGTGTCTTAATCTATAGACGACAAAACTGAGGTTCAGAGAGGTTAAGTGTCCACAGTAAAGAGTGGGTGAGTGACCAGCTGAGACCTGAACTCAGGCCTTGCTGACTCCCAGTCTGGGCACTTCAGTGTCAGTTGGACCAGATGCACCACATCAGCGTTTAAGTGTGAAGACTTCCAAGGGATGCTTAGATCAAGTGAGTTCAGCTTTTCTCTGAATATACTTCACCCCTCCAGGGAGCCTTCCTTGGTCATCTCTGTCTCCTCCTTTCGGGCCCCCATTTTCCTGGACCCCTGAGCATGGGATAGAAAGAGTTCAGAGTTTGATACAGGGGGCCTGAGTTTGATTTTCCAATTTGGTCCCTTTGGCCAAATCAATCAGTTCCTCTGAGCCTAAGTTTCTTTTTCTGTCAGATGGGGACACTAATATCCACTCCCGGTATTTCACCAGGTTGAAGGAGGATTAAATGTGAAAGGATTTGCAAGTGATTTGAGTGTTAATTTCACAGTGATTGTCATGGGACCTCCTGAGTGAATTTTTGCCTCTAGTTTTCACCTCCTCACCCACCTGCCTCTCCAGGAATATTGCCTTCAGATTCACATGCATAACATACCACCTTATGCATGTCTCCTGCTCAGGAACCATCAGTGTCTCCCTGCTACTGCTTCCTTGGCCTGAAACTCACCTTTCCAGAACTGGCTCACTTCTCACTCCCAAAGCTGGAGCCTCTGCTCCCCTGCCCGACCATGGCCTTGAGTCACGGATCCTACCTGAGGTGTCTAAACACACTGTGTGTTCTCATACCTGTGGACCTGGGCTGGCTCCTTGTAGAGATTTGTCCCCTCTTCCAAGTTGGCTCAGATCCCAACCCCTCGTCCAGCTGGCTTCCTTACCACCCATCCTGTCACACCCTCTCCACCCTCTTGTCTTTATCATTCTCTGTTCCTTAGCCTTCACTTCCTAGGCATGTTGGCTTTCCATGTACAACCAGCCTTCATATTAGATCATCAGCTTCTTGAGGACAAAGACCTGTCTGCGTCTTTCAAAGAATCTGCTCAACAAATCTAGGCTAGGGAGGCAGTGAGCTTAAGGGGAGGTCCTCAGGACTCCATCCATCTACAAGTCAGGAGAGAGTGTTGACCTGCCACGTGAGCCCCTTGAGCAGTGCTGCTCTGAGGATCCGGCTCACTGGAGGGATCATTGTACATCCATGAGTTGATGTGAGCCATGGCAGGCCAATATAGAGGCGGGGATTGTTTTTGGCTGGTGGCAATTTTGTGGGACCCGGCCAAGAGTACCAACCTAGAAGCCCTCTATTCTACAGCCCATAGGGCTTGCCCTGAGCATACAGGAGCCTCTGTGTCATCCCCTTTCATCTCCGCCATTCAATAAGTCCTCAGGGATTCTGGTGGCAAGCAGGAGTATTGAGGAATTTTCCTCCCATGCCCTTGATAACCAATGAACTGATGACCATTCAGCCTGCTCATCTACCTAGAGAGAAACGGAGGCCCCAAGAGGGGTGTGACCTATCCATATCACACAGAGTTCAAAGCCCAGCTGGGGTTGGAACCTGCATGTCCTGACTCCAGTGCAGGGCCCAGCTCCCTACCTCACACTATCTCTTGGGTGACACACACAGGTCAAGGTCCGCAGGCAAGGATTCCGGAAGTACAGGCCTGGGAACCAGCCTCCCCCATTGAAATAGCCTTTAATCTGCCAGGAGGTGGAGTAGGCCCACCCAGACTGAAAAGTTTCCAAGAAGGAATCTCTAAGCCCCTCTCCAAAGCCCCTAAACCTGCCATACCTTGGTGCAGCCTGTATTTTTCTTCCCTTGAAATGAAGGTGCTGTCACCATAGCCTAAGCCACCTGGTCTAGGGCTGCCCTGTCCAATACGCTCACTAGCTGTTAGCCACATGTGGCTATTGGGCACTTGAAGTGTGGCCAGTGCAAATCGGCTTGTGTTGTAAGTGTAAGATACCCACCGGCTTTCAAAAGCTTAGTACAAAATAACGTCAAATACCTCAATACTTTTTTACATTGATTCATGTTGAAACGATACATTTTTGGATGTCTTGGGTTAAATAAAATATATTATTCCTTTTTTTTTTTTTTTTTTTAGCTGCGCCACACCACGCAGCATGCGGGATCTTAGTTCCCTGACCAGGGATCAAACCCGCATCCCCTGCAGTGGAAACATCCCAGGCCTGGCACATGCTGAAGCACAGATTGTGTCCCCAGTTCTCCAGACTGAAGAGCCCCTCTGTGTGTGCTCCTCTGAGGTCCACTTAGATCCAAAGAGTCTCAGAGTTAGGGTATGAAGGCAGTCAAGGCAGGCTTCCTGTTGGAGGCAAAGGGGGCTTCAGGGCGGGATGAGGCAAGCCAGGTACCCAGGTCACAAAATTTCAGAAGGAACTCGCTCTCAGGGTGGCACAGGGGCTGAGCCCAGGTGCTTTGCTTGCTGCTCGCCCTGTTCCCAGCCCTGTCAGGCTCCAATACGGTCCCTTCAGTGGGGCCCGGGCAGGAGCCACATCGCCACAGAGGTCCACAGCTGAGCTCACCGCCGTCCCAGGGTGGTCCTAATAGCCCACACCTCGCATGGGCAAAAACCCCACCCAACAGCCACCACGCCGGCCCCAAAGAGCCAGATCAAGCCCAGATCTTCAGTAGCCAGGGCCTCCTCGCCCTACTTTCAGGGCGCTCCAGGAGACAAGCTGCATTAATGGCGATAATTTTGCAGCTTTGAAAGGGAAGCACCCAAAACCCCGAGGCCTGGGGCTAGAGGAGCCCTCTGAGGCGAGGGCCAGACAGCAGGCATCTCTCAGAGGCCTCCGTCCTGCTGCAGGCCATGCGGCCAACGTGTCCCAACACTGACAGGCTTCCTTGCACAAGCCAGACCTCACAGAGTGAGGGGGGCACGTGAGGAGGGGGGGCGAGGAGGCTCGACAGGAGGGTCGTGGGCTCATCCATCAGGAACCGTCAAACAGTAGGGCCACAGGCCTGCCTGAACATTTGGCTTCTTAAAGGGGCCTTCTGCAGCACCCCCAACCCCCCAAACCTTAGCCTCCCGGAATCAAGCACATTCCATTGGTGGGGGATTAGGGGGTCGGCAACCCAGGCTGGGCCGCCCCCCTGGCCCTGCCCCGTCCTGCTTACTCACGGTGCAGGGACAAATCTCCTATACGCCACCCAGCAGCTGGAGCTGTGGTTAGGGGCCCAGGGCAAAATAGAAATTGGTGGGGCCTTTTTGTCTGCTCCTGCTTTTAAGAAAATAGCACACAAATTGAGAGGCAATCTTGACTATCTTTTCTTTTTCTAAAATCAGGAGAGTTGGCTTGCACTGGGGGGGTCTCCAAAAGCTTGTTTAGGCCAAGAGCTGGGGCTGGAGAGGGGGGCTGGAGAGTGGGAAGGGTCCCTCAGATAAGAGCAGAGGGCCGCTTATCCTCCCCACCCGGTCTAACACCTGCACCTGGTTCGCCCTCCTGAAGCACCAGGGGTCAGCCGGCCTCAGATGTGCTGAGTGCTTACGTCCACGGCCAGGCCCTCCCTGCCAGGTAGGACAAGAGCATGGACTTCCCATCTCTCCTTCCCTCCCAAGGGAGCCCCGACTGGGGGACGGCAGTCCTGACTACAGCAGGGCCAAGAAGAGCCCCAAGCCTTGGGAGTTGCTCATTGAGGCATCAGAAAGACCTGTGTTTGAATCCTGACTCAGCCCCTTGCTGCCCTTTGACCTTGGCATGCTACTTGAATTCTCTGAGGTCCCTTTCCTTAATTGGTGTGCTCCTAGTATACTCCTAGTAGAGTGGAAAGACATCTGGCCTTGCTATCAGAGAGATGTGGCTTGGGTCAGTGGCTAGCTCTACATCTTTGAATAAGTCACTTGACTGCTCTGACCATTTTCCTTGTGAGATTTTTGCAAGGATTCAATGAAATCACGTATTTGAAAGTACCTGGCACAATACATAGTGGGTGCTGCCATCAGGTGGAATTCATGCTTCTGTCTCCCGCCCTCCTACTTCCCTAGATACCTTCACAATATAGCTCCAATCACACTAATTGCCCTAACTTCAGTGTGACTGTGGCATAGTTATATGCTGGGCTCCTGAGTGGTGGGCTCCAGGCAGGACCCCGTGATAGCGCCCAGTACACACATGGTGTTCAGGCAGTGCTCTTATTTTATTTTATTTATTTATTTATTTTTTTGCGGTACGTGGGCCTCTCACTGTTGTGGCCTCTCCCGTTGCAGAGCACAGGCTCCGGACGCGCAGGCTCAGCGGCCATGGCTCACGGGCCCAGCCGCTCCGCGGCACGTGGGATCTTCCCAGACCGGGGCACGAACCCGTGTCCCGGGCATCGGCAGGCGGACTCTCAGCCACTGCGCCACCAGGGAAGCCCAGTGCTCTTATTTTTATACCTTTGGGAAGTAGGGTTGCATATCAGTTTAGAACATAACTCTGCAGCCTGAGTTCAAATGCGGTCTCTGCCACTTACTAGCTGGGCAGTCTCAGGCCAGTTGCTTAACTTCTCTGTGCCTCAGCCTCCTCATTTGTAAAATGGGCATAATGATGGCACCTTCTTCCTAGGGTTGTTGTGGGATTGAAATAAGGTAAGAATTATAAAGGGCACATGATACAAGCTACAGGAGTGTTTTGTCAAATGAGATTTATTGACCACCTTCCCTGCCCAGAGAAGCTCACCATCCACCTGCTGGCCCCCGTGCAGGCCTTGTGCAGAAACTGTCCTGTTCAGGGAAGTCCCTTCTGACCCTGTATCTGTTTTCTTATAGGATGGGGAGGGAGCTGAGCTCCAGAAGAGGCCGGGTGAACGCCTTGGCTTGGTCACTGGTCCTTGCCTCCCACCCCACCCGTGAGCACTGGTCAGAAGCCAGGGCCTGCAGCTCCTTCCCTGCGCTGGTTTTCTCGCGAGTGGGGGCTGGGCTGGGCTAGACAAACTGCTTCTCATGGCTCAGGAAGAGACCGTCAGGCAGGGGACACACTGGTGACCGCCCAGTGGTCAGCACAAAGGTGGCTGCGGGAGGAGCTTCCTCTCTAGGAGGAAGGGAGAAGGTCAGTGGCCCACATCCGGCCCTGCCCATTCCTCCCAGATGCTGTGGAAAGATGTCCTAGCCACTTCGTCATTGCTGGGCGGGGTCTTTCCTTCACACTGGGGCAGGCCCCTTGGAGGACCCTGGTCTGCAGGGCTGGGCACACACTCACAGGCACACAATGCCCCACTCGCCACACACACACATACGCACAGTCCCGGGGCTGTGGGATGAAGCGACCAGTTGTCGACTTGGCCGTCTGCTTGACATTCCACTGGGCTGTCCCAGGCTGCAAGGCCCCACTGTCCGGATGCAAAATGGGCTGTTGGGAGTGATGGCTTAGCTGTCAGTGTTCATTGCCCAAGAGGTCAAGGTCATGGGTCAATCCTCAGATAGGACCATGGATTTCCTTCTCTCCCATAGTCACAGACGTCACCCTGCACCAGAGCTTGCTCTCTCAAACATGTGTAACATGTCCAAAAGGGATCAGCTCATGACTCAGCAGAAAGAGAAAACTGTGTCTTCTTGCTGCTGCCCACTGGCTGGGGGTGGGCTATTCCAAGCATCATCTTCACAGGGGACCTTTGGATGCTGGGATGCAGGCTATCTAAGAAGGTCATCTCACTAGGACCACTGTGGTTCCCCTTTATCCAATGTAGCAACAGTGGCTTTGGGACACATAGAGACCAGCTCCAAGATTCCAGAGATGGTTCCTTTGTGGTAGGGGTGGGTATTTCCTGCTCTGCACACTGGGAGGGGACCCCCGAGGAGACATGAGTGCCTTATCTCCAGGGGAGAGGCAGTTCTGGGCAAGGGGCTCTTTCTGAGATCTTTGCTGGGAAGATCATGGTTTTCCTGGCAGGCCCAGGCACAGCTCAGCCCTGTGTTCACGTGGAGGCTTCATGCAGGTCTCCTGAGTCTGAGACTTTATGCTTCTTCAGGGCCCTCTGAACTTGATCAAGGAAAAAATGCAAACTAGAAGAGCAAATGCTAGAACAAAGATGCCGTGGGAGATGGTGAGCTCTATCCATCCGTCTGTCTATCCACCCATCCCTCTGCTCAGCACCCACGATAAGCCAGGCTTCGCGATGGGTGCTGGAGATCCAGAAGAGAGGAAGCCATGGTCCTTACTTTCAAATTGTTTTCCAGTGAGGAAGACAACATTGATTAGGATAGAAGTACCTGGGAGCCCTGCCTGAAATGGCTCAAACAACAAGGAAAACTTATCTCACGTGGCAAGAGGGCCAGAGGAAGGAGGCTCTGTGATTGGTCAATTTAGGGACTCAATGGTGTCACTGAGAATTTAGATTTTTTAAAAATTTTCCACCTGCCTACCCTCCAAGTGCCTGCCAGTTCACCTCATGGTGTCAAAGTGGCTGCCACACGTCCATGTACTACAGGCCAATACTGTAAACTACTGAAGTGTAAGAGGAACAGTTTCTTCTTGCATCCCTTTTTAAGAGAGAGGAGACCTTTCCCATAAACCCCAGCAGAAATTGCCTTCAACTCTCATTGGCTGGCATTTCATCACCTGCCCAAACTCAAGTTAATCTCTGAAAAGGGTTGACCACACCAGGCTTAGGTGAATCAGGGTTTACCCCTGAAGTGGAGATCCCTTCCTTAGGGAGGATGGCTATCCCACCAGAACTGGGGTTCTCTTTACCGAGAAGAAGGAGAAGCTGGCTACACATAGTACCTGTTGGTAACCAGAAGAAAAATCCCAGCGTTTTGTGTTTCTTCCCCCACCCCGTGAGCAGCTTGGGAAACCCATCCCTGCCTTTCTCAGCCCCCTGATCTGTTTGTTTTTCCCTCTAGACTGACTGCTTGGCCACAAACTGCTCTTTGTTTGTTGTTAAAACTTGGCCATGTGAAAACTTCCTGCCATGGCGTTCTTTCTCCCCATCTCAGTCTTACAACACACACATGCGCGCGCGCACACACACACACACACACACACACACACACACACACAATCTAGGTGTCCACTGAATTACTCTAAATCCTACATCTACATGAGGAACATGCCTGTTCTGGTGCATTGCCCCCTCCCCAGTACAGACACCACCATTCATTTCTGACAAGGTTTGCACAAGTCGGCATCTTTGAACCTCCATTTCTTCATCAACAACTCACAGCCAAAGACTGGACTTGATCTAATGCAAAGGAGAAACGACATCTAACCTCATGTGCTCTATGGGGCCCATCCAGAAGGAAGATGCTTATGGGACAGCATTCAGGGAGGGAGGCCGCTTATCCAGTTGCGTCCGTAGCAAGCACCGAAAGGAATCTCAGTGGTAAAATATTTTGCTCCATCCAGCCCAGAGACAGTGCATGGCAGCTGGACATTGCGGGGAAAACCCAAAGATTTGTTGTGAATGACTCAACCTTTACCTCATTGCCGTAAGCATAGAGAGACACCATGCTAGATACAGTCCTTGGGAGGCCACTGCTCCCTTTCGGTTCCCTGTCACAGCAAGTCTAAGAGAACCTTCCTGTGGCAGCCAAGCACACTAAATACAAAAATCAAGTCCCTGATGCAGACTTGCTCACTGTGTATAGCAGGACCTATGCCTACTCCGGGACCTCCCCTTGCTCACTCCCACTAGCTGCCTTAGCTACAGCCACCCTGGCCTTCTTGCTGTTCTTTAAATGTGCCAGGCTTGTTCCCTCTCCCTCAAATGCCCTCCTCCTAACTTAGCTCAGAAGCCAGCTTTTCAGAGAAATCTTCCTTGAACACCTAGATAAGGAAGTCCCTTCCTCCTTTGTTTGATTTACTTTAATTGCATTATAGCTGATCAGAAGATACGTTCTTTATAGATTTACTTCTTTATTATCTACCACCACCACCCCCACTAGAATAGAAGTCCTATGAGGGCCAGACCCTGGACTGTCTTGGTCCCAACCCTATCCTGGAACACAGAGCCTGGCCTGTAGATAGTGGTCAACAATGAATTAATTAATGATGTTCCAGCCCAGGCCACTTTTCTGGGATGAAATGAACAACAACAACAACAACAACAAAGAATAAATGTAAACCTCCTTCCAAAGTGCCTGATAGAGATTAGCTACAACGATAGTCTCCTCACCCCGCAATGCTGATCACGCAGGAGTGAGCTGACAGAAAGAAGCAGGTGGAAGACTTTCTCGTAAATGCTTCTCCTTCTCCTCTAAGGGTGATTGCACTTCAGGAGGCTTGAGAAAGAGAAAATGATGGGAGGACGTGTGAAGGAAGCATCTCTAATGATAATGATGCCTACACACTCCAGGCACTATGCTGTGTAACACACAGATCAGTGTGCCCATTTTACAGATGAGAACTCTGAGGCTCATGAAGGTCAAGAGACTTGTTCAAGGTCCTTGAACTAGTAGAAGGTGGAGTTGAGGTTGTACATTAGCAATCATTGCCATTCCCTCCTCTCCCTAGTCCTAGGCAACCACTACTCTATTTTCTGCCTCTATGGATTTTTCTGTTCTATCCATTTCATATAAATGGAATCATTCAATAGATGGTGTTTTGTGATTGGTTTCTTCTATTCAGCAGGATATTTTCAAGGCTCACCATGTTATAGCACGCATTGGTACATTTTTTTTTTAGTAAATTTATTTTTGACTGCATTGGGTCTTCGTTGCAGCGCGCGGGCTTCTCACTGTGGCTTCTCTTGTTGCGGAGCACAGGCTCTAGAGTGCAGGCTCAGTAGTTGTGGCGCACGGGCTTAGTTGCTCCGCAGCACGTGGGATCTTCCCGGACTAGGGATTGAACCCATGTCCCCTGCATTGGTAGGCAGATTCTTTACCACTGCACCACCAGGGAAGTACCACCTGGTACTTCTTTTTCTGATGGCCTAATGACCACATTCATTTATCCATTCACCAGTTGGTGGACTCTGAGTTGTTTCCAGCTTTCCACTCTTATGAATAATGCTGCTTAGAACATTCCTATGTAAGTTTCTGCATAGACATATGTTTCAGTTCTCTTGCATAAACACCCAGGAGTGTAATTGCTGAGTCATATGATAACCCTATGTTTAACATTTTGAGGAATATTCAGAGTGTTTTCCAAAGGAGCTGCACCATTTTATGTTCCCACCAGCAGTGTAGGAGGGTTACAGTGCATGAGGGATGCCAGGTGCTCTCGTATTACTGTTGAAATATATGGTTGACTAGAGCCTCCTGAATTTTGAGGTTCTACAAGGCAAGAACCCCCAGCATGACTTTTATTTTTGTTTGGTTGTCTCTCCACTCCACCTGCCTTCTTACTTTCCTCTTTGCCCTAATCGCTAACTCTCCCCCAATCCTGTTTTCCCCACGGTTCTCACCTGTGCCCTGCTCATACACCACGCGGTGACTGAAGGCCCTGGTGGACCAGAGATGAGGCCAGGTTTCATGAGAACAGCCATGGGCACAGACCATGGCCAGAGTGGGAGGAGAGAAGCTGAGAACCCCACTTCCTGGGGAACCCTTGAACTTGGCAGTGGAAACACTTGGGATAGCAGGCCAAGGCACCACATGGGAATTATTTCAAATGTACAATTTTATTTTTTATATTTTTTAATTAATTTTTATTGGAGTCTAGTTGCTTTACAATGTTGTGTTAGTTTCTGCTGTACAGCAAAGTGAATCAGCTATACGTATACATATATTCACTCTTTTTTTAGATTTCCTTCCCTTTTAGGTCACCACAGATCGTTGAGTAGAGTTCCCTGTGCTGTACAGTAGGGTCTCATTAGTCACCTATTTTATACATAGTCGTGTATATACATCAAGCCCAATCCCCCAATTCATCCCACCTCTCTCTCCCCCCACCTTGGTAACCATAAGTTTGTTCTCTATATCTGTGTCTCTATTTTTGCTTTGCCAATAAGTTCACCTGTACCATTTTTCTAGATTCCACAAACAAACGATATTTGTTTTTCTCTTTCTGACTTACTTCACTCTATATGACAATCTCTAGGTCCATCCACGTCTCTGCAATGGCATTATTTCATTCCTTTTTATGGCTGAGTAATGTTCCATTATATATATGGACCACATCTTCTTTATCCATTCCTCTGTCGATGGACATTTAGGTTGTTTCCGTGGCCTGGCTGTTCTGAATAGTGATGCAATGAACATTGGGGGTGCATGCATCCTTTTGAATTATGGTTTTCTCCGGATATATGCCTAGGAGCGGGATTAAAATGTACATTAAAATCAAAATCACTAAGATTTCAGCTAAGAGCTTGAAACTTTTTCTGTGTACATTTGTGATATTTTGAAGCTGGGTATTTGTTGGCTGGGGGTGGGTGGGGAGGTGGAAAGAGAAAAGTCCTTTCCCACATCTTCCCTGGGGTATCTCAGCAAGGTCACAGCACTGTCCAGGGCTGAAAAGTGTGGAGAAGGGCTGGCCCTGGGGTGGGTGGGATGGAGAGGGTATGATTTAGAGAGGTCCTGGTCCCAGTGACCTGTCCCCAATAATGTTCTGCTCTGTCTCTGGGGCATTAATGCTGCCTCCTCCAGGAAGTCCTTTGATCCTACTCCCCAAAGAACTTTCTGGAAAAAGAGGGGACCACGTTAGGAGGCCATGCACTCTCTCCCTTGCTGAACAGGCCCCACTCAGGGATGGACACTGGGTGTGCAGGATCCACCTATGTGACACAGGCCACCTCTTTTTTCCCCTCTGGAAAGTTCACAGTGAGAATCCAGGACCCAAGTAGGCGAGGAGCCCTTCGGTTCAGGCAGTGGAAGAAGTGGCCCAGGAGTGTCTGGGATATTTCATTGCCGAGCAGAGCCAGTGAAGGGAAATATTCCCAGAGCCTGTCTGAGGAAAACCGTTCACTAAGCACCATCAGGAGCTTACTACGAAGTTCCTCGGTCCAGTATGTGTCCAAGGATGCTGACACATTGCTGACTCAACGTGATGACTCGAAAGGTCTAGTTTACGGCCGCCCTGGGTGAGCCCTTCTGGGGCTCCAGGTGCCTGTGTCCTGTGGGTCTAAGTGGCTCCAGGTGTCAGCAGCACCAAGCAAAGTTAGCCCTGGGTTTCTAGGTGAAGGTGGCCCTGGCTAATGGTAACCTCTGATTCTAGGCATCGGTGGCCCTGTTTATGACCCTAGGAGGTGGTGGCTCTAGATGTTGGTAACCAGGGGCAATCTGGGTGCTGGTGACCCTGTGGCATTAGTGATGGAGACCCCATGGCTCTAGGTGCTGGCAGCCGCTGGCACTAGGTGACCAATGAGTCTGTGGGCATTAACCTGGGCTGGTTGGAGAAGAAGAGAAAAGGAGCTTGGCCAGGATCGCCCCATGCTCCTGGGGTGCAGCTCCTGAGCCTGCATGGTTAAGCCCTCGGCCGGCCGCGGCTGCTTCTGAGCTGAGCGATCTGGAAGCACTTCGTAAGGGACAGGCCCCGCGCACAAGTTAGTTATTATAAGCCACTGATGGGGCGGAGCCGGGGGGATCCCAACCAGCAGTCTCCACACTGACCGGCAGCTGAACCCAGGCTGGGCTCCCTGCCCTGGAAGCAGGGCAATGCCTGGGGACGGACGGTCCCGTGTCCTCTCGGCCTGGCCCCGTGGGAGCCTGAGGCTACCTCCCAGTGGGCTCTGTCAAGGTACAGGAAGGGGCCGCTGCTGAGGAAGGTGGGATCCAGCAGGTCTGGGCAGGTCTGTTCTGCCGAGGCCGGGCCCTCTCCCGGGTGGCTGGGACGCCCCAGAGCGGGCAGGCAAGCACGTCCGAGCGCAGGCCCCTGCCCGGGAGGCCCGGCTAATGACCCCGCGCATTCCGGCCTGCATGGGCCCGAGAATTGGCTGAGGGCAGGCCCATTAGCTGGAATTCTCCCAATGCTCACACATCAGAGTGGAAGGTGGGGGAGAAGTGAAAACTTGAAAAAGAGCTAATTATCGCTTTTATCAGAGCGGGTGGGTTGATGGGTCCTGCCCCAGGGCAGCTGGGGCTGCATTAAAGATTAAACGCCAGGTAGGGGGGAGTGGGGCTCGTCATTCCACAGGAGGGAGGCCGCCCTATGGAGACCTGGTGGCAGGCGGCAGCCTTAGATCTGTCAGCCGAGCCCTCCGTCCCAGCGCCCACCATGGCCACATTCCACCAGGGGACCCCCGCGGCGCCCGGCGCTTCCGCCCCTGCGGGGAGTGCAGCTGAGGTCCACATCTGCTTCCTCAAGGGATGAGGGGTCGGGGCCAGCCTAATTATCCAATTGGTAGGTTTCCTGGCCCCTGTCTTAGGGGGACTTAAATGATTCCTGCACATCACCCAGTGACCTTAAGTGTAGAACCTACATTGGGATTATATGAGCCTGGCAAGGACTCAGGGTCAGGGAGTCTGACCCTCCTCGTTATTACAGAGCAGGAACCCAAGGCCCAGAGAAGTAAAGGGACTCAGCACTCAGGCAGCCGTGTGGTTAGTCCCATGGGGTTGTAAGTCCCTTGAGGATGGGGGCTACATCTTTAATTCTCCTCTTTATACCTAAAGTATTGAGGCTAAGGGAACTGGGGTTATTAACTTAGAGTAATCAAGGCCAGGGTGACTTCATTATGCCACTGAACCCAACAGTGTTTCGAACACCATGGGTGTTCAATGAGCATTTGTTGCTTGTGTGGATGATAAAAAGTTTGCACCTAAGGAGCATAATGATCATTTGGAGAATTCTGCAAATCTTCAGAGCCAATTCACTGGCCATGAAGAATGGATGTAGGTGAGAACCATGGTCTGGAGTCACCAGGACAAACCAAGGCACAGTGGGGAGCGGGTTGCTGAGTGCCACAGGCAGACGGACTATAGGCAGGTGGTGTCGAGGCAGCCAGCTGTGCCAATCCAGCTGGGCTAGTCTTCACTATGTGTGTCTTGACAAAGATGTCCACTAAGCCACCTCCGCCCCCACGGAGACCCTGGAAGCATGATGTCCATTATCCGGCTCCACTAGGGATCCACAGCCCTGTTTGGCCAACTGGGCCCTGAGGAGATGCCCTTGCCCAGGAGAATGAATTAGCCTCCTTGCTTCTTTCTCTTTTCCCAGCCTCTAGAAGCCAGAGCATCTCCAGTTTGATTTCTTCAGGCTTCTAACCTCAACTTCAAATTTGATGCTGTTCTCACCTCTACGCATGGTGAGCAAATCCCACAAATGATGTGTAGGTCAAGACGGGTCCAAGTCAAAGAGGCCCTGGCCTTCCCAGCATTTCCCATACACTGTCCCACTGACCTAGTCTAGACGGGGCTAGTAGATCCCCTAGAAATGCCAGGTGAGGGGAATGAATGAGTCTGAGCAAGAATAAATAGAAAGGATCTGGGGTTCATAAAGGACCACAAGCTGAAACTACACTGGCCACACGGATGTTCTGAGTCAAACCAACAGGATGCTGGAGTGCCAGGAAAGATTTGAAGGTAGCAACCTGCTCTTCACCATCAGGTGCTTCTTAAGAAAGCTCAGGTAGTCCTGGCCCGTATAACCCTGCATGCATCTTCAACAGACCACTTACCACAGTGCTAATCAATCTTTTGATTAATTGTATGCGTATTTGATTATCTATCTACAGCCTCCACTAAACTGTAAACTCCATGACTACTAAGACTTTTTGTTCACCTCTGAACCCCCAGCACCTGGCTTGGCACATCGCAAGACTGAAAAATATGTATCGGACAGAGGGGAAGAGAGAGGGAGAGAAGAAGGAAGGAAGAAAGGGAAGAACGTTTTCAGGAATTGAGATGGATGAGAGTCAGGCCTTGTTTACAAGGAGCTCACAGTCCAGTGGGGGAGAGAAAGAGAGAGGTGGACACACAGTTGCCCACAGTGAAGGGTGATTGGTGCAAGAAAAGAAAAAGCAGTCTGATGGTGTGGGGGGTGGCTAAGAGGAGAGAGTGATTCACTCTGGGGAGCGTTGGAAGTTTATAATTGAGTCTTTAGGGCTGAGCAGGACTGAGTCAGGTGGACACAGGGAGGAGAGTCATTCTCAGCAGGACTGGATGGCAAAGGCACAGAGGTGGGAAAACGGGCCACATTCAGGGAGAGGTGAAGTGGCTCAGCTGAATGGGGCGTGGGGCACTTTGAGCAGGGCCCAGAGGCCTGGACCGGGAGCGCGGGAGGGCGGGGAAGGGCTGAGGAGCTCGCCTGGAGATGAATAACCAAGGTTTCCAAGCAGGGGTGTGAAATGTCCACCTACCAAGAAACCCTGAGGACTGGAATGCACCTTCACTAAAAACAGAGACCATTTCATTTAGAGCCAAGAAAGCTCTGGGGTCCCTGAAGCCCCTGCAGAGAGCGGCCCTCTGGCCCACGGGAGCAGAGCACAAAGAAGGACTGGGACCTGGTGGCAGGGCGAGACGGGGCCACCTGTGAGGACGTTTCCAGTGGAAAGGCTGTTGGGATGAGTGGAATGGGAGATATTTCCTGGCAATTTTCCCCCTGGTGTTCTCTACAGGCAAGCTGAGGTCCTCCGGACTGAACTGATGGACTGGGACAGGAGAAGGTTTGAGGGCCCCAGACGAGATCCCACCCTTGCTCAGGTACCCACGGGAAGCCTCTCAGCTCTTGGGGCAGCACAGCTGGGAACTCTGCAGAGGGTGGGGAAATCAGAGCGCAGTGTCTCCACTCTGCACATTGGATTGAGTTCTGGTTCAGTCACCTTCCACCTGTGACCTTGGCAAGGTGGTCTTCACCTCTCTGAGCCTTGGTTTCCTCATCTGCAAAAGATAGATGATAAGCCTCTATCTACCCTGTGAACTACGATTGGGGGGGTGGGGTCAACAAAGGAAGAAGAGCCATGGGAGATGCTTTGTAAGTGGGAACGCCCTACACAAAAGCCAGCTGTGGGGCTTCCCTGGGGGCGCAGTGGTTGAGAGTCCGCCTGCCGATGCAGGGGACACGGGTTCGTGCCCCGGTCCGGGTAGATCCTACATGCCGCGGAGCGGCTGGGCCCGTGAGCCATGGTCGCTGAGGCTGCGCGTCCGGAGTCTGTGTTCCGCAGCGGGAGAGGCCTCAACAGTGAGAGGCCCGCGTACCGCAAAAAAAAAAAAAAAAGTCAGCTGTGATCATGAACATGTCACACCTGAGTCACAGAGCAGGGACAACCCAGACCTGGAAGGTCAGGGCTCTGCACCCAGGTCTGCTAGGGGCTGGGCCTAGCCAGAGAGAGCCCCGGACTCCACTGGGGGCCCTCCTTCTGTCTCTCGTCGTCAAATGCTCTGCAACGGAGACCGACCAACCTGAGTTCCCATTCTGCTTTTCCCCTTCTAGCTGTGTGACCTTGGGCAAGGCACTTCCTATCTCTGTGCCTCGGTTTCCTCACCTGTACAGCCGTGACAGGAGTGTCTACCCCAGGGGGCGGTTGTGGGAATTAAAGGCCGTGGCCAGACTGCAGGCTCTGAAAGCACTCACCGGAGTGGTTGTTTGTCTTCTTATCCTCCTCATCGTGCTCAGCCCCCTCCCATTCCTCCGCGCCCACTTTTGTCACTTCCTGGGAGCCTCCCTAGTGTTCCCTGTGGTCGGTCAGATCCCCGGAGCTTGGGCCTGAGGAAGGCAGTGGTGAGGTCTGAGAAGGTCTGAGAGGAGAAGCCGCACCAGTGGCCGAAGGAGCTGGACCCCAGAGTGAGGGCCGGGCCCAGTGGTTTTGCTGGGAACTTCCCAGGTGCAGAATTTCACAACTCTGGGACACTGCTCAGACGGAGTGACCAAGACACAGTCCTCAGTGTGGTTCTATCTGTCTCGGGACACTGGGCTGAGAGTCTCCCCCAGGGCAATGGGGCCAAGATTCTAAGACATCTGGTTCCCTGGTGTCCTGAGCGCAGCCCACAGAGGGGTCGCTCCTCCTGGGCCCCCACCCCCCACCCCTGCCAACTCCAGCCGCATCTCTGATCAGCAGGAATCCGGGAAAGCCCACCTGGGCGACTCACAGACCTGCATTCTTCCTCCCAAAGCTTCCTCCTGCTGGGCAGCCCTTGCCTCTCGTGGAGCACTTTAGGCAGAGCTGGGAAACCACAAAAATGTTAAGCCGAGATGAAGGGACGTAACGGGCTCTAATCTGAGTTGACAGTAGTGTTATTAGCCAGCCAAGGGCTGCGGGAGCAGCGGGATAGCAGCGAGGGGAGGGGAGAGAGAGGAGGAACGGGGACAAAAGACAGACAGCAGACACAGGCAGGACCTCAGGGATGGAGACTCCGGCGGGGCCGAGGTGGTGTGAGAGGGGCTGCCCAGGAGACTGGGGCACAGTCTTCTAGCAATAGCAATGGTGATGATGATGATGATGATAATAATAGCAGCTATTGCTTCTTTAGAGCTGCAATGAGCCGGACTCCGTTCCACGCTCTCATATCCACGAATGTAATCCTCACGATGTAGGTGTTAGTATTACTGCCCTGTTTTGACCGTGTAAAAATGATGGAACAGAGAGGTCCATCATCAATAAAGAACACCCATCCTAAGCGCAAGGCTGGGGTCTGGCTGCTCACAGAGGCCTTCTTCTTCCGTCTAAAGGTCAAACGTCAAAGGCTGAGCTCAGGAGTCAGTGAGATGCTAGCTGTGTGGGACCCTTCTGTCCAGGGTTGGGAACAGAAGAAAGGACACGCGCTCATAACCACCACCCAGGCCTGAATGATGCGGGCCAAGTGAGTGCCAGGGAGAGGAGGGACCAGGAACACAGAGGTCAGAGGTCTTCATTAGCCCTTAGGAGTCAGAGGTCAGAGGTCCATGTAGCCAACCAGGGGCTGGAGGCCATGACCAGTGACGGCTGGCTGAACTCTGACAAGGCCAGGTCGAAGCGGTGGGTCAAGATGTGACTCCCACTTTCTACCGTGGAGAGAGGGGACATGGTCACCAACATGGCTTCCCTGGGGTCAAGGCTCTTCCTCTCTGGCCCCCAGCCACCGGGGGAGACATGCTGAGCCCCCTCCTGAGGGACGCACTTCCTGTTGGGCTGAGGCCGTCCTGCCCCACGGGGCCTGATTCTGAAGCAAACACCTCTAAGTGAGCAGTGTACCACCCCCACCCCCACCCCCGCCGTCCTGCATCTAGATGGAGTCAGCTCCTGACCATCTGGCCTCCCTGGGAATCAGATGTTCACAATTTTATTGGTGTCATCAGGGGTTCTACATCCAGGACACAAAGAAGGTTTCAGTTATGCTTAGTGGGCTCACTGAGTTGGAGGAAATGGTCTTCCTCCTGTTGCAGGGACGGGCTAAGCAGACAAGCAGAGAACATTTGAGATACGGGAGCTCTGCTTCAGGGCCTGTAAGGGGCTAAGAGGCCGCTGGGGGGGGCGGGGTCAAAGCCTGATCATGTGACCTCATGAAGGCTCCTTAACCCTTGCACGCCTCAGCGTCCTTATCTGGAAAATGGGGGTAGTGATCTTAGTACCTCGCTCCTGGGAGGATGGTTGTCAGCGCGTTATCCGTGCTCATAGCACTGGTTCTCATTTGCTATGCTATGTACCGCCTTGAGCCTGAGGCTGGGAGGGGATTCCGTCCCTTCTCTTCCCAGCCTGGGGAGGTTTCTTGGTCTGTGACGGGAAATGAAACAACCTGGGCAGCTGTCCCCTGCGTCAGACCGTCTGGGCCTGTTTGGGTGCTGTGTCTTAGGCGGGGCGGATTCCAGAAGATCCAAGGCCTCCCCCTGCACAATGTGCCCTGAGTTTAGGCCTTCTCTCTGCCTTCCTGCCCCAGGGCTGGGTGCATGTAAACCGTAACATGCTGCAGCAGTGCCAGGAGTTCCTGCCACCATGGGACCCCTAGATGCCCAGGAATATGTCAGAGTCAGCGGCAGCATGAGGGCCCCCTCTCCCCAGCCCCTGCCAACGGCAGCGACTATAACCGGGGAATAATAACAGCAGTGGCTACCGCGCATCAAGCACATCCCGCGTGCCAGTCGCTTTCTAGAGACACCCTCTAACGCTCCTGATGACCCTGCAAGTTGGTTTGTATCACCCCATGCCGTAACCTTCCCGCTGACACCTGCATCCCCCTCCCTCTCAAACTCCTCACCTGGCTAAGACCCCATTAAACTTCAGGCTGGAGCTGGGCTATCACTCCTTTGGGAAGCCTTGTCTCACTTCCCCTTGGCCAGGTCTGCTCACAACCCCGACTCAGGGGTCCCATCAGCAGCCTGTTCTTACCCTTTGTTAACTCTCATTACGCTTTATTTTTATTCCGTTTTTAATTTTATTTATTTGGGGGTAAGCAATGCATTCACATGATTCGAAATCCAAAAGCCACAACAAGGGATACAGTGGAAAGTCGTCCTGCTCTCCTATCCCTCTTCCCCAGCCACTGAGTTCAGCCGCCTGAGGCCCAGGGCTGTCAGTTTCATCACACCAAACAGTGATGACTTGTTTATCTGTCTTCTGTCCTTTAGGACCAGGGACTAGGCCTGTCTTGTTAACTGCTTCGTTCCCAGGGCCCGGCACAGTGCCTGGCATATAGTAAAAGTTCTATGTATATAATCGCTCGCTCTCTCTGAGAGATATCTATACAGACTTTTCTGTTGTTTTGCTTTGTTTTCATGAATGAGGCTCAGAGAAGAAAGTTAACTTGGCTGCTTGGCTCTAACTCCCAAGACAGTGCTCACCCAGGGACTCTGTTTACCTGACTTTTGTTTTATGGCCTCACCGTGCGGCTTACGGGATTTTAGCTCCCAGACCGGGGGTTGAAGCCAGGCTCTCGGCAGTGAGAGCACGGAGTCCCTAACCACTGGACCTCCAGGGAATTCTCTGTTTATCTGACTTTTAGAGGCCACCTGTCCCTTCTTCTTGGACTTTTGACCATTCTGTGAAATGATTTCATTTTTTAAGTTCAATTTTTTAATTGGAACAGAAATAGTACCCCTCGATAAGTTATCACAGAACAAAGAGCCATGTTTCAGGAAACAGGGCATCATCATACTTCAGAAGTCTCCCTGGTCCTGCCCAATCCCGGCCCCAGTGTTGTAGTCCCAGGATGTCATTGCTGCCGTGGCTGCTTACCTTGGGCCTCAGTCTCCTCTTCTGTAAAATGGGAAGGGACCCATTAGGTCTGAAGTTCTATGGATTTTTATGTCTTCTCTGTCTTTACCCCTTCCAGCTGATGCTGTTTTATGCCAGCACTAAATGAAATGATAGCTGTGAAAGTCTTTTGATTAAAGCTAATATTTGATACCAAGGCAACACATGCATGATGTGGGTCAGGACAGTTTTCTCCTCGTCAGTCAATCTGGCCAGGTTCCTAGCTCTGGCCCCGGTCAAGGGTCAAGCACACACAGCCATAGGTCCTCTGAAGAGCTGGAGGGAGAGGCAGGAGGGAGAAATTCATCCTGGGGAAGCAGGTAGAGCTGAGTGGTGAGGACCACGTTGGGGAAGGTGGGTTGGCCCATGCACCATCTTTACCAGGGGACCAGTGGACTGCTTTCCAGCTAGATTAGCTCATCCCCTGCCTGGGGATTCAGCAAGCAGCCCGCATCTTGTGGAAACTCCAGGTTCAGGCTTCTGCAGGGCCTTGTTCCTGGTGGTTGAGGCAGCCAGGGATTCTGGGGATGGGGTAGGGGAGGAAAGAGGGAGTGAGGGGAAGGAAAGGAAGAAGAGAAGAGAGCAGGGAGCATGGCTAGAGAGGAGTCAGTGTGTCAGGGAGGGACACGGTTCCAGGAAGCCTGTTATGGTAAGGTGCTGCTGGGGAGGGAAATGGAGAAGGGGCAACAGGACAGAGAGCAAGAGTCATAAATTCATTTGTTCATCTTTTCCTTCATTCATCCAATAAAACGAAGGATGCCAGTGTTGTGATAATTGCTAATCAAGATACAGGTATATGCAAAATGCTACGAAAATTTAAAGAAGGAGCAAATAACTCTTTGGGGGGGGTTGCAGGAGTGGGAAAGTTAGGGGAGCAGGCAGATTTCACTGAAGATATTTAGGTCAAGCCATGAAGCAAGCGAAGGAGAAATCAGGCCCCAAGTCCTCCCCGGCTCTGTGGCCCATTTCTTCCCAGGCCTCCAAATCCCAGTCCAGCTGTTGCCCTCACTGGGTTTGAGTCTGAGCTCTGCTACGTGCTTGTTGTGTGACCTCAGGGAAGTGATCTAACCTCTCTGAACCTCCATTTTCTCAGCTGTAAAGTAGGGACGACGCCGACTTGGAGGGTAGTCATGAAATTCAAATATGACAGTGCGTGAGAGGCACTTTGAAGGGTGCCTGGCCCCTGTACAGCACATGCTCAGAATGATCTGCTGTTGATATTGTCAGTATCAGCAGTGGCAGCAGCTTCATTCCCCCAAGTCTGGGCCTCTGTCTTTGGGCGGAGAGGAAAGCAGAGGCTGTTCCCATCATCCCCCATCCCTGGCCCCCCTGGCCCTTGGGGAAATATGAGAAGCAGAGCTTGAGGATCTAATGTGTGCCCCCCGCGCCCCTTAATCCTTCCTGAACTTGGGGGGGTTGGGTGCGGGGTGGGGGGCGGCACCACTGTAACACCTGCACAGCTCTGACATCTCCTGCCTCTGGGCAGAGAAAGCAATTTCAGAAATGACATGTTGCCAACAAGCAGAAATCAGCTTCTGAATTAAAATGTGTCGGCGTCAGGTGACCCCAGGCTTGGAGGGCTGGCTGCACGAAGACAGCTGAGATTAGGGCCTGTCAGCCAGGGGAGGGGCTGTGCGGGAAGGGGTGCGGGGACCCCAGGGGCTACCGTTGGCCGCCCGGGATTTGTTCGGACAGGGGGGCAGGAATTCGGACACTGGGTCAGGTTCTCCTGCGGCTCTGACCAGCCACCACCTCGCAACTGTCTGCTCTCCGTGGTGGGGGGCGGGGTGGGAGTGCCCGGGCTCTGCTCCCCTGGGATGGCTCCAGCGTAAACACTCTAATGGGCCCGAGAGAGCCAGGGAGGAATGTGGGCCCCACAGCCCCTGGGGACTCGAGGACGGATGGGAGTAGAGGGGATAAGACACCCAAGAGGCTGTCAGCCTCAGCTCTGCAGGTATGCAGGGAGGAGAGAGAGGGAGAGGGAAGGAGAGGAAGATGAGAAGCAGGCGGCCCGAGGGAGAGGCAGGAAGATGCCACCAGTCAGGCTGAATCCTTGCAATTCCCCCATGCCGCCTGCTCCCTGGTGTCCAGGCCTTAGCGCAAACTGTGCTCTGCAATGTGGGAGAAGACGCATGAAGAGGCCGTTTAATTTTCAGCCCTGCTATTTATTGTAGGGCTTTGGGCATGGCAGGGAGCCTCTCTGAGCTTTAGTTTCCTCCTCTATAAAATGGGGTCGCGGTTGTATGTACCCCTAGGGTTGCCATATCAGTTAAATGAGATAATACATGGAGATGGCGTGAGGGTTTCCGTGTAGTCGGGCGCCTGTCACAGTGCTTAACCACTAGGGATCTCACTCCTTGTCTGTCTCTTTGTCTGTGACTCCGTGAAGGCCGGGCCTAAGTCTTGTCACCTCGGCACCCCGGCACGTTCCTGGCATACTCTTTAGGTGGCCAGTCAGTGTTCTCTGAGTGAGCATTTCCATGAAGGGACCAGGTGTGAGATGTGTAAGTAGAGTGGGAAATGAAAGGGGAGGGTCAGGGCTTCCCTGGTGGCGCAGTGGTTAACAGTCCGCCTGCAAATGCAGGGAACACAGGTTCGATCCCTTATCGGGAAGATTCCCACATGCCGCGGAGTAACTAAGCCCGTGCGCCATAACTACTGAGCCTGCACTCTAGAGCCCGCGAGCCACAACTTCTGAAGCCCACGCGCCTAGAGCCCGTGCCCCACAGCAAGAGAAGCCTCTGCGATGAGAAGCCCGAGCACCGCAACGAAGAGTAGCCCCCGCTCGCCACAACTAGAGAAAGCCCGCGTGCAGCAACAAAGACCCAACGCAGCCAAAAATAAAGTAAATAAACTTCTTTTTTAAAAATAAAATAAGTGAAAGGGGAGGGTTGGGGTAGGCAGGGAACCCCACTGCCACTGTCCCTCCAGAATGTCCCACTCTGATCACAGGTCATCCCTCTGGCCTTTCTTCTAGAGCAGAGCTTAGGCAGGACATGCTTGCTGGCCAGACGGTGACCATATCTCCCCAATGGAAATCGGACGTAGGGGATCATTCCACGTGTCTTTAGGAGTCATTGGGCAGTCATCAACCTTGGGCCCATCTGAGGAGCTGTAGGACTTGGGGTCACCACAGTCATGTTCCACAGCTCCGGGAACCCAGCAAGGACAGAGCGGGGCTGGCAGGGGTGAGGGGCCTACAGGGGCAGCAAAGAGGGAGGCTGAGGCACTGCTGAGCCTCTAAGGTGGAAGGCGGGTCAGGGAGGCTGGAGCAAGCCTGTCTCATGATTGCAAGAATGGAAATCTCCCTTCCTGACCCCCCACGAGAGCTACTCTAAACGCCTTCCCCACCTGCTACAGGAATTCCATCAGGAGAAGGCATGGCTTCTCCCCCCTGCTCAGAGCTAAGTCATCAGAGAAGAAACCCAGGAATTGGAGAAGATTCTAGAAGGCAGTGGGTATGAGCTCAGGCATGAAAAAGGCCTGAGTTTGAACCCCAGCTCTGCCACCCACTCAGTGAATGTTTCAAGCTCCTGGAACCTCCATTTCCTCATCTGTAGAATGGGGGTGGCAATTCTTACCCTGCAGGGTGATGGTGAAAATTAAAAGGAATGGTATGGTGGTAACAGAGAAGGAAAAGCTCTTCTTTACAGAAGAATACCAACGGAAAAATAGGCAAGGAATTATGGAATCAAAAAATCACCATTTGCAATTGATTTGGACAAGGATCACCAATGGATGCTGAAACTACTGGGTAAAGCGTTGCTGGGCAACGGGATGGTCCCAGAGTCTCCAAGCATCACCCTACAGATGAGTCATGAACCACAAAGGGAAAAAGGTAACTTTACATGGGAGAGACCTGGGGGAAACCACCTAAACCAAGTGATGAAATTCAGCATCACCAGTAATGTTGACAAATGGTGGCCCCTGACAGCATGCACAGAGAACGGTGCACACCACCAAGTAGACCTCTTGCCAAAACGTTTAACCAAAATCTAATCATAAGGAAACAATCAGACAAATCTCAGTTGAGAGACATTCTACAAGCCAGCCAGCCTGAACTCTTCAAAACATCAACGTCGTGAAAACAAAGAAGGCAAGGAGACTCTGCTAGATTAGAGGGGGCTAGAGAGACATGACAGCACATTCAGTGCCCGATTCTTGAGTGGATCCTGGATCAGGAAAAAAAGCTCTGAAGGATATTTCGAGGGACAATTAGGGCAGTTTGAATAAGGAGTGTGTGGTAGATAATATTGTGTCAATGTTAAATCTCTCAGATGTGATGACAGCCTTGTGATCCTTTTGGAGAATGTTCTGGTTTTTAGGAGATTGGTGATAAATTATTTGTGTCTTGGTGTCTGCAGTGTTCTCACAAATGGATCAACAATATATACATGTATTTCCCTCTCTCTCCCCCCCGCCCCATCTACATAGGTATATATATATATATATATATATATATATATATATATATATATATATATGTCTGCTCCTTGTGGCACCTCTGTCACTGCTCAGAACCAGCCCGTCTCTGGGCCCAGGAACACAGGGTAGAAGGAACACGTCAGAACAGGCACGCAGGTGGAAATGCAGGTGCCCTCACGGTTGGACTGCGAATCTCCTTCTGCCTGCCTCCCCGGAGACCCCGTGTGGATCCCAGCAGGCTGAAGAACCAGGGCAGGGCAGGGACAAGGCTTCTCTGCTGACCTTTGCTCTCAAAAGAGGCCTCCTCCCCCATCAGACCCCCAGGAGCAGCAGCTGGTTGGGGACATGCACTTGCATTTCCCAAAGCATGCTGGGAGGGCAGTGGCCAGGGAGGGACTCTGAGGCTGACAAGTAAATGACCGGAACCATTGCACGGCCGTGTGTCTCATTTCTCCTACGGAACCATAAGTCCCTGAAGGCTCCTGCTCTGCCTTAACTTGCCCCACCCCAACCTGCATGGCTGGCCGTAGCATGCGGGCACTAAAACTACTTGTCATCTCCAGGAGGGGACCCAGGCTCTGGCCTGGTCCAACCAGGTATATAACCTTGGGTGGGTCACCTCTTTCCTCTGGGCCTCAGCTTCCCCAGAATCCATAGAATGGGATGACCCATCCCCGTGCTACATACTTCTGAGGGGAGGCAAGAACTCATACTTCGGAGGCCAGCAGCTCTGTGTTCTAATCCTGAGACCAAAGCTTGCCAGTGGCATTAGGGAGCCTTCACACCTCATAGCCTCCGTTTCCCTGACCATGAGATGGGCATGGTTGTGTCCAATACGCAGAGTTATTGCAATAAAGCGAGACAAAATAGGTACAAATAGCTGACACGTGGTTTATTGGTTTATTGTCTCTCTCTCTCCCGCTGGAGTGGCAGCCCCACGAGGCAGGGACTTGGTCTCCTTCACTGCTGCACCCCAGCACCGGGGGTGGTAGCTGGCCCTCAGTAGGAGCTCCCTAAACCATCGCTGACTGAATGGATGAACAGAACAGGTGCTCGATATACGATAGGTCTGGTTGTGATTCTAAAATGTGCTGAGACAAAAGCTTTTGAAGTTCATGGTTGTTGAGAAAGGAAATTCTGGGAAGCAAGCAATAATCTTCAGGGCTGGCATGGGTGTCTCTGTCGCTCTGTCAGCCAGTGGAGGACGCCAGGGAAGCTGGGCTTATCTGGACCAGGGGCAGACATGATGTGCCCACAAGAGCCAGGCGGCAGCAGGCACAAGTGAGGTGGGAGGTACCTAGCAAACTGGGGAGCCCCCATGCATCCTGTCTGATAGGGGTCCCTCTCTCTAGCTGACTGCGGCCAAGGTGGGAATGCAGGACCAATTTGCCAGTGCAGCTGATTTCACAAGAGAAGCCAGAAAGCCAACTGAAGACAAATCATGTTTAAAAGAAGAACCCAGATGAGAGCAAACAAAGCCCATCTGTGGGCTGGCAGGGGCCCTGTGTGGTAACCCAGCCCGCTCAGGCGGTGTGGGCAGAAGGAGGGAGGGCCCAGTGGTGGGGCCCCTGGAGTGGCGTCTACGGGGTCCTCATCTCTCCAGGCCTCTCAGGCAGTCCCAGCCTCTGAGACAGAGGACATGATGACATGCTGCCGAGATCCAAAAGGCAGGGTCGCACACAGCCAGGGAAGCAGCCGCATCCCTGGGTTCTTGGACTCGGGGTGGATCCAGACTTGGGGCTCCCAGGCTCTGGGTAAGTCAGCTCCCATAATCTGGCCCAGGTTAACGTTCAATAAATATTCACTGAAAGAACCTCTTCAGTGTGACTTTGAACACAGCCCTCCATCTCTGGGCCGCATCTTGTAAAATGGGCACAGTTACGTAGCCGCCCCTACCTCACAGGGATAATGGGGAAATCAAGTGAGATTAAAGGGATGAAAGTGTTTCCAAAGATCAAAAGTGCTTTACAGATGCAAAGTGTGGTCGTCCTTGTCATCATTATTACCATGAGCAAGACAAGTTTGGCCAGAGCAGAAGAGGGGGCCTGGGACCCAGAAGAGCAGAGAATTTACAACGACTTTACAAGGAGGGTCCGGATCAAGCCCATCAGAGCTCTTGTGCAGAGGGGATGCTGCTCACGAGCTCTGGGACAGTCCCGGTCAAGGGACACGGAGCCCACAAGACCTTCTCCCCGGCCACCTGGTGTCCAGCTGGGTGGGCGCCCCAGTCAGGGCAGCTGCATCTCCCCAGATAGACGGCTTCCAGCAGAATACACAAGCCCCAGAGCGGCTGCCCATAAAACATAGAAACTATATAAATAACATAAATATTTTCTCATATCTCTTAGCTATATAAATTATTCTCTTTTGCCCTAAAAACTATATATGCGAGGTAGACAAAAAAAATACCCTGTGAGTGTTTCCCTTAAAGCTGTAGAAGGAGAGGTCCGTGGTCACTGGTCCCAGGGGCCCCAGCGGGGCTGAGGTGGACCTTTGGGGGCAATTGGAAGAGAAAGGGGTGGGAACAGGGAAGCAGAAGAGGGGAGATGGCTGCACAGGGAAGACCTCACAGGCCGAGGGGCCCTCAGAGCCTGACCCGTGCCCTTGGCCTGGTCAGTGTTAGTGGCCAACTGTGGCCACAGTCCCTCAGAGGCTACCCTTTATCTTCCTGCCACCCCGACACTGCCAGCCATGGACTTGGGATGCAGACGGCATGTTGGTGGACTGGGCGCCCTCTTCCTGCTGCCTTATGCCTAGGGCTGAGCCAGGGTGGAGGCAGGGTTGGGGTCTCAGAGGAGGAGGATAGAGGGGGCTGGCAGAGAGAAAGTCCCCTTGCGATTGGGGGGCGGAAGAAACTAGGGAAACAGCCCTCTGTCCTTTTTCTCTTCCTGCCAAGATGTGGGCCAGCTGCTTGGGTCAGCAAAGTCACTCTCGGGAGGGGCCTCAGGTCAATTTGGCTTCTCATCAGAGCCTCTGCTGCCAAAGATCCTTCCAGCATCCCTCCGGAGGCTGCCTGATTCACCGAAGACGGGGCAGCCTCTCCTCACCCTTGGAGATCACGGGGAGCTGCGGGGGCTTCCTCCTGGGCCTTGCACAGATGGTGTCTCAGCATTCGGCTGATTCTGAAGAGTTTCCTGTCTCAGCAAAGGGTCAGCAACTCTGGGTTCCGGGAGAAAGGAAGCTGACAGAGGGCGCGGCAGGGCCAGCAAAGCAGCCAAGGGCGTCCCGAAGGAGGTCACTTCCTCCCGGCTGGCATCGGGCTCTGCTCTGGGAAAGCACACAGCTTCCAGCAAAGTGACCCCTGCAAGGTCTTGATCCTGAACCAGAGAGGTATGTGTCCCTGAATGAGAGCCCTCAGCCTGGCAGGTCCAAGGGGTGTGCATGCATGTGTGTGGGGGGTGCCTGTGTGCACCCGTGTGTATGTACCATCCTCTCTCTCCTCCCTCTCAGGGCCTCAGTAGGCAGCAATGGAAAGGTCCACAGCATCAGAGGGAATTAGCAGTCACTTCTCTTCCTCAGGTAAGAGCCAAAGTGGGGGACCATTAGTAAATGAAGGGGTCCCCCAAGGCGCCAGGCTTAGCAAAGACTTTCCCACGCCTATAACGCTAGCCCTGGTAAAAATCTGAGTTAGATGAGTAGCTGTGAGTGTACAAACGTAACCGAATCAGAACTCATAAACCAAGTCTTGTGTATCACGAATGCCAGCTGCACTGGGGCCTCACAGCACAAGTGGACCCCGGTCACACTTACAGCTGGACTGACCCATCCCAGGCAGACTCCGGCCTTTGCTTCTGACTGACCCTGCCTCCCTGAGCCTTCCTGGCCCAGAAGCTCACCTCCCAACATCTTGCTGGCTTTAGGCCACTAATCCCAGGAATCGAGATGGCGGGATGCACCTCCTCTCCTCTCCAAAACCTCAGTCCTGCCCTTCTCTTGGCCTCCCTTATTTCCCTCCACATCCTTCCCACTCTGCCCTCCCGCTCCAAGTCCTCAACAAGGCTGGGGACCCTTGGGTTCAGGGGTGGGGCTCCCACCTTTCGAGTCGAGGGAGGGGAAGGCTGATGGGGCCCAGTGGGGAGAGGAACACATGTGCACTGGCATGCACGTGGGTGAGTGCATGCACGCTGCGTGCACCTGCCCAGCGGGGCTGGCTGGACATCTGGGTGGCCTCGAGGTGGCCCGGTGCCATGCGAGGTCCTGGCAGAGTCCAGCTGCCACACTGGGCAGGGGGCCTAATGCTTACAGGTGTACACAAGCTCCTCCTGCACGCACTGCTGGCACTCCACGTAGCAACACCACTGCACCTGGCAGTGGCAGGAGAAGGCCACCAGGCGGCTCTGGGTGTCATAGCCCCGCCCGCAGCACAGGCTGCTGCAGCTGGCCTCCCGGGAGCACACCCTGCCCGCTGTGCCGGGCGAGTACTTGCTGGGCCGGCAGAAGCTGGGTGAGTCCTCCATGTAGACCAGGTCCCCGGGCCGTGGGGCCGGGCCCCTGGTGGAGCTGCCTGCTCTGGCCGGTGCCCACAGCTCCAGGCGGCCCAAGGCCTCGTTGGTGGCGCTGGACACCTTGACGGCTGAGTCGTGGCGCAGCTTTAACACCTGGCCTGTCTCGCGGAACGGGGAGAGCTGCTTCCAGCAGGTGCGCACGGCGCAGGAGCCCGACACGCCGTGGCACTTACACGTGGTCCTGAGGCCACTCTTCACGGCCTGCGAGGAGAGGCGGAAGGGAGGCGTGGTCAGAGACCCGGGCCCACAGACCCCAGAGCACCAACCCTGGCTGGGAAGCAACAGGAGGATGGGAAAGAGACAGGGGAAGGTCCCCATGGGGGGGCGCAGATAAGACTCTAGCTGGCCCACGTGGCACCTTAGTGAAAACTAGCTCTAGGCGCCCCTTCCTCTGGGCAGAGACGGTCCTCACATCTTGGTAAGAGCAATGTGGGCCGGATGTTAGCCCCAGCTCCTCCCCTGGCCCAAAGTCCTTGTGGAGCAGACAGCTTGCACAACTGAACACAGCAGCCCTGGTTTACACAAACTCAGTGATAAGGAAACAGAACACAGAACTCAATTTCTTAAAGAAATGGAGGCCTAGCCTCTCCCAGCTTTCTGGTCCGAGTAGACCTAGATAGCTTTTACCCTCCCGCCCTCCCACTACTGTGTGACCTCAGCCAAGTTCCTTCCCCTCTCTGGGCCTCCTCTGTCTTCCCATCTGTAAAATGGAGAAGGGACAGGGGTTGTACCAGGTCAGTTTTCAAACTACCTTGGCTTCTAGGACCTCCAGGAAGGCCAGTGCTTGGAATGGAGACCCTTCTCCAAACACGTTTCTGCCTCACCAAGGCCCCATCCTGAGCCAAGCTCCCACCTGCTGCCCAGCCGACAGTGATGTCCAGGATCCTTCCCTACTTCCTGGTACCTGGTAATGGTCCAGAATGGATGCCCAAGGAATGTTGGTTGCAAGGATGAGGTTCATCCTGGGCCAGCTCTGTGCGTGTGCTGGGGGCAGGGCGGATAATGGCCTCCTAGAGACCTCGCTCCGCAGCCCTGCACTCTGGCTGGGAAGGGCTTGGGTCACCCGGGAACGTGCTCACCTTGATGCCCACGTGGGTGTTGTGGGCATCTACCCGTGCCCGCAGGTCTTTGCTTCCTTTCTTGGGCCCCAGGAAGTTGTTCAGGAATTTGGTGCTGTACTTGAGGTTGTCGCCGCACACGCCCCACTGCCAGGCCTGCCGGCTCTCCAGGCCCGGAGAGTCATCACAGGTGCAACGCTCCATGCGCCCGGCGCTGCAGGCCCGGGCCAGAGTGTGCGTGAGGGCGGCCGAGGACACCGCGTACAGGAAGGCCGTCTCCTTGAAACCTGGGCCGGGCCCCGGGAGGATCGGGAGGGAGGAGGAGAGTGGGCTCAGGGGCTGTCTGCTGCCCTCTGAGGATACAGTGGGTGGTGGGGCCACTGTGGCGAGCAGGATGAAGGGCCTGTGAACCTGAGGGCACAGCTCAGGGCAGCCTCCCTGTCACCTGCCCTTTAAACTCAGCATGCAAGTTGCTGTTTAAATGGAACTTCCAATTCCCAAGGGAGTGTGTGCCCAGGTTCTAAGGGCAGCAGGACAGGGGCTTCTCCTTCTACTAAACAGGTGAGAACACAGATGCAGAGAGAAGTGACACGGGCATCTGGCGAGTGGCGAAGGGGGTTAAACCATTGATCTTGACTCCAAGCTGATGTGTGAGCAAGTTGGACCACCCCGTTTCTGAGCCCCTGATCCTCTGAAATATGCTTCCTGATGCCTCCCAATGTCACCCTCTGCTACCTACTGGGGAGTCGACCCAATGACTGAGTGACCTCGGGTCTCCCACCTGACTGGTCCCAAACCAACCATCCACCCACTTCCAGGACAATCACAGCGCTTGCACTATGGGGTGCAGCCCAGAGCTGGCCTCCCCATGAGCTCACTACCTTCTACCTGCTCTCTGATATACCCGGGGTGCTTGTGACACTGAGGTGGGGGGGGCATCAGCTCTGCCCAGACGCTCCCAGCCACGGGGAACAGTTGCCTGAAAGGGGGTGGGCTGCTCTGATGCACCATCGCTCCCTTTTTTGTCAAAAGCCCATTGATGCTTGGTGATAGTCACAGGATGACCTTTTCCCCCACTTGGGCTGAATGCTTTCTGAGGGAAGATGGGGTCTTGCTCGGCTCCATATCTCCAGCATCCAGCACAGTGCCTGGCTCACTGAGAGCCTCACCAGATGCTTAGTGAAATGATGGCCAAGTGGAGACATGGGGCGGGCAGGGAGGGAGGGAGGGAGGGAGCGTGGGAATGGAAGGGAGGGAGGGAAGCATGGACTGATGCTTATGATCAACAAAGAAGCAGGTGAGTCAATGAACAAATGAAGTCTGTTGTTGGCCTGTGTCATGTCACTTGGCCAGCTATTAACTGCCATCCCTCCTTATCTGCTCTCATACCTTTGTGAGTGTGAGTGTGTGTGTGAGTGTGAGTGAGTGTGTGAGAGTGTGAGTGTGTGTGAGTGTGAGTGTGTGTGTGTGTGTGTGTGTGTATGGAGGCTGAGGGAAGGGACTGGGGGACCACCCATCTCATCTGTGGGCTCTTCCAGGAATGGGTTGTGCTCCTCCTCTCCTCTCTTGTGTCCTCCTTGCTCCCCTGCCCCCGCCGAACAGGGAAAAGCTAGGGCTCATTAGCTCCAGGACCCTTCTTACTCAGGACCGCGCTGGGCTCGTAAGGGCAACGTGGTCTTGGGAATGTTGGAGTGGGAAAGGCATCCTCCTCCTCACCAACCCTCCTCCCTCCCAGCCCTCCTCCCCCCAGCCCTCCTCCCTCCCAGCCCTCCTCCCCGCAGCCCTCCTCCTCCCAGCCCGCCTCCCTACCTCTCTTGAGCAGCCCCGTCCTCCCCTCTAGGCTGCAGTTCCAGCGCTCATGCCGGAACTGGAACTGGCACTCGAGCAGGCTGAGGTGTGCGGCATCCTGCAGGGTCTCAGCCAGGCCTGGCTCCCGCCGGCAGAGCTGCTTCTGCCGGCGGGACAGCTTCAGGAGGTCACACTGCTTCAGGTGGGCCCCACCCTGTGCTGGGGCAGGGGCGGTGCCCAGACCCGGGAAGGGTGTCAGGACCTCCCGCCCGGTTAGGCTAGAGGGAGCAAGAGAGAAGGGAGACCAGTGACCCTTGGGTCGTGACAGGGGAGGAGGAAGGATGACAGTCTCTAAGAATGTGGGGCAGGTGAGTGGAAGGGCCTTCCTGGGGGCTGCACTATTCGCCCTTCTAGGAGGGAGGCTGGCCCCATGGGGTCATGCCCCCATTTTACAGAGCAGGAAACCAAGGTGCTTATAACAAGAGCTAGTGCAAGATCTCAAACCCAAGTTTTCCAGAAGCCAAAGTCTCTGCTCTTCTTACCCACCTTATTCCCCAAACTTGCCCAATCAGAAAAATCATCTGAGGTGCTTATTAAAAATACAGATGCCCAGGATCTATACTTAGCAATTCTGCTTCTCTTGGTCTGGAATAGGACCTGGGAATCTGTATATTTTCCACATTCCCTGGGCAGCTTTGGGGATCAAACATTGCACATAGCATTGGCTGCTGCCTGGCTTGTATGTTCCTAAGAGGGGCAGGCAGAGGGATGTCGACAGTAAGAAGACGTCCAGCCAACTTCCCTGGTATTCCTCTCTCCCTTACATTAGGTTGTTGCCCAAGTAATGCCATGCCAACCTAACTTGTTTCCATAATCCCCAGAGAGATCTTTAACCATCTGGCCACTCCATGCCTGTTACAAAAAGATACTTAGGGAATACCTGAATGGATGGAACGGTGGAAGGATGGAGAGATGAAGGGAGGAAGGAAGGATGGGTGGATGGACTGACAGGTGGATGAAGATGAAGGAAGTATATTTTCATCAGGCCACCAGCTCCAGACTCTTTGCTCTACTATATCTGAAGTCCACGGATGCTGACGTCAGGCTGCCACGTTCCAGTGGCCCGTCACTTCCTAGCTGTGTAACCTAGAAGCACTGATTTTCTCCTCTGGAAAATGGAAAGTGTGATCCTCGCTACCTCCTGGGGCTGCTGGGAGGATTATTTGAAAAGTTACTAACCACAGGGCCTGGGACTTGCTGTTTCACTTTCCTGCTAGCTGGAGTTTCTCAAAACTCTTTCCTCTTGCAAGATGTTTTACTCTCTAAGCTGGGCAGAGTCTTCCCTTTGTACAGATAAGGAAACAAAGGTTTTACAAAGAGGCAGTGACTAACTTGAGTCTTACAGCAGATCAGCAGCAAGGTGGGGACTACAGTGATTTTTTTTTTTTTTTTTTTTTTGGCTGTGCCCCGCGGCATCGTAGTTCCCCCACCATGGATCGAACCCATGCCCTCTGGACTACAAATAGAGCTCACCCTCCCTCCGCCCAGAAGCGGTCCATGAGATGTTTCTCCCAGTTCAAAATATATGCTGTCCTGTACCCTGGCGGCCCTCGGAGTGGGTGAAATATACATCATTCTGGCACCCAGGCTGGAGGAAGCAGCCCCTTTCTGGAATTTGCTGGCCTTGTGGCCGTGGTAAAAGATCAAAGGTGGAACGAGGCGATGGCTCTTAAAGCTCCTGCTTGGATGGGGCCCTTGTCACTTGTGTGGCCAGGTCTGGGCTGCACCCCATCGTGCTCAAGGGCCCCCAGCCAAGGCAAGCCCTGTGGCCAAGCCCTGAGTGGTCAGAGAGGCGCACATCCCACAGAGCCAAGGGCGCGGCTCTCCTGTTTGGAGCCACCTGCCCCAGCCAGGACATCTGGCTGGATGCCACACCTTCCCCGTCCACCCCAGGGAGGGTGTGGGTCCTGGCCGGGTCCCAGCTGCCCCCAGAAAGTGCCCGTAGATCCCAAATCCATCAGGTGCAGCCAACCCAGTGTGGAGCAAATCTCGGAAACCCCCGAGCAGAGACAGATGCTATCGGGCTCCTCCTGGCCCAGCCTGGCCCTGGGCTCCCCTCCCAGACAGGGTGAGGGCAGGGACCCGTTAATCATTAATCTGGGGGCAAATGGGTAAATTTCCAGTCCACCAGGTCTACACCCAAACCCCTCCCTGCAGTCTGGCAGGAAACCCTTAGAGCTTGACCCTTGGCAGGTCCAGAGCAGAACCCAATGTCAACTCCAGCCCAGGAGACCCCACCCTGACTGACTTCCGGTGTGGAGGGCAGCTTGGGGGCTGCAGGAGCAAAGGGTGCAGCAGCCATCTAGCCCCTCAAATGTCTTCCTCCCCACACCAGGGACTGGTGTGAGGGCCAACTTCTGTTCATGCAGTTCTTGTGTTTCCCTTGTAGTAGTGATTAACAGATGAGAGAACGAGCAGGGAATGATGGGAATTTTGGCCAACAGGACAGCAGATCCTTCAAGGATCAAATTCCATTATAAGAACAATAGCTATTATTTTTATATCATTATAGCTATAGTATATAATATATAATGTATAATTTATATTCTATTATATAATATTATCTACCACGGGGGTTTTTTTGGCCATGCCATGTGGCTTGTGGGGTCTTAATCCCCTGACCAGGGATTGAACCCAGGCCCAACAGTGAAAGTGCCAAGTCTTAACCACTGGACCATCAGGGAACTCCCTTAGCTACCACATTCTGAGTGCTTATTACTAAGCCCTTTAAATTACTCTTTCAGACACCTGTTGGGTTGGCTGCCTACCTGTTCCTTCTATCTACATGGTTACCCTGTCGGCCATTTTATACCATATGATCTTGCTGCTCTGGCCTGCTGATTGGACCACTGAGGATCACATGACCCAGGCTGGGCCAATCAGTTCTTTCTCTGGGAATTTGGAATTTGACTTAAGAGAGCATACATTTGCTCTCTCTCTTTCTTTGACTTAAGACAGCATACAGTTGTTTTCTCTTTCTTTGAGCTTGTAACTCAAGAGATAGAAAGCTGGTCCAAAGAGAGAGAAAAAGAGTGAACCAAACCCATAGAGAGGAACAGAGGTGAAAATGGGAGGGAGAATTGGGGGAGCTTTTCAGCCCCTGGCCCCAGAGTCTCCCTGTGGTCATCTCTGTTCTTACTTGAGACACTCCTATCTGTAGAACAATGTCAAGGCTGAGAGTCAGTTTGTCTAATTAAGGGTGCCGTCCGTGGTCACCACCTTCTGACAGCTGTGGAGTACCAGCACACCCTACGCTGCACTTGTAAGCCAGGCTCGGCAAACACATTTTCCTCCCATCAACAGGCCACTGTTTTTTTAATTTCGTGTAATAGACCCTGTGATTGATGGCCCCAGGAGTCCAGTATAAAGTCGGTTAATTTTATTAGCAGTAATGACACTTAGTAGCGATTAATGGTCAGGAAAGGCAGCCAACCGCACAGGAGCTTCAGGCCATACTGGGCCCTGGTCTGCCCAGGGCTGCTCTCCAAAAAGGCCCCCTCACACTGCCTCAGGGGCCCCCATAGGACCTAGGAAGACAACCGAGAGACATACCAGGACCCAGTTTCCCTTTCATTTGTTTTCTATGTTGCACTCTGGGACCATTTTTTCTTTGAAGAAATAGTGGCAGGACATCAAACTTAGAAAATACCTCAACTGATTTCCTTAAACAGTGCTAGTAAATGCTCTGACACATGCCCTGTGGCTGCCATGGCATCTGCTAGAGACGGTTTCTTCTTGGACCTCAGAAGAATTCTAGGTGTCGGTTCCGGGGTCCGTGGGCATGATCTGTTCCCATTGAAGAAATCATTCTATCTGGCACTCCAAGCCTGAGAACCCCACCCACCAAGCCCTTCTGCAAAAATCTCTACATGTTAGTTGCATCTTGAGGGTAAGATGTACAACCAGAGAAGATCGAGTGAGCTTTGTTGAGCCTAAGGTAATCCAGACAAAATCTGGGGTTTTAATGAAGATACCTCCCCATGGTCAGGTGGGACGCTATCAGTCAAGCAAGCGAGCGCTGTTCTGGACTGAAGAGCAGAGGACAAATAACCTGTAAACTTGCTGATTACCCTTCTGGGCTGAGGGATAAGAGCACCTGCAGGCTCCTGCCTGACTCAAGTGCCCCTGAGCCACCTGGGACCAACCCTTCCCCATCAGTTGCACCTGCTTTGGCCCAGCTGGTCTGTCTCCCCAGTTCCTGTTTCCTGTCGGGCTCTCCCAGGTTGACTTCCAGCCTCTTTTGTCCCATTAGGAAAGCAACCACCCCACGTGACCGTCTCCGTTCACCTCCCTTCTTTGCCCCCAGCCTGTGCCCCTCTGTCCTTTGCACCCTCAGCCCATGGCCCTTGGTGGTCAGGTCGATAAGACTGGAAGCCCCCACCTTCACACAATGAGATGCCTTTGGCTTTGACCCCAGAGCCTCCCCAGCCACTTCCCAGGCCACCACATCTCCCTCCAAAGTGGGAAAAGTCAAGGGTGCCCCTCCGGACTTCATCTCACATCCCGCGCCCCCAGACCCCCTCTGTCCATGCCTGGTCTTCCCCGCCCATGCCTTCTTTCACCCTGCACAAGGCTCACACCATCCAGTTTTGGCTAAAGCTGCCCCATCTGGGATGACCTTGAAGGAAGCAAAAGTAGGTTCTCCCAGGCTTTGGGGAAGCCTCCCAGGAGACTGCTTTGGTCTATGGTCAACAGGACACCAGGGACCAGCGAAGCCCTGAGCAGAACTAGAGTTCACCCTGGAATGATCACCCAGCACTTGCTAGAGTGTGGGGACCAAAGGACCTCAGGCCCCCAAGGCTGTTCTGGCCTGGGTAGTCTGGTCCCAGGTCTGCCCTCACTCACTGGTGACCCCAGGGATGTCCACTCACCCCCTGAGCTCATTCTATCTAACAAATACACCTTGACTAGTGGGAGAGCATGACTGGAGCTTCAGTTCAAATCCCACCTCCGCCTCTTACTAGCTGTTCTACCTTGGGCAAGGCACTTCACCTCTCTGTGCCTGATCTGTGAAATGCAGATAATCACAGGACCTATTTCACATGCTTGTTGTGAGGATTAAATGAATTAACATCTGTAGAGCTCTTAGAACAGTATCTGGCACACGGTAAGCTCCAGGTAAGTGTCATTCTTAAGCATCTACTACGTGCCAGGTGCTGTGCTGGGTGCTGGGACACACACTCATAACCTCAAGGAGCTCACAGTCTGGAGGGAACTTGGCTGGATTCAGAGCACTGCAAACTCTCCCCAGACCCCAAGGGGCAGGGAAGGAGAAGGCTCTGAACCAGCCCAAGTCCCAGAGGAACAATAGCTGCTCAGGGACCTGGATCAGATCTCCTAACACCATCTGGGTAAGACCCTGACCTCAGCCAGTCCCCTCCTGCCTGCAGTGGGAGGCCCGGGGTGGAGAGGTGGCTGAAGGAAGCTCTTGGGAGCTCTCTGGAGAAGGCTCGGCAGGTGTAGAGCACTTCCCATCACCTGGGGGTGCCCAGGCTCTGTTCTCCCACCCCCACCCCCATCCCTGTTTCTGCTCGAGAGGGTCTGATGGTTCCAGAGGAGACCGCCCCTGGGATGTGGGTGGGTGAGCAGGTGGGTGGCACAGGACAAGACTGGCGGTTCCCAGGACACCAGGTAATGCCAGCCTGTCTGGACACTTAGCTGGAGGGACCAGGAGCTGTTCCTGGCACCAGGGCTGGTGCCAACTGCAGGCAGCTACCTGGGAACCAGGAAAGCCTTGCCCTGCCTGGAGCATTGGCCTTGGCCCCGCAAAACCCTATTAGATGCTCCGATAACAGGCTTCCTCCGCTGCAGGGCCATTTGCATGGTAAGTGCACCTTTTGTGCTTTCATCTCAAATATCTCAGCCCACCTCTCCCGCCCTCACTAAATCCCCCTACACACACACACACACACACACACACACACACACTGACACTTACACTCCCCACCCCCACCTGCCCTCTCCAGTCCCCACCTCTTCCCAGCAGGGGAGAGTTAGTGAGGACAGTGTCTGGCCCAGGAAAAGAGGGCACATGGCTCCGGGCAGTCCTTCTTCAGACAGGGGGCCCCCTCCACACCCCTGGCTCCTCTCCCCTCCTCCCGTCATCTGAGGGGCCCCGAGGTTTACTCTGCTGAGAAGCACATCCCTCTCTCCATCCTTCAGACTCCTCTCTCCTTGACAAGACTCACTGTCACCTCATACGTCCTCCATGAGGATGTCCTTACTGAGCAGCCTTAATGGCAAATTTGGCAGGTACCGTTTCCCACTTTTCCTCCAACTCCCCCTCCCCCATCCCTTCACTCACTCTTTTATTTAAATATCAATATTGAGCATCAGCTTCAGGCCACAGAAGACCAAAACAAACCAGACTGCTCACTACATCCCTGTCCGGGTCTCAGCCTTCCTTTCCTCCCCACCTCTTAGCCTCAGAACCCACCTTGAGGACTGAATCAGCACACCTCCCCGCCCCCCACCAGCCCACCCCTGGCTCAGAGAGAAAAGAGACTGGCCCAGCTGTGGGCTTTATCTCTCCCAGAACAGCTCCACTTCCTGTTTTGCAGCCGCCCACTGGGCTGCCTGCTGAGGATGGCATCGTGGAGACGGGTGCGCAGGAGCTAAGTGGGCAGCAAGCAGGCCGCCCAACAGGCTTGCTTTGCATCTCAACAATCTTGGGTATTTAGAGCCTGGCTGGTGCAACATCTGTGGAGGAAATGCTTCCCCCTTCCTCCTCCTGTCTTCCTGCCACTCCGCTCAGGCTCAGGCTGAAGCTGAGGAGGGGAAGTCTGTCCCTGGCATGGATGGATCAGGTGGCACAGTGACCATGGAGGGTACCAAAGTCACTCCTGTGCAAAGGAAGCCCTCCCCTTCACAAGTCTGGGATGATAAGCATCTCCCCCACTTCCCTGGCTGGGTCCAAATGTACACCACTTGAGTCATGATATTCTAGGGCTGGGGAAACCCTTCAGGATCACCCAGTCCAGAAGTTTTGCCCTGATGGCTTCTGGGAGGTACCTCAGAGGCTTCTGCAGTGCAAGCAGGAAGGCAAGAGGTTTGCCAAGTATGCAAGTCTCTGCTTTGATCTGTCTGGTGCCCTGGAAGTTCATGTAAGATTCTTGTCCAAGATGATCCACTGAATTAGTGGCAGGGCTGGGGCTGCACCCCCGGTCTCCCGATTGCTTCCATCAAGATTGGCGGTCTCTGCTTTCAGTTTTAATGTAACACTTCAGGGAAGCAAAAGCAGCCTTCACCATGGTAAATGTCTACGGTGATCGGAACGCAAGGCTGGTAGGATTGAAGGGAAGGAAGGCTGGTCAGGACTCCTCTGGCCCCCTGAGCAGCTGAAAGGAGAGAGGACCCTGGTCTAAAACTCAGTTTCTTTTCAGCCAAGAGTCAGAAATAAAGCTTGGAGCAGTGGCCTGCCAACTCATATTGAAGTGTGAGAGTCTGATACACTCTGATACACAGTCCAACCTCCATGCCTTTCTTCATGCTGTAATTGCTACCTGGGTTGCCTTTCCCAGTCTAAAAGCCCTCGTGGATCCCCTGGACTCTTATAACCACAGCCTTTTTCAACACTTGACTCAAAAATGCAGGGAATGGGAAAGGTGATCCTGAGGTCCTATTCAGCTCTAGTAGCCTAAGATGCTTGTCTGCCTCTTCCAGGAAGTCCTCCTTACTTGCCAGCCCCATCCCACTCTAACCATCCAACTTCTTTGTCTTCTCCCAGTTTTTCGGATGTAGTACCATTAGTTCTGCACGGCTCACTTATTTTCTTCCTCCTCAGGGCTGTATAGACAGTCTCTCCAAATAGGCCGTAACCCCCTTGGCAGAGGTCCTGGTTTCTCATCCCCTGAGGCACCCCCATCCCCAACCCAGGCACCTGCTGACTGCATACATCCCTCAGGTGTTAACTGCCAGGCAGAGTATAGCTCCAGGCTCTCCCTCAGTCCCCTCCACTCCCAGGTCTAAACCACTGGCCTCCCTGCCGTCTCACTCCCAGGCTGCAGGGGTTACCTAATATCCCCCAACCTCACCACCAAACCTTCCCAAGCTCAAGCCTCGAAGGCTCTGGAAGGGCGTGGCTCTGGAGGGGTGTGGCTCTGGAGGGGCGTGGCTCTGGAAGGGCGTGGCTCTGGAGAGGCGTGGCTCTGGAGAAGCTTCCCTGTGGCCATGCCTGCCCCAGCCCTCAAACTGGGATCTGGACCGACCCAGATCTCAGGGCAGTCTGGCCTCGGTCAGTCAGACCCTGACTCCTCTGACCAGCTTAGCCCCTATGGGGACAGGGAGAGCCAGGCTGCTTCGCTCTGAACCCCAGTTTCCGGGGATAAGCTGTGCTTGGGCAGCCAGAGCCTCCCTCTGATACACAGTGAGAACTCGGTCCAGGTCTTTCTTTAAAACTCAATGTACCCAACCTCTCGCGATGACACGTGACAGGTTCACAAAATTTTATCCAAGATTCTGGACTCCAGAAATCTCCGACAACTACAATTTTGGGGTACAGCTGTGGCGAACTCGTATGGCAGCAAGACTTGACCTGAACCAAAGTGAGAATATTTATGGTCTATATTTATCCCAACACGTAGATGTTTTTCCTGCAAAAATAATCGTGTCCGATTACTGGGGGCCGCCCTATACCTTGCTAGGGATATGATGTTATACGTGGTATGCGTATTGTATTATCTTGCTAAAATTTGAAAACTCCTGAAATCTGAAACACATCTGGCCTCAAAGGGATTGTCACTATGGGGAAAGCAGACCTTCTCTGCTCTTGCCCTAAAACTAGTCTCTTTGGAATTTCCAAGACAGACTGAACATGGTGGTTTGATTTTCTCTTGACTCTTTGAGACTCTTCACCCTCTCTCTTCAGTCTCTCCAGTGAGAGGGTCTGGGCTTGAGGTGTCTGCCCCACCCCCAGCTCATCTCTGCTGCCCCCAGGATTCCCATGGAAGGCCAGGTGTGGTTGACTTCCAGAGTCTGATGGGGGCTAGTGCCTGCTCTCTGCTTTGCTTCCCACTCCTATGCTGACAGAGGCCGGGTCGTGGCCAAGCAGCATGTGCCTGAGAGGGCCATGCAGAAAGAGCAAACATGATGGGGCAGAGAGGGAGGTTCTGGGGGCGTGGAAGGGTCAGCAAAAGGGAGAGGGGACTGCCCACCCTGACACTCACTGTGGACCAGGAAGCAATGCTAGGGACCGTGGGTGGAGTCAACCAACAACAGGGCCCCAAGACTTCCACTTAAAGGGCTCTATGCACGAATCGGAGACGTGAGCACATAAAAAATTAGGTAACAAACCAAGAGTTGAAGACATGCAGTGCGAGAGATACCTACGACGTACGCCAAGTGAGAGATGTAGGCTACGGGGTGGAGGGCTCAGAGGGTCAGAGCTGCCCAGGGGAAGGCAGGCCTCAGCTGGTAGTCAACAGGAGCAGGAGGCAGGGTTGAAGAGGTTGGCTCCGGGTTCTGACAGACTAGAATTCAAATCTAGGTGCTGCCCGCCACTGGCTCTGTGACTGTGGGCAAGGCACTTGGCCTCTCTGAGCTTCCCCCCACACCCCCACTCACCTGTAAATGAGGATAATTCCACCAGCATTTACCTCCTGGGATGTCACAATGGTTAAATGAGATTATGCACATAAAGGGCTGCATATAGGAAGGATTCAAATTATATAACGACTGGATAAAGATGAAGAGAGGAAGGAACAGATGTCAAAAAGATACTCCTTAACCTGGGATGCTCTAAGACGGGCCACTAGATTTCCTGGACTCCATACATGTGGAGAGCATTTCAGCACTTTTATATACATAAAACCCTCATAACGACCCTACAAGGTAAGGATAAGCCCATTTTATAGATGGGAAAACTGAGGTCAGAGCAGTTAACTGACTTGCTCTGGGTCACAACTAGTAAGTGGTTGGCTGGAGGATTTGAACTCGATCTGTATGATTACAAGTCTAGCGCTCCTTACACTATAGCAGGGCATTAGGCTGGCTCCCATCCTGCTCAGGCTGATGCCAGGGTGAGGGTCTCCCTCACAGCACCTGACCCACCTCCTCCTGAGCCCAACTTCTACCTGAGCACACAAGCCTAAAGGCACCAGGACCTCTCTTCCTTAGGAGATTCCAGCCCAGGTGTCCCCCAGACCCCTTGCTTCTCTCTCTTCTGTTTCCTTCCCACTCAGCCTCAGAAACTCCACCACCGTCCACTGAGGAGGCTGGTTTGACCCCAGCTCTAGAGCCCAGCTCCTCATGGGTTACAGCTGAGCCCAGAGACAAGCTAGCCTAAATTCCTTCCCCCAATACAATGATTCTTATCAGTGATGTTTGGCTTGCAATCTACCACCCCAAAGCAGTAAAATTTCTTTTACCCTTTCTTCCCTCCAACCGTGTTTTTCTCAGGTCCCAGTCAATTCCTAAAACTGTTTTTAAAAAAACATCCAAATACATAAAACACTTAGGAATAATTTTTTAAATGTTTGCAAGACCTATACACTGAAAATTACAAAACACTGCTGAAAGAAATCTTAAAAGCCCCCAAAAGAGAGATATGGGCAGTTTATAAACCTGAAGACTCAATATTGTTAGAATGCCAATCATCTATAAGTTGATTTATAGATGCAATGCAATCCCAGTCAAAATCCCAGCAGTCCTTCCTGCAGATATTGACAAGTTGATACTAAAATTTATGTGGAAATACAAAGGATCTAGAGTAGCCAAAACAATTTTGAAAAAGGACAGAACTTATAGTACTTGGTTTCAAGACTTACCATACAGCTACAGTAATCAAGACTGTGGCATTGGCCTAAAGATACACTTATGGAATAGAATAGAGAGTCCAGAAATAAGCCCTCATATATTGGGTCAATTAATTTGCAACAAAGATGACGATGAAAAAAGGATCATCTTCTTGACAAATGGTGCTGGAACAAGTGGATATCTACATGGAAAACAATAAACTTCAACATTTACCTCACACCATCCACAAATATTAACCCCAAAAGAATCATAGATCCGAGTGTAAAAGCTAAAACTAGGAAGTTTCTAGAAGAACACATAGGAGGAAATCTTTGCAGCCTCTAATAGGCAGAGATTTCTTGGATGAGACACACAAAAAGCACAAACCATACAAGAAAAAGTTCAAAAGTTGTACTTCATCACAATTAAAATCTTCTGTTCTTCATAAGATAACAATAAGAAAATGAAAAGGCAAGCTACAGACAGGGAAAAAATATTGCCAATACTTTCTGACAAAGGACTTATATCCAAAACATGTAAAGAACTCTTACAACTCAATAAGACAAATAACCCAATGAAAAAGACATTCAAATGACCATATGATCCAAATATCCAGTCCTAGATATGTATTCAAGAGAAATAAAAACATATGTCCACAAAAAGGGATGTACATGAATGTTCATAGCAGCTTTATTTGGAATAGCCCCAAACTGGAAACGATCCAGATGTCCATCAACTGGTGAATGAATAAACAAATTGCAGTACATGCATGCAGTGGAATACTACTCAGCAGGAAAAAAGGAATGTGCTACCGATACATGCAACAACGTGGATGAATCTCAAAAAATTATTTTGAGCAAAAGAATTCATACACAAAAGGCTATATACCATATGATTCCATTTATATGAAACTCTACAATGGGCAAAACTAAAGTGACAGAAAGTGGGGAAGTGGTGACAGGGGCAGCTGGTGGGAGAGTGCTGACTGCAAAGGAGCACAAGGGATCCTTTGGGATGATGGCACTGTTCCATACAGCAATTGTGGTGGTGGTTACACAGGGTATACATTTGTTAAAACCCAAACCGTGGGGGCTTCCCTGGTGGCGCAGTGGTTGAGAGTCCGCCTGCCGAGGCAGGAGACGCGGGTTCGTGCCCCGGTCTGGTGAGGATCCCACGTGCCGTGGAGCGGCTGGGCCCGTGAGCCATGGCCGCTGAGCCTGCGCGTCCGGAGCCTGTGCTCCGTAACGGGAGAGGCCGCAACAGTGAGAGCCGCGCGTACCACAAAAAAAAACCCAAAAAAACCCAAACCGTGCACTTAGAATACATGCATTTTATTGCATGTAATGTTGATTTGGAAAAAAAATTAAGGTTGTGTTTTTCTTCTTCACAATGATGACACTTCCACAACCTAAGAAGATGGTTAGAACCCTAGCAACCACCAAGAGTGAGCCTGTACTGAGCACTTAGTATGTGCCAGGCACCCTACCAGGCCCTTTCATTCATTGTCTGAATTAAGCCTCACACCAGCCTTTAGGATGGGTATTATCATCACCCAAAGCTCAGACAGGTTAAGACATGTGCCTGGAGTCACACAGCTAGCAAGAGGCAAAACCAGGATTCAAACTAAGTTCTAGATGACTCAAAAGCCTGTGCTTTCATAAACGGATGTGTACCATCCCTAGATAGGAAAGAAACCCAAACAGGGCAGAGGTCACACATTTAAAAAGCACCATCAAAGTCAACTACGATTTTAAAAGCTGCATCCGCAGGAACTATTTCTAGATACAAAACTCACTGAGATGACTTTTGACAAGGCCTAACATACACCCAGCTCATCACATAATACAGTGAGTGTTCATTTCTAAAACACCACAGAACTTAAGATTTGCAGAATTCCCAAGCCATTTGAGCCAAGACATGAGCTCGTGAGTAATCCTAGACTTCCAAGCCAGGACCAGCTGGTTAGGGAACATTAGGACCTCCAGATGCTAAAGACCTTGAAGGCAAGTGACTCGATCGTGGACAACACTGAGAGTGGTCCAGAGCCAGGACAAACCTGGTCCACCTTCCATCCCACTGTCATCGTGCCATCCTCTGGGAGCCCACCTGATACCCGAGCAGGGCTCAGTGCATCCTATCTCACTGCTGAGGACAGAGGAGAATGCTGTGACCTCACCCATCCCACTACAGCCAAGAATCTGACAGATTTAACCAAGTAGGGGCGGGGGCAACCCTCTACCTCCTCACCCTCTGCAGCTCCTTTGCAGCTGCAGCTCTCCTGGGTGACCACACAGTATTAGCTCTAGTGGCTAATACTCTCTGTAGAACAAAGAGTCCAGATTGGCGGCAGGACCTGGTTTCTATCCTGCCTCTCCCACTAGCTTGCTGTGCGACATAGCGTGAGTCACTGAAACTTTCTCACCCTCAGTTTCCTTTTGGGAACTATTTACACCCATCCTGTATACCTCAAGAATGGGTCTGAGGATCAGATGGCAGAGGGGCTGAACAAGAAAATTATCTGTAAACTGCAATACTAGTTACGTTATTATCGGCATCACCAGAATTAGGTGCTAGGCTCAAGCAAAAGCACCAGAAGCAGTTGCTGGCTCACTGATTTGGGGATGACGGTTCCTTCATCTGAAAAATAGGAATAATAATACATGACCTGCTTGAAGCAGGGAGTTAGACCAGAGAAACTTTGGGGGTCACTTCCAACTCTAAAGCCTGACTCTATGATCTTAAAAACCCCAAGAAGATTGGCCTCACCTGCTCTCCTGATGTCTGAATTTTCTTTTATCAGGATGCCAAAACACTTGATCTTATAATCAGAAATGAGACTTCAGATGCAAATGACCTAGAGGGGGGAGAAGCACATTGCCTCACATTCTCACTACAGTGTTATAGATTCCTTCCAGAGAGCGAATTCGGATAGTACGATGGAAAACCTGGCCTAACTGAGTCGTGAAAGGGCTTCCTCAGTGAGAATTCGGGCTGCATCCTGTCTGTTCTCTGAGACCAAACACAACAGCACAAAACCCCAGTTTTAGCTTATTCTCTGAACATTTTTCCTCCTTCCCAGACTGGGGTGGTGGTGGCTTGAGTGTGTTTTGCCAGCTCTGTCCAGGGGGGCTCACGACTTGGAAGAGGTTCCCTCTCAGCCCCAACCCATGCCTGATCCACCATCTCCCTTTTCATTTCCAAGACTGCCCCCTTGCTCACGGTCCTCAAATTCTAAACCTGTGCACTGCCACAAACTCCTTTCCCTTCCAACCACACCAGGCTGGGTGATTCCAGCTTCCTGGAGCCCCTCTCCTCCCATCTCATCTGGCCCTTGCCCCATCCTCAACCTCTAAACCCAAGCAAACACAAGGATTGTGAAAATGAGCTGATATCCAAGAGGATGCAGGCACCATTTGTCCACACCCCTCTCCTGCCCCCACTCTCCATTCCAGCTCAGAAACCCCTGCTGGGGCTGGAATATCAAGACACTGTATCTCCTTAATAATTAGTAACATTAGTTGAGCATTTACTATGTGCCAGACCCTGTTCTAAGTGCTTTACATGTACTAACTCACATGATCCTCATATGAAATAAGCACTATTATTCTCATTTTAAGGATAAGAAACTGAGGTACAGAAAGGTTAAGTGACTTGGCCAAGAGCACACAGCTAGCAAGCAGATGGATTGGGGATTGAGCCCAGAGTCTGTGCCCTATAACCATTTTATCCTGTCTGCTGAGGCAGGAGCAGTGCCTTTTCAAGACTGAAATCATTGGGAAACGAACATGAATGCACAGTGCTCTTGAAGTGGATAGAGAGGCTCAGTCATATCAAGTTTAGCCCCTTCTCTGTACAAAAGGGAACAATGAGGCCAGAGACTAAGTGATCTTCCCAAGTCACCAGCAAGCTGAGCCCTGAGCTAGGGTCTGGGCTGATGCCACCCGCTATATATTTCAGGAGCGGCCACTGCCCACAGCCAAGGCATGTTTTAACCAGGGGTCATGACCTGGAAATTAGCCCACAGCCCTTATTCCAGCCTGTGCAGGACCTCTCAGACCCTCTCAGACCCTTATTCGCCCCCCCCCCCCGCCAGGTCCTTAAGAGCAGTCTCTGGCAGGTCACTTGCTTGGTGGTTTTTGTTTTTTGGTTTTTGTTTGTTTGTTTTTGCCTTTGCTGGGGTCAGACTGTAAACCTCATCTTGATTTGGGGTGAGGATCACAAAAAGTGCCATGATTTAAAGTAAGAGACTGTATATATTTAGAACAGGCTTTGGGTGGAGGTCAGGAAAGTCCCTTCACACCCACGACCCCATCTCCCACCCCAAGTCCCTGCAATTCAGGGTCAGAGAAGGAGGGACAATTGCCCTGTAACTTGCTCTCCAAACACTGCCCACTCCCACCCATTCTCTCCCCAGTTGTCACCCCCAACTCTGACCCTCCTTTTCCAATCATGTATACCGCCTCCCCTCTTACTCTCTTCGTCATTCTCCTGAGAAGTCACCCGACGCCAGGTCTGAGATTTGGTTGGGTTTCCCCCACAGACGGTTCCCTCCCGCTCTCCAGCTGACACTCCCCACGGTCCGCAGGTTCCCCCATCCCTCTTGGATCAGCGCGATCCCCTCCCCCAGCCTCGGTAAAAACCCACCCCACCCAGCCAGCCAGCCCTCCGGGTCTCCGCTCTGCGGGGCGAAGGCAGAGGGTCGGGAGGGAGCCCCAGGCAAGGACGGGTGGCTGGACAGAGCCCAGGATGGGGGCGGACAGGGCACCGAGTGAGGATCCGAGAGGGCATCCGAGCGCGGGAGGGACGCCTTGGACAGGCAGGGACAGGGAGCCCCGGGGAGGACGGGGATAAGGTGCGAAACGCCTGCAGAGTCCGGGAGCTTGGGTGGGGGTCTGAGACCCGGCCGAGTGGGCGGGATGAGGTCTCGGACAGGACGGGGTGAGAAGAGCGGCGGTGAAGGGGACCAGAGCTCGGACGCTAGAAGGTGGGATCCGGGTCCGAGTCGGGGAAGCCAGAGAAGGAGTTCTGGGCGCGAACTCCGACCCCGAGATGGGGCTGGGTATCACCGGGGCTAAGGTCTGAGTTCGAGATCCCGCCGGGGCCAGGGCCAGCGGAAGGGAAAAGTTGGCCTTGCTGCAGCGGGAGGAGGGGAAGGCAGGCGGGCCGGGGCGCGGCGGGCACTGACCCGAAGTAGGCGGCGGCGGCGGCGGCGGGCAGCGCCAGCAGGCAGAGCGCGGCCAGGGCCAGCGCGGGCGGGGGGCGCATGATGCCGGCGGCGCGGCGCCCTGTCGCATCTCCTCGCGCCGCTCCGCGCTAGCAGCGCCGCCACCAGCCGCCCGCGGGGCTTTAAACCCCGGAGGGGCGGAGCGGGCGGGCGGACAGGAGCGGCGCTGGCTGCGCACCCCCGCAGGCGGCGAGCCCCCCGCCTCATTGGCCCCGCCGGCTTGCCCCGCCCCGTCGCGGGTGGGGCCACCGCCCCGGGTCCGCCCCCGCCCCGCCCCCAGCTCCCGCGCCCACCCTCCCCAGGTGAGAGCCCACCCTCCCCAGGTGAGAGCTCACCTGACGCTGTGCGGGCCTGGGGACGCGGCGGCTGAACGTGAAGGTCCCGCGCCTGGAGAGGCGAAGATGGGGGTACGAGCCGGGGACCAGGGAGTTTTTGCCCCTCCGGGCGGGGTGGAGCCACACGCAGGATACCTTCCCCCAAAGAACAAGGGGGCGTAGAAGGAGGGAGGCGCCTGGAGTCTGAGCAGAAGTAGTGTCTCGTCCGCTCTCTAGACGGGCCGGTGCGGGTCCCTCTGCCCAGGCTCCACGACTCCGAAGGCAGGGCCGGCTGTGGATGCAGAGCCGCTCTTCCAGAGCAGGAGGAATGCACGTCTAACGGCAAAAGGAGTCCTGGTTGGGGCGTGGGGGGGGTCCCTTGGTCAGAGCGGAGTGGGGAAAAGGGAGCCCAGTTTCTAAACAGGAGACTGTCAGGGAGGACGTCTCAGTGAGCATTTGCTGATGTTCATGGAACAAAAGTGCAGATCCTCTGGTCAGTGGGGGCAGGCAGAGCCAGGATGGGGGTGGGAGAGGAACCTGCTTTCTTCCAAAGAGTGTAGACGCCAGAACTTCTGTCAGACAGGGTGGAGATGTCCAGTGTTGGGCCATAAAGCTCTGTCTTGCTTATTCTTTTTTAAAGTTTAACCCCAATTCCTGCAGCGAAGTTGCAGTGATCAAGGCAGTGTGTGGCACCCATCTAGGAGGGAGGCATACAACAAATGGCCCAAGCAAGATTTAATATGTTTTTGAGAGTCTTGAACACTGGGTCAAATCAAGCAAAACAAAATAGAACTTGCACTGAATGTCAAGATCTGCATGTAAAGTTTCCAAAAAATCAACCATGCATGCAGAACATCAGGTGACAGTGACCTTGGCTTTGTGAACACAAAGGCACTGGGAGACTGGTGGGAAGACGGGAGCTGCAATATTAACAGAGGAAGCCCCCAGCCATAGTGAGCCTCTCTGGGCTCAGTTCCCCTGTCCAATGAGGGGAGTGATTAGCTAATGAATGATCTTTAACAACTCTGACAGCGATATCGCATCTCATGGTTCTGTTTATTGAGGCACAATGTCCAGTGTGGTGGCCAGAGACATGAATTCAAATCATGTAAATTATGAACCTCAGATATGAAATGAGGATGGCGATAAATATCTCACAGGATTTTTGTGCAAATAAGAGTGATGCCATGGGAGTTCCCTGGAGGTCCAGTGGTTAGGACTCCATGCTTTCACTGCCAAGGGCGCAGGTTCAATCCCTGGTCGGGGAACTAAAATCCTGCAAGCAGCGTGGTACGGCCAAAAAAGAAAAGAAAAAAAAAGAGTGATGCCAAATGCCTAGCAGGTGCTGGCACTCAATATCAGGGGTTGTTATAACTGCAGGTATGACCAGTGGTGTGCTGCATTGCGGGGTGGGTGGGAGTCTGATTTATATCATTTGCAGATTCCCGTGCTGCAAATATTGCCACCGTGGCTGATTTCAAGCTACCAATGTGGCATCATCCTTGATCTAAGGAGTTAGGAAGAGATTTGCACAGGTGGCTCCACAAGCCAGTCCAAACCAGCTCCAGCACACAACTAGTAAGACCTTGAACCAGGCTCAACGAGGCTCAGAGGAGGGGAGGCCAAGCTGGACCAGTGTGAGTCAGAGAGGAAAAAGAGCCCCACCAGGCGCCAGCCACCCCAATGGGCACCTGAGTTCGGGCAGGTGAGGAGGGAGCTGCCCCAGCTGCCCCTCCTGTCCTCATGCCCATGGGCACCCACCATACACACAAGTACACACAAGCATGCACATGCCTGGAGGGGGGGGCGAGGAGGGGGAGGCACATTCTCCCACAGTGACGCATTTTCAATGTTTCATAAAAGTTACATGTTGACATCTGACAGTTAAAGCTGTGATGCAGGGAAATTGGAGAAAACACCAAAGATTCACCGGAGACATTAGTGGTTGGATGGTGAGATACACATGGAAATATCCAGAAGGAAGTTCTTTTTAAAAACATTTTATTTTAAGTATAGTTGATTTACAATTCTGTGTTGAGTTCCACTGTACAGCGAAGTGATTCAGTTATACGTATATATGCATTCTTTTGCATATTCTTTTCCATTATGGTTTATCACAAGATATTGAAATAGTTCCCCATGCTATACAATAGGACCTTATTGTTTATCCATTCTATATGTAATAGTCTGCACCTGCTCATCCCAAACTCAGAAGGAAGTTCTTGAGCCTCCACCAGCCAATGGTGTGAACCCCACCCTTGGGTCCAGCATGTCTCACTGAAGCCTCAAGCCTCCTGAGAGGTTAGGGCAATCATTATTCCCATTGCACAGATGAGTTAAGTGAAGCTCAGGAAGATTAAGTATCTGGTGCTTGTGACCCAGCTGTAAGTAGTGGAAGCAAGAGTTAAGCCCAGCCCCAGTGGGTCGGTCACACTGCTTGTCACTCATGATTGGCCACGGCTGGCTGAGGGCCACCCAGGCATAGCCTGACTCACAGTGGCCTTTGCATAATTCTTCCTTACAGACCATCATGTACCTCCTAAGTGCCAATCATCATTAAGGGGCTCTAGTCTGGAGGAGGAGATGATGGTGAAAACAGATTATCTCCACAGTTGTGATATTGTGGGACCCCTGAGGAAAGACACAAGGATCAGCCCTCAGGACTTACAGCCTGGGCCATAATGATTTGTTCCTCACACCTCCCGCTCTGCCCCGTGAGCTCCTCAATGGGGGGTGGGGGGAGGGGGGAGGGTGAGTTTTACTTCTTTCTGTATCTCCAGGGCCTGACACAGGGCCTAGCCCTTAGTAGGTACTCAGGTAATGTGTGTTGTCGTCAGCTTGTAACTTAGGTCTAAGGCCTTTTATAGGGTTGCAGAGATAGAAAGTGTTATTCTGACAAAATGCATGCTCACAGAAACACCCCCTCCCATGCCCAGACACATGCTCCATCACATACATACACACACACACACACACACACACACCTTGACACTCTACAACACAAGTCCAGGCATTCAGTGACACACAGACTCCCCCATACCTCCCCCGTGGCTGTCTAAATTCCTAGGCAGACCCACAGCTGCTCCCGGACCTACACGTTCACACAGGTATGCAAGAGAAGCATTCTTAGACATCCACATGCAGCTACCTGTCTCCAAGAACCAGCCCAAGGCAGCCACGGCTTGGGGATGGAGTTCTCCTGGCCCCCTGCGCGCGCAAGCGCACATACACACACACCATGGAGGTCACAAATGAGTGATCTGAAAGGCTTGTGTAGGCTGTATCAAATCCAGCTCCAGGCCTCTTCATCCTCCCCGCAAACCTGCCCCCAGACCAGGCCACCCTGCCTGAAGCAGACCCCCAGGAGCCATTCATCCTTGTCTGGCCCCAGGTCCCCCAGAGCTCCAAAGTCAAGCCCAGGCCCCAGGCAGAGCCCGGCACTCACACAATCCTCTGTGCTCACCACCAGGCTGTGAGCAAGTGGAAATGAGGGATTCCAGGCTGGCTATCTCTCTCTAATCACCCTCAGCGCTGCACCGGAAATGGACTCAACCCAACAGGAAGTGGGGCAAGTGATACCCAGTGGCTCGGAGGGAAGGTACCAGTGCCCAAGCCAAGCCCGAGGCATGGCTGCTCAGGGGAGCTGGTGCTGGGGAGGACCCAACCGGACAGGTGTGGGTGCGCTCACTTGTCCCTCTGCCTGGGCTCCCCCACTCCCTGTGACCTAGCTTTCTGTGCTATGGCCTCAATGTAACCAGTTCTGTTCTGACCACTCCCATCCGTCCTACCCCAGCACATCTGAACTGGCCTTAACTCTCACTCTCTCTCTGATTTGGTTCCAGGGGGACATGAGGTATCACATGGGGCATCACTGTCCCCCCTTTACAGATAGGACACTGGAGCTCAGAAAGGTAAGTAATTTCCTCAGCATTATGGAACTGATCGGCACTTGGTGGCTGGGTACTTGATCTTTCCAGAACATCAGACTGAAATAGGACTGAAACTAAGTGGGGAAAGTGGGCCACAGAATTCCACACGTGGGAGACACAACTATGCTTGAAAACAGCCAAAAAATGGGAGAGAAGGATACGAAGATATTACTTTTTTGTGGGTGCCTTGGAGGTTGCGAGTGTGTGTTAAAAATGTTTTTATCCTCTTTGTATTTTCCAATTTTCTATCGCAAGCATATTTAACATTTATAATGAAATTTTTTTTTCTTAAATGTGGGAGGGAACAAAGACACAAGAATAAATCTCTAATGGTAGAACTTTTTTTTTTTCCCCCATTTTTTGGCCACACCATGAGGCATGTGGGATCTTAGCTCCCCAACCAGGGATCGAACCCAGGCCCCCTGCATTGGAAGCGCAGAGTCTCAACCACTGGACCGCCAGGGAAGTCCCTCTAATGGTAGAACTTTAAGCATTGGCAGGAAAAATATTTGGGAGGGGAACCGGGAAGGTATTCCTGGACATTCTCCTATGGCATCCATCTACCTATTCTTCTATAGGAAGGGCTCCTGTCCTCTCTTGGGGAGCTTGTGCTATAGCTGGCAGGGCACACCTCACCCATGGCAATTCCAATTCGAGCCCTTCTTACCTCTGTTCCTTCCTCCCTTCTTAGCCTTCTTTGCTCCTGAACTATGCTCTGAGTGGAGGTTGTGTTGTATGGAAGGTGGTATGACGCTTCCTTGCACCTCCGCCCCTGCTTCAGGCCCTTCTCCAGCCTTGATTCAACCGCATCTTTTTTTTTGGCCACACCGTACAGCATGCAGGGTTTTAGTTCCCCGACCAAGGATAGAACCCGTGCCCCCTGCATTGGGAGCATGGAGTCTTAACCACTGGACCACCAGGGAAGTCCCATAACAGCATCTTTGAGCTTGACCGAGGAAGACTGAATGCGGAGGTAGGTAGAGAAATGGCTATCTGGATGGACAACTCCAATTTCAAACAGCCTGCTCCATTGTCCCCAAAAGTGAACTCAGAACCGTCAGGTGACATATATGCCTGTGCTCTGCCTGGGTACTGGGCTCACCATGAATATACATACCCACCCCCTGGGTTCCCACTTCCAGAAGCATTAGAACACAGTGAGACGACCGGGCAAGCAGCACGGAGCAGCATGCTTTCTGCCTTCGACTACTGAGAATCCACTCCAGAGCTATCCCACTGGCAAAGCGCTAATGAAAGACTCTACTTTTGGGTGTTTTATAACAGAAAGGTGTTCCGGACAAGCCACGGCTACTAACACGGCTCAAAAGAAAGAAAACAAGGAAGGAAGGAAGGGTACGAGGAGGGCAAGAAAAACAACTTTCTTAGGAAATAGAAATGAGAAATCATCCAGAATTTACTATCAATAATATTCTGAAGATCCGACTCTGAACAGAGGCACACTTCACGTATTCTTTTTGTATAGTATGTTTTCATCTGAGTAACTTCTTGCTTCTGAAAGGGAAGGGTGAGAGGAAAGCGTTCCCATCTTGTTCAGAATGTTCAGCTGGTGCCTGGAGGAATGCAATCCATTGCATTAGTTCTAGAAGGTGTCCATCACAGACCACCTTCTCCAGGTCACATTTGCACAACCACAGGTACACATGAGTTTGCAGGAAGTGCTCACTAACGAAGTCTTACTAGTAGACAGTTGGACCACAGCATGTTTTCCTAAACTCAATGTGTGCGTTCAATGGCCCAGCCAGAGGTCTTCCTTCAAACTGGGGAGAGGCTCAAATCTTAATTTATCTCTGGGAAACAGTAAGCTCAGGCTTAACTCCTCACACACAAGTGCACACACACACACATACACACACACACACACACACGAGTGACTAACTCCATTTTACTACAAAATTTCCTTTTCATAGAAAGTATGATTATATACTAGTCAATTTAACAAACTTTGACTGTCTGATGTTAAGACCTGGGAGTAAGAGATGATGAACCAGGTCCTGTCCTTGAGGAGCACAGAGTTTTTTGGGAAAGACGTCCATAAGTACATACAGCATTTTGACATTTCTATATCAGTATAAGCCGTTATTGAGTACTTACTACGTGCCAAGCATTGTTATAAATCCTATAGGAATATTAACTCATTTTATCCTCGGAACATTTTACAGATGAAGAAACTGAGGCACAGGGAGGTTAAGTAACTGCCCAGCTAGTAAGCTTGGGATTAGAAACCAGGGAGCCGGTATGTGTTTCACCACCGAACTGCAGCAAAGAGAAGGAACTGCCAAATGAGATGGGAACCAGGCAAGAGGACGAGCCATTCATTGTTCCAGGGAAGGTATGCCTGGGACAATACTGAGATGTAGTGATAGTTGAGCAGGATCTTGCAGAGTGACTTTTTTTCAGTCCATGTTTCTTCACTTTGCCAAATGGTACAATCCATCCTAATTTGCCACATAAATGTTTGAGAAGGAATCAAGATTTACCACTGGTTGTCATTATAATTCTAAGAGATGATCCTGTGGAGAATCCCTTTGCTATTCTGAGTTCACCTTTGGAGTGAGAAGTAGATTGAAAGGGTGTTGGGGACTTTAGAATAGGAAGTAGGAAATGCCTTTGAGACTTGCTGAACGTTGTCCCTCTGTGTTATTGACTCTGGAATCTCATTTTTAGCCCCCAGCTCCAATGTCAAAGTGTCCCCCGGTCTCTCCTTCTCTGGATTTTGCACCCAGGTTGTGCCTACATGTCTCCTCATGACCAGGCATTGTGTCCACTATGACCTGGATGTAATACAACGAGTCTCCAATAGGGGTCGCTGACCACAACGGGATGGACACCTGCAGTTGAGCGGAGAGAACCCTGGGTCCTAACTTAACTTTGTCCTGTGACCTCGGTTTCCTCATCCATCAAATGGATATAACGCTCCCTGTCTGTCTCCCTCACACAACAGTGGTGAGAAATGTGAGGATGAACGTGGACACCTTCCAGTGTCATTCAGAAGAGGCAGCTCCTGTCTGACTTTCTCACAGCTCCGGTCTAGATGATTTCAAAAACCCAGTCATTCCGCAGCTATCTGTTCAGCATTACTCATTGTGCCAGCGCCATACAGAATCCAGAAGTCACTTCTACCTTTGCATAAAAGGACTTCGAGGGCTTCCCTGGTGGCGCAGTGGTTGAGAGTCCGCCTGCCGATGCCAGGGGACACGGGTTCATACCCCGGTCCGGGAGGATCCCACATGCCGCGGAGCGGCTGGGCCCGTGAGCCATGGCCGCTGAGCCTGCGCGTCCGGAGCCTGTGCTCCGCAACGGAAGAGGCCACAACAGTGAGAGGCCCGCGTACCGCAAAAAAAAAAAAAAAAAAAAAAAAGGACTTCGAGTAAAAGTTTAAAGCAAACTGTAATCCTGACGGCGAGGGGTGGGCAGTAAAAGCAGCATCCGCCGTCCTGGGAAAGATCATGGAGTGTGAAATGGCAGGACATCTACTTGTCCTGGACACCTACTGTGGTTGGAAGTCTCTCCCACCCAATAACTCGTCTCTTCTTCCCATAACCCAGAAAACAGAGGCACAGAAAAGGGAAGTGACCGGCCCCCAAACCTGGATTCCAGGAACCTCCCTGCCAGCTAATCCCAGAAAGTGGGGTGGGAAGGAGCAGTGCGGGAAGACGAGTGACCCGAGAAGGCTGGGAGGGACGGAGAAGGGAGGACCTTCCTGTTCTGACCCCCTGGCCAGGCAGACGGAGCCGAGGGCGGCCGCGGCTGCCAGCCTTCTGCAGGAGCGCCCCCTGCTGCTCAGCGGTGCCGCCCGTTGCGGAGGCAGCCGGTGGAGGACGATGCTCCGCGCTGGAAGGGCTGTTCTCTAGGCGAGCCGAGACGCCCCCAGAGTAGAGAGCAGGGAGGACCCGGAGGAGTCGCCCCAACCTCTTCACTTTGCACATGGCACGCGAAGCTCGGAGGAGGAAGTGACTTGCTCAAGGGCTCTCAGCGAGCCAGCAGGAGGCGGGTCTCTCAGATGTCCTGCCTGACACCGCAGAGCCCATCTCCCCTCCTCTCCTACTTCGAGTTCCTGAGCCCAGAGGGCGCCTCCCTCCATGCACTGCGCCTGGCCAGCCCCCCCACCCACCCATTCCTCCTCTCCAGTCCCCACCCGCCCCACAAGCCCATCTCCTCCAGGAACCCTCCGGCACTGCAGCCCCAGAACTCTCCCTTCTCCGAAGCCCTATTGCCTCCAGGGGCCGCGATGACTTTCAATTCGGAGACATGGCTTTGTCAGGCAGTTGGCACGGTCTTGGGAACCATAAATGAGGCCTCTTTCTTTGGAATTCTCTACTCACCTCCCCGCCAGCCTCTCCCCACGCAGAAGTGCCTGGTATAGGGCTGAACTCACTGGGTGATGAATGTTGATGAACGTCTTTTTCTTCTTCCCACTGCAAAGCAGCCCAGCAGTATCTGTAGCCCTGGACAGCCAGGATGCCTGTGCTGGCATTGGGGATCTCCTTCTGAGCCAGTGACCTTGGGCAAGTCACTTGAAATCTCTCAGAGCCCTGGTTTTCCCGACTGTAAAATCAGGCAGGGATAAAGCTATTCTTTGGGCTGGTTGTGAGGATTAAATGAGGTAACGTGTACAGTGTGCCTGGAACATTGTAGGTGCTCAATAATTGGCAAGGTTGATCAGTCAGGCTTCCAAGGAGCCTTAGCTTGGTCTCTCTGGCCTCATCCTTCTTCTAGCTGGAATCCTCTTTCCTAGATGTGAACCTTCCAACCCTAAGCTCCCCACCTCCTGTCCGCTGTTGTAAGCGGCATCAGGGAAGGGGACACACAGTGGCTATGTAAGGATCATAGGAAAGGAGGGTGCTGTTGGAAGACAGAAAAGGCTACACAGTGGGGGGTAGTCAAGTCACACTGCCAGGCTGATGCTTCTACTAACAAGGCTCTCAGGTACCTGGGTCTGCCTCTCTCGCTCCCCTCTTTGTGCTGGCTTCCTCCCCCTGCACTCTTTCTAAACAGGTCTTTCTGCTTCTGCTTCTATTAACTCCTCGTTCCTGTTTCTCTCAGAACTTACAGCCTGCACATGGCTCATCATGACTGCTGTGACACCCCCATGGTGCCACGGCCATTCAGCTCTGGGGCCCAGTGGCATCTGCCATGTATCCTAACACATGTCTGAGGGGAAAAGGGGGACCCCACACTGGCACTTCCGGGATCTGTCAAAGGCTGTGGCCAGTTGTGAACTGGCTGCCCAAGGGTCAGGCAGCCACACCTGGTCCAGTTGGCTGTGGTCATGGGGACAGGGTATCTGCTGCAAGCATGGCCACCAACATAGTTGCATGAATAAATATTCAATAGACACTGTTATTATTAATAATAACAATAATAATAGAAACTCATGGAAATTCATTTGAAATTCATTAGTAAAGGAAACAACCTCTTGTGAGCTGTTCTAGGTGGTGAACAATTCCCTCTACCTGCACAGACCTCATGCCATATTATCTGTTCTGTACACCCAGACTTTATGGACTGCATCTGCTTGAAGCTTGATATACTCATATGCTTGTTACAACAAATACTGCTCCAGGAAGCAGTCCCAGGGTCCCCAAACTTGACCGAGGCTATTGAGAGGACTTTCCCCTTTCCCCAAATGATCTTTGATGTTATTTTAAAAATGAATTTGTGATGTGAAAAAAAAAAAAAGGCAGTCCCTGCTCTACATCTTCCCTTGGGCTCACCCAAGGAGCTCCAGACTCTTCCTTTCCTCTCCCTCCTTCCCTTCCCTCCCTCCTCCCCAGTTATGAGGTCCTGCCCCAGCAACCAGAGCAAAAGCCTGCACCTTCAGCCAGGAATCTCTGAGAGGAGACAGCAGGACAGGGGGACAGTGAGGGCTTTCACTCCCTGTTGCCCCTCTGATGAGTGCTGGGAGCAATGAGATGGGGCAGAAAATGTTCCTCCACTTCCAACACCTGCTCACTCCCTTGGGCGGAGGTCTCAAGGAAGATGTGATGTATGTGTGGGAAAGGCTGGCAGGACGCTGCCCAGCCACCATGAAGTCCCCCCGAATGATTTAGAAACAGCTATTTCCTCCTCCAGGCATTTTATTTCCAACTGTCAGAAATCGTCACTGCAGATATGCCTGTGATGCGGATGGTGCCCTCCTATGTGGGGTACCCTTTTGCAGTGCACAACCTGAGCAGTTGTACATGGCAGTCCTAACGGTGTATACCCGATCGTCCTCTGCCCCATGAGTGGGAAACTGGGCCTTGCTGACCATTAGCTATCTATCCCCCCAAACATTCCTCCATACCCATTCCAAGCGGGGTCACCACCACCTTTCTGTGTACCTAGCCCCAGCCCTTTGGAGTCACCCCTCACTCCCTGGCTTCAGATTGAGGTGGACCTGGATGCACGTCCCCGTTCCAGCACTTACTAGGACTGTGATCTTGGCTAGGTCACACAGCCTCCCTGGGCCACAAGTCCCTTATTTGTTGTTGTTGTTGTTTTGGCCATGCTGTGTGGCTTGTGGGATCTTAGTTCCCCGACCAGTGATCAAACCTGGACCCAGAGTTCTAATCCCTGGACCACCAGGGAATTCCCACAAGTCCCTTATTTGTGAAGTGAGAGTGGTGCCAGGTCTCATGTGGGGCTTTACTGAGGATTAGATGGGACAGCAAATGAAACCCACCAAGACCAGGGCTCGGCGCCTGCTGAGTCCCCAACATTAATCCCGCTCCCCAAATTTCCCCATTTACACTCCAAACTCTGGCCAAGGAAGAGCATCAGTATCTGGCTAAATGGGTAGGTTATCTCTGTAGCCCTGTCGTTGCTGGTGGAGTTCGATTATCCAAGTTAAGGGGTGTAAGAGCAAAACAGATGATATGTGAAAGACTTGCAAGAATCCTAGACTGGGTTCTTCCCGAAGTGAAGGTTACTGAAATCCTTACCCCTGAATTTCTGTATTTGCACATCTGACTCTATTTATCCCAGGGAGTTACTGAGCAGCACACCTTCACGTTAGAAGGACACAGCTCAGCGGGTGGCTTCCAACCAAGACATCAACCAACCTGTGGCCCTGGGCACCTCTGCTCCCCTCCAGCCTGGCTCACCAGGGAGGCTGATCACCTTCCACCGTGGAGGAATTGCCCTAACATATTGAGTATTTATCAGGTGTCAGGCACTGTGCTAATTCATTTCACTATCTTATTTACTCCTCCCAATTTCTTCAGAAATTGACTTTACAGTGATCACCTGAACTGTTTTTTTTTTTTTTTTTAAAGGGCTTCAAATGCTTGGCTTTTTATTTATTTATTTTTGGCTGTGTTGGGTCTTCGTTTCTGTGCGAGGGCTTTCTCTAGTTGCGGCAAGCGGGGGCCACGCTTCGTCGCGGTGCGCGGGCCTCTCACTATCGCGGCCTCTCTTGTTGCGGAGCACAGGCTCCAGACGCGCAGGCTCAGTAGTTGCGGCACACGGGCCTAGTTGCTCCACGGCATGTGGGATCTTCCCAGACCAGGGCTCGAACCCATGTCCCCTGCATTAGCAGGCAGATTCCCAACCACTGCGCCACCAGGGAAGCCCTGAACTGTTTTTAATCATTGACATTTGCAGTATTACATACTTTTCTTCCTCTCATGAAAAAGATAAAACACAAAGATATACAAAACGTGTCCTTGTTCTTTGCCCTTAAAACTCCATAGAAATGCAGAGAACAACCTCAGACTTCCTCTGGGTACATCCCTAGAAACCAGACTCTTCATTCAGAGTAGTTCAAAAACTACCACCGGTTCCGAGGAATGCAGCTCGTGTCCCTGGGAGCCCCAGGTGGAATTCGCCACGCCCTGTTCCCTGTGCATCTTCTTGTGCTTCCCTCCTGGAAAGGAGATGAGGGTTTACTAGCTGAGGCAAATTTCAGGATCTGTGGTGAGCTGTTACACCAACTGCCCCTAACCACCGCCCCGCACCCGGCAACACTCATTGTCTGCGCCTCACCAGCTGCTGTTCCTAGAAGCCCCAGCAGGTGTCACTGTGACCCCGGCCATCCTCACAGGCCCCGGTTCTGGGTCGGTGCACACACACGTTTGTGGCCTGGGGGACTCTCAGAGGTGGGACCTCACCGCTAAGGAGTCCCACAGGGAGGGTCTTGTCCCAGAGAGAAGGGCCCTGTCTCTGCTTCACTCTTTTCCAGGACCATTTTAGGGAAGGGCTGTGGTTCAGTGAAGGTTCAACCTCATGGTCAAGGGGCTGAGGGTGCAGAGGGTGGAGAGTGAAGGGCACAGAGGGGATCTAGACCCTCCTCCCTTCCCTCCAACCCAGCGGGATCTCTTCTTCCATTGCATTAGGAGAGTGTCCCCCCCACCAAGCCCCCTCCCCACTTCAACCTCCCTGACCACCAGCCCCGAGCTTTGGGGACTAATCTTGGTGACTGCTGAGGGCCCCTCAGGATCAGGAATCACTATATTGATGAGGAGCTAGAAGGCACAAAGAGGGCTGTAGGTCAGGGAGGCTTCCTGGAGGAGGTGAGTGTGGACCCAAGAGATTAATTCATGGCTCTGCCCCACATTGAGAACAAGGGAGATGAGGGGCCAATCTGGGGGATTCAGTACTGTCTTGGGGGAGAAATGCCGATGGGTGAGTTCATCAGTGCCCATTTGGGGAGATGTTTCTGGGGTCAGGGTGGGCTTCTCTCCCCCCACAAGTCAGAGAAGCAGGAGCCACAGAATAAGAGGGTGTGAGGGGATGGGAGAAGCTGGGCAGGAGTTATAAGGGGAAAACAGGACGCTAAGCTGTGAAAGCGGAGAGGGAGACTTTCCTTCGAGGCTAAAACTGGGTCCTGTGAATGGGGGAGGGGTGTGACAGCCCAGGGAGTGGGAGGGGGCAGGGAGGAAGGACTAAACCCCGTGCCCAGCCTTTAGAACAGCACTGAGCCACCAGGGGTGTTTGCTTCCTTGAGCCCTTGGCCTTTCTTGGAATAGAAAGTCAGTGACAAGCCAGGGAGATGGGCTTTTCCACGAAAGACTCTCAACACCTCCCGTTGTAAAACCCAACCAGAGGACTTCCCTGGTGGCGCAGTGGTTAAGAATCCGTCTGCCAATGCAGGGAACACGGGTTCAAGCCCTGGTCCAGAAAGACCCCCCCATGCCGCGGAGCAACTAAGCCCATGTGTCACAGCTACTGAGCCTGTGCTCTAGAGCCCGTGCACCACAACTACTGCAGCCCGCACGCCTAGAGCCTGTGCTCCGCAACAAGAGAAGCCACCGCAATGAGAAGTCCGCGCGCGGTAATGAAGAGTAGCCCCCGCGCGCCGCAAGTAGAGAAAGTCTGCGGGCAGCAATGAAGACCCAACACAGCCAACAGTAAATAAACAAGCAAACAAATAAATAAAAATTTATTTACAAAAGAAACCCAACCAGACCTCAGAGGGCCCAGCAGAACTTCCCGGATCCCCTAACGGCCCATCTCTCCACCCCTAACCCTAACCCGCCTGCCCTCCCCCAGAGGCCCTCAGGCAATCAGTACTAGTCACCACCCACCCCTCCAGCCACTGAGCAGGACACCACCAACCCCCTACACCCACACCCCATTCTCCCCTCTGAGAGTTTGCAAGTTTGCCCTTTTCGTTATCACCTCATGGAGATTTGGCCCTTCTGGAAACAAGTCTTGACACCTGGGGTGGGGCCTGGCCCCGGGTGGATGAGGACAGGAAAGAAGAGAACCAGGAAAAACACACGCTTCAGTAGGAACAAGATGCAAAAGAAGTTGGAGGAAGAGCAAGCCTTCGCACCAGGAGCCGCAGCAGACCGCTTCTAGTGAGCAGTCTCACCCGCCTGCTTTCTCCAGGAGTCCTGTTTTCCTGGACACTGCCTCGCATGGAAAACATCTCAATGCAGACACACATGCAGAGTAAGAGATTCCTTTGAAGATGCAGCGACTTCTCCATTTTGTGCAGAACTGGCCTCTGCTGAGCTATTTCACTCCCTCATTCACTCCCCGGGGGCCAACTCTGAGGGGCAGCAGGGGACGCAGGGCTGCCCACTGCCCGGGGCAGGAAACAGGTGTTGGAGCCCAGGCAAGCCTCCGGCAGTGCCCCTGAAATTCAAACAGAACTTCCCAGACGCCCAGCTGGGAGGTTGGGGCGGGCTGGCTAGCTGTGTCTTTCCAGCACTAACACTTTGATGCTTTGAAGGGGGTTGGGAAGGCTCACAGGACTAGAACTCAGACCTTAGTGGCTTCCGGGGGAGCAGAAGAAACCCCTCCTCCTCTAATTTGACTGCTACACGAAGCAACAGATATGGCAGCCTGTTTTCAGGGGGGCACAAGAACACAATGTTGAAGGAACCCTTATACCACGGAGCCCACACTCAAGTCCATCACGACCGGTCGGGCCTTCAGATGAGCTGCCAGGCGCACCTAGCAGAGGGTGCCCTGGTCTCATTTACTGGCAGCCCTTGGGCTGAGCGCACCACGCACAACCCTCACGGTTGACATCCATCGATTGACCGCCGGGGCCTCGTGTTGCCAGCGGCCCTCACCCTCCATTTACCCCCGTGGCTGTGTGGCAGACTCCTCATGGAAACAGACGCAGTCACCAACTGACCAGGCTGCAAAGACACTGTCCCCAGGTGCCAAGGCACAGCCTAGGGCAGCCTGTTCCCACGTGGGATCTGTGACAAGGACCAAAGGGCCAGAGTGCAGGCAGGGGGACTTGTCAGCCCCCCAGCCTACCCTTCGAAGTCCCCGGTTGAGGATTCCCAGACACCTGGACACCCCCAGGCACTAAGGGCCCACCCTGAGCCCACAGAATACTGTGACCTGCCTTGTCGGATTCCCCCAGTAACCCCATCCCGATGCCACCGGCCCTGCCAGCTTCCTGGGGACCCTGGCTGGTGAGTTTCACCCCGGAGGTGGCTGTGGCATTTTGGTGGCCAGGGCCACCGCCTTCCCGAGTCCTTTTCCGTTGCTCTGTAACCCAATCTCGTTCATCCATAACCCTCAGGAGCGGGTGGCAGGGCTGGGGGCGACAGGGGCTCTCTCCAGGCAGCGGCGGGGGCGGGGCCGGGGGCTCCCCTAACTGCAGAGGCTAGCCTTACACACCCAGCAACACATGTCCCCCTTTATGGACAGGGCTTTCTCTCCTTGCTTAAAGGCAACTGTGAAAAGAGCAGGGCTGATTCTAGCTGCCTAGCCGTCTCCTGGCAACAGGCCTGGCAGGAGGTCTTTCTTTCTCCACCCCCCCACCTCCCTTCTCTCCTCCACCCCCCACCCCTTTCTTTCCCCCCTGTGTCTTGTGTTGTGTATCATTAAAACTTCCCTCCCAGCCACTTCGCAGCCAACAACCAGGCCCTTCTGGGGCCAGTTCCCTTGGGGCATCTCAGCCAGCCGGGCCCTGGGGGTGGGGGACCTGAGGGGTCAAGCCCCCAGAGAAGAGCCTTTGTGTTCTGGAACCAAGGCTTAAACTCAATTTGGCAACCTTCGGCATGTTCACGAGAGCAGCCGCTAGAACTGCCTCCACCCAGGCACCTCTCCCTTCTCTCCTCTCCTCCCTCCTTCCCTCCCAGGGCTCCGTCTCTCCTGTTAGTACCTTAAGCCTGCCAGTAGGGCCCCTGGGCACTGCCCAGCCCTGCTAGAGCCTCACCGGGCTGGACACCAACAACCCCTCACCTAGAAGGACAGTCCCAGCCACAGGCCTGCAGCCAGCGCTGGCCAGTGTCCTAGTCCGCCCTGAAAGCGGCAGGAACGCAAAGGGTGGTGGTCGCGGGAATCATGGGGAAGGGGGCCATCCAGTCCATGATGTCAGGACCAGAAGGACTCCTCACTTGGCCATTGTAGTCTAGAGAGACACCGGGACCCAGAGAGGGTAAGTGCCTTGCCAAGGACACACAGCCCACTGGGGAAGGCTGAGGCCGCGGCCCTGGTTTCTGGTCTCCCTCTTCTGTAGCTCTTTACACCCCTTACGGGAGGGAAACGGGCGGCTCTCTGAGGCCGACGCACCTTCTGGGGCTTGATCTGCTTCCTCAAGTCCTTCTGGCTCCCCCATACAGAGAGCCTCTGTCAGGCCTGGACTGGAGACTCGGCTTCCCCCTCCACCCCTCCCCCGACGGGAGTATCTGGGTCACCAAGGCCTGGTGCCGGGCCACCCCGTCATCCAACACATTCGTAAGGCTGGACGGCCGGCCCCAAGGCTCCTATCTGATACCTCAAGGCAGGGATGATGCTGGGGTGGTTCTCAGCTCACAGCAGGGGTAGCTGCCACTGAGGACTCCAGTGCCCTCCCATTCTGCCAGCTTCTGGAGCTAGGTCACCCCCCGGGGCCCTGGCCAATCATCAGGTGCCGGCCCCTAAGGTGCCCTGACCACACAGTGGGACTTGCTGGGCACCCTGAGTGCAAGCGCTCAGCTCCGTTGTCCCCACGATCCAGTGTTTTCCAGAATCCAGGCATTTCCATGCCGCCTTCACTTCACGGGTGTTCTGCTATTACCACTTTTCTTTAAATTCATTTGCTTTCCTTTTAATAACTTCAATTACAGAGGAAACTTTAGATCACTATGATTTTCAACAATTTCTTTCTAACCAGAGGCTACGCCCCTCCAAAGACTGAACGTGTGACCTTCTCTCTTTATTACAAAGGGACCTCAGTAAGCGTTGCTTTAGCACCAGACAGACTCTCTCCTCCCTCGACAATAATCAGGAGGAGTGAAGGGAACCGGGATAGGAAATGTGAATAGATGAGATTTCTCACGTGTGACTCCACGTGATTTAACACCACGCTTCATCTCGTGGGGCATCCATGGTCCTCTCCGGCCTCTGAGAAACATTACCATTAGCCATGAAAATGCTCTTGAAATTCTAGCCTTTGGCCAAACTGTATTTCAGACTTTCTTAAATTCTGGAGCAGAAAAAAAAAAGAAAAAAAGATAAGAGAAAAGAAAGTAAAAGAAAAATATTTTGGTTATGCCACGTTCTCTGATTTGGGTTTCAGAAAATGATTTCTCCTCTTAGCACCACCCTCTTAAATATGTAGAACAAAAGGCAGAGGGGAGACGGTCAAACTCGGGGTAGGTAAGGAGGACGCGCGGAAGGAAGCCTTTCGGACCACGCAAAGCAGGGAAGCTGGGAACATCACCGTGGTCACCATCAGCCTTGAATCAGGAGACGGTCTGGTCAAGATTTTGCCACTTGTTTGGTCACAAGTTAATAATAAGTTTTGGGGAACCAGCATTTGTGGTCAACTGTATGCCCCCAGCTCTTGGGGTAAATTATGCCATTTGACCCTGTGAGCTGTGGTATTAGGACATGTACCCATTTGCCAGATAAGGAAACAGGCGCACAGGAGTCTAAATAACTTGCCCAAAGTCACAGCTAAGCAGTAGAGTCAGGGTTGGAAACTGCCCTTGTCTGATCACAGAGCCCATGCATCCCCACAGTACTATTCTGACACCCTCTCCCCCAACCCGAGGCCATCTGGCCAGTGCGGACAGACCCGAGGAGATCCTGGCCCCTCAGATAAAAGGGTGAGTCTGATGCGCAGAGGCCTGAAAACGGTGCGTAGAAAGTAGAACCCAGCTCTCTGTTCACAGATGAGTCTTCCACCAGCCCCTCCGAGCAGCCCCAGAAAGTGGTGCATGGATGTGTGGGAGGGGGGAGCCTGAGGAGGCCAGCGACTGTAGGGCCGAGATCACAGGTGGAGGAGGAGAGAGTGTGGAAGGGAGGCAGGGGAGTTGCTGCAGCTTGTTTTTCTTTTTTTAAAAAGTGAAGATATAATTCGCACACCGTGAAATCCACCAGTTTACAGTATACCATTCAGTGGCTTTTGGTATATTCAGTAAGTTGTGCAAACATCACCATTATCTAATCCAAAACATTTCATCACCTCTAAAAGATACTCTATACCCATTAGCAGTCAAGCTGCAGTTTCTTAAGGAAAAGGAAAAGGCAACACCAGATGGAACGCTATTCCGGATTAGTTTTAAGCCCCACCTCAACCCTACACACCCTCCCTTTTGTTGTTTCCTTCTTCCCCCAAGCCATCTCCGAGTGAGTCTCCCAGCTCCAGGCTCCAATTGCAACCTCATTCCCAACCAGACTAAACCCCCAAACCAAGAAAAAGAAAACCAACCAGCCCTTAAATTAAAGCAACTCAATTTGTAAGTCAATGAACAACACTTTACCTAACTGCCCTATGCCAGACACTATGGGCAGGAGGATACAGAATTCAGTTAGAAGGACTTTGGGTGCAAGTAACAGCCTGAAGTAGCCTAAACAACAAGGAAAATATGTTATTTCACATAACAAGAATTTCTGAGGCAGGACTCCCCTGGGGTCAGCTAATATGTCAGCAATGGTGTCAGAGACCCAGCTTCTTTCTCTCTTTTTCTTCTTTTCTTCCTCTGCTAGTCAGCCTCATCCTCAGGCAGCTTCCCTCATGGCACAGAATGGCTGCTGCAGCTCCAGACATCACACCCAGACACAATAATGTCCAAAAACAGGAAAAAGGGACATGTCTTAGTATCATTTTAAGAGCCCCAGAAAACTTAGGGCAGAAAAGTTTTTGTACCCTCCAGCAGACCTCCCCTCATGTCTCATTAGCCTAAACCGGGCCCCGTGCCTGCCCTTAAACAAATCCCTGGCAAGGGGAATGGGTGTCCATGATTGGCTTAGATGAATCAGAATTTAACCACTGAGCCAGGCTGGGGAGCCAAAACAAACTGGGGACCCTTGCCAGCCTGGAGCAAGAGGCCACCAGCAGTGTGGGCTACACTACAGCCTAAATAGAAGTCTTTGCCTTTGAGAGGCTCAAGAAAGAGCAGCTGACTGTCACAGAGGAATGGAAGGGGCACTTACCCATCACTTAACATGTCCCAGGTGCCATTTCTGACACTGCAGGAATCACTCCACTGAACAAGCAACAGCCCTTTGAAGCAGGTGTTATTATACCCATTTTGCAGGTGAGGAAACAGGCTCAGAGAGGGTAGGTAATGTGCTCAGTGTCACACAGTTGAGAGGCAGCACTGGGATTCATTGGGGTTGTGGTGGTGCCATGAGATCTGGGCTCTAAGACCACCACTCAGACAGAGGGTCTCTCCAGACAGATATATGAAACTCCATTCAAGCCTTACCTGGAAGCCAAGGCAACTGAGCAGAGGAGGTGGGCTATGCCAGGTGTGGAACAATGCCAGACAGGTGCCCCTGGTCTGCCCAAGGACTCGCCTACACCTGTGCCAGCCACAGCTACCTGTTCCTGGGTACCTGCTGGTGAGGCAGCTCTGACCCCATTGCGAGCTCACTGGATCCACATCCACATGTCCAGGCTCCTTGGACCCAGAGCCAATGGTTGGGCCCATGTGAGTTTCCAGCAATGGCTGCTACTGGCTGCATTGTTTTGTGGGGAAGGTAATTAGCTGGCAGAACTCTGGAGGGTGCAAACCAGGATTTGACCAGAAATTTCTGTGTCATCTCCAAGGATAACAGCAGGCATTAGGCTTGCTCTATCCCATCTCCCTAATGGGCCCCCACAAAAGTCTCCCCACGAAGATGCCGGAGATGAAAAGAATCTTCACATCTCTTACCTTGGTTTAAAGGAAATATTTATTTGATCTTCTGTTGGAAAACTGTGTCTCCCACAGATGGCAAGGCCTGGACAGTTTTTGGTCATCAGCGCTTACCCTGTGCTCTATGAAAATGTGTTGAATGAATGAGCCATCCCCCCACCCTGTGCACATAGAGCACCTACTGTGCTCCTGGGGTCCCCTTGAGGATGGACCATTCCTCCCCCAGAGCTTGGCCTCAGGCTTTGCCCACAGCAGGCGGAAAGTATGTGTTTGTGGGTGATGGGAAAAACGGAAACACTTTCCTGCCCTGAAGCCCAGGTGAAAGGGGGCCACAGCCTGGCTGAGGTTGGAGACAGAAGAAAGCAGAGATGGTTCCTGGGTTGCATCTGGGGCTCCCCTTCCTGGTTATGTCTCACCCACTGGGGAATGGAAAGAACACTGGGACCAAGAGAAACTACGTCAGCCACGCACAGACAGCCACGCAGAGGTCTGGCTCGACTTCCTCAAGGAAGAAGCACTTCCCCGGGCAGGAATGGGCCTTGGGTTAGAGCCCCAAGGCCTCAGGCAGGCCCGTCATGTCTGGGTGTGGGCTCAGGGCTTGGAGGCAAAGGCAGAATAATGAAGGATGGAAAAAGACCGAAGAGTTGGAAGAAACGGAAAGTGGGGGAGGGAAAGAGGGGGCAGAGATGGGGGCTGGCAGCACGAGGCCCACCAAGCCCCAGGTGTCCTGTGTTGTGGTAACTTCCCGACAGGCTGCCAACCCCTGATCTCAGCCCGCTTGGGGCAGTGCAGGTGTCATCTGAGGGGGAAGCAGGTGCCAAAGCCGGAGTAGGGTAGCTAGGGGGGAGTGGCGAATTCTAGGTGCCAAGATCTCAAGATGGGGACCCCAAAGGGCCATAAGGAGCTCAGACAATGGTCCCCCATCTGAGGCCTCAGCCGCTGCCTCCCCCCTTACTCCCTCAGCCAGTCATCGGCGGTGTTTATTAGGGGCCTGGGCCAGATCCCGCTCTGGGTGTTGGGCCTTCAGCAGAACTGAGATTTTCGAGTAGGAAAGAGACAACATTAAATGGGCAACTTAACAGACACATTCAATATGGAATATATGAAATACAAGGTCAGTGTTTAGGGCTATGCAGAAAAATAAAGTGGAGTAAGAGGCCCAGAGGAACAAGGTGGGGGAGCAGCTAGGAGGATGGGGCTGAGGGTCTCGCCGAAAAGGAGATTTTGAGGTGGGTCTCAAGTTGGGGTGTCAAACAAGATTTTCCTGAACAAATCCTTCTGGCAGAGGCTCCTGGGCGCCTGAGGAGCTGCTTAGCTGAGGCTGACAGGAGCAGAAAAAGCAACCCAAGACAGCCACTTACTCCTCAGCCCCTAAGAGGAGAAGAAAGAAACCCAGTATTTATTATTCGCCATCCTCAGTGTGGCGTTCTGTCAGCACGGTTCTCATTTAACGCTGACAACTCCCTATGAGATATAAAGTATTGTCTCCACCTCGGATGGCACAGAGGAGGCTCAGAGATAACAGGCAGCTGGCCAGGGGTGCCCCCAGCCCATTTTTCTGTTGTCCCCTCCTTTCTAAAGGACTTTGACCCCAAATCCCTTTCCAAAATGCCCTTGGGGAACTAGAGATGACTAAGACAGGAGGAACTACTGGGACAGGGAAAACCCCTTACCGCCCCACAGGTGGCACCTGTGATCTTGGGGTGCTGGTGGGCCAGGCCAGGAAGGACTCAGTGACATCACCCTGCCGTTTGCAGCCTTCCGTGTCTCGACACAACGTTGAGGCAGCTGCACGGAACCCGCCTGATGCCCAGGAGTGGGAGCCCGGGGCCTCACATCACCCCGCCCGCGCCCGCGTCCTGCATCTCCGGCGTCCTGCGTCTGTGGCGCGGCCCACTCTCCCAGGGGAGCCACCTGGGTGGGGAGGAGAGGGGAGCCTGAAGCCACGCACACCTTATCCCCAGCTAAGCTCGGGGATTGCGAAGTAGATTAAAAGCATTCACTCACGAGGATGCCTACTTAACTGGGATCCCCAAAGATCCGGGCTGCTCACCGACAAAGGCTCCGGCTCCCAGCCCGCCGGGTCGGGGGCGGGGCGGAGCCACCTTCCTCGCCTGCAGACTTCCTGCCTTATTATCAGCACCGCCGCCAGGGGGCGCGCCGGGGCCGGGAGACCGAGAGGCTAGTGGGCTCCGGGTCGCCTTTGTGCGTTCGGTTGGCGTTTGTTGCTCACCTATGTGCTTACCCAGTGCACGCTTCCGGCATTTCCAGGACGCTGCCTCTACACTGGGCGGTTTAAAGAAATCTCGTTTGATTAATTCCTGCGCCACCACCCACGCTGTGGACCACCTGCCTCCTGGTTGCCCTCTCCGGTTGTCTAGCTTTCTTTCTAGTGGCCTCCAAGGAGAACCTCGCTTGAAACCGTTCTGCGGCTCCTGTAGCTCTTGGGGTAAAGTTAAAAGCCCCTCTCTCGGTCGGAGTCCGTGGAGGGAGCTCCCACGCGCCCCCTTCATGCTGTTCCCCGCGGGAGTCGCGAGGTTGCAGACCTTCCGCACTTGCTGCTTCCCCCGCCCGCAGCAGCTTTGCCCTCTCCCCTCACCCTCCCCAGGCTGGTCTGGGCTCCTGGCTCCTGGGCCCCAGCAGCCTTCGGGCAAGTTTCGAGCAAAAGTGAAGCGCACAGCGCTGGATCGAAGATGTCCTCCTCCTCCCTCCCCGCGATAGACGGGTAGCCCGCTGCGGGCGGGGATAAGGCTGGCTGCCCCGTCCTTTGTCTCGGCGGTGCCTCCGCAGGGGGCCCGGTTGAGCGGCGCTGAATACACAGCGGCCGACTGCTTGCCCCGGGGGAGCGCACGTAAAAGGGAACCTCGGGGCAGCTAGAGAGGTGGAGGTGGGATGGAGATGGGCGGTCACTCGGTCGGTCTGAGGTCCCGGACACTCACACAACACAGAGTGCTTCCCACGTGCCACCCCTCAGCCCCCAGGTCCCTTTCAAGAGGCCACCCTCCCACTCAGGCGGAGGCCTCGGGGTCCAACGCCCGGGAGCCTCCACCTCACCCGCCCTGGCTGGCCTTGGAGTGAATTTAACCCTTTCCCCACCGCGTGCAACCCTTCGTGCGGTTCGAGTGCCCATGGGAGAGGGCGTTTCCGTTCGTGACACTTGGCTCTGGGGTGCCCTCCCCCTCCTGGGCAGGGACCATTCCTGTGTTCCCACTGGCAGCGTTGGGCCGGCAGGAGGAAGGAAATTAAGCCTGTGTTGAAGGAAGGACGCCTGGCAGGGGAGGGAAAGGCTCAGGAATCCCCTCTTCTGGGGAGCTTTCAAATGGGGGGAAACCCACACACAGTTTCCATTCTCCAGGGCGCCTTGCCCGGCCGCTAGCAGGTTCCCACATCGCCCCATCCAGTCCGGCCGCTAGCAGGTTCCCACATCGCCCCATCTAGTCCTCTCCTTCACTTCCTCAGTGTGAGGCTAGCAAAAGTCTGGGACTCCACCCTACCACCCACTTGTGTCCCTGTCTCTCTTCCATTCTCTGCCCCATGCTCAGGATCGGGATCTCCGGGTGCTGGAGAAGGCATCAGGATAAACGCATCCCTTCGGGGAAAGGCCAGCCTTGCCTACACAGCCCAGGGCCACTGGCCAGGCGAGCCAACCCCCCACCCCACCTGCAGCCTCGGGCATCTCCTGCCCCCACCTCCCAGGCTGGCACCTATGGAATTTGGGGACCCAGAAATGACCCCGAAGAGATCATCTAGTCCATCCCCCACCTGCCTCCTGGCCACCCTGAATCTGCAGTGGTGTCTTGGTGGCCAGGGAAAGGTAGCCCTCCTCAGCTCTCAGAAAAACTGACAGGCAGGATTGGAGTTCCAGCGGGCACGTCTGATCAGAAAACCAGCTGAGAGCCCCCGTTGGGGAGGACAGAGCTCCGGGTAGGACTTAGGGTGTGTGTGGAGGGCTCTCTACCCCTAGAGTCGGGGCCCTGAGGCTCCGCAGTCAGGGAAAATGGCAAACCCTCCGCAACCCCCTTTCCAGGTGAATCAGAAATACGGCACACCAGAATCAGCCCGCCACGGGGCCATCTCTGAAGGTCCCCATCTCTGCAGCCTCCACCCCGTCTGCTGTCCAGGGCAGGTTGGGGTTTTCTCTTCGCCTTGTTCATCCTTCCCCATCTCTGCCTCTCCCTCCCCTCTTCTTCCCCTTCTTTCTCCGTGGGCTCCCTCTGCTAGTCTCCCCTCCCTCTCCTCTCTCTCTCAGGCCCTCGCTTGTGCTCTCTCTCTTTTTTCACTACTCTGTCTCTCCCTTTTCTCCCCTTCCCTCCCCTCCTCTCTTTCATCTCCCCCCCACCCCCCCTCCAGTCGAACACCGGGCTAGGAACGCGGCAGAAGCTGTGACAAGCCCAGGCGGCTCTCCCGACCCTCGATGCCCCCGGGCCAGTTTTCCAAGCTCCCCGCGCCCATCACAGCCTTGTGCGGAGAGGGCTCTCGGGATGGGCAGGGGCAGTGGGTTCAAGCTATGGGCACGGGTGGCCCAGATCAAAGGCTAGGAATGTCTGGCCCTGGCGTGGACTTCCTCCAGCCATGACCCCATCTGGCAGAGGGCCTGCCACTCCCAGCCTTGCAGCACTGGGGGTCAGCTCATTTGCTGCCCCTTCTGCCACAGTTCTGGGAGTCACTGCCCTCAATCCCTCTTACTGCCCTCGCTTTCTTTGCCCCAGGCCCAGGGATGATGCTCCAGCACCCATCCCTCGCCTGGGGTGCCTCTGGGGGCCTTGAGTGGCCTGGGAGCAGGGCTGCGGGGCAGGTGCCCAGGTGACAGAGGCCAAGGCCCCCCAAATCTGGCTTCCGTCTCAGCACCACTTAAGGCAGACCTAATTCCTTGACTCTGGAGAGGGAGAAGAGAGAAAGAGCCCACGGAGGCCTTGGAAGGACTTCTTTCCTATGGCGAGGGGTGGGGCGTTGGGATACATTTGGTGTCCACACAGGAAAGGGGGGCGTTATCACCAAACCCCAGGTTGGAGCCCAGGGCCTCAGGCAGGGGAGTTGGGCAGGGAAGGGGGTCTCGATGGCAAGGAGGTCCTCCGAGGACCCCAGCTGCTCCCTATTGGGGCTACTGCGTTTCACGCGCCCCAAACTGTTCATCCACAAGATCCAAACGGGACCGCGGGTCGTCCTTCTGACCTGAGCCTGAGGCCGGGCCTGAACCCCTCTAGGAGGAGAAAGTGACCCGGCTCCCCGCGCAGGAAATGCAACTGGCTGCTGGTGTCAGTTGCAGGAAATGCAAAGGCAGCAGGAGGTCCCGATACCGATCTGATCCCTGACAAAAGACTCAAATGACACTCGGCTCTGTCCCCCGGCGCCGCCCGCAGCCAGACCTTCGAGCCTCCGCGGACCCTTCTGCGCGCCTCTCGGATACCCGGGAAGCGACCTCCCGCGGCTGGGTCGCGTGGCCGGCCCGCTCGCGGGCTCGGGAGGCTGGGAGGGGTTGCATTTTCCAACCCCCTCCGAGACCCTCGGATCCTGTCCTGCCCGAGCGAAGCTTCTGGAAACGTCCCTGTGCTTTCTACTCTCGATTCCTCATAGGCCCAAGTCCCAAGAGGTCACGGTCTCCCGAGAGAAATGGAGCCACCCATCAATACCCACGCCAACCTGGCACCACGTGAACGCCCCAGTCACAGCCCCGGCTCCCTAAACCTGGCTGGCGGGGGGCCGCGGCGGTCCCGCGCCAGCAGAGGGTCCAACGTGCCGTGTCCCCCCAAGTTCCCACTGTGTCCGGGGTGCGGGCTTTGCCCAAGTTTGCTGGGCGATGCCCTTCCCAGAGCCCGACTCGTGGGCCGGGCGGGAGGGGCGCGTGATTGACAGGCTGAACTACAGACTCATCTCTTACCTTAGGCCGCGGGCGCTGATTGGCTGCTCGCTGACATCCTCAAACCCGGCTGCTCCGCGCTGGGCTCGGGAGGGGGGCAGCTGCGGGTGGAGGTGCGCTTCTGACAAGCCCGAAAGTCATTTCCAATCTCAAGTGGACTTTGTTCCAACTATTGGGGGCGTCGCTCCCCCTCTTCATGGTCGCGGGCAAACTTCCTCCTCGGCGCCGCTTCTAATGGAGCCCCACCTGCTCGGGCTGCTCCTCGGCCTCCTGCTCTGTGGCACCAGGGTCCTCGCCGGCTACCCAATTTGGTGGTAAGACTCGCCTCTTATCTGCCCGCGGCCAGATTTCTCCGCGGAGCCCCAGGGAGGTGGGGGGCGCTAGCTGGGGGTGGGCTGCGGCAGGGCTGGGGCTCCTTTCTTCTTACCTCCCTCCAGCACCCCGACTCGCCCACCTCCCTGGATTTTCTGCTGGTGTCGCCTTCAGAATCCAACTCCTGGTTTCTCTGATAATCACCATTTTCCCTGCTACTCGCTGCAGAGGCTGGAGGACTTTCCCCGTCTCAGAATGTCTCTTATTCTTAGATCCTAACCCTCCACCCGTCCCAGTCTGGGGGCCCCGAAGACCCTCCATTTGCTTGCAGTTGGCTTTCTGGAAATCCAGCGATGTCCCTGGGGCCCAGCCACTCCTCTTCTCCATTTTGGGGTCTTCATGGGCAAAATCATCCTGTTCCTTCATTGCCACCCTCACCTCCTCCGGCGCCTCCCTCAGGAGATTTCCCCACAATAACCCCCCTGTGCCTTCAGATTTTAGACCCCAGTCGCTTCAGGGATCCCCCAGGGCAGGGGGGTGGGGGGTGGATTTCATCAGATTCTCCCCACTCTGCTCTAGATGAATCTGGAGCCTCAGAAGTGAATATGGTATTTGCTGATCCGAGATGCCATTGAATTCAGATTTAATTCATTTCTTGCTTGTCCATCCTGGCAAAAGCGGGGCTTCTTGAAAATGTAGTTGTTTGGGAGGGGGTGGGTTTGTTCTTTGACCAAAAACCCAATTCTCCATGTCAAATTCGTTCCTTTTGGAAAAACCCGAGGACCGAGGAGAAAGGGAGAGAGGGAGAGGAGGATCCCGGTCCCCGAGAAATGTGGATACAAAAGACATTTTTAGTAAATAAGGCTGGGAAACCAGGCGCGGTGTTTTGGCGGGGGCCGGGTGGGGGGCTGTGCGTGTGTGGGGGAACTGGCCGTGGAGTAAACAGCCCTTTGGGAGCCCCAGTTCCAGGGAGTCCCCTTGTTTTCCAAGCGGCCTCATCGACACCCAGCAGGTCCCAGAGGCCAGAGGGGAAAGACACACTGAAACCAGTTCTCTAAATTACACCCCGCCTCTCCTCAGTCTCCAGCCCCCTGCATTCCGGAAAACTTTAATTAAAGAATCTTCCCCTCCTGGATGTGGGAGAGGCTCGGCCAGGGGGTTGGGGGGGGGTGTGGAAGGTGAGGAGGAAGAATTTGGGATCTGTGAGTTAGCAGAGGGACTGTGGCCCTGGAATGAAAGTCAGAGAGGAGTGCCACCTGCGTGTCCCCCTTTCCCTTAACCACCCTTTGCCCAGCTTGGGATAGGGGGAGCAGAGCAAGGAGATTTGGGGCCACACCCCGAGTCTGCCTGCAGCTGTTTGGGGGTGGCAGCATTTGTGTCTGGGTGTTTGGGGGGGTCAGGATGGGAATAAGAGCAGGGTATGGCCAAGGGTCTCCATTTAGAGGGTACTGAGAGTTGCTCCCAGGACAGACATCCAAGGGGAGGTCTTTCTTCTGCCCAGCCCTTCCTTCCCCGTGGCGATGGGCTGGCCTGAGGCCTCCTGTACATAAAGAAGTCCCCAGGGTGGCCGGGGCAGCCAGGGATGCCAGGTTGGGGACTTTGCCAGTTGCGAGGAAGGCTGCTGCAGAAACCAATCCTGCCCCCCTGGCCCTTCCCGACCCTCTTCCCATCCCCTGCCCAAGGCCATGCTGTTCTCTTCTTTCACAGGGACCTTGGGGGTGGGCGGGGAGGGTGGGAAGAGAGGGCTTGGAGCCCCATAGGCTGCAGGAACCAAGGGGGGAAGACCAGCTTCCCCTATCCTATGAACTGGACAAGAGCACTTCCGGGGTCAGTGCTGGTGGCTGGGGGGTCTGCTGTGTAATGGTGTATTGGGGAGCATCCCGATAGGGACCACCCAATAGGAAGATGTTGGAAAAACCTGGAAAGCCAGGACATTGGCCCTAACATAACGCTGGACACATGGCTTGTTTGGGGTTGGCGGGGACAGGGATGCTGCTTTGTCTGAGCTGTGTGTGTGTGTGTGTGTGTGTGTGTGTGTGTGTGTAGGTCTCTGACCCTAAGGAGTGTCATCTGTACACTAGTGTGCCTCTGTGTGAAGGAGTGTCTGTACCTGCAACTGGATGACTGTGGACGCGAACTTGTGTGAGACGTGCCTGAGGGTCCCATGGCCCGTGACAGGGTGTACTGTGTATCTGCACACAAGTGTCAGCAAGTGGTTGATTCTATGTGAGCGTGTGTGTATGAGACAGAGAAAGTCTAGAAGTATCTATGCCCATGTAAAGGTCAGCACCTGTGTCTGCTTATGACACCACATGACTATGTTCATGACCAGGCATGTGAGCGGTGTGTGTGTGTGCGCGTGCGTCTGCATGCGCGCGCGCGTCTGCATGCGTGCACGTGTCTTCATGATTGTATGAGGGGAGAGCTCCACAGATGTCTCTGTGCATGGATATCAGTGTTCATGGCCATGAGCTGATTGTGAGTATGAGTGTGGCGAGGGCTATGTCTGAGTTTGCCTGTGACCCTGTCCTCAAGTGCTAGTGACCATGGCTGGGCCCATGGCTATGGATAGGTTCGCAGACATATGACTTGTAAGTGTGAACGACATCCCAAACTTGGGTGCTTGGTGGGCGTCCATGGTCCTGGAGGGACAGTCCAGCAGACACAGACAAGGGTCTAATGAGGAAGCTGCAAGGGCCATAGTGACCTGGGATCCAGGGCTGGGCAGCATGGAGAAGGCGGACGGTGCAGAGCCTTCTTTGGCACAAGCTCATCCTGTCTGTCTGAGGACTGTGGTCACCAGCCCTCCCCTCTTACACCGTTTGTCTTTGGGCTTGGAGCTAGGGTGGTGGGTGTCATGTTCTCAGGGCCGGGGCAGGGGGCCAGGGCTGGGACAGTGACAGTAGAGTAGAGGGGCCTCAGATTCCTATTCCTGCTCTGCCCCCAGGGCAGCCAGATACCAGTTCTTTAGCCCATCACGGCCTGCGCTCTTTGGCCCTCCCAGCTCACACATTCCCTAGGAGAGACTTTTGGGGGAAATAGTTCAGCCGGGATTTCTGCCCCCATCACCCCTCAAGGAGGGCACCCCCATCCCAAGCGTTCTGTGCTGCTCAGGCCCCAGCCCTGAGAGAAGGTAGACCAGAAGCCTGAGCTACAAGGGGCCTCAGACAGAGGCTCATGGAAGGAAGAGACACGTTCCAGGGCCTCGCAGCCAGGTAGTGGCGGAGCTGGGACAGGAAGCAGTGGCAGCAGCATTGATTTCTATAATTCTTCTTGTCAGTCCCAGTTAGCGCCTGGTAGAGGAACTTGTCTTTCTTTTCCTTCCTGGGGGAAAAATGAACGATCTTATTAGGGCCCAGCCTAGTACTGCTGCATTCCGGAGGCAGAGGCCCTGATGGAAGGGGCCTGTGCTGGGGGTCGGGAGCCCACCTCTGTGGGACACCTCCCTCTGGGTCTCTGTTTCCTTACTCAGGAATCACCAGCCTGCCCCTGCTTCACAGCTTGGGTGAAAGTGCTCCGCAGAAGTCAAGGGCAGTGAGCTGGGCAATAACAGCTGAGTTCTCTCTCCGCCATCCTGGGAGCCATTTCCCCACTCGAGCACTTGCCCTAAGCCCTGCCTCAGTTTCCCCATCTGTCCGATGTCCCGCTGCCTCCCCCACCCACTACCACCTCCACCCGCCTTTCAGAGGCTTGTGAACATGTTCAGTCAAACCCCGTGGGGGTCAGTGGGCTGGGCCCAGGGAGGCACCTGGAGACTGCGGGGGAGGAAGGCCCCAGGCCAGGTGTTAACACTTGTAACAGGCAGGAATTACAGCTGGCTGGGGCTGGGGCTGGCGAGGAGCTGAGCTGGCTGGAGGCTGTTGATCCCACAGACAGACAGACAGACAGATGGGCAGATACCAGATCGGATGGCCAGGCTTTAACCGGGTGGTCTCTCCCTTCCAGGGCAGGCCTTACCCTGGGGGGATGTGGTGGGGAAATTAATCCAGGTCTCTTGGAAGTGAGTTAACAGCCCTCCTGCCCACCCCAACCCCCATTGTGGGCGGGGCTTGCTGTCCAAAGGGAGCAAAATTGGTTACTGATCTGTTTGTCTTCTGATGGGACCACATTTCCCCTAAAAAACAAAACCAAAAACAAACCAAACAAACAAACAACGACAAAACGCAGGTCAAATGTTACTCTAATACCAGGAGCCTGGAGCTGAGTTATGTTCTTGGAAGAACCTGCTTTAATATGTGGGGGGGAAGGTATGGGGGGTGGGAAGGGGTAGCAGTCGGGGAAAATTCTCCCAGAATCTCAGAGCATTTTATCAACAGCTCTGTGGCCATGAGGTGAGGGATGGGTAGTATCTGGGCCCTGAGCATCTCCCTCACCCCAGGTATCCTGAGGGGCTCTGGTCTGGGGAGGGCCTAGGACAGCTGCCTGGTGGAAAGAACTTTTGCGGGGAGGTCAAGAGAGGCAGGAGCTGGACTGCAGTGCCAAGTCCTTTAGTGGGCACGCTCCCCTCCCTTCCTGCAGCTTTCCCAGTGGCAAACCCGGCCAGGCCCTGCCAGCACCCACACCCTGTGGCATCTAGGTGCTTGCTCAATCCCTGGTGCAGGTGGAGAAACTGAGGCAGACAGAGAGGGCCCTAGGTAGAAATCCCCAAAGAATAGACGCAGCCAAGCAGGTATCTCTCATCCTTCCCACTACAGAACTTAATGCTAACAAACCTGAATGGTACTCAGGCAGATGTAGGATGGAGAAGGTGTTATGGCCCAAGCGGGCGAAGGGAGCTATGAGCTTGGGGTTTTCTCTAGACTTTGAATAGCTCTCTCCTGGGTCTGGGCAGGAGACAAGGAGCTTGGGGTTGGGGCAGGAGAGGTGACTCTTCTCAGAGGATGTAGCTATCGGACGCTTCCAGGGAGCGTGGGAAAAAACAAGACCTTTCTGGCTTCAGAATGTGGTCAGCCCAGGGGTTGAGGAGGACCTGGTCTTCTAGCCTTTTCTGCCCACCCTGCCATGAGCCACAGGATCCTTCTAAAGCCACCAAAGGGGGAAAGGACAGTCTCTACTCCCTGTCCCTAGCTGGGGGAGGAGGTTAGCCTGACCCCTTCCTCACAGGTTAGTGCCATCCTGATGCTACAGCTACACGTTCATGTTACTTGGGTGCCAGGAAGTGGGTAGAGCTTGAATGGAGGGACCTGTGTCTGGGTGTGGCGTTTACCAGTGACTGGCTGTGTGACCCAGGAAGAGTCCCTTTCCTCTTCTGTGCTTTAAGCCCTGTCCTCCCTCTGGGCTTCATTTTTCTTGAGCAGCCTGAGGGATGCCTTCTGCCTCTTGGAGTCTACAGGGCTATGACAGGGAGCTGATTCACGGCCGTGAAGCAGGGAGCTCCAGGTGGCCCCAGTGCCACTACCCCCGGGAGCCTATCTCCCCCAACCCTCCCTCGCCATTCAGACAGTCAGAGCCTGCCTTAAGCAGCCCAGCCCTTTCGTTCTGCAGCCCCATCTGACCTACATCCCAAAGCTGGCTGCCCCACTACTGCCAAGCCTGCCTGCTTGCACCCCCAAACCTCATTTCCCCCAAACACTCACGTTCCTCTGGAGCCAGGCTGCCTACGTTCACGTTCACACGCTGGGTAACCTAGGGCAAGTTCACCTCTCCGAGCCTCAGTTTCCCCATCTGTAAAATGAGAACAGTGACTGTTTCTACCTCACAGGGCTGTTGTGAAGATTAAATGAGTGAGTACACATAAAGCTCCCTAAATAATGCCCGGCATACCGGAAGTACTATATACATATTATTTTCACCCCCTGTGCACAAGCTATTTTGACTCCTTTAAGTCCTGGATCTAAACTTGCCTCTTCCAAGAAGTCCTCCCAGGTTGGCCCCACGTGGCTCTGTTTTCTCCTTATCCTCAGAGGCAGCTTGCCCTGTTATACTTGGTACTGGTGACCATGAGCCTGTGGCTTTATACTTAACCTGAGGAAGTTAGGCTGGGCTAACCTAAGCTCAGCTGTTTGCCTGCCCAGGAAAGGGGTGGGTAGAGAGGGCACTGTAGTCTCCCCTAACCCTCCTCCCATCCTACAGTTTGCTGGACTCTTGCAGCCACTGCCATTTCCAGCTGAGCCACCTTGGGCTAGGCCAGGGAGGGGTAGGGGAGGCAGGTTCACGGCAGGGGGGTTGGGAGGGGGGGAGTGGCACTGGGGCCGCCTGGAGCAGCCCGAGCAGAAGTTACTCCTCCAGGAGCTGAGAGATGATTCAGAAGGTGATTTATAGACGGAAGGCAGAAAGCTTGGCTCCTGGCAGAGGCCTGCTGCTTAATTACATTCTTTGGGGGGTGGAGGTATGAGTGGGGCAGCAGCAGGGGAGCACCTTCTACTCCCTCCCCCTCCAGATCTTGTCCCTGTAGCTGCCCCAACTCCAAGCAGGGTCCCTTGGTCTCATGCTGCTAGAGAGGGAATTCCCTGTTCTCAAGAGAGACTAGGCCGGGGGGCAGGAAGAGCTTCTGGGGGTCAAGGGGGTGGAGAAAAAGGGAAGAGGCCGGAGTCCCAGCTCCTGGGACTCCTGCAGGGGAGTCTGGGATGCAGAGGGGGCTGGAGATCACTTGGTCTCCTCCCTGCTCCTGGGCAGGTGAATAGCTAACCCACCTGGGCAGAGGGTTTCTAGAATCTTCCTGAGGGTGCAACCCCATACTTTCCCCCCAGTGGCCTATCCTACAGCTGCTTCAGGGTTCTTCCTTCAAGTTGGCTTCATTTCTGTTGCTTGGTTCTCAGTGGGCTGGGGGCTGGGGATCTGGCTCTGTGCTCAGAGACTGAAACCCAGTTCTTCGGCGTTAGGCAACCTGTGGTACGTGGCACAGTGGCCGCCTTAGATCCAGAAGGTTCTCCAGGCAGGGTCAGCCTTGCATCGGAGGGAGAGAAACTTTCTTATCCTCACATTAAACTAATGTCTCAGGGAGTTGCCACAATTCAACTGCTAAAGCTAAAATCACTTCTGTGCCGCTAACAAGCAGTCCCCGTTCTGTCGGTTACCGGCTGTGGTGATGTCTGGGTTCCCTCTATGAACACTGACCCGTGCGGCAACCAGCCTGACATCTCTCCACTGTTCCTCAGTTCCCATGCAGCCTCCATCACAGCTTTGAAACCCCCAAACTCCGCCTCTAGTTCTTGAGGCCAGCAAGGTGTGTGTCGGGGGCAGGGGGTAGGGAAGCCCAGGCCGATGGAGTCTGTTTAGCGTGCACAGCCGGGAGGAGTTGG